>NC_092333.1:489287115-489914807 GCF_046630445.1 Rutidosis leptorrhynchoides
GCAATATTAAATCACAATATTGATACGTTCTTGAATCCGAGACAAACCCTGCACTTGTTCAGTGCCGTCATATACATAATTGCTACGAAATACAGTATTGTGAGTTTCATTTGCTCCCTTTTATATATATTTTTGGGACTGAGAATGAAATGTCCCGTTCTTATTGATTAAAAATGTTCCATATTAATTGATTTCGTTGCGAGGTTTTGACTTCTATATGAGACGTTTTTCAAAGACTGCATTCATTTTTAAAACAAACCATAACCTTTATTTCATAAATAAAGGTTTAAAAAGCTTTACGTAGATTATCAAATAATGATAATCTAAAATATCCTGTTTACACACGACCATTACATAATGGTTTACAATACAAATATGTTACATTGAAATCAGTTTCTTGAATGCAGTTTTTACACAATATCATACAAACATGGACTCCAAATCTTGTCCTTATTTTAGTATGCAACAGCGGAAGCTCTTAATATTCACCTGAGAATAAACATGCTTTAAACGTCAATAAAAATGTTGGTGAGTTATAGGTTTAACCTATATATATCAAATCGTAACAATAGACCACAAGATTTCATATTTCAATACACATCCCATACATAGAGATAAAAATCATTCATATAGTGAACACCTGGTAACCGACATTAACAAGATGCACATATAAGAATATCCCCATCATTCCGGGACACCCTTCGGATATGATATAAATTTCGAAGTACTAAAGCATCCGGTACTTTGGATGGGGTTTGTTAGGCCCAATAGATCTATCTTTAGGATTCGCGTCAATTAGGGTGTCTGTTCCCTAATTCTTAGATTACCAGACTTAATAAAAAGGGGCATATTCGATTTCGATAATTCAACCATAGAATGTAGTTTCACGTACTTGTGTCTATTTTGTAAATCATTTATAAAACCTGCATGTATTCTCATCCCAAAAATATTAGATTTTAAAAGTGGGACTATAACTCACTTTCACAGATTTTTACTTCGTCGGGAAGTAAGACTTGGCCACTGGTTGATTCACGAACCTATAACAATATATACATATATATCAAAGTATGTTCAAAATATATTTACAACACTTTTAATATATTTTGATGTTTTAAGTTTATTAAGTCAGCTGTCCTCGTTAGTAACCTACAACTAGTTGTCCACAGTTAGATGTACAGAAATAAATCGATAAATATTATCTTGAATCAATCCACGACCCAGTGTATACGTATCTCAGTATTGATCACAACTCAAACTATATATATTTTGGAATCAACCTCAACCCTGTATAGCTAACTCCAACATTCACATATAGAGTGTCTATGGTTGTTCCGAAATATATATAGATGTGTCGACATGATAGGTCGAAACATTGTATACGTGTCTATGGTATCTCAAGATTACATAATATACAATACAAGTTGATTAAGTTATGGTTGGAATAGATTTGTTACTAATTTTCACGTAGCTAAAATGAGAAAAATTATCCAATCTTGTTTTACCCATAACTTCTTCATTTTAAATCCGTTTTGAGTGAATCAAATTGCTCTGGTTTCATATTGAACTCTATTTTATGAATCTAAACAGAAAAGTATAGGTTTATAGTCGGAAAAATAAGTTACAAGTCGTTTTTGTAAAGGTAGTCATTTCAGTCGAAAGAACGACGTCTAGATGACCATTTTAGAAAACATACTTCCACTTTGAGTTTAATCATAATTTTTAGATATAGTTTCATGTTCATAATAAAAATCATTTTCTCAGAATAACAACTTTAAAATCAAAGTTTATCATAGTTTTTAATTAACTAACCCAAAACAGCCCGCGGTGTTACTACGACGGCGTAAATCCGGTTTTACGGTGTTTTTCGTGTTTCCAGGTTTTAAATCATTAAGTTAGCATATCATATAGATATAGAACATGTGTTTAGTTGATTTTAAAAGTCAAGTTAGAAGGATTAACTTTTGTTTACGAACAAGTTTAGAATTAACTAAACTATGTTCTAGTGATTACAAGTTTAAACCTTCGAATAAGATAGCTTTATATGTATGAATTGAATGATGTTATGAACATCATTACTACCTTAAGTTCCTTGGATAAACCTACTGGAAAAGAGAAAAATGGATCTAGCTTCAATGGATCCTTGGATGGCTCGAAGTTCTTGAAGCAGAATCATGACACGAAAACAAGTTCAAGTAAGATCATCACTTGAAATAAGATTGTTATAGTTATAGAAATTGAACCAAAGTTTGAATATGATTATTACCTTGTATTAGAATGATAACCTACTGTAAGAAACAAAGATTTCTTGAGGTTGGATGATCACCTTACAAGATTGGAAGTGAGCTAGCAAACTTGAAAGTATTCTTGATTTTATGAAACTAGAACTTTTGGAATTTATGAAGAACACTTAGAACTTGAAGATAGAACTTGAGAGAGATCAATTAGATGAAGAAAATTGAAGAATGAAAGTGTTTGTAGGTGTTTTTGGTCGTTGGTGTATGGATTAGATATAAAGGATATGTAATTTTGTTTTCATGTAAATAAGTCATGAATGATTACTCATATTTTTGTAATTTTATGAGATATTTCATGCTAGTTGCCAAATGATGGTTCCCACATGTGTTAGGTGACTCACATGGGCTGCTAAGAGCTGATCATTGGAGTGTATATACCAATAGTACATACATCTAAAAGCTGTGTATTGTACGAGTACGAATACGGGTGCATACGAGTAGAATTGTTGATGAAACTGAACGAGGATGTAATTGTAAGAATTTTTGTTAAGTAGAAGTATTTTGATAAGTGTATTGAAGTCTTTCAAAAGTGTATAAATACATATTAAAACACTACATGTATATACATTTTAACTGAGTCGTTAAGTCATCGTTAGTCGTTACATGTAAGTGTTGTTTTGAAACCTTTAGGTTAACGATCTTGTTAAATGTTGTTAACCCAATGTTTATAATATCAAATGAGATTTTAAATTATTATATTATCATGATATTATCATGTATGAATATCTCTTAATATGATATATATACATTAAATGTCTTTACAACGATAATCGTTACATATATGTCTCGTTTAAAAATCATTAAGTTAGTAGTCTTGTTTTTACATATGTAGTTCATTGTTAATATACTTAATGATATGTTTACTTATCATAGTATCATGTTAACTATATATATATATCCATATTTATGTCATCATATAGTTTTTACAAGTTTTAACGTTCGTGAATCACCGGTCAACTTGGGTGGTCAATTGTCTATATGAAACATATTTTAATTAATCAAGTCTTAACAAGTTTGATTACTTAACATGTTGGAAACATTTAATCATGTAAATATCAATCTCAATTAATATATATAAACATGGAAAAGTTCGGGTCACTACAGTACCTACCCGTTAAATAAATTTCGTCCCGAAATTTTAAACTGTTGAAGGTGTTGAAGAATCTTCTGGAAATAGATGCGGGTATTTCTTCTTCATCTGATCTTCACGCTCCCAGGTGAACTCGGGTCCTCTACGAGCATTCCATCGAACCTTAACAATTGGTATCTTGTTTTGCTTAAGTCTTTTAACCTCACGATCCATTATTTCGATGGGTTCTTCGATGAATTGAAGTTTTTCGTTGATTTGGATTTCATCTAACGGAATAGTGAGATCTTCTTTAGCAAAACATTTCTTTAAATTCGAGACGTGGAAAGTGTTATGTACAGCCGCGAGTTGTTGAGGTAACTCTAGTCGGTAAGCTACTGGTCCGATACGATCAATAATCTTGAATGGTCCAATATACCTTGGATTTAATTTCCCTCGTTTACCAAATCGAACAACGCCTTTCCAAGGTGCAACTTTAAGCATGACCATCTCTCCAATTTCAAATTCTATATCTTTTCTTTTAATGTCAGCGTAGCTCTTTTGTCGACTTTGGGCGGTTTTCAACCGTTGTTGAATTTGGATGATCTTCTCGGTAGTTTCTTGTATAATCTCCGGACCCGTAATCTGTCTATCCCCCACTTCATTCCAACAAATCGGAGACCTGCACTTTCTACCATAAAGTGCTTCAAACGGCGCCATCTCAATGCTTGAATGGTAGCTGTTGTTGTAGGAAAATTCTGCTAATGGTAGATGTCGATCCCAACTGTTTCCGAAATCAATAACACATGCTCGTAGCATGTCTTCAAGCGTTTGTATCGTCCTTTCGCTCTGCCCATCAGTTTGTGGATGATAGGCAGTACTCATGTCTAGACGAGTTCCTAATGCTTGCTGTAATGTCTGCCAGAATCTTGAAATAAATCTGCCATCTCTATCAGAGATAATAGAGATTGGTATTCCATGTCTGGAGATGACTTCCTTCAAATACAGTCGTGCTAACTTCTCCATCTTGTCATCTTCTATTATTGGCAAGAAGTGTGTTGATTTGGTGAGACGGTCAACTATTACCCAAATAGTATCAAAACCACTTGCAGTCCTTGGCAATTTAGTGATGAAATCCATGGTAATGTTTTCCCATTTCCATTCCGGGATTTTGGGTTGTTGAAGTAGACCTGATGGTTTCTGATGCTCAGCTTTGACCTTAGAACACGTCAAACATTCTCCTACGTATTTAGCAACATCGGCTTTCATACCCGGCCACCAAAAATGTTTCTTGAGATCCTTGTACATCTTCCCCGTTCCAGGATGTATTGAGTATCTGGTTTTATGAGCTTCTCTAAGTACCATTTTTCTCATATCTCCAAATTTTGGTACCCAAATCCTTTCAGCCCTATACCGGGTTCCGTCTTCCCGAATATTAAGATGCTTCTCCGATCCTTTGGGTATTTCATCCTTTAAATTTCCCTCTTTTAAAACTCCTTGTTGCGCCTCCTTTATTTGAGTAGTAATGTTATTATGAATCATTATATTCATAGATTTTACTCGAATGGGTTCTCTGTCCTTCCTGCTCAAGGCATCGGCTACCACATTTGCCTTCCCCGGGTGGTAACGAATCTCAAAGTCGTAATCATTCAATAATTCAATCCACCTACGCTGCCTCATATTCAGTTGTTTCTGATTACATATGTGTTGAAGACTTTTGTGGTCGGTATATATAATACTTTTGACCCCATATAAGTAGTGCCTCCAAGTCTTTAATGCAAAAACAACCGCGCCTAATTCCAAATCATGCGTCGTATAATTTTGTTCGTGAATCTTCAATTGTCTAGACGCATAAGCAATCACCTTCGTTCGTTGCATTAATACACAACCGAGACCTTGCTTTGATGCATCACAATAAATCACAAAATCATCATTCCCTTCAGGCAATGACAATATAGGTGCCGTAGTTAGCTTTTTCTTCAATAACTGAAACGCTTTCTCTTGTTCATCATTCCATTCAAATTTCTTCCCTTTATGCGTTAATGCAGTCAAGGGTTTTGCTATTCTGGAAAAGTCTTGGATGAACCTTCTGTAGTAACCAGCTAGTCCTAAAAACTGGCTTATGTGTTTCGGAGTTTTCGGGGTTTCCCACTTTTCAACAGTTTCTATCTTTGCCGGATCCACCTTAATACCTTCTTTGTTCACTATGTGACCGAGGAATTGAACTTCTTCCAACCAAAATGCACACTTTGAAAACTTAGCGTACAATTCTTCCTTCCTCAATACTTCTAACACCTTTCTCAAATGTTCACCGTGTTCTTGGTCATTCTTTGAGTAAATAAGTATGTCATCAATGAAAACAATGACAAACTTGTCAAGGTATGTGTGACGACCCGAAAATTTCCGACTAAATTTAAACTTTATCTTCATATTATTCTGACACGATAAGCAATGTTTGTTAAGTTAAATCTCAAGGATTTTAAACTATGTTTATACATTCATTTAAACCTCGACCAAATTCCAATGATTCACGAACCATTAAATGAACATATATGAATATGTCTGTATATGTGTATATGTTATAAATTAAAAATGTCAACAAAGTATTTAAAAGTATAATGCTTTATATGAACATATTTGTTTCAATATGATTATCGACGAAATTAAAAAAAATATATTAAATGATTGAATTATCAGAAACATTGAATTATGATTACAAGTCTCTGTTGAGAGGTCCACTATGATTTGAGAAATCTATTCCTCTTAACGATATTCGGAATAATTTGTAAAGCTATTTATAAATAAAAATAAAAAGTGTCATTTACGAAAGTTAGACAAAAGCTAGTGGAGAATTGGTTTCCATAATATTCTATTAATCTATTTTCAAACGTACAAAAACGTTTTCAGTTTAAAAAAAACTTTATTATTAAAACTTATATAACTTTTATAAATATCTAGAATCACTTTTGACAACTCATTACTTAACCAGTATAATAAATATAACGATATTTATATTTTATTTCATTAAATATATATAACGATTTAAATTAATATTATATATATTTATACGCGTATTATACATACATAGTTTTTATACTTTTACTATACTTTAACTTTACCTTTACTTTACTTTTACTTTACTTTAACTTTAATAATTCACTTTAATAATTCATACTTTAATAATTCACTTTAATAATTCATACTTTAATAATTCATACTTTAATAATTCACTTTAATAATTCATACTTTAATAATTCACTTTAATAATTCATACTTTAATAATTCACTTTAATAATTCATACTTTAATAATTCACTTTAATAATTCATACTTTAATAATTCACTTTAATAATTCATACTTTAATAATTCACTTTAATAATTCAAAAATCTATTATAAATAGAATTCAATAGGTTTCATTATTTCATAGAAACTTGAAAATATATTTCTCTAAACTCTCTCAATCGATTTATATATATATATATATATATATTTGCTCTGTATTATTTCAAGATATTATTAGTATACATAAAATATTACGACGGAGTGATGTCCGAGTGATTTCAAAATAGTTTTTTTGAATGAGTCGAAGCTAAGGAAATTATGGGTTATAGCTATGCAGGTGATGGGTATGGTTCATGGGTATGCTCGTGAGGTCAATCTAGTGTTTATCATCTCCGTTGCGTCTACGTACTTTCCTGCAATATTGAATCTCAATATTGATACGTGAGCACTCATAACTTAACTTTTATATATCAATAGTGTATCCCTGACTAGTGCTCGAGTATATAGGATTATGCATACTTGTACATTCGATATTGTCCTTAGATAGGTTTGTTGAATCCTGAATTAGATACATATGCTACTGAGATAGGGTATATGATATGCATGTCATTAGAAAGCTAGCGAAAAATTAAGAACTTTTCATTTAGATATCGAATGGTTTCGATGAACGGATTTGAAGTTATAGTCAACTGAATTTTAGTATTATTGTTAAAATGATTATTATTACTATCGTCGTTATTATTTTAATAGAAATATCATTATTACTATTATGTTAGTATTATCATTTTATCATAATAACATTTTTAGTAAATATAAATATTGTTATTTTTTTATAGAATAATAATAATTATTATTACAAAATAATACAACTTTTACTTATTATTATTATGATCAATATTATTTTATCAAATAAATAGGGGATACAAAGATATTTTTCACCACGCGTAATATAATTACATTAATAATACTTACCACTATAGTTTTAAGATATTAAGTGAACTTTATAAATTTTACTACTTAAGATATATAAAAGTATATTTTATCATATATAAACGTTAATTTAAATTTTTATTAATAAATGACTTTTATTATTATAAAATCTAATAAATATATTTAAATATATAAAACGACTATAGTTAAGTTATAAACACGTATAAATTTTAGAAGTCATTTTGGGTTAAGTTGACTTTTGTTGACTTTTGCATATTAGTCTCGAGCATTAGGATTGTGGTACACTATGACTTGACCAAAAATTGTTAGACAAATATTGACCAACATATAAATATATATAATTAATATAGGTTCGTGAATTCGAGGCCAACCTTGCACTTGTTAAATGACGTTATATGTATTTTTACTACGAAATACAGTATGGTGAGTTTCATTTGCTCCCTTTTTATATATATTTTTGGGCTGAGAATACATGCGCTGATTTATAAATGTTTTACGAAATAGGCACAAGTACTAAAACTAATTTTATGTGGGTTTAAACCAGAAATATACCCTTAGCTTGGTAACATTAAACTACTTGTCTATGTACGGTAGGCGCGAATCCTAAAGATAGATCTATTGGGCCTGACAAACCCCATCCTGACTATGGGATGCTTTAGTACTTCGAGGTTATTTTAAACACACCTGATCTGGTGTACTTCAGAGGGTAAAACATGAACGTTAAGGCTTGTTACCGGGTGCCTACAATTTATAGAATACTCTTATACACTTGCGAGTGTACATATATTTATAAACGGAAATCTTGTGGTCTATTAATATATTGAAATGATTGTTATGATAAACCTATGAACTCACCAACCTTTTGGTTGACACTTTAAAGCATGTTTATTCTTAGGTATTAAAGAAATCTTCTGCTGTGCTTTAGCTCATTTTAAGGATATTACTTGGAGTCATTCATGCCATATTTTGAAAGACGTTGCATTCGAGTCATTGAGTTCATCAAGATTATTATTATGTCAATTATAGTTGGATGTATTATGAAATGGTGTGCATGCCGTCAACTTTCGTTGTAAAGAAAGTTTATCTTTTAAAAACGAATGCAATGTTTGTAAAATGTATCATATAGAGGTCAAAATACCTAGCGATGCAATCAACTATTGTGAGTCGTTTATAATGTATATGAACGGGTCCTTTCAGTTGGTATCAGAGCGGTGGTCTTAGCGAACCAGGTCTGCATTAGTGTGTCTAACTGATAGTCGTTAGGATGCATTAATGAGCCTGGACTTCGACCGTGTCTGCATGTCAAAAGTTTTGCTTATCATTTTTGTCGGAAATTGCCTGCTTATCATTCTTAGTCTAGACACGTCTTACTGCATTGATTGCATGAATAGTGTATAGACAAAATTCATATCTTAGCGTATCTGCTAATCCATATTTTAGCGTATCTGTTACTGTAAACTTTGCCTGACATATCCCGTAATTTCCTCCGTAATCTACGAAATCTTTTGCGCTATATATATAGATATTCTATGTAATTAGAATACCACCCGATAGCCGAAAAATCATTTCATATTGAAAAATTCTTTATTCAATCGAACGAAATGGAATTCGTCATTAGTTCAAGTCCCTCGAATTCCGATATGGAATCCCACTCAAGCTCCGAAAGCAGTGTGACCGGAATGGATCAACCAATTAGCCATCATCTATTCTGGATGAATTGGGGATAGGTTCGTAGCCTCTTCAATAATTGGAGACAAGAAGAAGGTGATCCCTTCCATCCACCACATTGCCCTCTTGGCGATGAACCTGAAGCACTTACCGGCGAACCGGTCCGAAACACCATTTTCTCTCTCATTTTCAGAGTATCTCATCACGATTATATACTACATCAAATTCTAGATTTTATTTATCCGCTCATCCGAACCGACAATCACTCCGGTGTAATAGAAGAAGTCAACGAGCTTCACGCTCGAGTAGTGGCTTTAGAGAATATGGTGCAAGAGTTACAAACACCAACAAATAACGAAGTATTAATTCATAATTTCAATTTTATTGAATAAATACTCCGTAAAAGTTTGTAATTTCTAAAGTCTTTAGGGATTATTCAGTTCTAGTTTCAACCGTAAATCAAATGAGTTTAATTTAATATTAACTCATTAAATCTATGTTACATCTGAAGAAAATATGCACATATATATTTTCATAAAGACTGTAATAAAATTCTATTGTACAAAATATTAATTGTGAAATTTTTTTTAACGGGTAGGTAATACCCGAGAGATATATAAATTCACAATTAATATATTACATTTTTCGAATCTGATTAAGCAAATCATCAACTATACTCCCAAAATCTCACAACAATATACATTCTTGTATAGAAATCAAAGCAACCATTCTCACCCAAATTTGATTACGCATTCTGATTTTGACAAATCAAAATCCAAGTCATGATTTAACAGAAGACATCAATCTTAGATTCCTACATCTTTCAAAGCTATACTTTGACTTCAGAACCGTGTTAGAACATCATATGTATATTAATGATTACAAACTGTGTTCAAACTCTCCAGAGTTTTCGAAGACACTTCAAACAATGAACAATCGAGATGATGATCCAACCACATATTACCTACATTTATGTACCTAAAAAGCTCTCGAAGCCAAAGTCATAGTTCGACGCGTATCCGTGTCAGACCCTTTGGTATTTATTAGCTAGAATGACTTTTCAATTCCTTTTCAAAGTAGACAGTTTTGTCACAGCTCCAGCAAGTCAACTTCGACTTTTCAGTCGGACTAGTCTTATTATAACCTCGATAGATACGTTGCCCTTTCGTCATCGTTACTGGGGACCTTTCATATCTCGCCACCTTAGCAATAAACTTACCAACAACTTTAATTATCTTTGACTTTTCGAAAAATCATTATATTTATTGAAATCACATCATTTACTCATTCGCATCTTGTAACGAGAATTGTCATACGAATCATCGAAAAACAGTAACCAGTATTTTGAAATCTCGCAGCATGTCTACGCCAACAGTTATATGTGTACGTAAAACGTCTATCTCCTGGACTTACATACTTTGAATGTGAAGTTCTGAAAAATATTTTGAACTGCAAACTAGTTCTTGAAATGCTGACGAAGCATCAAAAACTGTAAACGATCTTAACAGTAAAAAGTTTGATGACAAAGAATAGTAAGGTGGAAAAGCTGAGAAAAAGAGAAGGTTTGGAACTGGAAAACGGATTGAACAGACTACGAAGGAGGCCGTGGACAAATCACAAAGACTAAATCTGCCTTTAAAGAATCCAAATGATTCAGTGCCTGCTAAAGTCATTAACGAATACGTTACTCTTTATTCTAAACCTTTACAGACAAATCTTCATCATCATCCATCAATATTAGAAATTCTAAGATATTATCATATCTTTCATTATAAATATCCGTGATATTTCTGAAGATATTTTCACAACTAATCTTATCTGAAGTCATTTATCTCTTTACGCTATCAGTGTTACATCATATAAGAAACTATTAGTTTCTATATTCTATAAACTTTCGAGTTTAAATTATGAATGTTTTGAAGTATTGTTGGGAACTGAAGCATGAGTTAGTATAATATAATGACACTTGATCAATGTGATTATATTACAGTAAGTCATGCTGAGTTTCTAATGGGACATGATGATTCACAGACCATGCCGTCATCATGTTCCATGTTACACGACTCTTGTATTCTATTTAATCTCTAAAAATATCAAGAATATATTTTCTTGATGATTCGGTCTTTTCAGGGTATTCTGGTAAATTAACAAATTAAGATCGTGCCATTACCATTTCCTTCTTAGAACATTAACCATGTTCATTCTGAAATTCATATCTGCGAATACTGGACCATTACAAACGTTTCTTAATCGCAAGAAGAAGAAACGAAAGGACAAAACTCCAAAATAGAAATTGGAGTATAAATCGCAGCAAATAGAAGGGAGCATTAACTGTGGATGTCAATGATTATAGAAGACAAAAGCAGGGGCTTTGAAATATAAGGGAAGATATAAAACCCAACAACCACCCAAAAATTATAAGCCGTATATATCGATGCATATAGCAATATAAAGACACGAAAGAACTAAAAACACTATAAAACCGAGAGTATAGTAGAAGTAAATAGATTCTTCCGGAGGCAGATGAAAAAGAAGAACGACAGATATGAAAGTGAGGAGTATATCGAGAATCAGTACTGGATGAAGCATATTGACAAATACTTTAAAATATGAGTTGAGGGAGAAAGAATAGAAGGTGTGAGTTGTAAGGAAACGAAGGAGGTGGATTTATAGTGAAATACCCGACAGAGAAATCAAGATGGATTATCATATTAATTCGAAGAGAATCATAATCTCCTTAATCACCGAAGCATCAAATCCAACATAGATTACAAAGATTTTCTTTAAATTCGGAGATCAATTGTGATGACGTCAAAAGATATGACGAATCACTATAATCTTATTTCCTTCATTTACGATAACTTACCTCATACGCTTTGAGTAATCGAATTATTTTATCCATACTTCTTAGACATGATAAAACTTCATAATCGTCATAATAACATTCTCATTGTTAGCCATAACGACCTCTATCAAATTTCGGGGACGAAATTTCTTTAACGGGTAGGCACTGTGACGACCCGGAAATTTCCGACTAAATTTAAACTTTATCTTCATATTATTCTGACACGATAAGCAATGTTTGTTAAGTTAAATCTCAAGGATTTTAAACTATGTTTATACATTCATTTAAACCTCGACCAAATTCCAATGATTCACGAACCATTAAATGAACATATATGAATATGTATGTATATGTGTATATGTTATAAATTGAAAATGTCAACAAAGTATTTAAAAGTATAATGCTTTATATGAACGTATTTGTTTCAATATGATTATCGACGAAATAAAAAAAAATATATTAAATGATTGAATTATCAGAAACATTGAATTATGATTACAAGTCTCTGTTGAGAGGTCCACTATGATTTGAGAAATCTATTCCTCTTAACGATATTCGGAATAATTTGTAAAGCTATTTATAAATAAAAATAAAAAGTGTCATTTACGAAAGTTAGACAAAAGCTAGTGGAGAATTGGTTTCCATAATATTCTATTAATCTATTTTCAAACGTACAAAAACGTTTTCAGTTTAAAAAAAACTTTATTATTAAAACGTATATAACTTTTATAAATATCTAGAATCACTTTTGACAACTCATTACTTAACCAGTATAATAAATATAACGATATTTATATTTTATTTCATTAAATATATATAACGATTTAAATTAATATTATATATATTTATACGCGTATTATACATACATAGTTTTTATAGTTTTACTATACTTTAACTTTACCTTTACTTTACTTTTACTTTACTTTAACTTTAATAATTCACTTTAATAATTCATACTTTAATAATTCACTTTAATAATTCATACTTTAATAATTCATACTTTAATAATTCACTTTAATAATTCATACTTTAATAATTCACTTTAATAATTCATACTTTAATAATTCACTTTAATAATTCATACTTTAATAATTCACTTTAATAATTCATACTTTAATAATTCACTTTAATAATTCATACTTTAATAATTCACTTTAATAATTCAAAAATATATTATAAATAGAATTCAATAGGTTTCATTATTTCATAGAAACTTGAAAATATATTTCTCTAAACTCTCTCAATCGATTTATATATATATATATATATATATTTGCTCTGTATTATTTCAAGATATTATTAGTATACATAAAATATTACGACGGAGTGATGTCCGAGTGATTTCAAAATAGTTTTTTTGAATGAGTCGAAGCTAAGGAAATTATGGGTTATAGCTATGGAGGTGATGGGTATGGTTCATGGGTATGCTCGTGAGGTCAATCTAGTGTTTATCATCTCCGTTGCGTCTACGTACTTTCCTGCAATATTGAATCTCAATATTGATACGTGAGCACTCATAACTTAACTTTTATATATCAATAGTGTATCCCTGACTAGTGCTCGAGTATATAGGATTATGCATACTTGTACATTCGATATTGTCCTTAGATAGGTTTGTTGAATCCTGAATTAGATACATATGCTACTGAGATAGGGTATATGATATGCATGTCATTAGAAAGCTAGCGAAAAATTAAGAACTTTTCATTTAGATATCGAATGGTTTCGATGAACGGATTTGAAGTTATAGTCAACTGAATTTTAGTATTATTGTTAAAATGATTATTATTACTATCGTCGTTATTATTTTAATAGAAATATCATTGTTATTATAAAATATCATTATTACTATTATGTTAGTATTATCATTTTATCATAATAACATTTTTAGTAAATATAAATATTGTTATTTTTTATAGAATAATAATAATTATTATTACAAAATAATACAACTTTTACTTATTATTATTATGATCAATATTATTTTATCAAATAAATAGGGGATACAAAGATATTTTTCACCACGCGTAATATAATTACATTAATAATACTTACCACTATAGTTTTAAGATATTAAGTGAACTTTATAAATTTTACTACTTAAGATATATAAAAGTATATTTTATCATATATAAACGTTAATTTAAATTTTTATTAATAAATGACTTTTATTATTATAAAATCTAATAAATATATTTAAATATATAAAATGACTATAGTTAAGTTATAAACACGTATAAATTTTAGAAGTCATTTTGGGTTAAGTTGACTTTTGTTGACTTTTGCATATTAGTCTCGAGCATTAGGATTGTGGTACACTATGACTTGACCAAAAATTGTTAGACAAATATTGACCAACATATAAATATATATAATTAATATAGGTTCGTGAATTCGAGGCCAACCTTGCACTTGTTAAATGACGTTATATGTATTTTTACTACGAAATACAGTATGGTGAGTTTCATTTGCTCCCTTTTTATATATATTTTTGGGCTGAGAATACATGCGCTGATTTATAAATGTTTTACGAAATAGGCACAAGTACTAAAACTAATTCTATGTGGGTTTAAACCAGAAATATACCCTTAGCTTGGTAACATTAAACTACTTGTCTATGTACGGTAGGCGCGAATCCTAAAGATAGATCTATTGGGCCTGACAAACCCCATCCTGACTATGGGATGCTTTAGTACTTCGAGGTTATTTTAAACACACCTGATCTGGTGTACTTCAGAGGGTAAAACATGAACGTTAAGGCTTGTTACCGGGTGCCTACAATTTATAGAATACTCTTATACACTTGCGAGTGTACATATATTTATAAACGGAAATCTTGTGGTCTATTAATATATTGAAATGATTGTTATGATAAACCTATGAACTCACCAACCTTTTGGTTGACACTTTAAAGCATGTTTATTCTTAGGTATTAAAGAAATCTTCTGCTGTGCTTTAGCTCATTTTAAGGATATTACTTGGAGTCATTCATGCCATATTTTGAAAGACGTTGCATTCGAGTCATTGAGTTCATCAAGATTATTATTATGTCAATTATAGTTGGATGTATTATGAAATGGTGTGCATGCCGTCAACTTTCGTTGTAAAGAAAGTTTATCTTTTAAAAACGAATGCAATGTTTGTAAAATGTATCATATAGAGGTCAAAATACCTCGCGATGCAATCAACTATTGTGAGTCGTTTATAATGTATATGAACGGGTCCTTTCAGTTCGTATCAGAGCGGTGGTCTTAGCGAACCAGGTCTGCATTAGTGTGTCTAACTGATAGTCGTTAGGATGCATTAATGAGCCTGGACTTCGACCGTGTCTGCATGTCAAAAGTTTTGCTTATCATTTTTGTCGGAAATTGCCTGCTTATCATTCTTAGTCTAGACACGTCTTACTGCATTGATTGCATGAATAGTGTATAGAAAAAATTCATATCTTAGCGTATCTGCTAATCCATATTTTAGCGTATCTGTTACTGTAAACTTTGCCTGACATATCCCGTAATTTCCTCCGTAATCTACGAAATCTTTTGCGCTATATATATAGATATTCTATGTAATTAGAATACCACCCGATAGCCGAAAAATCATTTCATATTGAAAAATTCTTTATTCAATCGAACGAAATGGAATTCGTCATTAGTTCAAGTCCCTCGAATTCCGATATGGAATCCCACTCAAGCTCCGAAAGCAGTGTGACCGGAATGGATCAACCAATTAGCCATCATCTATTCTGGATGAATTGGGGATAGGTTCGTAGCCTCTTCAATAATTGGAGACAAGAAGAAGGTGATCCCTTCCATCCACCACATTGCCCTCTTGGCGATGAACCTGAAGCACTTACCGGCGAACCGGTCCGAAACACCATTTTCTCTCTCATTTTCAGAGTATCTCATCACGATTATATACTACATCAAATTCTAGATTTTATTTATCCGCTCATCCGAACCGACAATCACCCCGGTGTAATAGAAGAAGTCAACGAGCTTCGCGCTCGAGTAGTGGCTTTAGAGAATATGGTGCAAGAGTTACAAACACCAACAAATAACGAAGTATTAATTCATAATTTCAATTCTATTGAATAAATACTCCGTAAAAGTTTGTAATTTCTAAAGTCTTTAGGGATTATTCAGTTCTAGTTTCAACCGTAAATCAAATGAGTTTAATTTAATATTAACTCATTAAATCTATGTTACATCTGAAGAAAATATGCACATATATATTTTCATAAAGACTGTAATAAAATTCTATTGTACAAAATATTAATTGTGAAATTTTTTTTAACGGGTAGGTAATACCCGAGAGATATATAAATTCACAATTAATATATTACATTTTTCGAATCTGATTAAGCAAATCATCAACTATACTCCCAAAATCTCACAACAATATACATTCTTGTATAGAAATCAAAGCAACCATTCTCACCCAAATTTGATTACGCATTCTGATTTTGACAAATCAAAATCCAAGTCATGATTTAACAGAAGACATCAATCTTAGATTCCTACATCTTTCAAAGCTATACTTTGACTTCAGAACCGTGTTAGAACATCATATGTATATTAATGATTACAAACTGTGTTCAAACTCTCCGGAGTTTTCGAAGACACTTCAAACAATGAACAATCGAGATGATGATCCAACCACATATTACCTACATTTATGTACCTAAAAAGCTCTCGAAGCCAAAGTCATAGTTCGACGCGTATCCGTGTCAGACCCTTTGGTATTTATTAGCTAAAATGACTTTTCAATTCCTTTTCAAAGTAGACAGTTTTGTCACAGCTCCAGCAAGTCAACTTCGACTTTTCAGTCGGACTAGTCTTATTATAACCTCGATAGATACGTTGCCCTTTCGTCATCGTTACTGGGGACCTTTCATATCTCGCCACCTTAGCAATAAACTTACCAACAACTTCAATTATCTTTGACTTTTCGAAAAATCATTATATTTATTGAAATCACATCATTTACTCATTCGCATCTTGTAACGAGAATTGTCATACGAATCATCGAAAAACAGTAACCAGTATTTTGAAATCTCGCAGCATGTCTACGCCAACAGTTATATGTGTACGTAAAACGTCTATCTCCTGGACTTACATACTTTGAATGTGAAGTTCTGAAAAATATTTTGAACTGCAAACTAGTTCTTGAAATGCTGACGAAGCATCAAAAACTGTAAACGATCTTAACAGTAAAAAGTTTGATGACAAAGAATAGTAAGGTGGAAAAGCTGAGAAAAAGAGAAGGTTTGGAACTGGAAAACGGATTGAACAGACTACGAAGGAGGCTGTGGACAAATCACAAAGACTAAATCTGCCTTTAAAGAATCCAAATGATTCAGTGCCTGCTAAAGTCATTAACGAATACCTTACTCTTTATTCTAAACCTTTACAGACAAATCTTCATCATCATCCATCAATATTAGAAATTCTAAGATATTATCATATCTTTCATTATAAATATCCGTGATATTTCTGAAGATATTTTCACAACTAATCTTATCTGAAGTCATTTATCTCTTTACGCTATCAGTGTTACATCATATAAGAAACTATTAGTTTCTATATTCTATAAACTTTCGAGTTTAAATTATGAATGTTTTGAAGTAGTGTTGGGAACTGAAGCATGAGTTAGTATAATATAATGACACTTGATCAATATGATTATATTACAGTAAGTCATGCTGAGTTTCTAATGGGACATGACGATTCACAGACCATGCCGTCATCATGTTCCATGTTACACGACTCTTGTATTCTATTTAATCTCTAAAAATATCAAGAATATATTTTCTTGATGATTCGGTCTTTTCAGGGTATTCTGGTAAATTAACAAATTAAGATCGTGCCATTACCATTTCCTTCTTAGAACATTAACCATGTTCATTCTGAAATTCATATCTGCGAATACTGGACCATTACAAACGTTTCTTAATCGCAAGAAGAAGAAACGAAAGGACAAAACTCCAAAATAGAAATTGGAGTATAAATCGCAGCAAATAGAAGGGAGCATTAACTGTGGATGTCAATGATTATAGAAGACAAAAGCAGGGGCTTTGAAATATAAGGGAAGATATAAAACCCAACAACCACCCAAAAATTATAAGCCGTATATATCGATGCATATAGCAATATAAAGACACGGAAGAACTAAAAACACTATAAAATCGAGAGTATAGTAGAAGTAAATAGATTCTTCCGGAGGCAGATGAAAAAGAAGAACGACAGATATGAAAGTGAGGAGTATATCGAGAATCAGTACTGGATGAAGCATATTGACAAATACTTTAAAATATGAGTTGAGGGAGAAAGAATAGAAGGTGTGAGTTGTAAGGAAACGGAGGTGGATTTATAGTGAATTACCCGACAGAGAAATCAAGATGGATTATCGTATTAATTCGAAGAGAATCATAATCTCCTTAATCACCGAAGCATCAAATCCAACATAGATTACAAAGATTTTCTTTAAATTCGGAGATCAATTGTGATGACGTCAAAAGATATGACGAATCACTATAATCTTATTTCCTTCATTTACGATAACTTACCTCATACGCTTTGAGTAATCGAATTATTTTATCCATACTTCTTAGACATGATAAAACTTCATAATCGTCATAATAACATTCTCATTGTTAGCCATAACGACCTCTATCAAATTTCGGGGACGAAATTTCTTTAACGGGTAGGCACTGTGACGACCCGAAAATTTCCGACTAAATTTAAACTTTATCTTCATATTATTCTGACACGATAAGCAATGTTTGTTAAGTTAAATCTCAAGGATTTTAAACTATGTTTATACATTCATTTAAACCTCGACCAAATTCCAATGATTCACGAACCATTAAATGAACATATATGAATATGTGTATATGTTATAAATTGAAAATGTCAACAAAGTATTTAAAAGTATAATGCTTTATATGAACGTATTTGTTTCAATATGATTATCGACGAAATTAAAAAAAAATATATTAAATGATTGAATTATCAGAAACATTGAATTATGATTACAAGTCTCTGTTGAGAGGTCCACTATGATTTGAGAAATCTATTCCTCTTAACGATATTCGGAATAATTTGTAAAGCTATTTATAAATAAAAATAAAAAGTGTCATTTACGAAAGTTAGACAAAAGCTAGTGGAGAATTGGTTTCCATAATATTCTATTAATCTATTTTCAAACGTACAAAAACGTTTTCAGTTTAAAAAAAACTTTATTATTAAAACGTATATAACTTTTATAAATATCTAGAATCACTTTTGACAACTCATTACTTAACCAGTATAATAAATATAACGATATTTATATTTTATTTCATTAAATATATATAACGATTTAAATTAATATTATATATATTTATACGCGTATTATACATACATAGTTTTTATACTTTTACTATACTTTAACTTTACCTTTACTTTATTTTTACTTTACTTTAACTTTAATAATTCACTTTAATAATTCATACTTTAATAATTCACTTTAATAATTCATACTTTAATAATTCATACTTTAATAATTCACTTTAATAATTCATACTTTAATAATTCACTTTAATAATTCATACTTTAATAATTCACTTTAATAATTCATACTTTAATAATTCACTTTAATAATTCATACTTTAATAATTCACTTTAATAATTCATACTTTAATAATTCACTTTAATAATTCAAAAATCTATTATAAATAGAATTCAATAGGTTTCATTATTTCATAGAAACTTGAAAATATATTTCTCTAAACTCTCTCAATCGATTTATATATATATATATATATATATATTTGCTCTGTATTATTTTAAGATATTATTAGTATACATAAAATATTACGACGGAGTGATGTCCGAGTGATTTCAAAATAGTTTTTTTGAATGAGTCGAAGCTAAGGAAATTATGGGTTATAGCTATGGAGGTGATGGGTATGGTTCATGGGTATGCTCGTGAGGTCAATCTAGTGTTTATCATCTCCGTTGCGTCTACGTACTTTCCTGCAATATTGAATCTCAATATTGATACGTGAGCACTCATAACTTAACTTTTATATATCAATAGTGTATCCCTGACTAGTGCTCGAGTATATAGGATTATGCATACTTGTACATTCGATATTGTCCTTAGATAGGTTTGTTGAATCCTGAATTAGATACATATGCTACTGAGATAGGGTATATGATATGCCTGTCATTAGAAAGCTAGCGAAAAATTAAGAACTTTTCATTTAGATATCGAATGGTTTCGATGAACGGATTTGAAGTTATAGTCAACTGAATTTTAGTATTATTGTTAAAATGATTATTATTACTATCGTCGTTATTATTTTAATAGAAATATCATTGTTATTATAAAATATCATTATTACTATTATGTTAATATTATCATTTTATCATAATAACATTTTTAGTAAATATAAATATTGTTATTTTTTATAGAATAATAATAATTATTATTACAAAATAATACAACTTTTACTTATTATTATTATGATCAATATTATTTTATCAAATAAATAGGGGATACAAAGATATTTTTCACCACGCGTAATATAATTACATTAATAATACTTACCACTATAGTTTTAAGATATTAAGTGAACTTTATAAATTTTACTACTTAAGATATATAAAAGTATATTTTATCATATATAAACGTTAATTTAAATTTTTATTAATAAATGACTTTTATTATTATAAAATCTAATAAATATATTTAAATATATAAAACGACTATAGTTAAGTTATAAACACGTATAAATTTTAGAAGTCATTTTGGGTTAAGTTGACTTTTGTTGACTTTTGCATATTAGTCTCGAGCATTAGGATTGTGGTACACTATGACTTGACCAAAAATTGTTAGACAAATATTGACCAACATATAAATATATATAATTAATATAGGTTCGTGAATTCGAGGCCAACCTTGCACTTGTTAAAAAACGTTATATGTATTTTTACTACGAAATACAGTATGGTGAGTTTCATTTGCTCCCTTTTTATATATATTTTTGGCCTGAGAATACATGCGCTGATTTATAAATGTTTTACGAAATAGGCACAAGTACTAAAACTAATTCTATGTGGGTTTAAACCAGAAATATACCCTTAGCTTGGTAACATTAAACTACTTGTCTATGTACGGTAGGCGCGAATCCTAAAGATAGATCTATTGGGCCTGACAAACCCCATCCTGACTATGGGATGCTTTAGTACTTCGAGGTTATTTTAAACACACCTGATCTGGTGTACTTCAGAGGGTAAAACATGAACGTTAAGGCTTGTTACCGGGTGCCTACAATTTATAGAATACTCTTATACACTTGCGCGTGTACATATATTTATAAACGGAAATCTTGTGGTCTATTAATATATTGAAATGATTGTTATGATAAACCTATGAACTCACCAACCTTTTGGTTGACACTTTAAAGCATGTTTATTCTCAGGTATTAAAGAAATCTTCTGCTGTGCTTTAGCTCATTTTAAGGATATTACTTGGAGTCATTCATGCCATATTTTGAAAGACGTTGCATTCGAGTCATTGAGTTCATCAAGATTATTATTATGTCAATTATAGTTGGATGTATTATGAAATGGTGTGCAAGCCATCAACTTTCGTTGTAAAGAAAGTTTTTCTTTTAAAAACGAATGCAATGTTTGTAAAATATATCATATAGAGGTCAAAATACCTCGCGATGCAATCAACTATTGTGAGTCGTTTATAATGTATATGAACGGGTCCTTTCAGTATGGTCCACACACTCGGTTCATAAGGTCCATGAACACAGCTGGTGCATTAGTTAAACCAAACGGCATGACCATAAACTCGTAATGACCGTAACGTGTTCTGAAAGCAGTCTTTGGAATATCATCTTCTTTCACCCGCATTTGATGATACCCGGAACGTAAGTCAATCTTTGAATAAACAGACGAGCCTTGTAGTTGATCAAATAAGTCATCGATTCTCGGTAGTGGGTAGCGGTTCTTGATGGTAAGTTTGTTCAACTCTCGGTAGTCGATACACAACCTGAATGTACCATCTTTCTTCTTGACAAACAAAACAGGAGCTCCCCACGGTGATGTGCTTGGTCGAATGAAACCACGCTCTAAAAGTTCTTGTAATTGGCTTTGTAGTTCTTTCATCTCGCTGGGTGCGAGTCTGTAAGGAACACGAGCTATTGGTGCAGCTCCTGGTACAAGATCTATTTGAAATTCAATGGATCGATGTGGGGGTAATCCCGGTAATTCTTTCAGAAATACATCAGGAAATTCTTTTGCGACGGGAACATCATTGATGCTCTTTTCTTCAGTTTGTACTTTCTCGACGTGTGCTAGAACAGCATAGCAACCTTTTCTTATTAGTTTTTGTGCCTTCAAATTACTAATAAGATGTAGCTTCGTGTTGCCCTTTTCTCCGTACACCATTAAGGGTTTTCCTTTTTCTCGTATAATGCGAATTGCATTTTTGTAACAAACGATCTCCGCTTTCACTTCTTTCAACCAGTCCATACCGATTATCACATCAAAACTCCCTAACTCTACTGGTATCAAATCAATCTTAAATGTTTCGTTAACCAGTTTAATTTCTCGATTCCGACATATATTATCTGCTGAAATTAATTTACCATTTGCTAATTCGAGTAAAAATTTACTATCCAAAGGCGTCAATGGACAACTTAATTTAGCACAAAAATCTCTACTCATATAGCTTCTATCCGCACCCGAATCAAATAAAACGTAAGCAGATTTATTGTCAATAAGAAACGTACCCGTAACAAGCTCCGGGTCTTCCTGTGCCTCTGCCGCATTAATATTGAAAACTCTTCCACGGCCTTGTCCATTCGTGTTCTCCTGGTTCGGGCAATTTCTAATAATGTGGCCCGGTTTTCCACATTTATAACAAACTACATTGGCATAACTTGCTCCGACACTACTTGCTCCGCCATTACTCGTTCCGACACCATTTGTTCCTTTCATTCTATTAACCCCTGGTTCGTAGACCTCACACTTCGCCGCGCTATGACCATTTCTTTTACACTTGTTGCAAAATTTGGTGCAGAACCCCGAGTGATTCTTTTCACACCTTTGGCATAGCTGCTTCTAATTGTTGTTGTTGTTGCGGTTATTATTGTTGTTGGGATGATTGTTGTAGTTGCTGTTGTTGTTGTTGTTGTTGTTGTTGTTGTTGTTGTTGTTGGGCCGTTTGTTGTAGTTGCGATTGATGTTGCGATTGTTGGGATAATTGTTGCGATTATTGTTGTAATTGCTGTTGTTGTTGTATTGGTGATTCTTATCACCGTTTTCCTCCCACTTTCTTTTGACTTGCTTCACATTGGCCTCTTCAGCAGTCTGTTCTTTAATTCTTTCTTCAATTTGGTTCACGAGTTTGTGAGCCATTCTACATGCCTGTTGTATGGAGGCGGGCTCGTGTGAACTTATATCTTCTTGGATTCTTTCCGGTAATCCTTTCACAAACGCGTCGATCTTCTCTTCCTCATCTTCGAATGCTCCCGGACATAATAGGCACAATTCTGTGAATCGTCTTTCGTACGTGGTAATATCAAATCCTTGGGTTCGTAACCCTCTAAGTTCTGTCTTGAGCTTATTGACCTCGGTTCTGGGACGGTACTTCTCGTTCATCAAGTGCTTGAATGTTGACCACGGTAGTGCGTACGCATCGTCTTGTCCCACTTGCTCTAGATAGGTATTCCACCATGTTAACGCAGAACCTGTGAAGGTATGCGTAGCGTACTTTACTTTGTCCTCTTCAGTACACTTACTTATGGCAAACACCGATTCGACCTTCTCGGTCCACCGTTTCAATCCGATCGGTCCTTCGGTTCCATCAAATTCCAAAGGTTTGCAGGCAGTGAATTCTTTGTAGGTGCATCCTACACGATTTCCTGTACTGCTAGATCCAAGGTTATTGTTGGTATGTAGCGCAGCCTGTACTGCGGCTATGTTTGAAGCTAGAAAAGTACGGAATTCCTCTTCATTCATATTCACGGTGTGTCGAGTAGTCGGTGCCATTTCCTTCAAAATAGTTAAATGGAACAAGTTAATCATACAGAATATTAAGAGTAGTTAATAGTATTTCGTAGCATAATATGAACTCATTTATAAAAGCTTTTTTCTTCATATTAGCGTTTTATAAGTTTAAATTCGGGTAGTACCTACCCGTTAAGTTCATACTTAGTAGCTAATATACAATTCAACTACTACAATTCTATATGAAAAACTGATTATAATAATATTTCGCGTTCAAACTTTTATACAATATTTTACAAACTTACAATACCGCTTATTTTACATAAAGCATGAAATATAGCACACAATAACTTTGATACAAGATAGTTGTGAAGATAATTCTAGCTAGTACACAAGTCGTTCAGCAAAGGCAATAAAGACACGTAATTCATACGTCCAGAAACAAGTCATGCATTCTGGTTTTACTAGGACTACTTCCCATCCTTGGTCTTGTGCAACATAACCGTTATGGCCGTTGATAAGACAGCGTGTTGTAATGTCGTCAAAGGGACGAGGGTTACGTAATGTCCAACAGTCCCGTAATAATCTAAAAACCTCATTTCTTACCCCAATTACCGACTCCGTCACTTGTGGAAACGTTTTGTTTAATAGTTGTAGCCCGATGTTCTTGTTCTCACTTTGGTGAGAAGCGAACATTACTAATCCGTAAGCATAACATGCTTCTTTA
This sequence comes from Rutidosis leptorrhynchoides, assembly GCF_046630445.1. Taxonomy (NCBI): domain Eukaryota; kingdom Viridiplantae; phylum Streptophyta; class Magnoliopsida; order Asterales; family Asteraceae; genus Rutidosis; species Rutidosis leptorrhynchoides. Next base: position 489,311,958 of record NC_092333.1, read on the forward strand.
TGTTGCATGTTAGCCGCTTTTTCTAAATCACGAAGTCCAATATTCGGATATATTGAGTCAAAATAATTTCTTAACCCGTTGCGTAAAATAGCATTTGGGCTCCCCGCAATATATGCGTCAAAGTAAACACATCGTAACTTATGGGTTTCCCAATGTGATATCCCCCATCTTTCAAACGAAAGTCTCTTATAAACCAAGACATTCTTGGAACGTTCTTCGAATGTCTTACAAACTGATCTCGCCTTAAATAGTTGTGCCGAGGAATTCTGGCCGACTCTAGACAAGATTTCATCAATCATGTCTCCGGGTAGGTCTCTTAAAATATTGGGTTGTCTATCCATTTTGTGTTTTTAAACTGTAAAATAGACAAGAGTTAGATTCATAAAAAATACTTATTAATACAAGCAATTTTTACATATATCATAAAGCATAAGAACACTATATTACATATATTACACCACACGAATACAACTATCTTATTCCGACTCGCTCGTTTCTTCTTCTTCTTCGGTTTTGGTTCGTTTTGCCAAGTTTCTAGGGATATATGATGTTCCCCTAATACGAGCCGTCGTTGTCAACATTGGTTTAGAAAAACCTGGTGGTTTAGAGGTTCCCGGGTCATTGTTACAACTTAAGGACTTCGGGCGTTGACGATACATATAAAGTTCATCGGGGTTGGAATTAGATTTCTCTATTTTTATGCCCTTTCCCTTATTATTTTCTTTTGCCTTTTTAAATTCAGTTGGGGTAATTTCTATAACATCATCGGAATTCTCGTCGGAATCCGATTCATCGGAGAATTGGTAATCCTCCCAATATTTTGCTTCCTTGGCGGAAACACCATTGACCATAATTAACCTTGGTCGGTTGGTTGAGGATTTTCTTTTACTTAACCGTTTCATTATTTCCCCCACCGGTTCTATTTCTTCATCCGGTTCCGATTCTTCTTCCGGTTCCGATTCTTCTTCCGGTTCCGACTCTTCTTCCGGTTCCTCTTCGGGAACTTGTGAATCAGTCCACGAATCATTCTAATTTACATTTGACTCTTCATTATTATTAGGTGAGTCAATGGGACTTGTTCTAGAGGTAGACATCTATCACATAATATCAAACGCGTTAAGAGATTAATATATCACATAATATTCACATGTTAAAAATATATAGTTTCCAACAAAATTTGTTAAGCAATCATTTTTCAAGTAAACACGGTCGAAGTCCAGACTCACTAATGCATCCTAACAAACTCGATAAGACACACTAATGAAAAATTCTGGTTCTCTAAGACCAACGCTCGGATACCAACTGAAATGTCCCGTTCTTATTGATTAAAAACGTTCCATATTAATTGATTTCGTTGCGAGCTTTTGACCCTTATATGAGACGTTTTTCAAAGACTGCATTCATTTTTAAAACAAACCATAACCTTTATTTCATAAATAAAGGTTTATAAAGCTTTACGTAGATTATCAAATAATGATAATCTAAAATATCCTGTTTACACACGACCATTACATAATGGTTTACAATACAAATATGTTACATTGAAATCAGTTTCTTGAATGCAGTTTTTACACAATATCATACAAACATGGACTCCAAATCTTGTCCTTATTTTAGTATGCAACAGCGGAAGCTCTTAATATTCACCTGAGAATAAACATGCTTTAAACGTCAACAAAAATGTTGGTGAGTTATAGGTTTAACCTATATATATCAAATCGTAACAATAGACCACAAGATTTCATATTTCAATACACATCCCATACATAGAGATAAAAATCATTCATATAGTGAACACCTGGTAACCGACATTAACAAGATGCATATATAAGAATATCCCCATCATTCCGGGACACCCTTCGGATATGATATAAATTTCAAAGTACTAAAGCATCCGGTACTTTGGATGGGGTTTGTTAGGCCCAATAGATCTATCTTTAGAATTCGCGTCAATTAGGGTGTCTGTTCCCTAATTCTTAGATTACCAGACTTAATAAAAAGGGGCATATTCGATTTCGATAATTCAACCATAGAATGTAGTTTCACGTACTTGTGTCTATTTTGTAAATCATTTATAAAACCTGCATGTATTCTCATCCCAAAAATATTAGATTTTAAAAGTGGGACTATAACTCACTTTCACAGATTTTTACTTCGTCGGGAAGTATGACTTGGCCACTGGTTGATTCACGAACCTATAACAATATATACATATATATCAAAGTATGTTCAAAATATATTTACAACACTTTTAATATATTTTGATGTTTTAAGTTTATTAAGTCAGCTGTCCTCGTTAGTAACCTACAACTAGTTGTCCACAGTTAGATGTACAGAAATAAATCGATAAATATTATCTTGAATCAATCCACGACCCAGTGTATACGTATCTCAGTATTGATCACAACTCAAACTATATATATTTTGGAATCAACCTCAACCCTGTATAGCTAACTCCAACATTCACATATAGAGTGTCTATGGTTGTTCCGAAATATATATAGATGTGTCGACATGATAGGTCGAAACATTGTATACGTGTCTATGGTATCTCAAGATTACATAATATACAATACAAGTTGATTAAGTTATGGTTGGAATAGATTTGTTACTAATTTTCACGTAGCTAAAATGAGAAAAATTATCATAGTTTTTAATTAACTAACCCAAAACAGCCCGCGGTGTTACTACGACGGCGTAAATCCGGTTTTACGGTGTTTTTCGTGTTTCCAGGTTTTAAATCATTAAGTTAGAATATCATATAGATATAGAACATGTGTTTAGTTGATTTTAAAAGTCAAGTTAGAAGGATTAACTTTTGTTTGCGAACAAGTTTAGAATTAACTAAACTATGTTCTAGTGATTACAAGTTTAAACCTTCGAATAAGATAGCTTTATATGTATGAATCGAATGATGTTATGAAAATCATTACTATCTTAAGTTCCTTGGATAAACCTACTGGAAAAGTGAAAAATGGATCTAGCTTCAATGGATCCTTGGATGGCTCGAAGTTCTTGAAGCAGAATCATGACACGAAAACAAGTTCAAGTAAGATCATCACTTGAAATAAGATTGTTATAGTTATAGAAATTGAACCAAAGTTTGAATATGATTATTACCTTGTATTAGAATGATAACCTACTGTAAGAAACAAAGATTTCTTGAGGTTGGATGATCACCTTACAAGATTGGAAGTGAGCTAGCAAACTTGAAAGTATTCTTGATTTTATGAAACTAGAACTTTTGGAATTTATGAAGAACACTTAGAACTTGAAGATAGAACTTGAGAGAGATCAATTAGATGAAGAAAATTGAAGAATGAAAGTGTTTGTAGGTGTTTTTGGTCGTTGGTGTATGGATTAGATATAAAGGATATGTAATTTTGTTTTCATGTAAATAAGTCATGAATGATTACTCATATTTTTGTAATTTTATGAGATATTTCATGCTAGTTGCCAAATGATGGTTCCCACATGTGTTAGGTGACTCACATGGGCTGCTAAGAGCTGATCATTGGAGTGTATATACCAATAGTACATACATCTAAAAGCTGTGTATTGTACGAGTACGAATACGGGTGCATACGAGTAGAATTGTTGATGAAACTGAACGAGGATGTAATTGTAAGCATTTTTGTTAAGTAGAAGTATTTTGATAAGTGTATTGAAGTCTTTCAAAAGTGTATAAATACATATTAAAACACTACATGTATATACATTTTAACTGAGTCGTTAAGTCATCGTTAGTCGTTACATGTAAGTGTTGTTTTGAAACCTTTAGGTTAACGATCTTGTTAAATGTTGTTAACCCAATGTTTATAATATCAAATGAGATTTTAAATTATTATATAATCATGATATTATCATGTATGAATATCTCTTAATATGATATATATACATTAAATGTCTTTACAACGATAATCGTTACATATATGTCTCGTTTAAAAATCATTAAGTTAGTAGTCTTGTTTTTACATATGTAGTTCATTGTTAATATACTTAATGATATGTTTACTTATCATAGTATCATGTTAACTATATATATATCCATATATATGTCATCATATAGTTTTTACAAGTTTTAACGTTCGTGAATCACCGGTCAACTTGGGTGGTCAATTGTCTATATGAAACATATTTCAATTAATCAAGTCTTAACAAGTTTGATTACTTAACATGTTGGAAACATTTAATCATGTAAATATCAATCTCAATTAATATATATAAACATGGAAAAGTTCGGGTCACTACAGAGAATACATGCGCTGTTTTTATAAATGTTTTACGAAATAGGCACAAGTACTAAAACTAATTCTATGTGGGTTTAAACCAGAAATATACCCTTAGCTTGGTAACATTAAACTACTTGTCTATGTACGGTAGGCGCGAATCCTAAAGATAGATCTATTGGGCCTGACAAACCCCATCCTGACTATGGGATGCTTTAGTACTTCGAGGTTATTTTAAACACACCTGATCTGGTGTACTTCAGAGGGTAAAACATGAACGTTAAGGCTTGTTACCGGGTGCCTACAATTTATAGAATACTCTTATACACTTGCGCGTGTACATATATTTATAAACGGAAATCTTGTGGTCTATTAATATATTGAAATGATTGTTATGATAAACCTATGAACTCACCAACCTTTTAGTTGACACTTTAAAGCATGTTTATTCTCAGGTATTAAAGAAATCTTCTGCTGTGCTTTAGCTCATTTTAAGGATATTACTTGGAGTCATTCATGCCATATTTTGAAAGACGTTGCATTCGAGTCATTGAGTTCATCAAGATTATTATTATGTCAATTATAGTTGGATGTATTATGAAATGGTGTGCAAGCCATCAACTTTCGTTGTAAAGAAAGTTTTTCTTTTAAAAACGAATGCAATGTTTGTAAAATATATCATATAGAGGTCAAAATACCTCGCGATGCAATCAACTATTGTGAGTCGTTTATAATGTATATGAACGGGTCCTTTCAGTATGGTCCACACACTCGGTTCATAAGGTCCATGAACACAGCTGGTGCATTAGTTAAACCAAACGGCATGACCATAAACTCGTAATGACCGTAACGTGTTCTGAAAGCAGTCTTTGGAATATCATCTTCTTTCACCCGCATTTGATGATACCCGGAACGTAAGTCAATCTTTGAATAAACAGACGAGCCTTGTAGTTGATCAAATAAGTCATCGATTCTCGGTAGTGGGTAGCGGTTCTTGATGGTAAGTTTGTTCAACTCTCGGTAGTCGATACACAACCTGAATGTACCATCTTTCTTCTTGACAAACAAAACAGGAGCTCCCCACGGTGATGTGCTTGGTCGAATGAAACCACGCTCTAAAAGTTCTTGTAATTGGCTTTGTAGTTCTTTCATCTCGCTGGGTGCGAGTCTGTAAGGAACACGAGCTATTGGTGCAGCTCCTGGTACAAGATCTATTTGAAATTCAACGGATCGATGTGGGGGTAATCCCGGTAATTCTTTCAGAAATACATCAGGAAATTCTTTTGCGACGGGAACATCATTGATGCTCTTTTCTTCAGTTTGTACTTTCTCGACGTGTGCTAGAACAGCATAGCAACCTTTTCTTATTAGTTTTTGTGCCTTCAAATTACTAATAAGATGTAGCTTCGTAAATGTTTTACGAAATAGGCACAAGTACTAAAACTAATTCTATGTGGGTTTAAACCAGAAATATACCCTTAGCTTGGTAACATTAAACTACTTGTCTATGTACGGTAGGCGCGAATCCTAAAGATAGATCTATTGGGCCTGACAAACCCCATCCTGACTATGGGATGCTTTAGTACTTCGAGGTTATTTTAAACACACCTGATCTGGTGTACTTCAGAGGGTAAAATATGAACGTTAAGGCTTGTTACCGGGTGCCTACAACTTATAGAATACTTTTATACACTTGCGAGTGTACATATATTTATAAATGGAAATCTTGTGGTCTATTAATATATTGAAATGATTGTTATGATAAACCTATGAACTCACCAACCTTTTGGTTGACACTTTAAAGCATGTTTATTCTCAGGTATTAAAGAAATCTTCCGCTGTGCATTAGCTCATTTTAAGGATATTACTTGGAGTCATTCATGGCATATTTTGAAAGACGTTGCATTCGAGTCATTGAGTTCATCAAGATTATTATTAAGCTAATTATAGTTGGATTTATTATGAAATGGTGTGCATGTCGTCAACTTTCGTTGTAAAGAAAGTTTGTCTTTTAAAAACGAATGCAATGTTTGTAAAATGTATCATATAGAGGTCAAATACCTCGCGATGTAATCAACTATTGTGAATCGTTTATAATGTATATGAATGGGTCCTTTCAGTTGGTATCAGAGCGGTGGTCTTAACGAACCAGGTCTTGCATTAGTGTGTCTAACTGATAGTTGTTAAGATGCATTAGTGAGTCTGGACTTCGACCGTGTCTGCATGTCAAAAGTTTTGCTTATCATTTTTAGTCGGAAATCATCTACTTACCATCCTTAGGAAATTACCTGCTTATCATTCTTAAGTCTAGACGCGTTTTCCTACATTTATTGCATAATAGTGTATAGACGAATTCTTATCTTAGCATATCTGTTACTGTGAACTTTGACTAACATCTTTCAAAGATTCCTCCGTAATTTATGGGATTTTGGTATTATATACACATATGTAAATTATGTATTGAAGAATACCAAATCTAAATTCTATAATCTATTTCATACCAAAAATTCTTTCCCTGATCATACGAGATGGATCTCTCAACCAGTTCGAACTCCTCAGATTCCGACTGCTATTCCGATATAAATATCTACCTGAGCTCCGAAAGCAGCGTCACCGGAATGGATCAACCAATCTCCCATCATCTATTCTGGATGAATTGGGGATAGGTTCGTAGTCTACTCAATCATTGGAGACAAGAAGAAGGCGATCCTTTCCATCCACCACATTGCCTTCTTGGCGATGAACTTGAAGCACTTACCGGCGAACCTATTCGAGACACCATTTTCTCACTCATTGCTAGAGTATCTCGTCACGATTATATACTATCTCATATTATGAATCTTATTATTCCGCTCGCTCCAACCACCAATCATCCCGGTGTACTAGCAGAAGTTAATGAACTTCGCGCTCGAGTAGTGGCTCTGGAACATATGGTGCAAAGATTACAAACACCATCAGCAGCACCAGCAGCATAACCAGTACCGCCAGTAACATCAACATCGCAAGCCTCAATACCCTAAGCACCAGCAGCATCACCGGCATCAACGGTATCACCATCATCAACACCAACAGTATCATTACCACCATCAACAATCACGTCCGCATCACACGCCTCAACATCACAACCTGTACCTCAGATATCAATATCACATGCACCATAAATACCAAGGAGTACCAACAACAACAAACGATGAAGTATTGATCGGAGAATCATTCTTTGGTGATTATGTAATTTCTAAAGTTTAGAAATTATCTATCCTAGCCTTAACCATAAATCAAATGAGTTTAATTTAATATTAACTCATTAAATCAATATTACATCTGAAGAAATATACACATATATATTTCCATAAAGACTGTAATAAAATTCTTTTGTACAAAATATTAATTGTGAAATTTTTTTTAACGGGTAGGTAATACCCGAGAGATATATAAATTAACAATTAATATGTTACATTCTTCGAATCTGATTCAACAAATCATCCATTATACTCCCTACTTTCACAACAATATACATTCTTTTATAGAAATCAAAACAACCATACTCATTCAAAATCTAATTACATATTCTGATTTTGAAATCTCAGAATTCGATTCAAGATATAACCGAAATCATCACTCTTAGATTCCTACATCTTTCAAAACTATACTTTGACTTCAAAACTGTCCTAGAACCTCATTTCTATTCATGGAACTCACAAAAAATATTTGTATCATTCAAAATCTTAGAACATCATATGTATATTAACAATTACAATATGTATTCAAACACTTCAAAATTCCTAAAGACATGCGAGATGATGATCCAACCACATATTACCCACTGTCATGTATCTGAAAAGCTCTCGAAACCAAAGTTATAGTTTAACACGTATCCGTGTCAGATCCTTTGATATTTATTACCAAATATAATTTTTCAATCTCTTTCCAAAATAGACAGTTTTGTCACAGCTCCAGCAAATCACCTTTATTTGTTTATACGAATAAACCTTATTATAACAATTACCCCTTCATCATTGTTACCGGGGAACCTTTCATATCTCGCCACATTAGCAGTAAACTTATCAACAACTTCATTAACCTTCGACTTAAGCCTCTCCGAAAAGCCACTATACTTATTCATTAAAACCCCATCATGTACTCACCTACATCCTGTAACAATAATTTTCACACCAACTACTGGGAATTAGCAATCAGTATCTTGAATTTTGCGACAATTTTACGTCAAAAGTTATACATATAACGTCTATCTCCTAGACTTACATACTTCGAATGTGAATTTTCTGAAAAACATCCCAAACTATGAACTAGTTCTCCGAAATTGGAAAAATGCTGATGAAGCAGCAAAAACTGTAAACGACTTTAACAGTCAAAAGTTTGATGATAAAGAATAGTATGGTGGTAAAGCTGAGAAAAAGAGAAGGTTTGAAACTGGAAAACGGATTGAGCAGACCATGAAGGAGGCTGTGGACAAATCACAAAGACTAAACCTGTCTTCAAAGGATCCAAATGATTCAGTGTCTACTGAAATCGTTAGCAAATAACTTACTTCTTATTCTAAACCTTCACAGACAAATCTTCTTCATCATCCATATTATCGTATCTTTTATTATAATATCTTCGATATTCCTGAAGATATTTTCACAACTATTCTTATCCGAAATCTTTTATCTCTTCGCAATATCTGCGTTACAACATAAAAAGAAACTTTGTTAGTTTCTAAATTCTAAAAAAAAAAAAAATTGAATTTAAAATAGGAATGTTTTTGAAGTAGTGTTGGGAATTGAAGCATGAGTTAGTATAATATAATGACACTTGATCAACGTGATTATATTACAGTAAGTCATGCTGAGTTTCTAATGGAACGTGATAATTCACAGAACATACCGTCATCATGTACTGTTTACACGACTCTTACATTCTACCCAATTTCCAAACATATTAAGAACATATCATCTTGATAGCTCTATATTTTCGGATATTCTGGTAATTTGCCAAATCAAGATCGTGCCATTAAGATTTTCTTCTTGGAACATTAACTATGTTCATCCAAAAATTCATATCTATGAATTCTGGACCATTATCTGCTTGACTTAAGGTCGGGAAGAGAAAACGAAAGCATGAAGCTCCGAAATATAATGGAGAATATAAAGCCCGATAACAATCTCGAAATTACAAACCGTGTATATCAATGCGTATAGCAATATAAAGACACGGGAGAATAAAAAACACAATAACCCCAAGGTAATGATAGAAGAAAATAACTTCCTCCGGTGGTAGATGAAAAAGAAGAATGACAGATATGAAAGTTAAGTGTATATCAAGAATCAATACTGGATGAAGCATATTAACGAATGCTTTAAAGTATGAATTGGGGAGAAAGACTAGAAGGTGTGAGCTGTGGAAATAAAGAAACGAAGGGGGTGGAATTATAGTAAAATATCAGACAAAGAAATCGAGACAGATTATCGCATTTAATCATAGAAGATCCTGATTTCCTTAATAGCCGAAGAACCAAATATTATTGCAAAGATTTTCTTTAAATCCCATGAATTCCGAAAATCAATCATAACTACGTCATCGGTTAAAACGAATATACGTTTACTCATTTCACTCTCTTGCGATAGCTTCACTTATACTCTTCGCGTAATCAAATTGTTTTATCTATATTACTCAATGATGATAAAACTCTATTTATCAACTCATATTCGTCATGAAAACATTTTTATAGTTTGCCATGACGACCTCGATCAAATTTCGGGACGAAATTTCTTTAACGGGTAGGTACTGTGACGACCCGGAAATTTTCGATCAAATTTAAACTTAACCTTTATATGTTTCCGACACAATAAGCAGAATTTGTAATGTTGAATCTCAAAAAGTTTGGAACTACATTCATGTAATCAATTACCCTTTGACCGTGTTCGACGATTCACGAACAATTATGTGTATATAGATATGTATATATAATATATAATATTAACTGAAAACATTAACAAAGTATTAGATATATGATACTTTACATGAACATATTTGTTTCGATATATTTATCGACAGAATTAAGAGATAATATCAAATAATTGAATTATCAGATACATTATGATATGATTACGGGCCTATGTTATGAGGTCCACTGTGATTTAAGAAATCTATTCTTTTTGACAACTCAATACTTAACCAGTATGATAAAGATAACGATATTTATATTTTATTTTATTAAATATATAAAACGATTTAAATTAATATTATATATATTTTTTTATACGCGTATTATACGTACATAGTTTTATACTTTTACTATACTTTAACTTTACCTTTACTTTACTTTTACTTTACTTTAACTTTAATAATTCACTTTAATAATTCATACTTTAATAATTCACTTTAATAATTCATACTTTAATAATTCATACTTTAATAATTCACTTTAATAATTCATACTTTAATAATTCACTTTAATAATTCATACTTTAATAATTCACTTTAATAATTCATACTTTAATAATTCACTTTAATAATTCATACTTTAATAATTCACTTTAATAATTCATACTTTAATAATTCACTTTAATAATTCATACTTTAATAATTCATACTTTAATAATTCAATTTAATAATTTATACTTTAATAATTCACTTTAATAATTCATACTTTAATAATTCACTTTAATAATTCAAAAATCTATTATAAATAGAATTCAATAGGTTTCATTATTTCATAGAAACTTGAAAATATATTTCTCTAAACTCTCTCAATCGAATTACATATATATATATATATATACTTAGTATTATTTCAAGATATTATTAGTATACATAAAATACTATGACGGAGTTATATTCAGACGATTTCAAAATAAGTTTTCAAACGGGATAGAGCTAAGGAAATTATGGGTTATAGCTATGGAGGTTATGGGTATTGTTCGAGGGTATTGCTCGTCAGGTCAACCTAACGTTTATCATTTTCGTTGCGTCTACGTACTTTCCTGCAATATTGAATCACAATATTGATACGTTCGTGAATCCGAGACAAACCCTGCACTTGTTCAGTGCCGTCATATACATAATTGCTACGAAATACAGTATTGTGAGTTTCATTTGCTCCCTTTTATATATATTTTTGGGACTGAGAATACATGCGCTGTTTTTATAAATGTTTTAAGAAATAGGCACAAGTACTAAAACTAATTCTATGTGGGTTTAAACCAGAAATATACCCTTAGCTTGGTAACATTAAACTACTTGTCTATGTACGGTAGGCGCGAATCCTAAAGATAGATCTATTGGGCCTGACAAACCCCATCCTGACTATGGTATGCTTTAGTACTTCGAGGTTATTTTAAACACACCTGATCTGGTGTACTTCAGAGGGTAAAATATGAACGTTAAGGCTTGTTACCGGGTGCCTACAACTTATAGAATACTTTTATACACTTGCGAGTGTACATATATTTATAAACGAAAATCTTGTGGTCTATTAATATATTGAAATGATTGTTATGATAAACCTATGAACTCACCAACCTTTTGGTTGACACTTTAAAGCATGTTTATTCTCAGGTATTAAAGAAATCTTCCGCTGTGCATTAGCTCATTTTAAGGATATTACTTGGAGTCATTCATGGCATATTTTGAAAGACGTTGCATTCGAGTCATTGAGTTCATCAAGATTATTATTAAGCTAATTATAGTTGGATTTATTATGAAATGGTGTGCATGCCGTCAACTTTCGTTGTAAAGAAAGTTTGTCTTTTAAAAATGAATGCAATGTTTGTAAAATGTATCATATAGAGGTCAAATACCTCGCGATGTAATCAACTATTGTGAATCGTTTATAATGTATATGAACGGGTCCTTTCACTCCACCTTCAGCCGGGTTCAGAATTCACCTATTTAAAGCCCGAATTTTTACCCTAATGAATCATTCTTGCATCCAGACAAATTCCAGCAACTTTTTGACGAACAAGGGTGATTTTTGGGGAATCCCAAGGTCATTCTAACGCATCAATCATTCCGAAAACACGTATCGATCCGTTTATCATTCAAGAACACAATTTTCATTAGGTTTAATTCTTATCATCATAATGAATACTCTTAATTATTTATTTGTGATTTTGTTTTTCACCATGGTTATTCACTAAGCTTTTTAATATTTGTCTAGATTGAATATTCGTATGTGTTTGGATGATACTTTAATGTTTTATTGATTAATGCATGATAATTATGAGTTTTAATTAAGAACCATTCTTATGGGATTTGATTATTGTTACTTGGCTTGATTAGTGATCTTGTTTGAACAAAGGGAACTCTATTTCAATTTAGTGATCTAATTTTCAATTGATTTGTCTTAACCAATTGGGTGCTTACTGGACCAAGGGGGTAAACCGGGTAATATAGATTGAACAAAATAGGGGTGAATTGTGTGGAGCGAACGCGTAACCAATTGAATCTTAATCTTATAATTAGCTAATTACTAAGTCACAAACGAAAGAGGTCTTTGGTGAAAGGGAACCCTAAGCCAATAAATCCTAGATTGATGTGTTTGCTAAAAGAGAACTCTGGGTAAACGTACTCTGTAATTGCATGTATTAACAAATAGAACTAGTGCTTAATAACAAATCATCCGAAAATGCGAATAGGAGATCTAGGCGAACATTCTTTTATCTATTGAATTCAAATATCTTTATTTCCGTTGAGTCTGCATTTATTTTATATAAACTTAAAAACATAAAAATATTGTCTTTTACTTTTAATCTATCCTTGTTTTGGCTAATCGTTAAATAGCCACAAAACAAATCATCTCGTACTTTCAATTTTCATAGATTAACTTAGTTTACTTTTATTAGTTGCAATCTTAATTCTCGCGTGTTAACTGTCCTTGGAAGGATTTCGGAATTACCAAATTTATATTATTGCACGATCGGGTACACTGCCCGTTAGTGTGTAGTATTCTTAAAACCGGCATTTTCCAGAGATAAATTATATACTAGAGATAAATTATACACTAACGGACAGTGTACCCGATCGTGCAATAGTATAAATTTGGTAATTCCAAAATCGTTCCAAGGACAGTTAACACGCGAGAATTAAGATTGCAACTAATAAAAGTAAACTAAGTTAATCTATGAAAATTGAAAGTACGAGATGATTTGTTTTGTGGCTATTTAAAGATTAGCCAAATCAAGGATAGATTAAAAGTAAAAGACAATATTTTTATGTTTTTAAGTTTATAGAAAATAAATGCAGACTCAACGGAAATAAAGATACTTGAATTCAATAGATAAAAGAATGTTCGCCTAGATCTCCTATTCGCAGTGTCGAATGATTTGTTATTAAACACTAGTTCTATTTGTCAATACATGCAATTACAGAGTCGGTTTACCCAGAGTTCTCTTTTAGCAAACACATCAAACTAGGATTTATTGGCTTATGGTTCCCTTTCACCAAAGACCTCTTTCGTTTGTGACTTAGTAATTAGCTAATTATAAGATTAAGATTCAATTGGTTACGCGTTCGTTTCACACAATTCACCCCTATTTTGTTCAATCTATGTTACCCGGTTTACCCCTTGGTCCAGTAAGCACCCAATTGGTTAAGACAAATCAATTGAAAATTAGATCACTAAATTGAAACAGGGTTCCCTTTGTTCAAACAAGATCACTAATTAAGCCAAGTAACAATAATCAAATCCCATAAGAATGGTTCTTAATCAAAACTCATAATTATCATGCATTAATCAATAAAACATTAAAGTATCATCCAAACACATACGAATATTCAATCTAGACAAACATTAAAAAGCTTAGCCAATAACCATGGCAAAAAACAAAATCACAAATAAATAATTAAGAGTATTCATTATGATGATCAGAATTAAACCTAATGAAAATTGTGTTCTTGAATGATAAACAGATCGAGACGCGTTTCCAGAATGATTGATGCGTTAGAATGACCTTGGGATTCCCCAAAAATCACCCTTGTTCATCAAAAAGCTGCTAGAATTCGTCTGGATGCAAGAATGATTCATTAGGGTAAAAATTCGGGCTTTAAATGGGTGAATTCTGATCCCGGCTGAAGGTGGAGCGGTGCTCCATATATGGAGCGGCGCTCCATATGCTGTTCACCTGATCTCTGGACTTTTAAAAGCTCTCGAACTGAAATTTCTTCCTACTGGAGCGGCGCTCCAGGTTTCTGAGCGGCGCTCCAGGCCTCTTTTGCTGATTCCGTGCTAAAAACTCACTAATATTCGTCCAAACTTGAATCGAACCAACCTCTTTCACTCGTTTCCATAGAAAATCACTAAAACCATCAAATATCTTCAAAATTCAACTCCTTGGGCTTAGAACTCGAACTTTCACAACACTTATCGAATTAACAGCAAATCGTATCCAAAAGGACCAAAATGTGCCCGATATCGCTAAGGAAAACACGTATTAAATATGCGATATCATTTAGGCAAAAGGAAGGTATTGTCTTTTTTGATACCTATGCTCCTGTTGCTAGAATTTTCACTATTAGATTGTTGTTAGCTCTTGCAGCTATAGATAATCTTGTAATTCATCAAATGGATGTGAAAACTGCATTCTTGAATGGTGATTTGGATGAGGAGATTTACATGAAATAACCTGAAGGGTTTGTGATGCCTGGAAATGAAAATAAGGTGTGCAAACTGAAGAAGTCATTGTATGGTTTGAAACAAGCACCTAAACAGTGGCATCAAAAGTTTGATGATGTAATTTTGTCTAATGGTTTTGCAATAAACCAAGCTGACAAGTGTGTATATAGCAAATTTGATAATTTCGGTAAAGGAGTTATAATTTTTTTATATGTAGATGACATGTTGATTTTTGGTACTGATCAACACCAAGTTGATACAACCAAAAAGTTTTTATCATCTAGTTTTGAAATGAAAGACATGGGGGAGGCTGAGGTGATTCTTGGTATTAGAATTAAACGAGGAAGCAATGGAATTTCAGTTTCTCAATCTCATTATATTGAGAAGATCTTGAATAAGTTTCATTTCGAAAATTGTTCACCTGTTAGTACCCCTATGGATCCTACTATTAAGCTATTTCCTAATAAAGGACATCCAGTGTCTCAGCTTGAATACTCAAGAGCTATAGGATCCCTTATGTATGCCATGATAAGTACTAGGCCTGATATAGCATTTGCTGTAGGAAAGCTTAGTAGATATACTAGTAATCCTAGCTCAGTTCATTGGCAAGCTTTAAATCGAGTATTTAAGTATTTAAAAGGAACTATGGATTATGGTTTGTTTTACAGTGGATTTCCTTCGGTGATAGAAGGTTATTCGGATGCTAGCTGGATCACTAATATGGAGGATCACTCCTCAACAAGTGGTTGGGTTTTTCTTCTTGGAGGAGGTGCCATTTCTTGGGCATCCAAGAAACAAACGTGTATTACGAATTCAACGATGGAGTATGAATTTGTACCGTTAGCTGCAGCTGGTAAGGAAGCTGAGTGGCTTAGGGATTTGATTTATGAAATTTCGTTATGGCCCAAACCGATATCCACCGTATCTATCAGATGTGATAGCGCTGCTACCTTGGCTAAAGCTTATAGTCAGGTGTACAATGGGAAGTATTGACATTTAGGTGTTAGACATAGCATAATTCGTGAGCTCATTATGAATGGTGTGATATCTGTGGAGTTTGTGAAAACTGATTCAAATTTAGCCGATCATTTAACCAAAGGGTTAGCTAGAGATCTTGTGCACAAGGCGGCTAAAGGGATGGTTTTAAAGTCCATTTGAAATCTTTCATATTAAGATACCCAATTCCCATCTAATATAGTATTGGATGCTGAATTCAATGTGGAAAGCTTGATATCTAAAGATTGGAACACATTATTCATTACATCCCAAGGTATGTGTTCAGTACTGCAAGTGAGTTAGATTGAAATTATATTTCTTAATAGTTCTTTGAAAAATTGCATGTGCAGGTGCGAGAATAAAGAACTACCTATATAAGCATGAAGTTTAGCTGCTTCAAGAAGTTAGGGACTTTATTTTGATATGCTTATTGAAGGATAGGACATAGGCTAGTAAAATATTGTGTCAAGTTAGAACATGAATGTGTAAACTGTTGTGTATATTTTCTTCATTATATTCACTATGAATAGAAAGGGTTCAATTTTTAGTAACACCCTTGATATTCGATTATATGAATTGAATTTATACTAATATGAAATTCAATCGTCACGACGTTTCATTTATGCATCAGTTTGTTTGTTATGAATTTACTTTAAGTTAATCAAGATTACACTTAAATGGGGGAGGATTGTTGGTGATTTGTGTCACCAATATGATTTAAGTGTAATGGGATTAATTTGTTAACCAAATTAATCTTGATAAATATCGAACAAGTTTGGGAAAGTGTTGAGTGCACACTTGTTTGAACTTATATTGATTATGACGAGGGTTCGGGGGCAGCGCCCCCGATAGCGGGGTCCAAGGGGTGGCAACCCCTGGCGGGGTCCAAGGGGCAGAGCCCCTGGCTGGTTTGACCCAAAATAAAAGCCCGGTTTTGAGCCGTTTTTAGCAGTTATAGATTGAACTGTCATTCGGCAGTTATAAATCCCGTTTTTGGTTATTTAATTTCCTGGTACGTTTTTCAAATTCACATACTCAAAAAACACAGATTCATTGTTCAAATATTCTAAGATTTATCCGATTGAAGATTTCGATAGTACCATCGAAATAATTTGATCTGAAAGTGATTACACGACTCTCAGAAATCCGAATTCGAAACTCTCGTTTACAACAGCTCCTTTGTGTAACATGTGACCCTTTAGTCATGGAGATGATGAGGCTTCCTTTCCTCTGATCCAATAGTCAACTTTCCCTTCAAGGTAACAAGGTATTTATCTTATATTATTATTTGTTATTTGTTATTTATTATTATTATTATTATTATTATTATTATTATTATTATTATTATTATTATTATTATTATTATTATTATTATTATTATTATTATAATAATAATAAAAAACTTAAAAGTTTTAAAACTTACAAAAAATTAGTGGGAAGCCTAGAGACAATCTGGGCCCCCACACCTCTAGTAATAGCAAAACCTATCCTAGTAAAAATATGAGCAGCAGCACCGGCACTAATATCTTGCGCCATCGAACTCTTCTGAACCCGCTTTAGCAAAGAAACAGCCTCCTTCTCTAATTCCCCCAGGGAAGAAAATGAGAAAGGAATGAAACCATAACCAATCGCCTGACAGCTAGATTGGTACTTGACCCGCTTCCGACGAACCGCATCAACCACAGCACGTCCGGGGACAAAGTCAGAAAGCCCAGACTGCGTCAAAGGAGAAGACCCTGTCAAGTCAACACAAACATCGCGACCACAATCCCAGGAATAAAGTAACACATCTGCAGGTCTGAGGGTCCTGCCGTTCTCTCCAGACAACCCAATGTCAACCTCCTTTCTCGCTGAAATCCCAGATCGATAACAAACATCAACAAGGGAATCCCGAACAATATTATGTCGATGCTTAATACCCACCATACCAGCACAAGACACGGCGTGATCCCCGAAAATATTCCCAGTAAAAACCCTTGAACAGGCAGAGCATGCCGTCGAGATAGAGAACAATGGAACACCTAACCGGTAGCACAACACACATCGGTAAGTCTTTGCGTTCATCGTCTGACCCAACCACAAAATAGGGACTGCCCTTAGCCAAGCAGATGTGTGATCACCCTGCTGTGATTTCCATAAGGCCGATTGTCGGGGAGATAACGAAAAAGTGGATTCTGCAGAAGCGGTAACCTTTGTGAAATAAACATTTGCCAATTTCTTCATGAGTATTGGGGCAGCGACCTCACTCGGATTACCTAAAATATCAAACCCAACCGTATTATTAAACAGACCCAATGCATCTTCAAAAGCACGACCAAGACCAACAATACCCGTATGACGTAAGAGCTTGGTCTGCAACCCAGCAGACTGTAATCGAGAAGTCAGAAAAGCATAATGACGAACATCTCCAGCAGAATAAACACCAAGCCCTCCAAATGCAAATGGCAAGGTGGCAAGCCGCCACTGCCAATCACCAAACCCAGGCCCTGAAGCAGTAACAATACGCTCCAAGGAAGATCGAATGGCTCCATCGAAAGAAGAGGAAATATTATTATTATTATTATTATTATTATTATTATTATTATTATTATTATTATTATTATTATTATTATTATTATTATTATTGTTGTTCTTTAACAAAATTTAGCTTGATTCTAACTTCAAAAGTAACAATTACATAATCTTTGCGTCTAAAAGAAGAGGAAATTGTACGACCAAGAAAAAAAATGTCTAATCGCATCAAACATGTCATATAATTTGATACTAGAAAAACCAAGTAAAGAATGGTAGCAGGCTAGCAGCTATGATCCAATAGAGACGTCCCTTTTTAGTCCAATTACCTGAAAATTCATTCGCTCCACTCTTTAACTTTGGTCCAAGTTATCTTTGTTTTGATAGCTGTTAATCGTTAAATAATTGAAAATTTGCATTTGTTAATTTGGGAAATATGCATGGGTTGGGATGTATCGGTGAATGGTCTGTGTCACTATTCATTAAATGACCTTGTCTTCTTTTAAATCCACCTGCACACTCATATTACATTACAGTTTTGCGGGCAATCTTCCTAACAATATTCATTGCCTATGTTATTTAATACACTATATCTAATATTTATATCTATACTATGTCATTTTTTTTTTTTGCAAAAATAATATATATATATATATATATATATATATATATATATATATATATTTTACGAGGAACCCCTACTACGAACGGGCACATTGGCCCCCCCGCAGCGGGTAAACTCCGGGTAAACGGCAAGCCAACCCTCCAATATATATATATATATATATATATATATATATATATATATATATATATATATATATATATATATATATATATATATATATATATATAGTGGACCAATCCATGGATAAGCACTAAATGGGGTACAAACTGGATAACTAAAATTTCAATTTTTTTTTTTTTTAAAAAAGCGATCCTTTAATATGCAAATAGAAGAAAACGAAAAAATTTTAAAAAGTTTTTTAACAAAATCGTTCGTAAATTGATGATGAATAGTAAACATCGATGATGAATGGTAAACATCGATGATGAATGGTAAAATTAACCATTCATCTGGTTAATTTATCATTCTTTTTGTTCGCGATGAATGATAAAATTAATCAATGCTAAAATAAAGCAGATGAATGGTTAATTTAACCATTCATCTGGTTTTTTTAGCATTGATTAATTTTATCATTCATCGTAAAGAAGATGAATGGTAAATTAACCCGATGAATGGTTAATTTTACCATTCATCATCGATTTTTGAAAGATTTTGAACTTTTTTTTTTATGAAAAAAATTGATTAGAGGTGCATTTTAATGCAGATTTATGAATGTAAAAAAAATTAATTTTTTTTTTTATTTTGCTTATCCCGTTTGTACTTCTTTTAAGCTTATCCATGGATCGTGCCCATATATATATATATATATATATATATATATATATATATATATATATATATATATATATATATATATATATATATATATATATATATATATATATATCATAAGGATAAGCAGCAGATTACAAATTACACAATTGTTCAGACCTGATGATCTGTGTGGTTCGTGATCGAACCCAATACATACAAACATTGGCTAATACACAAGTACATCAAATTGTAAGAAAACAATCCCAAAGCAATAATAACCAAGAGTTCCATAACCCGACCCATCTGCATCTCTGCCAATCTCCAAACCTATCTATACTATGTCATTTATATGTGAGGATTTTCTTGGGTGTAAACTAACTGAAGAGCTCGGTTAGGCTTGACCTTGGCTCATATAAAATACAAAGAAGTTGAGCTCGAGCTCGGCTCATTTCGAACTTAGTATATTATGTTGAGCTCGACACTTTTCTGAAAATTATACAAGTTCATGCTGGGCTCGAGTTCGACTCGTTCATATATAAATATATATATATATATATATATATATATATATATATATATATATATATATATATATATATATATATATATATATATATATATATAATATAATAGTTATAGTTATAATAATATTTTAATAAAAACAATAACTACTGTTAATATATATAAGTAAAAATACTCAATTAGGCACGCTAGCTTATTCACGCTCGATATAAAAAGCCCGAGTTTGAGCTAATTTACTAAACGAACTCCAAAATATATCCGACCCCGAGCTTGTACTATTTACGCTCAGCTCGAATCAAGCTTTTAACGAGTTCAACTCGTATAGCTCGTTCGACTCATTTTTTTTTATTTTTTTTTTTTTCACTTTTTATACTATGCTACTAATTAAGATAATTGATATCTATCCTCATAGACTACCATAAATTGAACTTCAGATATGTTTAAAACTTATGAAAATTTGATTCAACTATTTTCATGGCGTATCACACTTTTTTTAACCTACTTATTGGATAGAGGTTCATTCGGAAGCAATCACCCTATCTATAGAACTTTGAGAGATGACTTTCTCTACTCTTGTGATGTGTCACTCTGAATAGAGAAATAACTTCTCTTTATTCTAGGATAAGGAAATGATTGTCTACATCTTATCTCCCTCATACCTCACTTACGGTGGAATTGAGTTTTTGTTGTTTGAGTTTTTGTTGTTTGAGTTTTTGTTTTTGTTGATAGACCACCTAACAATCTAACACGACCAACAGTTCGTTAAATTAAATATAATACTAATAATTAATATAAAATATATATATTTTTGTGTGCAATGAAAATACTCTACAAAAATATAATAAAAAAGTAGAAGTAGTTACAAATATAAATAAAGTAGAAAATGGAAGTCGATTTCTTTTTTTGGATATCAGTTATAGATATTTGACCCACCAAAACAACATACCGAATGGCGTGAATTTGAAGAGATTTTGACATATAACAAACAAGTGGTGACTGATGCTTAATATTAGGTAGATTCGTTTGTTTTTTGAAATACGAGAATTTAAATTAAAAGATATGCGAAGATCAAAAGTATAACACAACACTCATCCAACGATCTTTTAAAACAACTATTGGTCTAGACCATATTGCACAAATGCTAAACTATATACCAAACTATCTAATAAGCAATAACCAACAAAATACAAACACAACCAGTTACAAACATCCAATTCAACAAAATCACCTAAACAAACCAACACTTGAAACACTGATCGAGATCCCGATGTCCTGACACACCAATGCAGCCTTCTTACTACATAGAAGATCCAACAAATGACAACAAACCACCACAAACAAAATCTAAATCCGAACTAGAAAATCACCCAACTATACACAATACCGGACATCTTCACATTCTAGATACAACATCAAACAGCTACAGATCAAGGTTCGTCGGACTGAACAAACAAGTGAATGATCTAGATAATCACCACAAACAATAAAACTAAATTGAATGAAATCTAAGAAACCACAAAACGAAGAGTTTATCTCTTAAACCAGAAAACGATTACAATGAAGACTGAACTAAAACTTCTACACTATCCAACCCTAATATGCCCTTTTATACATCCAGAAAGCCAAGAATGAGAAACTACAATTAGACCCCTGGACTATTAAAACTTTGTATAAATAACACGAATGGTCCATGTAGTTCTTTCTGTGTATAATAAAAATGGATACTCAAACACAACTACGTCCCATCTGTGTACTATCTACCTTGGACCCCACACCAGGTGCATTATCCATAAATAGACAGCACATGATTCGCAAAGTGTTTGAGCCTTCATAAACAGCTACACTCTGAACCTTGACTGCAACAAAGTCTTCTTGCATGATCCAAGAATGTAACCACCACTAGACCATCTGCATTCCTGTTACTCAACCAAACAACCATTAGGAAGTGATAAAATACACAATCAAATGTTTAGATTGTCACTTTAACACCCCCCCCCCCCCCCCCCAACAATCTAATCATTTGAACAGATTTAACAAACACAATTGATCACACAAGTTACATCAGCAAGTGCTCTATACTCAGCTTCAGCTGAGGATCTAGAAATGGTAGCCTGTTTTTTACTCTTCCATGAAATCAGTGTTCCATTTAAAAACACACAGTAACCTGTGACAGACTTTCTGAACATACAAGCTTTACCCCAATCAGAATCTGCAAAAGCCTTTAACTCAACACCACAAGTTTTTGAAATATGTACACCCAACCCAGGAGCACCTTTTAGATATCTTAACAACCTTAATGCACACTTCAAATGTGACTGTAGAGGAGAATGCATGAATTGACTCAATAAGTGAACAGAGTATGATATATCAGGCCTTGTTAATGTAAGATACATAAGTTTACCTATCAACTTTTGATACTTATTAATATTTTCAAGACCCTTATCAGATTGTGTACACTCTGTGTTTAAAACAAATCCTGTTTCCAATGGTGTTTGTGTAGGTTTACAACCCAAAACACCAAATTCAGCCAACAATTCTAAACAATACTTCCTTTGTGACAAACAAATACCAGATTGTGTTCTCAACACTTCTATTCCCAAAAAATATTTCAACATTCCTAAATCTTTTATTAAGAATTTTAAACTTAAAAACAATTTAAACTTATCAATTTCTCTCACATCATTTCCTGTAACCACAATGTCATCCACATAGACAAGTAAAGCAACAAACACACCACTTTCTGACTTAATAAACAAGGAATAATCATTTTTACTTTGTTTAAAGCCATGCTCAACCAAGGCAGAGGACAATTTTTCATTCCACTTCCTTGGGGCTTGCTTTAAACCATATAAACTTTTTTTCAACTTGCAAACCCTTTTTTCAGATTCATCAAAATATCCTAAAGGTAAAGACATATACACATCTTCATCTAAATCACCATAGAGAAAAGCATTATTTACATCAAGTTGATATAAATCCCAATTATTAACAACAGCAAGATTTAATAAACATTTTACAGTGGTCATTTTAACCACTGGAGAAAAAGTTTCATCAAAATCAATCCCCTCTCTCTGATTAAACCCCTTAGCAACTAATCTTGCCTTATACCTATCAATTTCACCATTAGACTTATATTTGATTTTATATACCCACTTACACCCAATTGGTTCTCTATCTTGAGGTAAATCTGTAAGTTCCCAAGTGTCATTTCTATATAGAGCTTCCATTTCTAAGTTCATAGCATCAACCCAATACTGTGACTTACAGGCCTCCCAATAAGTGGAAGGTTCAACACTCTTATTCAAAGAAACAACAAAACACAAATTATCAAGACTTAAACTACTATAATTAACAGTTTTCTCAATACCATACTTAACCTTTCCTTCAACAACAAAATCATCAAATCTTTTAGGCTGAATAATGTTCCTTTGAGACCTTCTCAAAGTTGAAGAGGGTCCTGGTGTATCACTAGTATTTAAGACTTCTTTTGAATTACCCTCAGGGTGATTTTCTTCAGCATGTAATGTTGCATCAGGTAGTTTACTACCAGTTTGCTCTGCAGAACCAGAATTACCTGGCAGACTACTCCCTGTGCCATCACTACTTAAGTTATCTTCCCCTTCTTCATTGGGTCTTAGGGTATTTAGGTTATCATTTTCATACATATCAAAAAAATTTATTTTATTCAAACCATTTGACTCTTTATCACTAACAGAAGTTTCAATTGTTTTAAAAGGAAATACATTTTCATAAAATTTTACATCTCTAGAAAATAACACAACTTTACTATCAAAACTATATAACTTGTACCCTTTCTTTACAGTTGAGTACCCTATCAAAGCACATTTTTCAGATCTTGAAGAAAACTTATCATGATTATTTAAAACATTAGCAAAAGCAAGACAACCAAATACCCTTAAATGGGAAAGATTAGGTTTTTTTATGATACACCAGCTCAAAGGGACATTTTCCATTCAGAATAGATGATGGCAGCCTGTTAATCAAGTATGTAGCAGTTAAAATACAATCAGACCAAAATTTAAGAGGAACTCCCCCTTGAAACATTAATGACCTAGCCACATTTAACAAATGTCTATGTTTTCTTTCTACAATTCCATTCTGTTGTGGAGTGTGCACACAACTTGTTTGGTGTATTATACCATTGTTTGAAGTAAACAAATTCATCTTAGCATTTACAAACTCAGTACCATTGTCACTTCTCAAAACTTTAATCTTTGTATTAAACTGATTTTCAAGTTGTTTACAAAACAATTCAACATACCAACTAACTTCATCTTTAGATTTTAACAAAAAAATCCAAACAGCTCTTGTGCAGTCATCAACAACAGTCAGAAAAAACCTAAAACCATCTCTGCTAGTGACCCTGTATGAACCCCACACATCTAAGTGAACAAGTTCACCTAAATATGTGGTTTTATGATCACTAAGATGGAATGGTTCTCTTGTTTGTTTTGCCTTATGGCAAACATCACAAGGATCATTCTTTTTATCACTGGTAAATTGTAAGTCATTACTTAAAACACCTAAGACTTGGTCTGCAGGGTGACCAAGTCTACAATGCCAAACAGATTTAGACAACATACTGAAATTATGATTTGTTTTACTAGACTCACCAACACAATCATTTTTGAAGATATAAAGACCTTCACACAAACTACCAGTCACAATGGTCTTCCTTGAGACCAGTTCCTGAATATAACAAGCATTTTGATCAAACCCAACAAACAGATTATTATCTCTGACTAAACAATATACAGACAACAGATTCACACAATATTCAGGAACAACAAGCACATCATAAAGAATCAATTTATCTGATATTCTTAAATTTCCAATCATTTCAATCTTAGCCCTAGTCCCATTGGGATGACCAACTGTTAAATTTAGACTGGAGACATCACAAGCAGACTCAAATCCTTTATCAGAATTAGTCATGTGATGATTAGCACCTGAGTCTATTATCCAGCCAAAGTTAACATTGGTTTTATCAATCAAATTATATGACACAAAGAACTTATCAAAATTACTATTAAAGAACACATTCAAATTCATAAACTCACCTGTCATATTGGAAACAGAATGTGCAGGTGCACTTTTTCCATCAAGGAAGCTAACAAGTTTAGCAATCTGCTCATTTGACAAAGTGAGAGAAGTAGACCCAGATTTGCTATCACCATTATTATTAGAACTAGACACACAAGATGAATTATTGAAGTTTCTCCTTTTAAAATTTGGTGGATATCCAACAATCTCAAAGCATCTATCCACAGTGTGATTAGTCATACCACACTTGGTACACTTCAAGTTATTGTTTCTTGGAGGATACCCAACAATTTCATAACATTTTTCAATAGTATGACCAGTTCTACCACATTTTTTACACTCAACCTTAGTATCAGAATTAGTATTTCCAATCCTTGGTTTACCAGTATTAGCAAAGAAAGCAGATGACTCATTAACAGATTTTTTTATCTTGTGCACCTCTATGTGACTCTTCTCTAGAGACAATAGAGAATGCTGTTTTAACAGATGGTAAAGGATCACTAGTTAATATAGTGGTCCTTACTGGCTGATAAGAATCATCCAGTCCCATCAAAAACTTCATTAATTTTCTCTGATTATAATGTTCCTTTCTTTCCTTATCAGCAGCACAATCACAAGATGGCAATTTACACAGAATATCATATTGTTTCCAAAGTGAATTAAGTTTGTGATAATAATCAGACACAGGTGTACCATTTTGTGTTAATTGTGCAATTTTCTGTTCCAAATTAAACATCACAGAGCCATCAACTTTGTCATAAGTTTCTTTCAACTCATCCCAAACAACAGAAGCAAATTTAGAATATATTTGACCATAATACAAATCATCAGAAACACAACCTAGAATCCATGAAAGGACAACAGCATTACACCTTTCCCATTGACCTGCTAAAACTTCATCTTCATCATCTTTTTCAATTGTACCTTTTATAAAACCAATCTTGTTTTTAGTTTGTAAGGCTAATTCCATTGCACAAGCCCAAGATTTATAATTCTCAGTTCCTTTAAGTTTGAAATTTATTAAAGGTGTACTGCTGATGTCACTTGCATGAAGGTAAAGTGGATCTCCAAAATCCAATTTACTTATCATGGTTACAGAATCACCACTAACACTCATTTTGACAAGAAAAACAAATAAACAGATAACAAATAATAAACAGATACCAAATAATGAACAGATAACAAATAACAAATAAAAGAAGATTGTCCTGGCTATAGGCCAAGTATAACACGTAGGGGCAGTTGATTCCTGTAAGCACAGAAACTCCCACGTGTAGGAACTTGCTACAAACCACAGGTAGGAAGAAATATCCTTACAGAGTACTCCTCCTTTATCTTCTTTTAAGACGCCAGCGGAAGCAACTTCTTGATCTTGAATAACAATCAAGAACAAACCAGAAACACCAATTAGGGTTTTGAACAACAAACCCTAAATAACACAAACCACGTCCTCAGATCTAGCCCGATAAGACAAATCAAACACACCAATTCTGTGAAAAAATAGAGATCGCAAATAATCCCTAATTTGATCGAAAAATCAACAGATTCACGAAACCCTAAATCGAATCAATCGAACTCACTAGAACCGAGCAATCGCTCTGATACCATGAACAAACAAGTGAATGATCTAGATAATCACCACAAACAATAAAACTAAATTGAATGAAATCAAAGAAACCACAAAACGAAGAGTTTATCTCTTAAACCAGAAAACGATTACAATGAAGACTGAACTAAAACTTCTACAGTATCCAACCCTAATATGCCCTTTTATACATCCAGAAAGCCAAGAATGAGAAACTACAATTAGACCCCTGGACTATTAAAACTTTGTATAAATAACACGAATGGTCCCTGTAGTTCTTTCTGTGTATAATAAAAATGGATACTCAAACACAACTACGTCCCATCTGTGTACTATCTACCTTGGACCCCACACCAGGTGCATTATCCATAAATAGACAGTACATGATTCGCAAAGTGTTTGAGCCTTCATAAACAGCTACACTCTGAACCTTGACTGCAACAAAGTCTTCTTGCATGATCCAAGAATGTAACCACCACTAGACCATCTGCATTCCTGTTACTCAACCAAACAAGCATTAGGAAGTGATAAAATACACAATCAAATGTTTAGATTGTCACTTTAACACGGACGAAAAACAAGCAGCACAACCGAAAAATACAAAGAACTAATGTTTGTCGAGAGCTTCCTTGAAAACCCAAGCCATATCCATCTGAAAAAACTAGGGAAACTGAAGAGTAGGAGGAAAATAGGCGTCGGAAAAAAAACAGTGGCAAGGGCAAAGCCTCCATTTACATGAAGACACGAACACCTGATAATGAACATGCATGAACCAAATCAGTGTAGGGTCTAGAGTGGTGGTACTAAATTAACCCGATACAACACAGATTAATCATCTACCATTAAACATAATAACAAGCCGCGATCTCTAATGAGATTTGAAATTGATGAGAACCGAAACTTGAACAAAGTATCTGTTGATCAATGTCGCCAATTGACAATAGGTTTTACCAGCGAGAAGTTAATGCCATCTACTCACATCACACAAATCACATCAGTGATGTCAAAAACCAGAAGAGTCAACTTACTGGAGTAAAACTTGGCGCGAAAGTCCGGTATGACAAACCTTATCACTCCAGCATCACAGCTTCAACGGACAGTATATCGTGGAATATCCACCATATTCGCCGCCTAACGACCAGAATCGAAAGGAGAAAATCACAGTCGTCAATGACCATCTCTAGAAAGCGATTAAAACCATCGATGGAGTTTCATTGACAAACCACCACCGAAACCAAACCCACCACGAGGCTAACATGCGATTCAACGGAAAGGAGCATGGAGATCCGGCGGAAAGAGGAAAGATGGAAGAAGGGAAGGAGTAGGAAGAAAAAAACAGCTTAAAATCAAAGGATTTAGGCCACCGCCGAAATGTCGGTGTCCTAAAAGGGAGAGATTCCGGCAAACAACGCGTAGGTTTGAAGTCTACAAAAACTTGTAAGAAAGAGAAAGGGTGTGTACTATGGTGTGTTATTCAATAAAAAAGTAAAAACCATCATGTATGGCGGATCTTTCTTTTACGAAAAACAGGAATGAAATGTAGTAATAAATAAGAGTTAACCATC
Organism: Rutidosis leptorrhynchoides; assembly: GCF_046630445.1. Classification (NCBI taxonomy): domain Eukaryota; kingdom Viridiplantae; phylum Streptophyta; class Magnoliopsida; order Asterales; family Asteraceae; genus Rutidosis; species Rutidosis leptorrhynchoides. Next base: position 489,340,426 of record NC_092333.1, read on the forward strand.
AAAACGATGATTTCCATTTACTGTATCCCCTAAAGTTACATGAAAGACACGATTACAAAGTGATTACAAAGCACACTTTCTAACACTAATCATAACAAACAACCTTGCCGAACAAACTACGACACATTAGAACCCACAGCAAGAACATCCAAACGTCATTATATTACGGAGTATTATTATTTTATAACTATGAAATGAAAGCCCATTGAAACACATTCAAATTACCAACGTTATCAAATATTGCCAACATGAGAACTCCTCTTTAAGGATCAGCTATAGGGATCTAACCAAATTTTCCATATTCTACAATTATCTTCCAGAATTTGTTGTCCTTGCCTCCCATACTTAACCATCATTCATGCTTTAGATCTGCTATTTGTTAGAGAATAGACACACTATTGACGCAGGTAACACCCATCACAGTTCACCCGTTCTACCAAGAGAAAAGATCGACCAAATGTAATTTGATGATTTGATCGAGGACAAAATAACAATAGATGCTCCACCAATTCTTCAGCTGCACGACATCAAATACATGTAAATTTTTACTAAAAAGGAATGATATTCCTATTCCTTAACACTTACTTGCCCTGAATGCTTCAATGAATAGCTAAACATAAACAATGGAATTAGACATAATTATATTACTCCAAATACAGTTCGTCCACTCTGGAACGTGTCCCTACTTCAAATACATCGACTCAATTAACACACTACCACTCCAACCTTCCAACTCACACTACAAGAAAAATGAGCATTAGTGACGGATCAGTCACAAGTTTTTTATTTAAATTAATAAATATTAATCCATTCTTGCCTAATTTTTTTTTTTTTGGACAGCTGTTACGATCACCCAGGGGACTTAACCACACACACATTCATCTTCTACACAGTTGTGAAATTGTGACTTAACTACCCACCCATATGAAATTGTGTCGTGCCTAATTTATTGTCTAGTATTTCATATTGGGATGTTCCAAATTAATTTTCTACTTCCGTAAATAAAAAAGAATAAGAAGATTAAGTTCTATTATGCCCTTAATGTATATAGATAAAATTTAAAGAGAAAGAAAAAATAAAGGTAAAACTGGAAACTAGACAGAAAGAAACTACACTACTTTTATAACATTTTATTAAACTGTGTGTTTTTTGTCTGGTAAGAGTGCTCCCAATGGTTGGGTCTTGAGTCCCGCCCAGACTAGTCCCGAAGGACACCATTGGCAGCAACTAGTTCAGGGGCTACTTCAGGTCCCTTACCCCTCCTTCTCGTGCTTCTTTGAAATATTTGTGGACGGATGTAAATGTATATATTACTTGTACCATTAGCATTAAAGCTTGTAAACTCTTTGATTAATAATTTAAACCGGTCCCAATTTATTTTGGGGAGTATATCATTGTTGATAGTGTTTAGCCTAGATTAGTATTGAGAAGAAAGTAGTGATGTGACGCTGATGTAGCAGCTAATCCTTAGGAGGAAGTATGTGTTGATTTCTTTTATTTATTTATATTTATTGTTGTTGTTATTATAATAATAATAATAATAATAATAATAATAATAATAATAATAATAATAATAATTATTATTATTATTATTATTATTATTATATTATTATTATTATTATTATTATTATTTCTGATATCTATATTATTTAATGAATATTAGTATTATTGTTGTTATTCTTATTATTTAAGTGTTAGTATAGTTATGATTATTTTTAATAGTTAATCATCAATATTAATTAACCTATTACTCCGTAATATTTATTTCCCCAAATTGCTTATTGTAAACTAGTAAAAATAAATATAAAAAAATAAATGAATTGGGGTAGAATTTTGTCCAATATACATGGTAAAATGAATACAATTGACGACAATTATTTTTATTAACCGCTAAGATGTTTGGAAATGTTAAAGTAGAAGGTTTTTTTTGTTCGGGGCTATCGGGATGGCGAGTACTTTGATGTATGCAGTCTAGTAGACTTATTCTTTTCAACCCTTCCCTCGCATCACATAATATTCGTCTTAGACAAGATTCGAATTTGAGACCTCTTGCAAGGAACTCAGGGCCTTAACCACCGCGTTATTTGAGACCTCTTGTTCGAATATGTAATACAGTATATTTTTATTGGGACAAAAAAAAAAAAAATCGTATCGTGCAATATTAAAAAAATAATAGATAATACTACATAATAGTTATAAATAAAATCTTAACTTTCAATTTTTGAGATGAACCCAACATTAAAAATTAAATCAATAAATAAATTTAGGATTTATAAAATCAAAAACATATAAAAATATAAAAATTAAATTGAATTAACTATAATGATAACAATTAAAAAGAAATTGTAAATATCGCACAAAAATCAAATAAACTCAGAACATGTAAATTATTAAAAAAAAAATTAGGATTATGATATAAGAATGAAGAAAATATGCATACTAAACTTTTACAAATAAAATTTATGTAAAATGAGGTGGTCGAATTATGAATAGTATTCAGGATGTTTTCATCTTTTCACTTTTTTTTTCTCTTTCAAAAAAGCCTCCCCACACTTTGTTCAAAATTTAAAATTGACCCCCCAAACAGAGGGGTAAAATGTCAAATCAATATTTTCATAAAAAATTCTTAAATAAACTTCACTCAAATATTCAACGGGTCATATCTTCTCCCTGCAACGAGTTAAATTTTCACGACACCATCGTTAAGCCCGAAATAATTTTACGAATACAATGTCACTAACTATACGCAAAACAGACGCTTTTTAAAAAATGCTAAATATTTGAGTTCACCTTTCATACACGTTGATTTTTTTTTCTCACGGGCTCCGTAACTATTTTCATCTATTAACAACATATATATATATATATATATATATATATATATATGAGTCTTATTATTTTCTAGAAAAAATATTTAGTAAGTTTTTTGATATTACTCAGTAAATATTCGATTCTTAAATCATACGGAGTGTTAATATAAGCTAACGAGTTAATTGCGTTAAATTTAAAAAGTCAACAACTCCACAGCGAAACACGAAAATACACATATATTGTTAATTTAAAATAACATCTAAATTTTTGACGGGTTATACACTTTCGTCCGACTCGAGTTGCGTTTCAACGACATCATCGTTAGCCACGAAATAATTTTGTAAAATAAACATAATAAAATACATTGGAAACCGAAGCGAGAGTTGAAAACCCAGTTTATACTATTTGATTGGTTAAACTCAATGTGATGTTATTTTGTAAATTTTGGTTAGTAAGATTTATGTAAGTCCAGTATTTCGCAAAATAATGACATGAATGCAAAATATTCGGTTTAATTATGTTGTTAAAAAGAGAAATAAAGGTATCAAGAACCTTAATTTAAGCCTTCCATGTGCATTTATTTGTGTAGTGACATAAAGTCCATCACAAAAACTAATCAAAAATACTAATATTAGTAGATTAATAACACTTTACTCAACTTAATTGAAGTTATAATATCCTACATGCACCAAACCACATGATAAAATAAAACTTTACCTAGACAAATCAATCCTTGAAACACCATCAACGACATGAGCTTGAAGTTGTGCTTGTTGTTTCATAGCTAGAACTTTGTAAATTTCAATAATTATTTTCTCATCATATTCTTTAATTGGTCTCGTTTCAAATTTCATAATTGCTTCACCATATCCATAGTTACCAGCAAATGATTGCGAATTCGCCATCCGCATCATCATGTTGACGTACCCATCACGCATCTTGATTAGTAACTTTTTTGGTGACAACTTTAATTTGAGCTTTAACTTCAACTTCAACTTTCTTGTTATTCGTATTTGCCAAAAACGCCTGCGACGAACACCTGAATCGTCACGGGCGTTTCTACCAAGACGCACATAATTTTTTCTTCTTTTCAAGTAGTTTTTGACTCGTTTGTACATTCGAGTCGAAATACCATCTCGATTCGAGGAATTCATGGGATTCATTAGTTGTAGAAATTTATTGCAATTGTATGGATATGGAGAATTGAAGTGGGAGGGTGGATGGGTGGGTGGGTTATAAGTAAAGAGGATTGTGTATTGTGTGGGTTTTTAGTATGTGTAATGAAATAATGGAAAAAATGGGGCTGGGTTTACTTTAAGTATAGGTGTGGGGGAGTTTCGGTAATGTGTGGACCAATAATCTTGACCGTAGATTTCGGTGATTGACTTTGATCTAAATTGATTATTTGTGTATTTATTTATTAAGGACGGTATGAGTAACATGGTATTTATTATTTATTGTTTTAGAGAAAAACATAACTAATATAAATATGATAATTTAATGAAGTTACAAATCATACAGAATCAACTTGTTGATTCGAATAGATCCTGTGCTTTTATATGTATTATTAAGTACAAGTATTTATTTAAATAGATAACAAATAAATAGATAGATAAGATATTGGTATATGGTTAATTACTTGGTCAAGCAATTGTATTATAACGGATGACATCAAAATTCCTAAAATCAAAATTCTGAAATCATAAGCACCTCTTGAAACGATCCGCAAAGCGGCTCTAAGAGATGCACGAGCCGAATGCCTGTCGCAACCGGAGAGACAATCGCCTCATAGCCTAAAGCAGTGAACTAACCAGATATCTCCAAATTAACAACTAAAACTATGGTGGAAGATATTAGTTAACTACAATTTTATGATTATAAGTGTAACACCCCGTTTTTCTTAACATGACGTTCGGGGCGTCATACGGAGCCCAAGAATGGGTATTTGATCATTTGGACATTTCTATTTGACCACGTTTAACCTCGGATGTTATTAAAAGTAGAATTTGGGGTGCATCAGGTCCAGTATCGCGTTTTAGTAGGGTTCATTGCGTTTGGGCATGTCGCGATTCGCGACAGACTGGATCAGAACGCGACAGTCGAATTTCTTTGGGACCTGATCACTATGTCGCGTTTCAAGTGTATGTACCGCATTTGGATGGGTCGCGAAACGCGACTGGGAGTCGCGAAACGCGACAGGTACGCTGAAAGACCATTTTGTGCTTGTTTTTGGGATTTAGTTGGGGGTATTTGTGTCTTTTCACTTTGAAACCGGGATATATGCTAGAGATCAGTTCCAAACCTTATCCTATCTTCATTTTCACACACAAACACTCTCATCTTCAAACCCTAGAGAGAGGAGGAGAGTTTAAAGAGAGAAAGCTCCATTTGGAGAAGAAAAAGAGTGTTTCGAGTCGAACCTCAAGTGTTAAAGTTGTGCTACTCGTCGACGGCATCATTTTGGTGGTATTGGTAAGTCTCGAACTCCGAATTTCATCTTTATGATTTGATATTCAAGTTAGGGTTTTGAGTTTGTTAGTTGTAAGACCCATTTAGGTGATGAAGTGGGTTTATGAAAACTAGTTATTTTTGATACTTGGCGGGTTTTGGGTTGGTAGACGTTTTGGCCATGATTAGGCTTTGATTTTGGGTATAATCACTAGTGTTAGTGATTATAGAAGTGTTGGAACCCATTTGGGTGTATTTGGGTTGACTAATTTTGAAATGGGTCAAAATTAGGGTTTAGGTGTCAAATTGGGCAAGATAAGTGTTTAACACTTATGATTTGGTTTAATTAGAGTATTAGGACAATTCTCACTTGTGTTAGTGATTATTGGTTAGTTTGGGTGCGGTTTGTGCTTGGAAGTGCATTTGGGTCGAAAATTGCACTAAATGTCAATTTGAGTTGATTTGTAAATCCACCCTAATTGTGTTGTTTGTTATGTGATTAATGGAATAGGTACATTCCATTGGCGATTGCGGATTATTCGGTTGCATTCATCAAGACGATAAGGTGAGTGTAAATATATTATATGCGTATGTATGCATAGGATGGGTGCGGGTTGGTAGAGTGATCCTTGCTCGGAGTCACTCTACATGTGATGTGAGAATGAATTCTTGGAGTTTGAGTCCATGTTGTACGCTTACGCGTTTTGGGTTATCACTCTTGGGGTAGTGAATCTTTGGAATATATGGATTCACGTTGGCATGTCGGGCCAACCCCGCCGTTGTTGATGATGTTGAGGAGGTGAATCTCGGGTAGTGCGGATTCATGATGATTCGGGTAGTTCGGTCATCTTAGTGATGAGGTGGTGAATCTCGGGTAGTGCGCATTCACTAAGGCTCGGGTAGTTCGGCCAACCTCGGTTGTTGAAGCGGTGAAGGAAGTGAATCTCGGGTAGTGCGAATTCACTAAGGTCCGGGTAGTTCGGCCAACCTTCATATGTATGAGGTTAAGGGGTTAACCTTGGTGTCTTGGTTATCTATTGTATATGCGTATATATATTTATTATATGTTGTAGCTAATCTTGCGGATTTGGCTCGGTGGTACGTTAGGTATAGCTTGCTAGTTAGACTTGGATTGCGGTATGTGTGTACTTTATGTGTTCGGTTGTACGTATTCATTTTATGCATATGTATGTATATAGTATGTTTATACTCACTAAGCTTTCATATCTTACCCTCTCGTTGTTTACTTCGCACGGTGACGGCTTGGGTAAGCATGGGGACTAGTGCTTGCTGGTTGCTTTAGAAGATTGTGCTTTAGACTTTTGATTAGGATTGGGTAGCGTTCCGAATCACCATGCTCGGTCTTTTTGTTGGAAAACTTATTAGTATCTTTTGGTTATGTCAAATGGGTCTCGGGTTATATGCCCGTTTGTGTTTCAGCTTATGTAATAAATGTTTTAAAGTTGATTAAACTTGATATTGTAATGAAGATATTTTTGAAAACATAATTGAGACCTAAATGTTAATAATATTATTGCGTTAAAAAGAAAAAAAAATATGGTCCGGTTTAAATACGGGTTGGGTTGTTTCAATAAGGGACCAATATTTTCTTTCACTAGCAGATGTGGGAAGGGTTGTTACAAACTCCCCTACTTAAATTCCTGACGTCCTCGTCAGGCCGAAACATAATCAATACCTAGAATCACTCATGCCCACGATCGATGTGGGATTCGACTATACATATCGTCCTCAACGAGGTTTGTCCCACCATCCCGAACGGTACATGAGTAGCTCTGATACCAGATGAAACGACCCGCATAGCGGCCACAAGAGATGCACAAGACGAGTGCCCGTCGCAATCCGAAAGACAATCGCCCCTCATAGCCTAGAGCAGTGAACTAACTGGGTATCTCTAGGTTAATAACTAAAACCATGGTGAGAGATATTAATTAGCCACAAAATTTTAAGCTTATAAGGGATAAATACTTTCTTTCAGTAGTCGATGTGGGACGGGTTATTACACCTCTTGTGTCATTTATTCTCGTTTAAACCCAAAATAAGGAAGCTTTCATATTCTATATATACAAAACTCTACTGGCCTAATCACACATATTTACTTTAACATTCAAAATCATAAAAAAAACTAAAGAAATAGAAACCTGGAGAGGCCGGTAAAGTACGCTTATAAGAGGCCGATGCGTGTTAGCTTCGGTTCATAATCGATTAAGGTAAAGCTTACCCTAACTCGTATATTAACTTCGTTACAGAAATGGGATATGCCAGTAAACACGCGCATAGGAGCTCGTTTTTTATATCTCAAACACGAACTTCCAAATTAATGGGATGACACTGATATACTTAAAAACTACTTTGATTACCTTGTAATACAATAACACGTACAAGAACGTCAATACACGATCAAACTGAAACACACACATACACATACAATATTGACAACAAACACATTGCAACTAACATCACAAAATCATTCTGAGTACCAACCTCGACATCATCACACACTCTGATCCCAATGAAACCCCAAACAAATGAACGTGGTGAAGCTAATGATGGCGCGAGACTAGCAACATCTTAGAGAATCAAGATCGAGCCCAAAAAACTGATCTACTTAGCCTAAAGGGCGAGGATGGAGGTATCAACTTGTTCTAAGGGCTTATTGGGCTCATTTTCAAAAATAAATTTACCTAGAGATTTTAACCTGTGACATTTTGTGAGATCTTATAGAAGACTTTCACGATCAAACTATCTCCAGATCGTAACCTTAGGTGACTAGGTGATATAGCACCCCTCAGACTTCCTTGTCCAAATCTTAAGGACCACAAAGTTATTCAACTAAGATGCGGGCTTTCTATGAGACCCATATAGCAAACTTTCTACCAACTTATCCAGACCAATTGGTCATGGTAAGCTAGGTGATATGATACCCCTCCGGTATATTTGCTCGAGTTGTCAAAAGCCCACGGTTGAGATAATCGATTCAAAGAAAACTTTTCATTGAGAAAAAAAATGTGTATCTCTAAAATTTTGAATTTTTTTTTTTTTTAGAATTTTGATTCTTTTATGTCAATAAACTTTATGAAAAAGAACAAGTGAAGGATTCACTTTCCCTTACAAACTTAAATTGTGCAATGCTCTCATTGCATAAAATGGAGAATTTTGAAAGCATAAAGTGAGAAAGGAACTTATGATAATAAAAAACAGTGTACAAATTAGCCATTAAAAAAATACTTCAATTTATCCAAAAAATTTAAATGTGCCGCACCAACATATGCTCTGGCACTAAGAGTCTTAAAAGAAATAAAATAAGCACTTATAAAGACAAATTATTGTTATTACAAACTTATTAACACTAATTTTATTAAAGAGTCGTTAGCTTGACTCCTCTTGATGAGGTAATTAGTTAACCTCGAAGACGTTCCCACTTTCAACACTCCTCATTGTATCATCTTCGTTTGGAGGCTCTTTCCCTCACACTTATTCGTTGCAGTGGTGATGACGTTTACTATCTACAAATATGTTTTTTATTTAAGGGCTACAACAAAGAATCTTTTAAAATCCTCTTCTCTAAGGGTCATCGAATTAAAACTTAGATCAATGGTTGAATCTGCAGCGAAAACAATGGTCTCCTAAGAATAATAGGGTGACTATCATCTTCGGTAACGTCTATTACAAGGAAGTCTACCAAGTAAGCAAGATCCCTAACGTTATCCCCTACCCCTTTGATTATTCCCAATGGTTATTTGGATAGACTCATCCATTAAACTTATGGAAATGTCGGACGGCTCTAATGGACATAAATAATATGGGTATGTTTGGCAAACTAGCTGGTAGCTGGTAGCTTTAAGCTTGTAGCTGGTAATTTGTAGCTGGTAGCTTTTAGCTTTTAGCTAATAGCTTTTAGCTGTTAACTTTTTAAATATATTTTGATGTTTGGCAGAGGAGCTAAATATATTAAATAAAGTGTAAAATGACAAAAAGCTAGAAGCTAAAAGCTAAATGCTACTTCTAGTAGCTTTTAGCTTTTAGCTTTTTCCATCTGTCTAAAAGCTTTAAGCTCGTTTAACTAAACGTAGCCTTTTATTAAATAAGAGTTTTTTCATAAAAGCTAAAAGCTAAAAGCTAAAAGCTAAAAGCTAAAAGCTAAAAGCTCCAAAAAGCTCCGTGCCAAACATAGCTTGTGTCACGACCCTACTTTTTCCGTTATCTTTTACCGTTTATTATTTAACGTCTGTTAATTGTTATTCGTGCCACGTCATTTCTATGTCCTATATTATTATTTTAGTAATAATATATTAATTATTATGTGTTAAATGAATATTTGTATTCATATTTTAAATTGTACGTTTCTACGTGTCGTGGATTTCTATCCGGCGAATCTTTTCGGTTTTCAAACCAACGGTCAAATTTTTGGGATTTTTAAATCCAAATTATTTTAAATATGATATTTTGATGTCATATATTTTTATATAGTGTTTATATATATTTTTCGTCGCGTATTTAATATCTCTCCGAATAATTAATCGCGTAGCGGTGTTTTCGCGTTTCGGGCTTCGATCGGGCGTTCGGGCTAAAAGCAATTTATCAAAACATCAAAGTGGTCCACTAAGGGGACTACACTTGCTAAATTCGACCGAACCCTCATGGGAGGAGGGTATAGGCTCATTTGTTTTCCATTTTAATTTTATCACATTTCATTAAAACTTTTCCTAACCTAATTTCCATTTTATTTTCTCTCTTCTCTCCCTTTTTATCTTTTTGGCCGTCGCCAATCATCATCATCATCACCATCATTTCACAAAAATTATAGCTTGGATCAAGAAGCTTTCATCATCATCGCGTTCATCTCTTCGATCTCTACACGTTCATATCATTCAATTCTTGATTAGGGTATAAACCCTAATCCTAACTTTTTAATTTTTCATTTATTTTTTCTATATTTATATGTTATTATGATAGTATGATAATTGTATGTTGTTGTATTGTTGATTGTATGCATAGAAACACTTGTTATAGCATGATTTCGGTTTGATTGATTTTGGACATCGGAGTATTTGATCATTTCTGTAAACTTAACTTATGTAAATATTAAATTAAAGTGTTTATATGTGTTCCTCTCATCAAGACATTGAATTTAGACTCCGGATTCATGTTATTTCGATTCCCGGAGCTTAAGTTATGATTAAAACAGTGTTTTATTGAAATCAAAATATAAAAACGAACTGTTTCAGGTTTGGTCCAACTTTATGACCATTTTTGGAGTCTTTAGGGTGTACTAGTGTGTTAGAATTGATGATTGGATGAACATACATGTTTGGGTCATCGAAATCCGAGCCATGGATAACCCGTTATGACTAAAACATGTTTTTGAACGAATTAAAGCTCCAAGTTGATATAGGGCTGTTGGTCACGACTTGGTGGCTGTTCTTGGGGTTTACTTGAGTACACTAATGTGTCGGGTGGGTTAGTTAGGCGAAGATATATATAAGACTCGCCGAAAACCGATACCCGGGGCTCAAGTTATGACCCGATGAACTTTTAATTAAAACTTATGGTTATTAAATAAGACTTATGACATAAATAATGATTTTCATTATTAATAAATTACTTATGATATAAAAAGTAATTATTTTAATTTAAGACTTAAGATATATATATATATATATATATATATATATATATATATATATATATATATATATATATATATATATATATATATATATATATATATATATCATTTAATAATTACTTATGATTTCATTAAACATTTAATTAAACTTATGATTAATAATACTTTATTATTAATGGAAAATACTTATTAAACTTATGTTATGAGATTATTATAATAAGACTTATAATAAGGATTAATTAATTATTTAATTATTATAAGACTTAGTTATTATTTAATTATAATTTAATTATTAAATACTTATGATTTAATGATTATAATTAGAAAGTTATGATATGATTAATAATTCATTATTAATTAATAATACTTATGATATGATTAAAATTTATTATTAATTAATAATACTTATATTATGATTAATATTTAATTAATTAATTAATTAAATACTTATGTTATATTAATTATATCATTTAAACTTATGTTAACTTTAATAATTCAATTTAATTAAACTTATGTTATGACATAATTATACATATTTGACTTTAATTAACATTATAACTTATATTATTATTATAACTTATACTTTAAAATTCAATGTTGACTATGTTTGACCAAGATTGACTTTTGAGTTAACTTTCAGTTGACTTTGACTTTCAGTTGACTTTTGTTGACTTTCTAATTAAGGAAACTTCCCTAACTTATAAACTTTCCAAAAATATCAACTTTATAAATATGGAAAATTTCTAAAAATAGAAACTTTCTAAAAATAGAAACTTTCCTAAAATAAAAACTTTCCTAAAATAAAAACTTTTCTAAAATAGAAACTTTCCTAAAATAGAAACTTTCCAAAAATGGAAACCTGCTAAAAATAGAAACTTTCTAAAAAATAGAAAGTACGTGTCCTTACGCTGTTATGATCAAACCGAAGCTTGTTGAGTGTTGTTCTATGTTTACTTGCAACAAGTACTATAGCTATCATACTAAGACTTGACCTAAGTTAGTTATTTATATCGACCTACTTTATTTATAGGTCGGCGTTGTGATCATTCTTGATCACTTTACTTCGTTTGCTGTTCACTTTTTGTGTGGTTACTTCATTTGCTTTAAGGTGAGTTATAGTCCCATTTTTCTATTTTATATCTTTTGGGATGAGAATACATGCATTTTATTTTTCAAGTGGAAGTTGGTTTAAGTTATTCAGTGTGAGTTGAACGAAAATATTCCATAGTCTGGTAACTGTAATCACTGGTTTCTACTGGTGAACGCGAATCCTATGGATAGATCTATCTGGTGTGACCACTCCATTTCGTGCTAGTCGCGCTAGCAGTTTTTAAAGACGGAATGTATTAGTACTTCGTAATTATTTGAAGATACACCTGTTCAGTGTATATTGTGTTTGGTAAGAGTGCAATTGGTTAAGTGGTTATCAGGTGGCTCACGGGTTAATGGAATAATGTTTTATATGTTTTCGAGCATATAATTTTTGTGGTCCAAAATAAGGCTTTATGTTTTCAAACATAAATTTTTACGGTTTAAATTAATTATTGTTTGAAATATTAAACCTATAATTCACTCAACATTTTTTGTTGACAGTTACTCGCATGTTTTATTCTCAGGTTCATGATTGATTGCTTTCGCTGTGCTTAGAGAGTCTGCATATTTATGATGGCAGCTTTTGTTAAACATTAACTTGCATTCTATTTTGATACCTTAAATTGTGGGTGTTTGTTGACTTTGTTTTGGTCAACTTTTAATTAAGTATTTATGTATGGTTTTTATAAACTTACATATTTTGGTAGGTTTCCTTTATAGGAAATTATTTTTAAATAAAGAATGCAAGGTTATTTATTAAATTCATTTAGAGTTATGATCAAGCTGTGGGACCAAGATAACGATGGCCGTCAAGTGTACTTTGACGGGTCCTTAAAGTTGGTATCAGAGCCTTGGTTGTAGGAAATTAGGCTGCATTGATGTCGTTACCCGTGTCAATAGGGTGCATTAGTGAGTCTAGTCTACAGCCCGGCCTATAATGTATTATTATATGTGATTATTTGTATCATATTGGATGTATATTGTTTTCATATACGTACATCTCCTTCTTATGTCCGGAATCCGGGAGGAACTCCCATTCCAAATTTAACGTATTCTCTGACTCATACGAGTTTATCTTTATAAGAACACCTCGGGTAGTGAAACCGAGGGATGTCATTCTCGACTTCTGAAATTCTCGACATTTTCATGTCATCTATTATGGTTATGTATATAACGTTTGAGTTATATTACGCAAGACGTCATTCTTGACTTCTAAAGGCTCGGCATTTCAATGTCAGCTATTATGTTTAGGTATATAACATTCTTATTATATTACGTGCCTTTGTGCCTTTGTGCCTTTGTGCTTTGGGTTGCGAACCGGAAATGTCATTCTTGACATTTAAAGATTCTTGATACTTCAAAGACATTTTTATGTAATCGTTACTCGCATGTTTTATTCTCATGTTCATGATTGATTGCTTCTGCTGTGCTTAGAGAGTCTGCATATTTATGATGGCAACTTTTGTTAAACATTAACTTGCATTCTATTTTGATACATTAAATTGTGGGTGTTTATTGACTTTGTTTTGGTCAACTTTTGATTAAGTATTTATGTATGGTTTTTCTAAACTTACATATTTTGGTAGGTTTCCTTTATAGGAAATCATTTTTAAGGATGAAACTTATCATTAAGTTTATTGATAGAAACCCTTACACCACTTTGGATGCCGGTTTTATAAAATTTGTTGGAAAGTCTTTGCGCTCATAAAATTTTCCCTCTTATGGTTGGACATGGCCAAAACGCGGACCGATAAATCAATTTTCTGGGGTACACTCGGTGGTCACCCTATTGTAGAAAAGGCGCTAGGTGGGTTTGTACCCCAACTGTTGTTATAGTGGGTATCATGGATATATATTACACTAGATCGTTTGAGGAGTTTCTACTCTCAATATTCGCGGTTAACCGCAACACCTTCGTAAACATCAATCCTAGGATTCAATACTTTGAGGTGCACAAAATTATTTTTGGAGATTCATCTCACCTGGAGTCAGCCATTCTTTATAACCCATGATTCGCGTTCTTTTCATCCGCACATAAACTTAAGAATATGGATGAATCATAGGTTGCCTCGCTCATTGTACAAGGAAATTCACTCTCGTTGAAAGATCACACCTTTCGTACGTCTTCCGTTCAGAAATGTAATGAAAATTTACTTTGAAGTCCATGATCCTCGTTATCTCCTTTGAGAGAATTGCCTTAAATATCTATGCCGCTGATGTGACTACTCCATATATTTCTTCCTTCATTGTTGCAACTATATTTCATTCATCCTAGTTCGTCCCCTTGGGGAGCTCCTGTATTGTTTGTTAAGAAGAAAGATGGTTCATTCCGATGGTGTATTGGTCATCCCGAGTTGAACAAGCTTACTGTTAAGAATTGTTATTCTCTTCTGAGAATTGATGATTTGTTCGATCAGCCCCAAGGTTTGTCCATTTATTCTAAAGTTAATCTCCGTTCTGGTTATCACCAATTACGCGTTAAATGGACTGATATTCTGAAAACCGCTTCCCGTACCCGTTGTGGTCACTACGAATTTATTGTTATGCCGTTCGGATTAACCAACGCACCTGCTGTGTCATGGGCCTCATGAACCGTGTGTGTAGACCATATCTGGACAAATTCGTTATTGTATTCATCGATGATATCCTTATTTATTCCAAGAGAGATCAAGAGCACGAAGAGCATCTGAAGTTAGTGCTTGATTTGTTAAGAAAAGAAGAGCTGTATGCTAAGTTTTCAAATGTGCATTCTGGCTGAAGGAAGTTCAATTCCTTCAACATGTTGTTAGTAAGCAAGGAATACAAGTTGATCCTGCAAACATTGAGGCAATTGAGAAGTGGGAAATTCCGAAGACTCCTACTCAGATTCATCAGTTTCTAGGGTTGGCAGGCTACTATACAAGGTTCATTCAAGATTTCTCTCGTATAGCGAAACCTCTGACTGCTTTAACGCACAAGGGGAAGAAGTATGAGTGGAAGTGATAATGCTAAAAATGAACATATATTTCATAGCATTATCCTTCAATAAAGACAAGCTTTTAGTTGCAATTGTTCTAATTCCAAGTGATATTCGTTTAAATAATAAAAGGTGAAGACAAAAGACAGAATCGACGATTTGAAGACGCAAATGACCATAACGCTAAAAAGTACAAAGTACAATCCAAGTGGTTCAAATTATTGATGAGAAACGTCTAAAAATGACAAGAGTACAAGCCGCGAAACGCAAAGTGCAAGATATTAAATCGTACGAAAAGGCGTTCGAAAATCCGGAACTGAGACATGAACCAATTATCAACGTACGACTCAACGGACCTGAAATTACAAGTCAACTATGCACAAGAATATAATATAATATATAATTATATATATATATATATATATATATATTATAAAATAATCAGCAGCCCACGTTTAATTCATTTGGTGAGCTGGAATCTAAACCTCCGCGACTGCGGAGCTGTGAGGCACAAAAATATCGCGATTGCGGAGCAGCACAGGATCAAATTGTCCTATAAAAGGCCGAGCATTCTGCCGATCAAACCACCCATTTTTCTTTCTTTCTATCTACGAATTATATATATATAATTTTAATTTTAATTTTAATTTATGTTAATAATAATAATAAGGTTATTGTAGCGAATGTTTTAAGGTTTTGTAAGTCGAAACTCTGTCCGTGTAACACTACGCGATAAATACTCATTGTAAGTTATGTTCAACATTTTTAAATTAATGTCTCGTAGCTAAGTTATTATTATGCTTATTTAAGCCTAAGTAATCGTGATGTTGGATTAAATATTAAGACTGTGTTATTGGACTTTGGACCATAATTGGGGTTTGAACAAAAGACCGACACTTGTGGAAATTGGACTATGGGCTATTAATGGGCTTTATATTTAATTAGCTAAATGATATCTTGTTAATTTAATATAAAGGTTACAATTTGACATATCTATATATAACCACATACGCTTGACTGGGTACGGTGGGCGGGATATTTATTAATACTAATAATTGTTCATTTGACCGAACACGTGGATGGATTAATAGTCAATGGACTCATTAAAACAGGGGTGGATTACATTCAAGGGTAATTGGTGTAATTGTTAACAAAGTATTAAAACCTTGGATTACACGCAGTCGATAACCTGGTGTATTCATTAAACAAAGTATTAAGACCTTGTTACAGTTTGAATCCCCAATTAGTTGGAATATTTGACTTCGGGTATAAGGGTAATTTGACGAGGACACTCGCACTTTATATTTATGACCGATGGACTATTATGGACAAAAACCAGATGGACGTATCAAATAAACCAGGACAAAGGACAATTAACCCATGGTATTAAATTAAAATCAACACATCAAACACCATGATTACGAAAGTTTAAATAAGCATAATTCCTATATTTTATATCTCATCGCACTTTTATTTATTGTCATTTTATTTATCGTACTTTAAATTATCGCACTTTTATTTTTACGCTTTACTTGTATTTTTTAATTATCACACTTTTATTTATCGTCATTTACTTTACGCTTTAAATTAAGTCATATTTATATTTAATATTTTACATTAGATTTTAACTGTGATATAAGACTTAAAATCGACAAACCGGTCATTAAACGGTAAAATCCCCCTTTTATAACAATAATAATATTACTTATATATATATATATATATAAATATAATATATATATATATATATATATATATATATATATATATATATATATATATATATATATATATATATATATATATATATATATATATATATATACAAATATAGTTTAAAATAAATATAGTGTTAAACTCAGCTATCCCTGTGGAACGAACCGGACTTACTAAAAACTACACTACTCTATGATTAGGTACACTTCCTATAAGTATTGTAGTAAAGTTTAGGTATATTAATTCAATTAATAAATAAATAACTTGTGTAAATTGTATCGTATTTAATAGTATTTTGTAGTAAAAAATAATAGTATTTCGTACTACCCCTCGCACACATCAAGCATTTTTGGCGCCGCTGCCATGGAAAACGCCAAAGCAAAACGCTATATTCTAAAAAAAAAAGATTTTTATTAAGTTTTAATCTATTTTTGTAAAAAATATATATTTTTTATAAGTTTTAAATATATATATATATATATATATATATATATATATATATATATATATATATATATATATATATATATAATTTATATTTTTAATATTTAGTTTATAAATTTATTTCTAATTTAAGTTTTTAAAATATAAGTTTTATTATATAATATTTTCAATAAATTAAAATCAGAAAATTAAAAATAAAAAAAATATTAAAACTGAACCTGCAATTTTGGCCTGTACGAATTCTGAACCTGCATTTCTCCGCAGTCGCGGAGCTTCTCTGTAACAAAATAACCGCAGTCGCGGAGCTGCTCTGACAGCTGCAACCTTGTACACATTAATTACATATTAGGGTTTTAATTATTATTATTATTATTATTATTATTATTATTATTATTATTATTATTATTATTATTATTATTATTATTATTATTATTATTATTATTATTATTATTATTATTATTATTATTATTAACCTAATTAGGTTTTTATTTATTTAATTAGTATTTAGTATTTAGTTTTATTTAGTAATATTAAGTTTTAATCTTATTATTAAATATATAAAATTAATATTTTTATAAAATAATAATAATAAAAAAATAATAATAAATTTATTTTTATAAATATAAGTAATTTTATCATTTTTTTTTAAATTGTATATTTTAAACATATAATTCGTAATTTGTATATTTATCGTTCGTAACTAGTTTTAAGTTATAGTTTTTGCCATAGTTATTTTTTATTCTTAGATTTTTAAGCTTTGCCGTAAAATCCCTCAAGTACTTTTTCTTTAGATTAAGATTTAGGTGCTTTAGAATTTTACGACTCCGTTTTAAGATTTAAGTGCCCTTTTAAGTTATTACCGTTTTCCGTTTAGAATTCCTTTTAAGCTTTAATACCTTTAGACGCAAGTTTTAATTTTTAGTTTTTAGACTTTTAAGTTTCGACGCTTTACTTTTTTATTATTTTTTGACAGTTTGTTTTCCGACTTCTTATTTTTCGACGCACTCTTTCTTTTTCATTTCTACGCTCTAGTTTTTAGGACATAGATTTTTATCTTTTTTAAATTTCGACCGAAAAATTATAAAAAGCGATTAAATTGATAGACATTCAAATTTTATGGTTCGTAGTAATAGTTGGATTTGTTAGTGGCGAGTTGTGGGCTTCCCATTTAAAGGGTCCTGGCTACCTGCTGCATCTATTGGCTATTCGAAACGTGGGTAAAATCAGAAAAGTCTATTAATTTGATAACTTTAATAATTTTTATCTTTATAACTAATAGGATATTCAGTGAATGCACCGAGCAAAACGTTCACCACCTTTCATACGTTCACCACCTGTAACTCGATCAAGACATCTAGCCAATATTGTCGCCGTTGATTTTTCTTTAGAATCATCATCTAGTCGAACGAGTACTCCAATTCAAATTTCCGATAATCCGTTCTTTGAACCCGACCTCACAATTGAGAACTTGGAGGATATTCAAGGACAATTCAGAGATCCTGAACCACTAATCATTCCTCCTGAACCACAAATCATACAACCAGAGGTTATAGAGGAAGAAACCATTAAATCAGAATCCTCTAGTGATTCAGATTCAACAAATTCAATCATGGAAAATCAGGAACCCCTAAGTATGGAAGATCAAATGAGAGCTACACGCACGGGCCAAGGTCATGCCATTACTCAACCAGACATTAATGCACCAGATTACGAAATCAAAGGACAAATCCTACACATGGTAACTAATCAATGCCAATTTAGTGGTACACCAAAAGAAGATTCAAAACGAACATCTTCGAACATTTAATAGGATCTGTACTCTATTTAAAATTAGAGAAGTTGAAGATGAACAGATCTATCTCATGTTATTTCCCTGGACTTTAAAGGGAGAAGCCAAAGATTGGTTAGAATCGTTACCTGAAGGAGCGATTGATACATGGGATGTTTTAGTTGAGAAATTTCTTAAAAGTTTCTTTTAGGCATCTAAAGTCGCGAGACTTAAAGGAGAAATTGTTACGTTCGCATAAAAGCCAAATGAAACATTATATGAGGTGTGGACAAGATTCGGAAAGTTGTTAAGAGGATGTCCTCAACACGGTTTAGATACTTATCAAATAGTGCAAATATTCTACCAAGGATGCGATGTTGCTACACGAAAAGATATTGACACAGCAACTGATGCTTCCATTATGAAGAAAAACGCAACTGAAGCTCACAAAATTATTGATAACACAGTCTCCCACTCACATGAGTGGCATCAGGAAAAAGATATTTTTCGTTCATCTAAAGTCGCTAGAGCCGATTCTAGCCATGACTTTGATTCCATTTCCGCAAAGCTAGATGCTTTTGAGAGACGAATGGAGAAGATGACTAAGATATTCATGCAATACGAATTAGTTGTGAGCAGTGTGGAGGACCACATTTGACAAAAGATTATCTCAGTATTGAACAAACAATGGAACAAAGAGAGAATGTTTTATACATGAATCAAAGGCCTGGAAATAATTATCAGAATAATTATCAACCTCCAAGACCAAACTACAATCAAAATCAGAATTATAACCAAAATGTTCCATACAACAACCAACAAGCTCCTAGCAATCAACAAGTATGTAATAATACTTACAACCAGCAAAGACCTATTTTTCCAAATAAACCACCACAAACTGATGATAAAAATCCAAATTTAGAAGATATGATGTCGAAGCTAGTTGAATCTCAAACTCAATTTTTCACATCTCAGAAACAAACTAATGAACAAAATGCTCAAGCATTTAGAAATCAACAAGCTTCTATACAAAATCTGGAACAAGAAGTAAGCAACCTAGCAAGGTTAATTGGTGAAAGAAAACCAGGGAGTCTGTCGAGTGATACAAATGCTAACCCCCGAAGTGAAACAGCTAAAGCCATTACCACAAGAAGTGGTATTACACTCAAACCACCTGAAATGCCTGTAATTTCTGATGACTCTATTCCTACTACACAGGCATCACAGCCTGAGCAAGATAAGGAAATAGAACCGGTAGTTGAAAAGGTTAATGAAGATAACACAATTAAGGCAAAGCCTTATGTTAAACCATACCAAACACCACTTCCTTACCCGAGTAAAATGAGAAAAGAAAGACTTGAAGCCGAGCAATCCAAATTCTTGGATATGTTTAAACAAATAAATGTCAATCTTCCTTTCATTGATGTGATTTCAGGAATGCCAATATACGCTAAATTCTTGAAAGATCTAATTACAAATAGAAAGAAAATGGAAGAACTCTCGGCTGTTACAATGAATGCTAATTGTTCTGCAGTGCTGTTGAATAAGATACAAGAAAAACTCTCAAGTCTAGGAAGTTTCACAATTCCATGTTTTCTGGGTAGTCTTAGTTCAATAGAAGCATTGGCAGACTTAGGTGCTAGTATAAATTTAATGCGATATTCATTATACACTAAACTAGACCTTGGAGAATTGAACCAACACGAATAAGCATACAACTAGCCGATCGATCAGTAAAATATCCTAGAGGGATAATGGAGAACATGCTAGTTAAAGTTGGTATGTTAGTATTTCCAGTAGACTTTGTTATTCTGGACATGGAAGAAGATTCTCGAGTTCCTCTTATATTAGGAAGACCATTCTTAAACACGGCTAAAGCAATAATAGACGTGTTTGGCAAGAAACTAACCCTAAGTATAGAGAACGAGAGTGTTACCTTTTTAGTTGATAGAGCCATGCAACAACCGCAATCAGTAGATGATACATGTTATTATATTCAAACTATAGATTCACATGCAAAATTGTTACAAGAATTTCCAGAATTATAGGGAACTGGAGAATGTTCTTTAGGAGAAGGAACTGAACCAATTGATGAAGCTAAAATGTTAGCTACACTCATTGTTAATGACTACAAACCAACAAAAGAAGAACTTCAAATGTTAAAAGAAGAAGACAAATATCGATACAAATCATCGATAGAAGAACCACCGATATTAGATTTAAAGCCACTTCCAACCCATTTGGAATACGCTTATTTACACGGTGAATCTGAATTACCTGTAATAATCTCGTCTTCTCTTACGAAAAATGAAAAATCTCAACTCATTTCTGTGCTAAAAGCTCACAAACCAGCTATTGCATGGAAAATCCATGACATTAAAGGTATAAGTCCTTCGTATTGCACACATAAAATCCTTATGGAAGAAGGTCATAAAACATATGTGCAACGCCAACGAAGACTAAATCCAAATATGCAAGATGTTGTTAAGAAAGAAATTATTAAACTGCTCGATGCAGGTTTAATTTATCCAATCTCTGATAGTCCATGGGTAAGCCCAGTTCAATGTGTACCTAAGAAGGGTGGCATGACTGTCATCACAAGTGAAAAAGATGAGCTTATTCCCACCAAGACTGTAACAGGATGGCGTGTTTGTATTGATTATAGAAAATTAAATGACGCCACCAGAAAAGATCACTTTCCATTACCTTTCATTGATCAAATGTTGGAAAGGTTAGCTGGGAACAGTTACTATTGTTTTCTTGACGGTTTCTCCGGATACTTTCAAATTCCAATCGCACCCGGGGACCAAGAGAAAACCACCTTCACGTGCCCTTATAGTACTTTTGCTTACAAACGCATGCCATTTGGACTTTGCAACGCCCCTGCAACTTTTCAAAGGTGCATGATGGCGATTTTTCACGACATGATAGAGGAATGCATGGAAGTTTTCATGGATGACTTTTCAGTCTTCGGTGATACTTTTGAAACATGTCTAGTTAATCTAGAACGAATGCTTATTAGATGCGAGCAATCAATCTAGTACTTAATTGGGAGAAATGTCATTTCATGGTTAAAGAAGGCATCGTTCTTGGTCATAAAATTTCAAGTGAAGGAATTGAAGTGGATAGAGCTAAATTAGATGTAATTGCTAAACTTCCACATCCCACCAATGTTAGAGGAGTTAGGAGTTTTCTAGGGCATGCCGGTTTTTACCGACGTTTCATAAAAGATTTTTCTAAAATTGCCACTCCTATGAACAAACTCCTAGAAAAAGATGCTCCATTCATCTTTTTAGATAAATGCATCAAATTTTTTAATATTCTTAAAGAAAAACTCACTAATGCGCTGATCATGATAACTCCAATTTGGAATCTGCCATTTGAACTCATGTGCGATGCAAGTGATTTTGCAATGGGAGCCGTTTTAGGTCAAAGGATTGAAAAAAGATTTCAACCTATTTATAACGCTAGTAAGACGTTACAAGGAGCACAAATGAATTACACAACTACTGAAAAAGAACTCCTTGCTATTGTCTTTGCTTTTGGCAAATTTCGTTCATATCTCGTTCTAGAAAAAACGGTGGTCTATACTGACCATTCTGCTCTTAGATACCTATTTTCAAAACAAGATGCTAAACCAAGATTAATCCGTTGGATCTTACTCTTACAAGAGTTCGATATTGAAATCCGAGACAAAAAGGGAGCAGAAAATCTCGCAGCTGATCATCTTTCTCGCCTTGAAAATCCTGAATTAGAAGTTCTAAATGAATCGACCATACAAGATAACTTTCCTGATGAATATCTATTGAAGATCGACTATAATGAAATTCCATGGTTTGCAGACTTTGCAAACTACTTAGTATGTGGATTCCTTGAAAAAGGGTTGTCGTACCAAAAACGAAAGAATTCTTTAGTGATATAAAACACCATTTCTGGGAAGATCCACATTTGTTTAAAATTTGTCCCGATAGAATAATACGCCGATGCGTATTCGGGGATGAACCTAGTCAAATCTTAAACCATTGTCACACAGGACCAACAGGAGGGCATTATGGGCCTCAGCTCACAGCAAGGAAAGTTTACGACGCTGGATTCTATTGGCCTAAAATTTTCAAAGACGCACACCTTCTTTGTAAATCCTGTGATGCTTGTCAAAGGACCGAAAAATAAGTCAACGTGATGAAATGCCACAAAACGTCATTCGAGTATGTGAAGTATTTGATGTTTGGGGTATTGACTTTATGGGTCCATTTTCAAAATCTCATAATAATCTCTACATTCTCATTGCCATTGATTATGTATCTAAATGGGAGGAAGCACAAGCTCTCCCAACTAACGATGCACGAGTTGTAGTCAACTTCTTAAAACGTCTTTTTGCTAGGTTTGGAACACCGAAAGCTTTAATAAGTGATCGGGGTACTCATTTTTGTAATAATCAACTTGAGAAAGTTCTCAAAAGATATGGAGTAACTCATAAAATCTCAATCGCTTATCATCCACAAAAAAGTGGACAAGTTGAAAATACCAACCGAGCATTAAAACGTATTCTATAGAAAACCATAGGATCAAATCCGAAGGAATGGTCCATAAAATTGGAGGATGCACTCTGGGCTTTTAGAACAGCCTACAAAACTCCAATTGAAACCACACCTTTTAAATTCATTTACGGAAAAGCATGTCACCTTCCAGTAGAAATTGAGCACAAAGAATTTTGGGCTTTGAAGACATGTAATCTTGATTTACATGAAGCCGGACGTCTACGATTAAGTCAACTAAACGAATTAGAAGAATTAAGACATGATGCATATGAAAATTCATTAATCTATAAGGAAAGAACGAAGAAATGGCATGATAAAAGAATCAGAAGTTCAAAAGAATTTAAGGAAGGAGACAGAGTTCTTCTTTTCAATTCAAGATTCAAGCTATTTCCTGGAAAATTGAAATCAAGATGGTCTGGACCATTTATAGTCAAAAGAGTTTTCCCATACGGAACAATAGAGTTAATAAATTCAAATGGAATTGAATTTAAAGTTAATGGTCACAGAGTTAAACATTACATACATGGTCCGATGGAAGTTGACAATGAAATTAATCATAATTTCACCACCAAAGAAAACCCTCAGAATGAAAACATAAATATGTTTTCAACGACATATGAAAAATCAAAAGTGGAAGATGGAGAAATTTTAAATTGGAGTGATGAAGAAGAATTTCTATATAAACCTCCCATTCCAAGAAACGAAGAAAAATATGAACAAGAAGTTCAAGTAGAAGTGAAAGAACCAAGGAAAGAGCACCCGAAAAAGGTTAACAAACCAACTCCACTTACTAAAGTGGGAGACCCAGGTGAATTTATCATTTCTTGCTTGCTTAAAGATGGTGCTACGTATAATGGACTCGCAGATTTAGGGGCAAGTGCGAATATTATGCCTCTTTCCTTATACAAAAGATTAGGTGTGGGTAAATTAAGACCAACCAGAATAGGTGTTCAATTATTTGACCTAACCATTAAACACCCTGTTGGAATAGCCAATAATTTACTTGTTAAAGTGGGAAGTTTGACCTTTGTTGCAAATTTCATAGTTATTAATATGGAGGAAGACCTTGATATTCCTCTAATTTTAGGTCGCCCATTTTTAGCAACCACCGAGGCATTCTTTGATGTAAGAGAAGATAGAATGACACTTAGTGATGGTGACAAATCGGTCACCTTTGTGAACCGAAAGTTTAAATCTCCACCAACCAAAACTGTTAAACCAATAAAAACACCTAAGTGTGGGGAAGATGAAGAAACACCTAATGATGACCCGATAACAAAGAACCCCGTTGTGGATACGAAATTAGTTGAACCCGTTTTTAACAGTTCAACGTAGAAACTTTATAAACGGATTCAAGATGCTAGGATTAAGGGGAACTTTAAGTTATGTAACCGATTAGTATCCAATTTGTCACCTAAAGAAAAGGCGATGTTAGTTAAATTTGTGAATGTTATAGAGGAAATCAACAAATGACTTGAAGCAAAAGTCAGAGATATGCAAGTTGTTGATGTTCAAATTGAAATTAATATGAAGTTAATCACAAGTTCGACACCACAGCTATCTAAGTGTGGGGAGATTCAAATGTTTTAAAGGATAATATAATGCAGTCTAGAGTTAGATTTTCTGTTTTCATGTAGTTTCCGAGAATGGAATCCGAATGGTCTTTCCCTAGCAGACCCTAAAGAACTAGTCTTCTCCCCCCATTCTGAATTTTTATTTCTTTTAGGTTTTACGAGATGAAGAATTCCTTTGATCTGAATCATGGTCTACGACTACATGCTATGATTACTAAACGTAATAATAACACATTCCCAAGTGAACTAGTATCATTCATAAGAGGCAAAATGGACGAAGTGAGGAAAGAACTCAGGAAAGGTCATCATAAGACACATTTTGGTAAAGGAAAATCAAAATCCGCAACAAAAAGAAGAGCACGACACCTTGAAAGATGTCATAAATGCGGAAAATGGTCACACGAAGGGAAATGTTCGAACAATCAAACACATTCGAATTTTGAATTTGTTACTTTATGCAGAGAAGGACCATTCATATGTTTAGAAGAAAAGTTATTGAAAAATCGTGGATACGCTTATGTAGCTATGGAAAACCAAATCGAACGGCTCTCATATGAGTCGACTAAAGCAGGTCTCTGAGAATTCTATCTAATAGGTAAGTATGTACAGTTTTTATTTTATTTTTATTTTATTGCTTTTAACCTTTTGATAATAAACGTTGAATCGTTCGTTATAAAGTATTAAATTGATATTCAATAAAATTAGGTATAATGAACCGAAATTATTGATATCATACAAAAATTTAATTCATCACTGCGAAATTTACCGTTTATTCATAAGGTATAAATATCTTTAATCAATCAATCCAAAATATTTCAGAAATTTGTCAGGAGTAAAACTAGGTAATATAGCCGAAATTACTTTACCCAAAAGAGGGACGTATATTTTTGTTAATATTTGATTGATTAAAGTGGGATAAAAGACCAAAAAGATTTTTATTTTATTTTTGCCTTGTTTTTAAAATTAATATATAACTATATTATTTTCAAATGTAAGTTTGTAAAATTAATGTATATAAATATTATTAATATTTATATGAAATTTTATGCATTTTAAATTTAAGTTTGGTGTGAATTTAAAAATAAAAATGTACTTTATTTCATTAAGTTAAAAAATTGATTTCTAAAATTCGTCGTGAGTTGAAGACTATGTCGTTGAACTGAAATTGCTTTACCCGAGGGTGGGACACGAAATTTTGTTATCATTATTTTTAATCTTATTGATTTAAAGTATGCCAAAAATATTTAAAAAAACCCAAAAATCTTTGCTTTTAAAATAACGCTTTAAAACATCAAATTTTAAATTTTGTCGAGGGACGAACTAGGTGAACGTACCGAAACGACCTCAATCCAAAAGAAACAAAATTTTAATAATTAATTAATTAATTGTTTTAGTAGTAAAAGGTTTTATTTAAAAAATAATAATAAATAAATAAATAAAATCCGCAGTCGCGGATATTTTTGTGTAGCCAAATCCGCAGTCGCGGAGTTTAAAAAATCCAGACCAGATAACTGGTCGACTGACCAGTCCCCAAGCATCCCATCTCATATTTTTCTGTGAAAAATACCCAAAAAACACACACATACTCGCAATTTTTCACTGTTAATCATCAAATTTGTTGCTATATAACGATGAGGAGATACCTACCTAGAAGTTTTTTAAGAAGAACGGTAAATTTCTACATCCAAACACTATTTAATTCGAATTTAAAGTGTTCTTGAGCATATTTTAACCTAATTTGATTTTGATGATTTCTAGCTTAATTGTGCTTAAATTGTTTGTATATTATGCTTGTATAACCTAGATTGATGCTATTTAACATGATTAGAAGCCTTAAACTTCAAAATTTTTAACAATCTAGGTTTTGTGTTCTTGAGAAAAATTGGGGCTTTTTGATATAAACAGGTTATGGCATAATTTTGTTGTTAGTTCATGCTTAATTATGTAGTGTAACATGTTTAGGTTGCTAATTGATCCAAACTTTGATCCTAAACATGATTTTTGAGCAAGATTGTTGACTTTTTGAGTCAAAATTGCATGAACTTGATTTAATTGATATGAAGGCCATTTAAAACTCGTTTAATTGCTATAATGATTATTTTTGACATGTTATTTGAGTTGATTGCTTATGAACATTGTATACATTTTTATATATGCTTATTTGAAAAAGTGTAGAATTGTTAATATTATGAAAATGCGTATAAGTTTAATATGGATTAAACATGTCATTATGATTGTTTTGATTTATGATTTTGCTAACACTAATGCATATTTGGATGCACAAAAATTGTGTTTAATGTGTTTTACAGACTGAAAGGGGTGAATCTTCATCCGCGTCCTAGGTTCACAATGCTCCTCCTGAGAATGCAGATGAACAGGAGATTAACGACCAATACAGACAAAATCTACCGCACCCAGTTGTTTCATATTCAAATATACACGAGGCAGATTTACACCCTAATTTAAAATTTGACAGACGTTGGATAAATTATCCAAAATATCAGAGGAACTTACACATTCTTCAGTCTAAGGATGTTGAAGTGCCCAGGGTAATAGATTGGGAACCGTTAGAAACAGTGGGATTAGCAGAACGAATCAGGGAATTACTTTACCAAAGGTATGGTAATTCTACTTTTAACGATTGGAAACGTTTATTCACTATACGTAGGCCTGTATATAGGGAATGGTGTGTGGAATTATTAAGTACTATTGAAATAAATGATCAGGTAGCTAGCTTAACCGATCAAAGTTTTATTAGATTTTTGTTAGGAGGTGTGATGCACCATATGTCTCTATTAGATATGGCTCGGGCCTTGTGTATATATACGCTTGAGGAACTAGCAGCTACTGATTGTCAAAGGTTAATAATTAACGGTAGAAGGGTTGATGAAAATTTTGATATGAATGGAATATGGAGTAGAATGACTAGCCATAACCGATTTCGTGGGGGATCTAACTCTTATACTGATATTAATAGAGCTGAGCTAAGAGTGATCCATAGGTTTTTAGCAAACTCAATTACACAACGAGGTAGGAATAAATAAAAGGTAAATGAAAATGATCTATTTTACCTCATGTGTATTCGAGACCCACAGAGCATTGTGAACATACCTTATTGTGTGGGTTATTACTTATCGGTAATGATAAGGGGTATGCGAAATAATAGTATAATAGGAGGTGGAATTTTCATTACTTTAATTGCTGAGTATCTCAATGTGGATAGAAGTCAGGGGGGATTATTAGTTGCAGTACCAGAACCCCGTGATAGAATTGATTTACGCATGTATCATGGTGCAAAGGTTTTAAAGAAACGACATAACGTAGCAGTACCATATGATGGCACGCATCCACAGGTAGAACGAGATCAGGAGCAAGGTAATGAGGGTGGAGGAAACCAAATGACAGATATACAAAGAATAATGGCCCAAAGTGCATACAATTAAGCTATGCAACGTGAGTTTCAGGCTTAGCAATATCATCAAGAATATATTAAAGCCTATTTAGCATCTCAAGGTAGGAACTACATTCCTACTGAACCGGCCTATTTTCCTCCATGGACCGACTGAAATGTCCCGTTCTTATTGATTAAAAACGTTCCATATTAATTGATTTCGTTGCGAGGTTTTGACCTCTATATGAGACGTTTTTCAAAGACTGCATTCATTTTTAAAACAAACCATAACCTTTATTTCATAGATAAAGGTTTTAAAAAGCTTTACGTAGATTATCAAATAATGATAATCTAAAATATCCTGTTTACACACGACCATTACATAATGGTTTACAATACAAATATGTTACAACAAAATAAGTTTCTTGAATGCAGTTTTTACACAATATCATACAAGCATGGACTCCAAATCTCGTCCTTATTTAAGTATGCGACAGCGGAAGCTCTTAATAATCTCCTGAGAATAAACATGCTTAAAACGTCAACAAAAATGTTGGTGAGTTATAGGTTTAACCTATATATATCAAATCGTAACAATAGACCACAAGATTTCATATTTCAATACACATCCCATACATAGAGATAAAAATCATTCATATGGTGAACACCTGGTAACCGACAATAACAAGATGCATATATAAGAATATCCCCATCATTCCGGGACACCCTTCGGATATGATATAAATTTCGAAGTACTAAAGCATCCGGTACTTTGGATGGGGTTTGTTAGGCCCAATAGATCTATCTTTAGGATTCGCGTCAATTAGGGTGTCTGTTCCCTAATTCTTAGATTACCAGACTTAATAAAAAGGGGCATATTCGATTTCGATAATTCAACCATAGAATGTAGTTTCACATACTTGTGTCTATTTTGTAAATCATTTATAAAACCTGCATGTATTCTCATCCCAAAAATATTAGATTTTAAAAGTGGGACTATAACTCACTTTCACAGATTTTTACTTCGTCGGGAAGTAAGACTTGGCCACTGGTTGATTCACGAACCTATAACAATATATACATATATATCAAAGTATGTTCAAAATATATTTACAACACTTTTAATATATTTTGATGTTTTAAGTTTATTAAGTCAGCTGTCCTCGTTAGTAACCTACAACTAGTTGTCCACAGTTAGATGTACAGAAATAAATCGATAAATATTATCTTGAATCAATCCACGACCCAGTGTATACGTATCTCAGTATTGATCACAACTCAAACTATATATATTTTGGAATCAACCTCAACCCTGTATAGCTAACTCCAACATTCACATATAGAGTGTCTATGGTTGTTCCGAAATATATATAGATGTGTCGACATGATAGGTCGAAACATTGTATACGTGTCTATGGTATCTCAAGATTACATAATATATAATACAAGTTGATTAAGTTATGGTTGGAATAGATTTGTTACCAATTTTCACGTAGCTAAAATGAGAAAAATTATCCAATCTTGTTTTACCCATAACTTCTTCATTTTAAATCCGTTTTGAGTGAATCAAAATGCTATGGTTTCATATTGAACTCTATTTTATGAATCTAAACAAAAAAAGTATAGGTTTCTAGTCGGAAAAATAAGTTACAAGTCGTTTTTGTAAAGGTAGTCATTTCAGTCGAAAGAACGACGTCTAGATGACCATTTTAGAAAACATACTTCCACTTTGAGTTTAACCATAATTTTTGGATATAGTTTCATGTTTATAATAAAAATCATTTTCTCAGAATAACAACTTTTAAATCAAAGTTTATCATAGTTTTTAATTAACTAACCCAAAACAGCCCGCGGTGTTACTACGACGGCGTAAATCCGGTTTTACGGTGTTTTTCGTGTTTCCAGGTTTTAAATCATTAAGTTAGCATATCATATAGATATATAACATGTGTTTAGTTGATTTTAAAAGTCAAGTTAGAAGGATTAACTTTTGTTTGCGAACAAGTTTAGAATTAACTAAACTATGTTCTAGTGATTACAAGTTTAAACCTTCGAATAAGATAGCTTTATATGTATGAATCGAATGATGTTATGAACATCATTACTACCTTAAGTTCCTTGGATGAACCTACTGGAAAAGAGAAAAATGGATCTAGCTTCAATGGATCCTTGGATGGCTCAAAGTTCTTGAAGCAAAATCATGACACGAAAACAAGTTCAAGTAAGATCATCACTTGAAATAAGATTGTTATAGTTATAGAAATTGAACCAAAGTTTGAATATGATTATTACCTTGTATTAGAATGATAACCTACTGTAAGAAACAAAGATTTCTTGAGGTTGGATGATCACCTTACAAGATTGGAAGTGAGCTAGCAAACTTGAAAGTATTCTTGATTTTATGAAACTAGAACTTTTGGAATTTATGAAGAACACTTAGAACTTGAAGATAGAACTTGAGAGAGATCAATTAGATGAAGAAAATTGAAGAATGAAAGTGTTTGTAGGTGTTTTTGGTCGTTGGTGTATGGATTAGATATAAAGGATATGTAATTTTGTTTTCATGTAAATAAGTCATGAATGATTACTCATATTTTTGTAATTTTATGAGATATTTCATGCTAGTTGCCAAATGATGGTTCCCACATGTGTTAGGTGACTCACATGGGCTGCTAAGAGCTGATCATTGGAGTGTATATACCAATAGTACATACATCTAAAAGCTGTGTATTGTACGAGTACGAATACGGGTGCATACGAGTAGAATTGTTGATGAAACTGAACGAGAATGTAATTGTAAGCATTTTTGTTAAGTAGAAGTATTTTGATAAGTGTATTTAAGTCTTTCAAAAGTGTATAAATACATATTAAAACACTACATGTATATACATTTTAACTGAGTCGTTAAGTCATCGTTAGTCGTTACATGTAAGTGTTGTTTTGAAACCTTTAGGTTAACGATCTTGTTAAATGTTGTTAACCCAATGTTTATAATAACAAAAGAGATTTTAAATTATTATATTATCATGATATTATGATGTACGAATATCTCTTAATATGATATATATACATTAAATGTCGTTACAACGATAAACGTTACATATATGTCTCGTTTCAAAATCATTAAGTTAGTAGTCTTGTTTTTACATATGTAGTTCATTGTTAATATAATTAATGATATGTTTACTTATCATAATATCATGTTAACTATATATATAACCATATATATGTCATCATATAGTTTTTTTACAAGTTTTAACGTTCGTGAATCACCGGTCAACTTGGGTGGTCAATTGTCTATATGAAACCTATTTCAATTAATCAAGTCTTAACAAGTTTGATTGCTTAACATGTTGGAAACATTTAATCATGTAAACATCAATCTCAATTAATATATATAAACATGGAAAAGTTCGGGTCACTACAGTACCTACCCGTTAAATAAATTTCGTCCCGAAATTTTAAGCTGTTGAAGGTGTTGACGAATCTTCTGGAAATAGATGCGGGTATTTCTTCTTCATCTGATCTTCACGCTCCCAGGTGAACTCGGGTCCTCTACGAGCATTCCATCGAACCTTAACAATTGGTATCTTGTTTTGCTTAAGTCTTTTAACCTCACGATCCATTATTTCGACGGGTTCTTCGATGAATTGAAGTTTTTCGTTGATTTGGATTTCATCTAACGGAATAGTGAGATCTTCTTTAGCAAAACATTTCTTCAAATTCGAGACGTGGAAAGTGTTATGTACAGCCGCGAGTTGTTGAGGTAACTCAAGTCGGTAAGCTACTGGTCCGACACGATCAATAATCTTGAATGGTCCAATATACCTTGGATTTAATTTCCCTCGTTTACCAAATCGAACAACGCCTTTCCAAGGTGCAACTTTAAGCATGACCATCTCTCCAATTTCAAATTCTATATCTTTTCTTTTAATGTCAGCGTAGCTCTTTTGTCGACTTTGGGCGGTTTTCAACCGTTGTTGAATTTGGATGATCTTCTCGGTAGTTTCTTGTATAATCTCCGGACCCGTAATCTGTCTATCCCCCACCTCACTCCAACAAATCGGAGACCTGCACTTTCTACCATAAAGTGCTTCAAACGGCGCCATCTCAATGCTTGAATGGTAGCTGTTGTTGTAGGAAAATTCTACTAACGGTAGATGTCGATCCCAACTGTTTCCGAAATCAATAACACATGCTCGTAGCATGTCTTCAAGCGTTTGTATCGTCCTTTCGCTCTGCCCATCAGTTTGTGGATGATAGGCAGTACTCATGTCTAGACGAGTTCCTAATGCTTGCTGTAATGTCTGCCAGAATCTTGAAATAAATCTGCCATCCCTATCAGAGATAATAGAGATTGGTATTCCATGTCTGGAGACGACTTCCTTCAAATACAGTCATGCTAACTTCTCCATCTTGTCATCTTCTCTTATTGGTAGGAAGTGTGCTGATTTGGTGAGACGATCAACTATTACCCAAATAGTATCAAAACCACTTGCAGTCCTTGGCAATTTAGTGATGAAATCCATGGTAATGTTTTCCCATTTCCATTCCGGGATTTCGGGTTGTTGAAGTAGACCTGATGGTTTCTGATGCTCAGCTTTGACCTTAGAACACGTCAAACATTCTCCTACGTATTTAGCAACATCGGCTTTCATACCCGGCCACCAAAAATGTTTCTTGAGATCCTTGTACATCTTCCCCGTTCCAGGATGTATTGAGTATCTGGTTTTATGAGCTTCTCTAAGTACCATTTCTCTCATATCTCCAAATTTTGGTACCCAAATCCTTTCAGCCCTATACCGGGTTCCGTCTTCCCGAATATTAAGATGTTTCTCCGATCCTTTGGGTATTTCATCCTTTAAATTTCCCTCTTTTAAAACTCCTTGTTGCGCCTCCTTTATTTGAGTAGTAATGTTATTATGAATCATTATATTCATAGATTTTACTCGAATGGGTTCTCTATCCTTCCTGCTCAAGGCATCGGCTACTACATTTGCCTTCCCCGGGTGGTAACGAATCTCAAAATCGTAATCATTCAATAATTCAATCCACCTACGCTGCCTCATATTCAGTTGTTTCTGATTAAATATGTGTTGAAGACTTTTGTGGTCGGTATATATAATACTTTTGACCCCATATAAGTAGTGCCTCCAAGTCTTTAATGCAAAAACAACCGCGCCTAATTCCAAATCATGCGTCGTATAATTTTGTTCGTGAATCTTCAATTGTCTAGACGCATAAGCAATCACCTTCGTTCGTTGCATTAATACACAACCGAGACCTTGCTTTGATGCGTCACAATAAATCACAAAATCATCATTCCCTTCAGGCAATGACAATATAGGTGCCGTAGTTAGCTTTTTCTTCAATAACTGAAACGCTTTCTCTTGTTCATCATTCCATTCAAATTTCTTCCCTTTATGCGTTAATGCAGTCAAGGGTTTTGCTATTCTGGAAAAGTCTTGGATGAACCTTCTGTAGTAACCAGCTAGTCCTAAAAACTGGCGTATGTGTTTCGGAGTTTTCGGGGTTTCCCACTTTTCAACAGTTTCTATCTTTGCCGGATCCACCTTAATACCTTCTTTGTTCACTATGTGACCGAGGAATTGAACTTCTTCCAACCAAAATGCACACTTTGAAAACTTAGCGTACAATTCTTCCTTCCTCAATACTTCTAACACTTTTCTCAAATGTTCACCGTGTTCTTGGTCATTCTTTGAGTAAATAAGTATGTCATCAATGAAAACAATGACAAACTTGTCAAGGTATGGTCCACACACTCGGTTCATAAGGTCCATGAACACAGCTGGTGCATTAGTTAAACCAAACGGCATGACCATAAACTCGTAATGACCGTAACGTGTTCTGAAAGCAGTCTTTGGAATATCATCTTCTTTCACCCGCATTTGATGATACCCGGAACGTAAGTCAATCTTTGAATAAACAGACGAGCCTTGTAGTTGATCAAATAAGTCGTCGATTCTCGGTAGTGGGTAGCGGTTCTTGATGGTAAGTTTGTTCAACTCTCGGTAGTCGATACACAACCTGAATGTACCATCTTTCTTCTTGACAAACAAAACAGGAGCTCCCCACGGTGATGTGCTTGGTCGAATGAAACCACGCTCTAAAAGTTCTTGTAATTGGCTTTGCAGTTCTTTCATCTCGCTGGGTGCGAGTCTGTAAGGAGCACGAGCTATTGGTGCAGCTCCTGGTACAAGATCTATTTGAAATTCAACGGATCGATGTGGGGGTAATCCCGGTAATTCTTTCGGAAATACATCGGGAAATTCTTTTGCAATGGGAACATCATTGATGCTCTTTTCTTCAGTTTGTACTTTCTCGACGTGTGCTAGAACAGCATAGCAACCTTTTCTTATTAGTTTTTGTGCCTTCAAATTACTAATAAGATGTAGCTTCGTGTTGCCCTTTTCTCCGTACACCATTAAGGGTTTTCCTTTTTCTCGTATAATGCGAATTGCATTTTTGTAACAAACGATATCCGCTTTCACTTCTTTCAACCAGTCCATACCGATTATCACATCAAAACTCCCTAACTCTACTGGTATCAAATCAATCTTAAATGTTTCGCTAACCAGTTTAATTTCTCGATTCCGACATATATTATCTGCTGAAATTAATTTACCATTTGCTAATTCGAGTAAAAATTTACTATCCAAAGGCGTCAATGGACAACTTAATTTAGCACAAAAATCTCTACTCATATAGCTTCTATCCGCACCCGAATCAAATAAAACGTAAGCAGATTTATTGTCAATAAGAAACGTACCCGTAACAAGCTCCGGGTCTTCCTGTGCCTCTACCGCATTAATATTGAAAACTCTTCCACGGCCTTGTCCATTCGTGTTCTCCTGGTTCGGGCAATTTCTAATAATGTGGCCTGGTTTTCCACATTTATAACAAACTACATTGGCATAACTTGCTCCGACACTACTTGCTCCGCCATTACTCGTTCCGACCCCATTTGTTCCTTTCGTTCTATTAACCCCTGGTCCGTAGACCTCACACTTCGCCGCGCTATGACCATTTCTTTTACACTTGTTGCAAAATTTGGTGCAGAACCCCGAGTGATTCTTTTCACACCTTTGGCATAGTTGCTTCTGATTGTTGTTGTTGTTGCGGTTATTATTGTTGTTGGGATGATTGTTGTAGTTGCTGTTGTTGTTGTTGTTGTTGTTGTTGTTGTTGGGCCGTTTGTTGTAGTTGCGATTGATGTTGCGATTGTTGGGATAATTGTTGCGATTATTGTTGTAATTGCTGTTGTTGTTGTATTGGTGATTCTTATCACCGTTTTCCTCCCACTTTCTTTTGACTTGCTTCACATTGGCCTCTTCAGCAGTCTGTTCTTTAATTCTTTCTTCAATCTGGTTCACTAGTTTGTGAGCCATTCTACATGCCTGTTGTATGGAGGCGGGCTCGTGTGAACTTATATCTTCTTGGATTCTTTCCGGTAATCCTTTCACAAACGCGTCGATCTTCTCTTCCTCATCTTCGAATGCTCCCGGACACAATAGGCACAATTCTGTGAATCGTCTTTCGTACGTGGTAATATCAAATCCTTGGGTTCGTAACCCTCTAAGTTCTGTCTTGAGCTTATTGACCTCGGTTCTGGGACGGTACTTCTCGTTCATCAAGTGCTTGAATGCTGACCACGGTAGTGCGTACGCATCATCTTGTCCCACTTGCTCTAGATAGGTATTCCACCATGTTAACGCAGAACCTGTGAAGGTATGCGTAGCGTACTTCACTTTGTCCTCTTCAGTACACTTACTTATGGCAAACACCGATTCAACCTTCTCGGTCCACCGTTTCAATCCGATCGGTCCTTCGGTTCCATCAAATTCCAAAGGTTTGCAGGCAGTGAATTCTTTGTAGGTGCATCCTACACGATTTCCTGTACTG
Source organism: Rutidosis leptorrhynchoides (assembly GCF_046630445.1). Lineage (NCBI taxonomy): Eukaryota > Viridiplantae > Streptophyta > Magnoliopsida > Asterales > Asteraceae > Rutidosis > Rutidosis leptorrhynchoides. The sequence goes on from NC_092333.1 coordinate 489,376,734, forward strand.
CTAGATCCAAGGTTATTGTTGGTATGTAGCGCAGCCTGTACTGCGGCTATGTTTGAAGCTAGAAAAGTACGGAATTCCTCTTCATTCATATTCACGGTGTGTCGAGTAGTCGGTGCCATTTCCTTCAAAATAGTTAAATGGAACAAGTTAATCATACAGAATATTAAGAGTAGTTAATAGTATTTCGTAGCATAATATGAACTCATTTATAAAAGCTTTTTCTTCATATTAGCGTTTTATAAGTTTAAATTCGGGTAGTACCTACCCGTTAAGTTCATACTTAGTAGCTAATATACAATTCAACTACTACAATTCTATATGAAAAACTGATTATAATAATATTTCGCGTTCAAACTTTTATACAATATTTTACAAACTTACAATACCGCTTATTTTACATAAAGCATGAAATATAGCACACAATAACTTTGATACAAGATAGTTGTGAAGACAATTCTAGCTAGTACATAAGTCGTTCAGCAAAGGCAATAAATACACGTAATTCATACGTCCAGAAACAAGTCATGCATTCTGGTTTTACTAGGACTACTTCCCATCCTTGGTCTTGTGCAACATAACCGTTATGGCCGTTGATAAGACAGCGTGTTGTAACGTCATCAAAGGGACGAGGGTTACGTAATGTCCAACAGTCCCGTAATAATCTAAAAACCTCATTTCTTACCCCAATTACCGACTCCGTCACTTGTGGAAACGTTTTGTTTAATAGTTGTAGCCCGATGTTCTTGTTCTCACTTTGGTGAGAAGCGAACATTACTAATCCGTAAGCATAACATGCTTCTTTATGTTGCATGTTAGCCGCTTTTTCTAAATCACGAAGTCCAATATTCGGATATATTGAGTCAAAATAATTTCTTAACCCGTTGCGTAAAATAGCATTTGGGTTCCCCGCAATATATGCGTCAAAGTAAACACATCGTAACTTATGGGTTTCCCAATGTGATATCCCCCATCTTTCAAACGAAAGTCTCTTATAAACCAAGACATTCTTGGAACGTTCTTCGAATGTCTTACAAACTGATCTCGCCTTAAATAGTTGTGCCGAAGAATTCTGGCCGACTCTAGACAAGATTTCATCAATCATGTCTCCGGGTAGGTCTCTTAAAATATTGGGTTGTCTATCCATTTTGTGTTTTTAAACTGTAAAATAGACAAGAGTTAGTTTCATAAAAAAAATACTTATTAATACAAGCAATTTTTACATATATCATAAAGCATAAGAACACTATATTACATATATTACACCACACGAATACAACTATCTTATACCGACTCGCTCGTTTCTTCTTCTTCGGTTTTGGTTCGTTTTGCCAAGTTTCTAGGGATATATGATGTTCCCCTAATACGAGCCGTCGTTGTCCACATTGGTTTAGAAAAACCTGGTGGTTTAGAGGTTCCCGGGTCATTGTTACAACTTAAGGACTTCGGGGGTTGACGATACATATAAAGTTCATCGGGGTTGGAATTAGATTTCTCTATTTTTATGCCCTTTCCCTTATTATTTTCTTTTGCCTTTTTAAATTCAGTTGGGGTAATTTCTATAACATCATCGGAATTCTCGTCGGAATCCGATTCATCGGAGAATTGGTAATCCTCCCAATATTTTGCTTCCTTGGCGGAAACACCATTGACCATAATTAACTTTGGTCGGTTGGTTGAGGATTTTCTTTTACTTAACCGTTTTATTATTTCCCCCACCGGTTCTATTTCTTCATCCGGTTCCGATTCTTCTTCCGGTTCCGATTCTTCTTCCGGTTCCGACTCTTCTTCCGGTTCCTCTTCGGGAACTTGTGAATCAGTCCACAAATTATTCCAATTTACATTTGACTCTTCATTATTATTAGGTGAGTCAATGGGACTTGTTCTAGAGGTAGACATCTATCACATAATATCAAACACGTTAAGAGATTAATATATCACATAATATTCATATGTTAAAAATATATAGTTTCCAACAAAAATGTTAAGCAATCATTTTTAAAGAAAACACGGTCGAAGTCCAGACTCACTAATGCATCCTAACAAACTCGATAAGACACACTAATGCAAATTTTCTGGTTCTCTAAGACCAACGCTCGGATACCAACTGAAATGTCCCTTTCTTATTGATTAAAAACGTTCCATATTAATTGATTTCGTTGCGAGGTTTTGACCTCTATATGAGACGTTTTTCAAAGACTGCATTCATTTTTAAAACAAACCATAACCTTTATTTCATAGATAAAGGTTTTAAAAAGCTTTACGTAGATTATCAAATAATGATAATCTAAAATATCCTGTTTACACACGACCATTACATAATGGTTTACAATACAAATATGTTACAACAAAATAAGTTTCTTGAATGCAGTTTTTACACAATATCATACAAGCATGGACTCCAAATCTCGTCCTTATTTAAGTATGCGACAGCGGAAGCTCTTAATAATCTCCTGAGAATAAACATGCTTAAAACGTCAACAAAAATGTTGGTGAGTTATAGGTTTAACCTATATATATCAAATCGTAACAATAGACCACAAGATTTCATATTTCAATACACATCCCATACATAGAGATAAAAATCATTCATATGGTGAACACCTGGTAACCGACAATAACAAGATGCATATATAAGAATATCCCCATCATTCCGGGACACCCTTCGGATATGATATAAATTTCGAAGTACTAAAGCATCCGGTACTTTGGATGGGGTTTGTTAGGCCCAATAGATCTATCTTTAGGATTCGCGTCAATTAGGGTGTCTGTTCCCTAATTCTTAGATTACCAGACTTAATAAAAAGGGGCATATTCGATTTCGATAATTCAACCATAGAATGTAGTTTCACGTACTTGTGTCTATTTTGTAAATCATTTATAAAACCTGCATGTATTCTCATCCCAAAAATATTAGATTTTAAAAGTGGGACTATAACTCACTTTCACAGATTTTTACTTCGTCGGGAAGTAAGACTTGGCCACTGGTTGATTCACGAACCTATAACAATATATACATATATATCAAAGTATGTTCAAAATATATTTACAACACTTTTAATATATTTTGATGTTTTAAGTTTATTAAGTCAGCTGTCCTCGTTAGTAACCTACAACTAGTTGTCCACAGTTAGATGTACAGAAATAAATCGATAAATATTATCTTGAATCAATCCACGACCCAGTGTATACGTATCTCAGTATTGATCACAACTCAAACTATATATATTTTGGAATCAACCTCAACCCTGTATAGCTAACTCCAACATTCACATATAGAGTGTCTATGGTTGTTCCGAAATATATATAGATGTGTCGACATGATAGGTCGAAACATTGTATACGTGTCTATGGTATCTCAAGATTACATAATATATAATACAAGTTGATTAAGTTATGGTTGGAATAGATTTGTTACCAATTTTCACGTAGCTAAAATGAGAAAAATTATCCAATCTTGTTTTACCCATAACTTCTTCATTTTAAATCCGTTTTGAGTGAATCAAAATGCTATGGTTTCATATTGAACTCTATTTTATGAATCTAAACAAAAAAAGTATAGGTTTCTAGTCGGAAAAATAAGTTACAAGTCGTTTTTGTAAAGGTAGTCATTTCAGTCGAAAGAACGACGTCTAGATGACCATTTTAGAAAACATACTTCCACTTTGAGTTTAACCATAATTTTTGGATATAGTTTCATGTTTATAATAAAAATCATTTTCTCAGAATAACAACTTTTAAATCAAAGTTTATCATAGTTTTTAATTAACTAACCCAAAACAGCCCGCGGTGTTACTACGACGGCGTAAATCCGGTTTTACGGTGTTTTTCGTGTTTCCAGGTTTTAAATCATTAAGTTAGCATATCATATAGATATATAACATGTGTTTAGTTGATTTTAAAAGTCAAGTTAGAAGGATTAACTTTTGTTTGCGAACAAGTTTAGAATTAACTAAACTATGTTCTAGTGATTACAAGTTTAAACCTTCGAATAAGATAGCTTTATATGTATGAATCGAATGATGTTATGAACATCATTACTACCTTAAGTTCCTTGGATGAACCTACTGGAAAAGAGAAAAATGGATCTAGCTTCAATGGATCCTTGGATGGCTCAAAGTTCTTGAAGCAAAATCATGACACGAAAACAAGTTCAAGTAAGATCATCACTTGAAATAAGATTGTTATAGTTATAGAAATTGAACCAAAGTTTGAATATGATTATTACCTTGTATTAGAATGATAACCTACTGTAAGAAACAAAGATTTCTTGAGGTTGGATGATCACCTTACAAGATTGGAAGTGAGCTAGCAAACTTGAAAGTATTCTTGATTTTATGAAACTAGAACTTTTGGAATTTATGAAGAACACTTAGAACTTGAAGATAGAACTTGAGAGAGATCAATTAGATGAAGAAAATTGAAGAATGAAAGTGTTTGTAGGTGTTTTTGGTCGTTGGTGTATGGATTAGATATAAAGGATATGTAATTTTGTTTTCATGTAAATAAGTCATGAATGATTACTCATATTTTTGTAATTTTATGAGATATTTCATGCTAGTTGCCAAATGATGGTTCCCACATGTGTTAGGTGACTCACATGGGCTGCTAAGAGCTGATCATTGGAGTGTATATACCAATAGTACATACATCTAAAAGCTGTGTATTGTACGAGTACGAATACGGGTGCATACGAGTAGAATTGTTGATGAAACTGAACGAGAATGTAATTGTAAGCATTTTTGTTAAGTAGAAGTATTTTGATAAGTGTATTTAAGTCTTTCAAAAGTGTATAAATACATATTAAAACACTACATGTATATACATTTTAACTGAGTCGTTAAGTCATCGTTAGTCGTTACATGTAAGTGTTGTTTTGAAACCTTTAGGTTAACGATCTTGTTAAATGTTGTTAACCCAATGTTTATAATAACAAAAGAGATTTTAAATTATTATATTATCATGATATTATGATGTACGAATATCTCTTAATATGATATATATACATTAAATGTCGTTACAACGATAAACGTTACATATATGTCTCGTTTCAAAATCATTAAGTTAGTAGTCTTGTTTTTACATATGTAGTTCATTGTTAATATAATTAATGATATGTTTACTTATCATAATATCATGTTAACTATATATATAACCATATATATGTCATCATATAGTTTTTTTACAAGTTTTAACGTTCGTGAATCACCGGTCAACTTGGGTGGTCAATTGTCTATATGAAACCTATTTCAATTAATCAAGTCTTAACAAGTTTGATTGCTTAACATGTTGGAAACATTTAATCATGTAAACATCAATCTCAATTAATATATATAAACATGGAAAAGTTCGGGTCACTACACCGACGATACACGACCACCTTTTCCTACATATGACCCATTCCAAGCGTATCAAAACATATACCACGAAGCTTGGAACCCCTTCTGGTACAATCAGAATCAACCCTAATTTTCTTAGTCTTATTTATTTTATTATTTGTAATGTTATACTTTTAATATTTATTTTGGTATTGTAATAGTTTTTATAGTTTTCTAACATTTTATATATTAGATTTTATAAATTTTTGAACGTGGGGTGATATACCCAACTTCAAAAATATATATATATGTTTGTAGTTTATCTTATGTATAAAAAAGGGTAAAACAGTGCACTTTCAAAGACTGGCATTAAGTTCAGCAAAAGATATTAATTTTGACGACAAGACGAAAAACAAATGTGATACAACAACGACAGGAATGAACAAATGATGTGCACCATTTATCATTCAAACAAAGAACAATATATTTAGAAACTTTGGTAAATCTTAATCATCTTTTTAAGCTAATCACCCTCAATAATTTAAATTGTTACTGATTTCTTGCAAATGAGGGCATTGCAAGATCTTAAGTGTGGGAAGGGATTAAATTCTTTCGGGTTTTAAACATTTGACTTATACACTTGGTTTAATAGTCACCGTTAAAATACTAGTAAAGCAGTAGTTGTATTAGAATCTAGTGCTCTCTGATAATAAAGAACAGCCCTAGTCTTATATACTGACTACCCACTTCTAGTAAAAAAATTATTTTTATTTTTCAAATAAATGAACTCAAAATCATGTTTATACATATTTATGAACGATAAAACTAGGTGGTAACACCAAAATTATTGTTGCCTCGAAAAGGACATAAATTGAGAAACAATCCAAAACGCTTGAATTCATTTAAAATGGAATAGAAGAGAATAAAAAGAAAAAGAAAGAAAAATAAAAGCTAAGTGTGGGAAAAATTTACCAAGTTATTTAGAACATATATCACATATTTTTGTACAAATAATTGAAGATACCTTTATTTTAGACGTTATTAATCAGTTTTGCCCAGTTTATTGTAATATAAATGGAATTTAAAAGGAAGTAAAGTCTTCTGAGAAAAAGACACACTTCTTGAGTTAGGTCAGGAAGTTGTCGTCCAGACCAGTTGTAGAGTCTACGAAAAACCTTGAAAAGTTTTCTTAAAAAGCAGCTGGAAATCCACTGACCTCAGCATCAAACAGGGTCGCCATGTGGTCAGACTTATCCTAACCATGAGAGGATCTGTCTCGTAAAATAGGGAGGGCGCCGTGCAAATTAGCTTGATAAGACTAATGAATCAGACCCCCAGAAAGGATAATCTCCTTAAAGATCAAAAATCAGCTTTTAAGCCTGATATTACTCAATCCTTGAGATTGACTTTAAATATTGAGAATTACAAACTCATGGAATTTGATGATATCTAAACTCGAGCTTGAACGAGAAAATATTTTGATCAAAATTACAAACCGATTTGTTTTCTAAAAACCTATTTTCAATGCGTTCATTACCATTGAACGTAAAATTCTAAGAATTCACAGGAATTCATTAGGTCACCTGAATCAAATCGGGTGTCAACCGTAAGAACGGTGGTTGCATAGCATGGTCGAAGACAGGACCTTGTGCCAGACCGAATAATTATAGGGTGATCTTTACTATTTCTCCTACAAATGATAGTAATTGCATCCGACACGTTGTGGACCATAATCAAAAGCATGTCATTAGACATTGCCTTAACAGTTGCTTGTTCAACGCTTTCCTTTATAACCGGACGGTAGTTTACCGAAAAGTAATATACGGAGCAAGTATACTGGACGTGTTGCTTTCCTAATACAAGGTTAGTAAATGGGTGACACAAAACCGCAAGTTTTGAGCTAAAATTTTAAAATTTGAAACTCACAAAACCCACAAAAACATTTTCAAACACCGGTGAAGGTTTATTCCGGAAAACTTATCTAGGGTAAAAGCTAGATTGAATTTTCAAAAGATCAAATATTTTCATAAAGATCCAATTTCCTTAAAGGATCTAAATTTTTATAGTCATGTGCGACTGTAAACCACAACGTTACTATCATTGTTCATACCGCCGTATCAAAATCACTGGTGTACAAAGTGTAAAGAATTAAGAAGTAATTCTAGTAAAGTTATATTCAAGTTCTATATTGCTTGAGGACAAGCAACGCTCAAGTGTGGGAATATTTGATAATGCTAAAAACAAACAGATATTTCATAGCGTTATCCTTCAAGAAAGATAAACTTTTAGTTGTAATTGTTCTAATTCCAAGTGATATTCGTTTAAATAATAAAAGGTGAAGACAAAAGACAGAATCGACGATTTAAAGACGCAAATGACTAAAACGCTAAAAAGTACAAAGTACAATCCAAGTGGTTCAAATTATTGATGAGAAACATCTAAAAATGACAAGAATACAAGCCGCGAAACGCAAAGTACAAGATATTAAATTGTACGAAAAGGCGTTCGAAAATCCGAAACCGAGACATGAACCAACTATCAACGTACGACTCAACGGACCTGAAATTACAAGTCAACTATGCACAAGAATATAATATAATATATAATTATATATATATATATATAATATTATAAAATAATCAGCAGCCCATGTTTAATTCATTTGGTGAGCTGGAATCTAAACCTCCACGACTGCGGAGCTGTGAGGCACAAAAATATCGCGATTGCGGAGTAGCACAGGATCAAATTGTCCTATAAAAGGCCGAGCATTCTGTCGATCAAACCACCCCTTTTTCTTTCTTTCTATCTACGAATTATATATATATATATATATATATATATAATTTTAATTTTAATTTAAGTTAATAATAATAATAAGGTTATTGTAGCGAATGTTTTAAGGTTTTGTAAGTCGAAACTCTATCCGTGTAACACTACGCGATAAATACTCATTGTAAGTTATGTTCAACCTTTTTAAATTAATGTCTCGTCGCTAAGTTATTATTATGCTTATTTAAGCCGAAGTAATCATGATGTTGGACTAAATATTAAGACTGGGTTATTGGGCTTTGGACAATAATTGGGGTTTGAACAAAAGACCGACACTTGTTGAAATTGGACTATGGGCTATTAATGGGCTTTATATTTAATTAGTTAAATGATATCTTGTTAATTTAATATAAATGTTACAATTTGACATATCTATATATAACCACATACGCTTGACTGGGTACAGTTGGTGGGATATTTATAAATACTAATAATTGTTCATTTGACCAGACACGGGGATGGATTAATAGCCAATGGACTCATTAAAACAGGGGTGGATTACATTCAAGGGTAATTGGTGTAATTGTTAACAAAGTATTAAAACCTTGGATTACACGCAGTCGATAACCTGGTGTATTCATTAAACAAAGTATTAAGACCTTGTTACAGTTTGAATCCCCAATTAGTTGGAATATTTGACTTCGGGTATAAGGGTAATTTGACGAGGACACTCGCACTTTATATTTATGACCGATGGACCATTATGGACAAAAACCAGATGGACGTATCAAATAAACCTGGACAAAGGACAATTAACCCATGGTAATAAATTAAAATCAACACGTCAAACATCATGATTACGGAAGTTTAAATAAGCATAATTCCTATATTTTATATCTCATCACACTTTTATTTATTGTCATTTTATTTATCGTACTTTAAATTATCGCACTTTTATTTTTACGCTTTACTTGTATTTTTTTAATTATCGCACTTTTATTTATCGTCATTAACTTTACGCTTTAAATTAAGTCATATTTATATTTAATATTTTACATTAGGTTTTAACTGTGATATAAGACTTAAAATCGACAAACCGGTCATTAAACGGTAAAACCCCCCTTTTATAACAATAATAATATTACTTATATATATATATATTTTTATACAAATATAGTTTAAAATAAATATAGTGTTAAACTGAGCTAGATTGTAGTGACCCGAACTTTTCCATGATTATATATTAAATGAAAACTATATTTGCATGATTAAATATTTCTAACATGTTAAGCAATCAAACTTGTTAAGACTTGATTAATTGAAATAGGTTTCATGTAGACAATTGACCACCCAAGTTGACCGGCGATTCACGACCATTAAAACTTGTAAAAACTATATGATGATATATATATATGGATTTATATATATAGTTAACATGATATTATGATAAGTAAGTACCTCACTAGGTATATTAACAATGAGCTATATACATAAAAATGAGACAACTAAGTTAAGAAACTCGAAACGATATATATAACGATTATCGTTATAACAACGTCTTACTAAATACACATGTATCATATTAAGATATTGTTACACTATATTTAACATGATAAAATGATAATTATATATATATCATTAAGTATGTTAACAATGAACTACATATGTAAAACAAGACTACTAACTTAAGAATTTCAAAACGAGACATATATGTAACGATTATCGTTGTTATGACATTTTAATGTGTATATATATCATATTAAGAAATATTCATACATCATAATATCATGATAATGTAATAATTTAACATCTCATTAGATATAATAAACATTGGGTTAACAACATTAAATGAGATCGTTAACTTAAAGGTTTCAAAACAACACTTACATGTAACGACTAACGATGACTTAACGACTCAGTTAAAATGTATTTACATGTAGTATATTAAGATGTATTAGTACACTTTTGAAAGACTTCCTGATACATACCAAAGTACTTCTACTTAACAAAAGTGCTTACAATTACATTCTCATTCATTTTCATCAACAATTCTACTCGTATGCACCTGTATTCATACTCGTACAATACACAGCTCCTAGATGTACATACTATTGGTATATACACTTCAATGATTAGCTCTTAGCAGCCCTTAGTGAGTCATAAAACATGTGGGAACCATCATTTGGCAACTAGCATGAAATATCTCACAAAATTACAAACTAATGGAGCCTATATGGAGACTTGCAAGTTCACGTAAACGGTACTCATCACAAACACATTCTCATTCAATTTTTATGCATCAAATTAATCTCTCTCAAACTCTCTCTTAATGTTATAAGTGTTCTTCATCATCTTCATCAAAATCTAGCTCAATCTAGTTCAAAAATTCTTACATAAAACAACTTACAAATCAACTACTCAAGAAAACTTCAAGAACACTTTCAAGTTTGCAAGTCTACTTCCAAGCTTTCTAATCCATTCCAAGTAATCATCTAAGATCAAGAAACATTTGTTATTTACAGTAGGTTATCTTTCTTATTCAAGGTATTATTTATATTCAAACTTTGATTTGATTTCTATAAATATAAACTATCTTAATTCGAGTGATAATCTTACTTGAACTTGTTTTCGTTTCATGATTCTACTTTAAGAACTTTCAAGCCATCCAAGATCCTTTAAAGCTATATCATTTCTTATCACTTCCAGTAGGTTTACCTACTAAACTTGAGGTAGTAATGATGTTCAAAACATCATTCGATTCATATATATATAACTATCTTATTCGAAGATTTAAACTTGTAATCACTAGAACATAGTTTAGTTAATTCTAAACTTGTTCGAAAATAAAGATAATCCTTATAACTTAACTTTTAAAATCAACTAAACACATGTTCTATATCTATATGATATGCTAACTTAATGATTTAAAACCTGAAAACACGAAGAACACCGTAAAACCGGACATACGCTGTCGTAGTAAAACCGCGGGCTGTTTTGGGTTAGATAATTAAAAACTATGATAAACTTTGATTTAAAAGTTGTTCTTCTGGGAAAATGATTTTTATTATGAACATGAAACTATATCCAAAAATCATGGTTAAACTCAAAGTGGAAGTATGTTTTTCAAAATGGTCATCAAGACGTCGTTCTTTCGACTGAAATGACTACCTCTTACAAAAATGACTTGTAACTTATATTTCGGACTATAAAATTATACTTTTTCTTTTTAGATTCATAAATTTCAGTTCAATATGAAACCATAGCAATTTGATTCACGCAAAACGGATTTAAAACGAAGAAATGATGGGTAAAATAAAATTGATTAAAAATAGTTAATTTGACTACGGGATGAATTTACAAAAACCTATACTAACCATAACTTAACTAATTATATTGTATTATACATGTAGCCTAACATATATTATGTAACCTTGATAGACCATAGACACGTATACAATGTTTTGACATATCATATCGACGTCATCTATATATATTATTTGGAACAACCATAGACACTCTATATACGGTAATGTTCGAGTTAGCTATACAGGGTTGAGGTTGATTCCAAAATAATATATATACGTTGAGTTGTGACCGAGTCTGAGACTTGTATACACTGGGTCGTGGATTGATTCGAGATAATATATATTGATTTATTTCTGTACTACTAACTGTGGACAACTAATTGTGGACTACTAACGTGGACTGTTAACTTAACAAAATTAAATCGTTAAAACATAATAAAATGTGTTGTGAATATATTTCGATCATACTTTAATATATGTGTATATATTGATATAGGTTCGTGAATCGACCCGTGGCCAAGTCTTATTTTCCGACGAAGTGAAAATATGTGAAAGTGAGTTATAGTCCCACTTTTAAAATCTAATATTTTTGGGATGAGAATACATGCAGTTTTTTTAAATGTTTTACAAAATAGACACAAGTACGTGAAACTACATTTTATGGTTGAATTATTAAACCGAATATGCCCCTTTTAGTCTGGTAATCTAAGAATTAGGGAACAGACACCCTAATTGACGCGAATCCTAAAGATAGATCTATTGGGCTCAACAAACCCCATCCATGTTGCGGATGCTTTTGTACTTCGAATTTATCATGTCCGATGGATGTCCCCGAATGATGGGGATATTCTATATGCATCTTGTTAATGTCGGTTACCAGATGTTCACCATATGAATGATTTTTATCTCTACGCAGTTTGCGAAATGCCTGATATGAGATGTGTATTTATGAGAAATGAAAAAGAAATCTTGTAGTCTATTATTACGATTGATAAATATATAGGTTAAACCTATAACTCACCAACATTTTTTGTTGACGTTTTAAGCATGTTTATTCTTAGGTAATTGTTAAGAGCTTCCGCTGTTGCATACTAAATTAAGGACAAGATTTGGAGTCCATGTTTATTTAATATTGTTTAAAAACTGCATTTGAGAGTTTACTTTGTTGTAAGATATTAATTATTGTAAACCATTATGTAATGGTCGTGTGTAAGCGTGATATTTTAGATTATCATTACTTGATAATCTACGTTATAATTATTAAACCTTTATTGATAGAATAAACATTATGGTTTGTTTTAAAAACGAATGCAGTCTTTAAAAAAAACGTCTCATATAGAGGTCAAAACCTCGCAATGAAACCAATAAATATGAAACATTTATAATCGATATGAACGGGACATTTCAGTTGGTATCCGAGCGTTGGTCTTAGAGAACCAGAAAATTGCATTAGTGTGTCTTATCAAGTTTGTTAGGATGCATTAGTGAGTCTGGACTTCGACCGTGTGTTCTTTAAAAACGATTGCTTAACATTTTTGTTGGAAACTATATATTGTTAACATGTAAATATTATGTGATATATTAATCTTTTAACGTGTTTGATATTGTGTGATAGATGTCTACCTCTAGTACAAATCCCATCGACTCACCTAATAATAATGAAGAGTTGAATATATATTGGGAAGATTCACAAATTCCCGAAGAGGAACCGGAAGAAGAGGAACCGGAAGAAGAGGAACCGGAAGAAGAAGAGGTTCCGGAGGAGGAAATATTAGGAACCACAGAAAATCAGATAAATAAAAGAAAATCCTCAACCAATGGACCAAAGTTAAAAATGGTCAATGGTGTTTCCGCCGTGGAAGCAAAATATTGGGAATATTACCAATTTTTTGATGAATCGAATCCCGATGAGGATTCCGATGACGTTATAGAAATTACCCCAACCCAGTTTGAAAAAGTAAAAGAAAACAATAAGGGAAAAGGCATCAAAATAGAGAAACCTAATTCCAACCCCGATGAACTTTATGTTAACATGAAATATCCCTATGGAAAATACCGTCAACACCCGTATTTCTTAAGTTTTAACTATAACCCGGGGACCTCTAAGCCACCAGGTTTTTCTAAACCATTTGTGAAAACAACGGCTCGTATTAGGGGAGCACCATATATCCCTAGGACATTAGCGAAACGAACCCAGTCCGAAGAGGAAGAAACAAGTGAGTCAGAATGAAGAGTAGTAATCATGATGTGTAATATATGTATTAAAGTATGCTTGTACTTTTATGTTATATGTAAAAATTACTTGTATTGTTTGTTAATTATCTTTTACGAACCTAATCCTCGTCTATTTTACAGTATAAAAACACACAATGGACGTTAAGGAAAGACAACCGAATATTTTAGAAGACCTACCCGAGGACATGATTGATGAAATCTTATCTAGAGTTGGCCAGAATTCATCGGCACAATTATTTATGGCGAAATTAGTTTGTCAAACATTTGAAAGACGTTCCAGGCATGCCTTAGTTTATAAAAGGCTTTCCTTTGAAATATGGGGTATATCACATTGGGGAGACTTTAAGTTACGCCGTGTTTACTTTAAAGCATTAAATGCGGGGAACCCAAATGCAATTTTACGCTACGGGTTGAGAGCCTATTTTGACTCCACATATCCCAACATAGGACTTCGTTCTTTAGAAAGAGCTTCCGACATGCAACTTAGAGAAGCATGTTATGTTTACGGGTTAGTGATGTTCGCTTCTCACCAAATTGAGAAAAAGAACATCGGATTACAACTGCTAAATAAAACGTTCCCACAAGTGACGGATTCCGTAGTTGGGGTGAGAAACAAGGTTTTTAGATTGTTACGGGGCTGTTGGGCATTACGTAACCCTCGTCCTTTTGACGACGTTACAACATGCTTCATAGCTAACGGTCACAACGGTTATTTTCCACAAGACCAAGGATGGAAAATAATACTAGTAAAACCCGAATGCATGACTTGTTTATGGACTTATGAATTAAGTGTTTTTACTGCCTTTGCTGAACGACTTGTGTATTAACTAGAATTTTCTTCGCAACTGCCTTGTATCAAAGTTATTGTGTGCTATACTTCATGCTATATGTAAAATAGCGGTATTGTAAATTTGTAAAAATAAGTATAAAAGTTGAACGCGAAATATTATTGTATTTAGTTTTTCATATAGAATCGTAGTAGTTGAATTGTATAGTAGCTACTAAGTATGAACTTAACGGGTAGGTACTACCCGAATTAAAACTATAAAACGCTAATATGAAGAAAAATCTTTTATAAATAAGTTCATATTATGCTACAAAATACTATTGACTACTCTTAAATTCTATATGATTAACTCAATTCTTTTGGCTATTTTTAAAAGAAATGGCACCGACAACTCGTCAGAACTTGAACATGAGTGAGGAAGACTTCTGAAAGGACCCGTTCATATACATTATAAACGATTCACAATAGTTGATTACATCGCTAGGTATTTGACCTCTATATGATACATATTACAAACATTGCATTCGTTTTTAAAACACAAACTTTCTTTACATCGAAAATTGACAGGCATGCATACCATTTCATAATATCCACTATCCAATTATAAATTAACTTAATAGTAATCTTTGATGAACTCAATGACTCGAATGCAACGTTCTTCGAAATATGCCATGAAATACTCCAAGTAATATCTTTAAAACAAGCAAATGCACAGCGGAAGATTTCTTTTATACCTGAGAATAAACATGCTTTAAAGTGTCAACCAAAAGGTTGGTGAGTTCATTAGTTTATCATAATCATTCATTTCCATCATTTTAATAGACCACAAGAATTTCATTTCCAGTTCTCATAAATATACGTCCCATGCATAGAGACAAAAATAATCATTCATATGGATTGAACACCTGGTAACCGACATTAACAATATGCATATAAGAATATCCCCATCATTCCGGGATCCTCCTTCGGACATGATATAAATTTCGAAGTACTAAAGCATCCGGTACTTTGGATGAGGTTTGCTAGGCCCAATAGATCTATCTTTAGGATTCGCGTCAATTAGGGTGTCTGTTCCCTAATTCTTAGATTACCAGACTTAATAAAAAGGGGCATATTCGATTTCGATAATTCAACCATAGAATGTAGTTTCACGTACTTGTGTCTATTTTGTAAATCATTTATAAAAATTGCGCATGTATTCTCAGCCCAAAAATATAAAGGGTAAAAAGGCAAATGAAACTCACCATACTGTATTTCGTAGTAAAAATACATATAACGTCATTGAACAAGTGCAAGGTTGGCCTCGGATTCACGAACCTAAATTAATTATGTATATATATGTGCTGGTCAATATTTGTCTAACAAATTAGGTCAAGTCATAGTGTACCACAATCCTAATGCTCGAGACTAATATGCAAAGATCAACAAAAGTTAATTTGACTCAAAATGATTTCCAAAATTTATACATGATTATTATATAGTTTAAATATCGTCGTTTTATATTTTTAAATATTTTTAAAAGATTTAATAGAGTAAATAATATAATTCATTTATTAATAAATAAAATTTTATATAAAAATATACTTTTATATATCTTAAGTAATAAAATTTATAAAGTTAATTTTAAAAAAATATTATGATAGGTTTTATTAAGGTAATTATATTATTTGTATTACATATTTATTTGATAAAATAACATTGATAATAATAATAAGTAAAAGTTGTATTATTTTGCAATAATAATTATTATTATTCTTTTAAAAATATTAATATTTATATTTACTAATAATGATATTATAATAAAACGATAATTCTAATTATGATAACTTTAATATTTATGATACTTTTTAATATTAACTTTAAAATAATAATTCTATTTAAAATGATAATAATAATGATATTTTATAATAACAATGACATTTCTATTAAAATGATATTTTTTGTTAAAATGATAGTTTTAATACTAACGATACTTTTAATAATAATAGTAATGATAAAAATAATAAGAATGATAATTTTATCTAGATCAATATCTTATAATATTTTAATTTCATCATGATACTCATACTCATTATTTCCTAATCGTTTCGTTTAATAGCTTTTAATCGTCTTTTATATTGTGTTTATAATACTAATAATAATAGTACTAAAAAGAATTAGGTGTTACTAATATTAGTTTTAATTACAATAATACTAATAATGATAATTACTATGATATTATTAATAATACTAATAACTATTTTAATGATAATAATAATAATAATAACAATAACAATAACCATTTTTAAATAGTGATATATATATTAAAAATGATAATAATAATAATAATAATAATAATAATAATAATAATAATAATAATAATAATAATAATAATAATAATAATAATAAGATAATAATAATAATAATAATAATAATAATAATAATAATAATAATTATAACTTTAACGATGATAACAATAGTAATAATAATAAAAATAAAAATTTTTAATGATAATTCCTTTTATTAATAATGATAATAATAAGATAAAACTAGAACGACGATAATAACGACGATAATAATAATCATTTTTATAAAAATTCAATTGACTATAACTTCTAACCCGTTCATCGAACCCATTCGATATCTAAATGAAAAGTTCTCAATTTTTCGCTAGCCTTCCAAGGACATGCATATCTTATACCTTATCTCAACCGCAAGTGTAACTAATTCAGGATTCAACATAACCTATCTAAGGGCAATATCAAAAGTACAAGCATGCATAATCCTATATTCTCGAGCACTAGTCCGGGATACACTATTAATATGTAAAAATAATTTACGAGTACTCACGTATCAATATTGAGATTCAATATTGCAGGAAAGGTATGTAGACGCAACGGAGACGATAAACACTAGATTGACCTCACAAGCATACCCATGAACCATACCCATCACCTCCATAGCTATAACCCATGTTTTCCTTAGCTCTATCCCGCTCGAAAAATCCATTTTGAAATAATACGCTCATGACCTCGTCGTAGTATTTTATGTATACTAATAATATCTTGAAATAATACTGAGTAAATATATATATGTAAGTCGATTGAGAGAGTTTAGAGAAATATATTTCAAGTTTCTATGAAATAATGAAACCTATTGAATTCTATTTATAATAGATTTTTGAATTATTAAAGTGAATTATTAAAGTGAATTATTAAAGTATGAATTATTAAAGTGAATTATTAAAGTATGAATTATTAAAGTGAATTATTAAAGTATGAATTATTAAAGTAAATTATTAAAGTTAAAGTAAAGTAAAAGTAAAGTAAAGGTAAAGTTAAAGTATAGTAAAAGTATAAAACTATGTACGTATAATACGCGTATAAATATATATAAAATTAATTTAAATCATTATTTATATTTAATAAAATAAAATATAAATATCGTTATCTTTATCATACTGGTTAAGTAATGAGTTGTCAAAAGTGGTTCTAGATATTTATAAAAGTTATATACGTTTTAATAATAAAGTTCTTTTTAAACTAAAAACGTTTTTGTACGTTTGAAAATAAATCAAATAAATATGATAATTTTGTTTTCCAAAACTAAATATATTTAAGAATCATTTTGTTAAAAGGTTAAAATAATGGAAATCGTTATATCATAAAACGTTTTAGAAAAGTAGAATCATATATATTCATAATAGGTTTCAAGTTTTTAAATTACGGTCTGTTGGTGAAGCATGGGATAAAGTCCAAAGGTTAAATAAACGTATGAAAAATATCGAGTTACTTAACTTGTCGATATCCAACATCTAAGTTATTTACACTCTACGTTCTTACTTATAAATCACTTTACCATTTTCCGAATGTTGTCAAAAAGAATAGATTTCTTAAATCACAGTGGACCTCATAACATAGACCCGTAATCATATCACAATGTATCTGATAAATCAATCATTTGATATTATCTTCTAATTCCATCGATAAACATATTGAAACAAATGTGTTCGTGTAAAGTAATATACGTTTAATACTTTATTAATATTCTCAAGTTATAATATATATATATATATATATATATATATACACATATATACATATCTATTTATATATAACGGTTCATGAATCATCGGAATTTGGTCGAGGTTATAATGAATGTATGAACACAGTTTAAAATTCTTGAGATTTAACTTAACAAACTTTGCTTATCGTGTCGGAATAATATAAAGATAAAGTTTAAATTTGATTGGAAATTTCCGGGTTGTCACAGTACCTACCCGTTAAAGAAATTTCGTCCCGAAATTTGAATGGAATGGTCATGGCTGACAATAAGTATGTTTTCATGACGTATACGAGTTGAAAATTAGAGTTTTATTATCATCAAGTAATATAGATAAAGCAATTTGATTTTTATGAAGGGTACGAGTGAAGTTATCACAAAAGAATAAAATGAGTAAATGCACGTTCTTTTTAACCAATGACATAGTCACGGTTGATTTTCGAAATTCAAGGAATTTAGAGAAAATATTCGTAATAAGATTTGGTTCTTCAAAAATTAAGGAAGTTAAGATCAGCTTTGATTAAATGCGATAATATGTTTTGATTGCTCTGTCGGATATTTTACTATATATCCACCCCCTTCGTTTCCTTATTTCCACAACTCACACCTTTTATTCACTAATATGCTCCATCCAGTTCTAATTCTTGATATACTCCTAACTTTCATATCTGTCATTCTTTTCTTTCATCTGCCACCGGAAGAAACTATTTACTTTTACTATACTCTTAGTTTTATAGTGTTTTTAGTTTTCCCATGTTTTTATATTGCTATATGCATCGATATATATGGTTTATAATTTCTGGGTCGTCGTTGGGCTTTATATCCTCCTTTATATTTCGAAGTCCCTGCTTCTGTCTTCTATAATTATTGTCATCCACAGTTAATGCTCCCTTCTATTTGCTGCGATTTATACTCCTATTTCTATTTCGGAGCTTCATTCTTTCGTTTCCTCTTCTTGAGATTAAGCACCGTATGTAATGGTCCAGAATTCGTAGATATGAATTTCTAAATGAACATAGTTAATGTTCTAAGAAGGAAATTGTAATGGCACGATCTTGATTTGTGAAATTACCAGAATACCCTAGAAAAGACCGAATCATCAAGAAATATTTTCTTGATATTTTAGAGATTAAATAGAATATAGGAGTCGTGTAACATGGCACATGATGACATTATGATCTGTGAATCATCACGTTCTATTTAGAAACTCAGCATGAATTACTGTAATATAATCACGTTGATCAAGTGTCATTATATTATACTAACTCATGCTTCAGCTCCCAACACTACTTCAAAAAAAAAATTCCTATTTTAAACTCGAATGTTTCAGAATTTAGAAACTAAAATAGTTTCTTTTATGATGTAATACAGATAGCGCGAAGAGGTAAATGATTTCGGATAAGAATAATTAAGAAAATATCTTCAGAAATATGGAGGATAGTTATAATGAAAGATATGATGATATCTTAGAATTTCTAATATCAGAGGATGATGAAGAATATTGTCCGCAGGGGTTTAGAGTCAAGAGCAAGATATTCCTTTAATGACTTCAGCAGGTACTGAATCATTTAGATTCTTTGAAGGCATGTTTCACCCTTGTGATTTGTCCACAGCCTCTTTCATACTTTGCTCAATCCGTTTTCCAGTTCCAAAACTTCTCTTTTTCTGAGCTTTGCCAATACACTATTCTTTATCATCAAACTTTTTACTGTTAAGATCGTTTACAGTTGTTGCTGCTTCGTCAGCATTTCAAGAACTAGTTCATAGTTCAAGGTGTTTTTCAGAAACTTCACATTCAAAGTATGTAAGTCCAGGAGATAGACGTTGTACGTACACATATAACTGTTGGCGTAGACATGCTGCGAGATTTCAAATTAATGATTGCTAATTCCCGATGATTCATATGGCAATTCTTGTTACAAGATGCGAATGAGTAAATGGTGGGGTTTCAATGAATAACTATAATGACTTTTTGGAGAGGTTAAAGTCAAAGGGTAATGAAGTTGTTGGTACATCTGCTAATAATGTGGTGGGATGTAAAAGGTTCCCTGGTAACGATGGTGTATATCTCAAGGTTATAATAAGGTTAGTCTGACTGAAAAGTCGAAGTTGACTTGCTGGAGCTGTGACAAAATTGGCTACTTTGAAAAGGAATTGCAAAGTTATTTTTGCTAATAAATGCCAAAGAATCTGACACAGATATGTGTGAAATTATGACTTTGGTTTCGAGTGCTTTTTAAGTACCTAACTGTGGGTAATATGTGGTTGGATCATCATCTCGATTGCTCATTATTTGAAGTGTCTTCAGATATTTTCGAAGGGTTTGAACACAGATTGTAATCGTTAATATACATTTGATGTTCTAACACAGTTTTGAAGTCAAAGTATAGCTTTGAAAGATGTAGGAATCTAAAAGTGATGATACCGGTTATACCTCGAATTGAATTCTGAGGTTTCAAAATCAAAATTTGTAATTGAGTTTGAATGAGTATGGTTGTTTTGATCTCTATGAAAGAATGTATATTATTGTGAAAGTAGGAAGTATAGTTGATAATTTGCTTGATCAGATTCGAAGAATGTAACATATTAATTGTGAATATATATATCTCTCGGGTATTACCTACCCGTTAAAAAATTTCACAATTAATATTTTGTACATAAGAATTTTATTACAGTCTTTGTGAAAATATATATGTATATATTCTCCTCAGATATAACATAAATTTTAATGAGTTAATACTAAATTAAACTCATTCGATTTACGGTTGAAACTAGAATTGAATAATCCCTTGAAGGCTTTAGAGATTACATAAGTATTTCTTCAATAATATTGAAATTACGAATCAATACTTCGTTATTTGTTGAGGCATGATGTTGATTTTTGTTAAATTCTTGTGAACTTCGCAAAGTACGAGTGATGGTATCTGAGAAGTTTCGGTTACATCGATGATGAAAGTGTAAAATCAAATATATACTTGATTTATTATGAATTGGAATTTGTTGAATTGAGACAGAGATTGTAGTTAACGATGGTTAAGTTGCGGGTGAAGGACGTACATTATTGCATATTTGTAAGATGAATTAACCGAGTAGTTAAGATTCACACAAAATAGCCTAGCACGAAAAGATTTATTTTTATTTCAAAATATGTATATATAAAATATACATATAATTTCTTCAGAGGGAATGAGTTAACTCTTCATAACTCCTTGATACAATATACGCGTTATTGATTCGTAATGATGTCCACAGTGATTCTAGAACTGACGGAGTTTGTGATGTTATAGGTGTTGTTGATTCTGATGTTGACTGTACTGACGATGCTGGTGACGCTGACGGTACTGTTGATGCTGTTGGTAAAACAAGTTTAGCTTGTTAATCACACACCATTTTTGTCAGGGTTTCTACTCTTCCTTCTATCATTTTGGTTCGTTTAACTGATTTATGGTTAGGGCTAGATTAGATAATCTCTAAGACTTTAGAGATTACATAATCTCCGTGGAATGTTTCTCCAATGAAGTTATGAATTAATACATCGTCAGTTATTGTTTCTGGTATTCCTTGATATCTATGGTGTGTATGACGTTGATGCTCGTGGGACAGATTGTGAAGTTGAGGTTTACGACGCGGTTGTGGTTGGAGGTGGTAATGGTACTGTTGGCATTGATGATGGTGGTACTGGTTATGCTGCTGGTGCTGCTACTGGTGTTTGTAATTTTTGCACCATATTCTCCAAAGCCACTACCCGAGCACGAAGCTCGTTGACTTCTTCTATTACACCGGGGTGATTGTCGGTTCGGACGAGCGGATAAATAAAATCTAGAATTTGATGGAGTATATAATCGTGACGAGATACTCTGGAAATGAGAGAGAAAATGGTGTTTCGGACAGGTTCGCCGGTAAGTGCTTCAGGTTCTTCGTCAAGAGGGCAATGTGGTGGATGGAAAGGATCGCCTTCTTCTTGTCTCCAATGATTGAGGAGACTACGAACCCATCCCCAATTCATCCAGAATAGATGATGACTGATTGGTTGATCCATTTCGGTCACACTGCTTTCGGAGCTTGAGTGAGATTCCATTTCAGAATCCGAGTGACTTGAACTGATGACAACTTCCATTTCGTACGATTGGATAAAGGATTTTTCGATATAAAATAATTTTCCGGCTATCGGGTGGTATTCTGTTTACATAGGATATCCATATATGTATATAGATCAAAAGATTTTGTAGATTACGGAGGAATTTACGGAATATGTCAGGCAAAGTTTACAGTAATAGATACGATAAGATATGATTTAGCAGATACGCTAAGATATGAATTTTGTCTATACACTACTCATGCAATTAATATAGCAAGACGTGTCTAGACTAATAATGATAAGTAGGTAATTTCCTAAGGATGATAAGCAGATGATTTCCGACTAGAAATGATAAGCAAAACTTTTGACATGCAGACACGGTCGAAGTCCAGACTCACTAATGCATCCTAACGACTTATCAGTTAGACACACTAATGCAGACCTGGTTCGCTAAGACCACCGCTCTGATACTAACTGAAAGGACCCGTTCATATACATTATAAATGATTCACAATAGTTGATTACATCGCTAGGTATTTGACCTCTATATGATACATATTACAAACATTGCATTCGTTTTTAAAACACAAACTTTCTTTACATCGAAAATTGACAGGCATGCATACCATTTCATAATATCCACTATCCAATTATAAATTAACTTAATAGTAATCTTTGATGAACTCAATGACTCGAATGCAATGTTCTTCGAAATATGTCATGAAATACTCCAAGTAATATCTTTAAAACAAGCAAATGCACAGCGGAAGATTTCTTTTATACCTGAGAATAAACATGCTTTAAAGTGTCAACCAAAAGGTTGGTGAGTTCATTAGTTTATCATAATCATTCATTTCCATCATTTTAATAGACCACAAGAATTTCATTTCCAGTTCTCATAAATATACGTTCCATGCATAGAGACAAAAATAATCATTCATATGGATTGAACACCTGGTAACCGACATTAACAATATGCATATAAGAATATCCCCATCATTCCGGGATCCTCCTTTGGACATGATATAAATTTCGAAGTACTAAAGCATCCGGTACTTTGGATGAGGTTTGTTAGGCCCAATAGATCTATCTTTAGGATTCGCGTCAATTAGGGTGTCTGTTCCCTAATTCTTAGATTACCAGACTTAATAAAAAGGGGCATATTCGATTTCGATAATTCAACCATAGAATGTAGTTTCACGTACTTGTGTCTATTTTGTAAATCATTTATAAAAATTGCGCATGTATTCTCAGCCCAAAAATATAAAGGGTAAAAAGGCAAATGAAACTCACCATACTGTATTTCGTAGTAAAAATACATATAACGTCATTGAACAAGTGCAAGGTTGGCCTCGGATTCACGAACCTAAATTAATTATGTATATATATGTGCTGGTCAATATTTGTCTAACAAATTAGGTCAAGTCATAGTGTACCACAATCCTAATGCTCGAGACTAATATGCAAAGATCAACAAAAGTTAATTTGACTCAAAATGATTTCCAAAATTTATACATGATTATTATATAGTTTAAATATCGTCGTTTTATATTTTTAAATATTTTTAAAAGATTTAATAGAGTAAATAATATAATTCATTTATTAATAAATAAAATTTTATATAAAAATATACTTTTATATATCTTAAGTAATAAAATTTATAAAGTTAATTTAAAAAAAATATTATGATAGGTTTTATTAAGGTAATTATATTATTTGTATTACATATTTATTTGATAAAATAACATTGATAATAATAATAAGTAAAAGTTGTATTATTTTGCAATAATAATTATTATTATTCTTTTAAAAATATCAATATTTATATTTACTAATAATGATATTATAATAAAACGATAATTCTAATTATGATAACTTTAATATTTATGATACTTTTTAATATTAACTTTAAAATAATAATTCTATTTAAAATGATAATAATAATGATATTTTATAATAACAATGACATTTCTATTAAAATGATATTTTTTGTTAAAATGATAGTTTTAATACTAACGATACTTTTAATAATAATAGTAATGATAAAAATAATAAGAATGATAATTTTATCTAGATCAATATCTTATAATATTTTAATTTCATCATGATACTCATACTCATTATTTCCTAATCGTTTCGTTTAATAGCTTTTAATCGTCTTTTATATTGTGTTTATAATACTAATAATAATAGTACTAAAAAGAATTAGGTGTTACTAATATTAGTTTTAATTACAATAATACTAATAATGATAATTACTATGATATTATTAATAACTATTTTAATGATAATAATAATAATAATAACAATAACAATAACCATTTTTAAATAGTGATATATATATATTAATAATGATAATAATAATAATAATAATAATAATAATAATAATAATAATAATAATAATAATAATAAGATAATAATAATAATAATAATAATAATAATAATAATTATAACTTTAACGATGATAACAATAGTAATAATAATAAAAATAACAATTTTTAATGATAATTCCTTTTATTAATAATGATAATAATAAGATAAAACTAGAACGACGATAATAATGACGATAATAATAATCATTTTTATAAAAATTCAATTGACTATAACTTCTAATCCGTTCATCGAACCCATTCGATATCTAAATGAAAAGTTCTCAATTTTTCGCTAGCCTTCCAAGGACATGCATATCTTATACCTTATCTCAACCGCAAGTGTAACTAATTCAGGATTCAACATAACCTATCTAAGGGCAATATCAAAAGTACAAGCATGCATAATCCTATATTCTCGAGCACTAGTCAGGGATACACTATTAATATGTAAAAATAATTTACGAGTACTCACGTATCAATATTGAGATTCAATATTGCAGGAAAGGTATGTAGACGCAACGGAGACGATAAACACTAGATTGACCTCACAAGCATACCCATGAACCATACCCATCACCTCCATAGCTATAACCCATGTTTTCCTTAGCTCTATCCCGCTCGAAAAATCCATTTTGAAATAATACGCTCATGACCTCGTCGTAGTATTTTATGTATACTAATAATATCTTGAAATAATACTGAGTAAATATATATATGTAAGTCGATTGAGAGAGTTTAGAGAAATATATTTCAAGTTTCTATGAAATAATGAAACCTATTGAATTCTATTTATAATAGATTTTTGAATTATTAAAGTGAATTATTAAAGTATGAATTATTAAAGTGAATTATTAAATTATGAATTATTAAAGTGAATTATTAAAGTATGAATTATTAAAGTGAATTATTAAAGTATGAATTATTAAAGTAAATTATTAAAGTTAAAGTAAAGTAAAAGTAAAGTAAAGGTAAAGTTAAAGTATAGTAAAAGTATAAAACTATGTACGTATAATACGCGTATAAATATATATAAAATTAATTTAAATCATTATTTATATTTAATAAAATAAAATATAAATATCGTTATCTTTATCATACTGGTTAAGTAATGAGTTGTCAAAAGTGGTTCTAGATATTTATAAAAGTTATATACGTTTTAATAATAAAGTTCTTTTTAAACTAAAAACGTTTTTGTACGTTTGAAAATAAATCAAATAAATATGATAATTTTGTTTTCCAAAACTAAATATATTTAAGAATCATTTTGTTAAAAGGTTAAAATAATGGAAATCGTTATATCATAAAACGTTTTAGAAAAATAGAATCATATATATTCATAATAGGTTTCAAGTTTTTAAATTACGGTCTGTTGGTGAAGCATGGGATAAAGTCCAAAGGTTAAATAAACGTATGAAAAATGTCGAGTTACTTAACTTGTCGATATCCAACATCTAAGTTATTTACACTCTACGTTCTTACTTATAAATCACTTTACCATTTTCCGAATGTTGTCAAAAAGAATAGATTTCTTAAATCACAGTGGACCTCATAACATAGACCCGTAATCATATCACAATGTATCTGATAAATCAATCATTTGATATTATCTTCTAATTCCATCGATAAACATATTGAAACAAATGCGTTCGTGTAAAGTAATATACGTTTAATACTTTATTAATATTCTCAAGTTATAATATATATATATATATATATATATATATATATATATATATATATATATATATATATACACACATATATACATATCTATTTATATATAACTGTTCATGAATCGTCGGAATTTGGTCGAGGTTATAATGAATGTATGAACACAGTTTAAAATTCTTGAGATTTAACTTAACAAACTTTGCTTATCGTGTCGGAATAATATAAAGATAAAGTTTAAATTTGATTGGAAATTTCCGGGTTGTCACAACTTCCGTGTTTTCCTTGATGCGAACATAGCCGTAGTACATGCCGCAATTCAAAATAACAACAATAACTCTGGTTCTAGCAGTGGAACTAATTCCACAAGAAATCGTGTAGGATGCTCCTACAAAGAATTCACTGTCTGTAAACCTTTGGAATTCGATGGAACTGAGGGTCGAATCGGATTAAAACGGTGGACCAAAAAGGTTGAATCGGTGTTTGCCATAAGTAAATGTACCGAAGAAGACAAAGTAAAGTACGCTACGCATACCTTCACAGGTACTGCGTTAACATGGTGGAACACCTATCTCGAGCAGGTGGGACAAGATGCTACTTACGCACTAACGTGGTCAGCATTCAAGCACTTGATGAACGAGCAGTACCGTCCCAGAAACGAGGTCAATAAGCTCAAGGTAGAGCTTAGAGAATTATGAATTCAAGGTTTCGATATCACCACGTACGAACGACGATTCACAGAGTTGTGCCTATTGTGTCCAAGAGCGTTCGAAGATGAAGAAGAGAAGATCGACGCATTTGGAAAAGGGTTACCAGAAAGGATTCAAGAAGATGTGAGTTCACACGAGCCCGCCTCCATACAAAAGGCAAGTCGAATGGCTCACAAACTCATAAATCAGATTGAGGGGAGGATTAAGGAACAGGCGGCCAAAGAGGCCAACACAAAACAAGTAAAGAGAAAGTGGGAAGAAACCAGTGACAAGTGTCAAAATTTCAACAATCAACACAACAATCACAACTACAGTCGCACCAATTTTTGCAACAACAGACGCAATAACAACCATCCCAACAACAATAACCACTACAACCACCGAATAATAATAATAATCGCAACAACAACCATTTCAATAACAACAAACAACAGAGACAACCATGTATAAGGTGTGAAGAGTACCATCCGAATGTGTTCTGCACAACATTTTGCACCAAGTGTAATAGAAAAGGTCATGGTGCGGTGAAGTGTGAGGTCTACGGACCGACGAATGACAGAGTTAAAAGAATAAATAATGTCGGAACAAATAATGCCATCGTAGTTTCTTTTGGATGTGGAAAACCGGGCCACATTAATAGAAAAGGCCCGAATCAGGGGAATACTAATGGACAGGGCCGCGGAAGAGTTTTCAATATTAATACGGCAGAAGCGCAGAAAGACTCGGAGCTTGTTACGGGTACGTTTCTTATTGACAATAAATCTGCTTATGTTTTATTTGATTCGGTTGTGGATAGAAGCTATATGAGTAGAGATTTTTGTGCTAAATTAAGTTGTCCATTGACACCTTTGGATAATAAATTTTTACTCGAATTAGCAAATGGTAAATTAATTTCAGCAGATAAAATATGTCGGAATCGAGAAATTAAACTGGTTAGCGAAACGTTTAAGATTGATTTGATACCAGTAGAGTTAGGGAGTTTTGATGTGATAATTGGCATGGACTGGTTAAAAGAGATGAAAGCAGAAATTATTTGTTACAAAAATGCGATACGCATTATGCGCAAAAAGAGAAAACCTTTAATGGTGTACGGAGAAAAGAGCAACCCGAAGTTGAATCTTATTAGTAACCTGAAGGCGCAAAAACTAATAAGAAAAGGTTGCTATGCCTTTCTAGCACACGTCGAGAAAGTCAATTCCGAAGAAAAGAACATCAATGATGCTCCTGTCGGAAAAGAATTTCTCGATGTATTTTCGAAAGAATTATCGGGACTACCTCCACACCGGTCTGTTGAATTTCAAATAGATCTTGTACCAGGAGCTGCACCAATAGCTCGTGCTCCATACAGACTCGTACTCAACAAAATGAAGGAACTCCAAAGCCAACTACAAGAACTTTTAGAGCGTGGTTTCATATGACCAAGCACATCACCGTGGGGAGCTCCTGTTTTGTTTGTCAAAAAGAAGGATGGTACATTCAGGTTGTGTATCGACTACCGAGAGTTAAACAAACTTACCATCAAGAACAGTTATCCGCTGCCAAGAATCGACGACTTGTTTGATCAGCTGCAAGGTTCGTCAGTTTATTCGAAGATTGATTTACGTTCTGGGTATCATCAAATGCGGGTGAAGGAGGATGATATTCCAAAGACTGCTTTCAGAACGCGTTACGGTCATTATGAGTTTATGGTTAAGCCGTTTGGATTAACTAACGCACCAGTTGTGTTCATGGACCTCATGAACCAAGTGTGTGGGCCATATCTTGACAAGTTTGTCATTGTTCTCATCGATGACATACTTATTTACTCAAAGAATGAACAAGAGCACGGAGAACATTTGAGAAAAGTGCTCGAATTGTTGAAGAAAGAAAAATTGTACGCTAAGTTTTCAAAGTGTGCATTTTGGTTGAAAGAAATCCAATTCCTCGGTCACGTAGTAAACAAGGAAGGTATTCAGGTGGATCCGGCAAAGATTGAAACCATTGAAAAATGGGAAACCCCGAAAACTCCAAAGCATAAACGCCAATTTTTAGGACTGGCTGGTTACTACAGAAGGTTCATCCAAGATTTTTCCAAAATTGCAAAACCCTTGACTGCATTAACACATAAAGGGAAGAAATTTGAATGGAAGGATGAGCTGGAGAAAGCGTTCCAATTGTTGAAGAAAAAGTTAACTACGGCACCTATATTGTCATTGCCTGAAGGGAATAATGATTTTGTGATATATCGTGATGCCTCAAAGCAAGGTCTTGGTTGTGTATTAATCCAACGAATGAAGGTAATTGCTTATGCGTCCAGACAATTGAAGATTAACGAGCAAAATTATACAACTCACGATTTGGAATTGGGCGCTGTTGTTTTTGCATTAAAGACATGGAGGCACTACTTATATGGGGTCAAAAGTATTATATATACCGACCACAAAAGTCTCCAACATATATTTGATCAGAAACAACTGAACATGAGGCAGCGTAGGTGGATTGAATTGTTGAATAATTACAATTTTGAGATTCGTTACCACCCGGGGAAGGCGAATGTGGTAGCTGACGCTTTGAGTAGAAAGGACAGAGAATCTATGCGGGTAAAAGCTATGAATATAATTATTCGTACTAACCTTACTACTCAAATAAAGGAGGCACAACATGCAGTTTTAAAAGAGGAAAATTTGAAGAATGAAATACCCAAAGGATCGGAGAAACATCTTAATATTCGGGAAGACGGAACTCGATATAGGGCTGAAAGAATTTGGGTACCAAAGTTTGGAGATGTGAGAGAAATGGTACTTAAGGAAGCACATAAAACCAGATACTCAATACATCCCGGAGCAGGAAAGATGTACAGAGATCTCAAGAAACATTTTTGGTGGCCGGGTATGAAAGCCGATATTGCTAAATACGTAGGAGAATGTTTGATGTGTTCTAAGGTCAAAGCTGAACATCAGAAACCATCGGGTCTACTTCAACAACCTGAAATCCCAGAATGGAAATGGAAAAATATTACCATGGATTTCATTACTAAATTGCCAAGGACTGCAAGTGGTTATGATACTATTTGGGTAATAGTCGATTGTCTTACCAAATCAGCACACTTTTTTTCAATGAGAGAAGATGATAAAATGGAAAAGTTGGCACGTTTATACTTGAAGAAAGTCATCTCCAGACATGGAATACCAGTCTCTATTATCTCTGATAGGGATGGCAGATTTGTTTCAAGATTCTGGCAGACGTTGCAACAAGCATTGGGGACTCGTCTAGACATGAGTACTGCCTATCACCCACAAACTGATGGGCAAAGTGAAAGGGCGATATAGACCCTTGAATGCATGCTACGAGCATGTGTTATTGATTTCGGAAACAGTTGGGATCGACATCTACCGTTAGCAGAATTTTCCTACAACAACAGTTACCATTCTAGTATTGAGATGGCGCCGTTTGAGGCACTTTATGGTAGAAAGTGCAGGTCTCCGATTTGTTGGAGTGAAGTGGGGGATAGACAGATTACGAGTCCAGAAATTCTCCAAGAAACTACAGAGAAAATCATTCAAATTCAACAACGGTTGAAAACCGCCCAAAGTCGACAAAAGAGCTACGCGGAGATTAAGAGAAAAGATATAGAATTTGAGATTGGAGAGATGGTCATGCTTAAGGTTTCACCTTGGAAAGGCGTTATTCGATTTGGTAAATGGGGGAAACTAAATCCAAGGTACATTGGGCCATTCAAGATTATAGATCGTGTCGGACCAGTAGCTTACCGACTTGACTTACCTCAACAACTTGCCGGGGTACATAATACTTTTCATGTCTCGAATCTGAAGAAATATTTTGCTAAAGAAGATCTCACTATTCCGTTAGACGAAATCCAAATCAATGAAAAACTTCAATTCATCGAAGAACCCGTCGAAATAATGGATCGTGAGGTTAAAAGACTTAAGCAAAATAAAATACCAATTGTTAAGGTTCGATGGAATGCTCGTAGAGGACCTGAGTTCACCTGGGAATATGAAGATTAGATGAACAAGAAATACCCACACCTATTTCCAGAAGATACGTCAACACCTCCAACAGCTTCAAATTTCGAGACGAAATTTATTTAACGGGTAGGTACTGTAGTGACCCGAACTTTTCCATGATTATATATTAAATGAAAACTATATTTGCATGATTAAATGTTTCTAACATGTTAAGCAATCAAACTTTTTAAGACTTGATTAATTGAAATAGGTTTCATGTAGACAATTGACCACCCAAGTTGACCGGCGATTCACGAACGTTAAAACTTGTAAAAACTATATGATGATATATATATGGATTTATATATATAGTTAACATGATATTATGATAAGTAAGTATCTCACTAGGTATATTAACAATGAGTTATATATATATATAAAAATGAGACTACTGAGTTAAAAAACTCGATACGATATATAACGATTATCGTTATAACAACGTCTTACTAAATACATATGTATCATATTAAGATATTGTTACACTATATTTAACATGATAAAATGATAATTATATATATATCATTAAGTATGTTAACAATGAATTACATATGTAAAACAAGACTACTAACTTAAGAATTTTGAAACGAGACATATATGTAACGATTATCGTTGTAACGACATTTTAATGTGTGTGTGTGTATATATATATATATATATATATATATATATATATATATATATATATATATATATATATATATATATATATATATATATATATATATATATATCATATTAAGATATATTCATACATCATAATATCATGATAATGTAATAATTTCACATCTCATTAGATATAATAAACATTGGGTTAACAACATTAAATGAGATCGTTCACTTAAAAGTTTCAAAACAACACTTACATGTAACGACTAACGATGACTTAACGACTCAGTTAAAATGTATATACATGTAGTATATTAAGATGTATTAGTATACTTTTGAAAGACTTCCTGACATATACCAAAGTACTTCTACTTAACAAAAGTGCTTACAATTACATTCTCATTCATTTTCATCAATAATTCTACTCGTATGCACCCGTATTCGTACTCGTACAATACACAGCTCCTAGATGTACATACTATTGGTATATACACTTCAATGATCAGCTCTTAGCAGCCCTTAGTGAGTCATCAAACATGTGGGAACCATCATTTAGCAACTAGCATGAAATATCGCACAAAATTACAAACTAATGGAGCCTATATGGAGACTTGCAAGTTCATGTGAATGGTACTCATCACAAACACATTCTCATTCAATTTTTATGCATCAAATTAATCTCTCTCAAACTCTCTCTTGATGTTCTAAGTGTTCTTCATCAAAATCTAGCTCAATCTAGTTCAAAAATTCTTACATAAAACAATTTACAAAACAACTACTCAAGAAAACTTCAAGAACACTTTCAAGTTTGCAAGTCTACTTCCAAGCTTTCTAATCCATTCCAAGTAATCATCTATGATCAAGAAACCTTTGTTATTTATAGTAGGTTATCTTTCTTATTCAAGGTAATATTCATATTCAAACTTTGATTCAATTTCTATAACTATAAACTATCTTAATTCGAGTGATAATCTTACTTGAACTTGTTTTCATGTCATGATTCTACTTCAAGAAGTTTCAAGCCATCCAAGATCCTTTGAAGTTAGATCATTTCTTATCATTTCCAGTAGGTATATCTACTAAATTTGAGATAGTAATGATGTTCATAACATCATTCAATTCATATATATATAACTATCTTATTCGAAGATTTAAACTTGTAATCACTAGAACATAGTTTAGTTAATTCTAAACTTGTTCGCAAACAAAGTTAATCCTTCTAACTTAACTTTTAAAATCAAATAAACACATGTTATATATCTATATGATATGCTAACTTAATGATTTAAAACCTGGAAACACGAAGAACACCGTAAAATCGGACAT
Organism: Rutidosis leptorrhynchoides; assembly: GCF_046630445.1. Classification (NCBI taxonomy): domain Eukaryota; kingdom Viridiplantae; phylum Streptophyta; class Magnoliopsida; order Asterales; family Asteraceae; genus Rutidosis; species Rutidosis leptorrhynchoides. Next base: position 489,409,953 of record NC_092333.1, read on the forward strand.
ACGCCGACGTAGTAAAACCGCGGGCTGTTTTGGGTTAGATAATTAAAAACTATGATAAACTTTGATTTAAAAGTTGTTCTTCTGGTAAAATTATTTTTCTTATGAACATGAAACTATATCCAAAAATCATGGTTAAACTCAAAGTGGAAGTATATTTTTCAAAATGGTCATCAAGACGTCGTTCTTTCGACTGAAGTGACTACCTCTTACAAAAATGACTTGTAACTTATATTTCTGACTATAAACTTATACTTTTTCTTTATAGATTCATAAATTTCAGTTCAAAAAGAAACCATAGCAATTTAATTCACGCAAAACGGATTTAAAACGAAGAAATGATGGGTAAAACAAAATTGGTTAAAAATGGTTAATTTGACTACGGGATGAATTTACAAAAACCTATACTAACCATAATTGTTAAGTAACTTATATTGTATTATACATGTAGCCTAACATATATTATGTAACCTTGATAGACCATAGACACGTATACAATGTTTTGACATATCATATCGACGTCATCTATATATATTATTTGGAACAACCATAGTCACTCTATATGCGGTAATGTTCGAGTTAGCTATACAGGGTTGAGCTTGATTCCAAAATAATATATATACTTTGAGTTGTGATCGAGTCTGAGACTTGTATACACTGGGTCGTGGATTGATTCGAGATAATATATATTGATTTATTTCTGTACTACTAACTGTGGACAACTAATTGTGGACTACTAACGTGGACTGTTAACTTAACAAACTTAAATCGTTAAAACATAATAAAATATGTCGTGAATATATTTCGATCATACTTTGATATATGTGTATATATTGATATAGGTTCGTGAATCGACCCGTGGCCAAGTCTTATTTTCCGACGAAGTGAAAATCTGTGAAAGTGAGTTATAGTCCCACTTTTAAAATCTAATATTTTTGGGATGAGAATACATGCAGTTTTTTTAAATGTTTTACAAAATAGACACAAGTACGTGAAACTACATTTTATGGTTGAATTATTAAACCGAATATGCCCCTTTTAGTCTGGTAATCTAAGAATTAGGGAACAGACACCCTAATTGACGCGAATCCTAAAGATAGATCTATTGGGCTCAACAAACCCCATCCATGTTGCGGATGCTTTTGTACTTCGAATTTATCATGTCCGATGGATGTCCCCGAATGATGGGGATATTCTATATGCATCTTGTTAATGTCGGTTACCAGGTGTTCACCATATGAATGATTTTTATCTCTACGCAGTTTGCGAAATGCCTGATATGAGATGTGTATTTATGAGAAATGAAAAAGAAATCTTGTGGTCTATTATTACGATTGATAAATATATAGGTTAAACCTAAAACTCACCAACATTTTTTGTTGACGTTTTAAGCATGTTTATTCTTAGGTAATTGTTAAGAGCTTCCGCTGTTGCATACTAAATTAAGGACAAGATTTGGAGTCCATGTTTGTTTAATATTGTTTAAAAACCGCATTCGAGAGTTTACTTTGTTGTAACATATTAATTATTGTAAACCATTATGTAATGGTCGTGTGTAAGCGTGATATTTTAGATTATCATTACTTGATAATCTACGTTATAATTATTAAACCTTTATTGATATAATAAAGGTTATGGTTTGTTTTAAAAATGAATGCAGTCTTTAAAAAAAAGTCTCATATAGAGGTCAAAACCTCGCAACGAAACCAATAAATATGAAACATTTATAATCGATATGAACGAGACATTTCATAGATTCCTGTGGAACGAACCGGACTTACTAAAAACTACACTACTCTACGATTAGGTACACTTCCTATAAGTGTTGTAGCAAGGTTTAGGTATATCCATTCAATAAATAAATAAATAACTTGTGTAAATTGTATCGTATTTAATAGTATTTTGTAGTAAAAAATAATAGTATTTCGTACTTCCCCTCGCACACATCAGGAAGGATGAACAAGAGACTGCTTTTCAAACTCTGAAGAAGAAGTTGACTACCGCTCCGATATTGTCACTACCTGAGGGTAATGATGATTTTGTTGTTTATTGTGATGCATCGCGCCAGGGCTTTGGTTGTGTTTTGATGCAGCGAAAGAAAGTCATTGCTTACGCGTCATGTCAGTTTAAGATTCATGAACAGAATCATACAACCCATGATTTAGAATTAGGAGCTGTTGTGTTTGCAGTTAAGATTCAGAGACTACCTATATGGGGTCAAAAGTACAGTGTACACTGATCACAAAAGTCTTCAACATGTTCTTGATAAAAAACAGCTAATTTGAGACAGCGAAGATGGATTGAGTTATTGATCAATTATTATTGTGAACTCCTTTATCATCCTGGAAGGGCCAATGTTGTGGCTGATGCTTTAAGTCAAAAAGAGAGAGAGTTAAACCTCGTAGGTTTAGAGCCTTGAGTATGACCATTCGAACTAACCTCGCTAGGCAGATTCTTGAGGTACAAAAGAAGCCTTGAAGGAGGAGAATTTCGTAACGGGAAGGTCTGTGGCTTGAGTAAACAGTTTGAGGTACGAACCGATGGTACTCGGTATTTTGCGAGACGTCTTTGGGTTTCGAAATTTGGTGATCTGCGATAACTTGTTTTGGATGAGGCTCATAAGTCTAGGTACTCTATTCATCCTGGTTCAGGAAAGATGTATCATGATCTTAAGGAGCTATATTGGTGGCCTAATTTAAAGGCTGATGTGGCTACGTATGTGGCTAAGCGCTTGACCTGCACTAAGGTTAAAGCTGAACATCAGAAACCGTCTGGACTTTTGGTGCAACCTGAGATTCCCAAGTGGAAGTGGGAAGGTATTACGATGGATTTTATTACGAAGTTACTGAGAGTTATCGGTGGCTATGATACCATTTGGGTGATTGATGACCGACTCACAAAGTCAGCTCATTTCTTGCTGATTAAGGAAATGGATTCGATGGAGAAGCTTACTCATTTGTACTTGAAGGAGATTGTTTCTAGACATGGTGTTCCTGTATCTATTATTTCAGACCGAGACAGTCGATTCATATCAAGGTTTTGGCAATCCTTACAGGAAGCTTTTGGAACTAAGTTGGATATGAGCATCGATTATCATCCGCAGACGGATAGTCAGAGTGAAAGGACCATTCAAATGTTAGAAGACATGTTACGAGCGTGCGTCATTGATTTTGGTAATGGGTGGGATAGATATTTGCTGCTAGCTAAATTTTCTTATAATAACAGCTATCATGCAAGTATTAAAGCCGCACCGTTTAAAGCTCTGTATGGTAGAAAGTGTAGGTCTCCTATCTGTTGGAATGAGGTTGGGGGTGCTCAACTCACAGGCCCAAAAATTATTCATGAGACTACCGAGAAGATTGTACAGATTAAAGAAAGGTTGAGAACCACCAGAAGTCGGCAAAAGAGTTATGCCAATAAGAGAAGGAAAGATATTGAATTTCAAGTTTGTGACCATGTTATGTTGAAGGTATCACCTTGGAAAGGTGTGGTTCGTTTTGGTAGAAGGGGAAAGTTAAATCCTCGTTTTGTTGGACCGTTTGAGATCACAGAGAGAGTTAGACCCATGGCTTATCGTTTGAAATTGCCACAAGAACTCCGTGATGTTCATGACGTTTTTCATGTGTCGAATTTGAAGAAGTGTTTGGCCGAGGCCGATGAAATCATTCCTCTTGAGGAGCTTCATGTTGATAAACAACCCCATTTCATTGAGGAACCTGTTGAAATTATGGATCGAGAGGTTAAGACTCTCAAGCAGAGTAGAATTCCTATCGTCCGAGTTAGATGGAATGCTAGACGCGGACCCAAGTTCACTTGGGAGTGTGAAGATCAGATGAGGCAGAAGTACCCGCATTTGTTCCCAGATGCCAAGTCAACACCTGCACCTGGTTAAATTTCGGGACGAAATATCCGTAACGGGAAGGTACTGTCACGACCCTACTTTTTCCGTTATCTTTTACCATTTATTATTTAAAGTCCATTAATTGTTATTCGTGCCACGTTATTTCTATGACCTATATTATTATTTTAGTAATAATATATTAATTATTATGTGTTAAATGAATATTTGTATTCATATTTTAAATTGTACGTTTCTACGTGTCGTGGATTGCTATCCGGCGAATCTTTTCGGTTTTCAAACCGACGGTTAAATTTTTAGGATTTTTAAATCCTAATTATTTTAAATATGATATTTTGATGTCATATATTTTTATATAGTGTTTATATATATTTTTCGTCGCGTATTTAATATCTGTCCGAATAATTAATCGCGTAGCGGTGTTTTCGCGTTTCGAGCTTCGATCGGGCGTTCGGGCTAAAAGAAATTTATCAAAACATCAAAGTGGCCCATTAAGGGGCCCACCCTTGCTAAATTCGGCTGAACCCTCATGGGAGGAGGGTATAGGCTCATTTGTTTTCCATTTTAATTTTATCACATTTCATTAAAACTTTCCCTAACCTAATTTCCATTTTATTTTCTCTCTTCTCTCCCTTTTTCTCTTTTTGACCATTGCCAATCATCATCATCATCACCATCATTTCACAAAAATTATAGCTTGGATCAAGAAGCTTTCATCATCATCGCGTTCATCTCTTCGATCTCTACACGTTCATATCATTCAATTCTTGATTAGGGTATAAATCCTAACCCTAACTTTTTAATTTTTCATTTTTTTTTCTGTATTTATATCTTATTATGATAGTATGATGATTGTATATTGTTGTATTGTTGATTGTATGCATAGAAACACTTGTTATAGCATGATTTCGGTTTGATTGATTTTGGACAGCAGAGTATTTGATCATTTCTGTAAACTTAACTGACGTAAATGTTAAATTAAAGTGTTTAGATGTGTTCCTCTCATCAAGACATTAAATTTAGACTCCGAATTCATGTTATTTCGATTCCCGGAGCTTAAGTTATGATTAAAACGGTGTTTTATTGAAATCAAAATATAAAAACGAATTGTTTCAGGTTTGGTCCGACTTTGTGACAATTTTTGGAGTCTCTAGGGTGTACTAGTATGTTAGGATTGATGATTGGATGAACATTCATGTTTGGGTCATCGAAATCCGAGCCACGGATCACCCGTTATGACTAAAACATGTTTTTGAACGAATTAAAGCTCCAAGTTGATATAGGACTGTTGGTCACGACTTAGTGGCTGTTCTTGGGGTGCGTTTGGTTGGTGGGATTTCATGGGATTTCATGGGATTTCATGGTATTTGCATTTGAAATCCCATGAAATGATATGTTTGGTTGGAAGGTTTTGAGGAGGGATTTGTAATTTAAATCCTATGAGAGAGGGATTCTTAAATCCTTACGATTGGGGTGGGATTTCAAATCCCAAGTCGGTAGGATTTCAATTCCCAAGTCCGTCTGTATCAAAACTAGACAAAAATAATCTTTATTTTTACGAAGTTACATAACCCACCAATATTATCTTCTTCCCCACAAAATTCTATACAAAACGATGGTACCCACCTTCATGCTTATCAAACCCATATTGATGCTCAATTCCATTTTTTCAATATTTCCTTTTCACCTAAAATATATCATATCATATTTTACAAATCAAAATCCTAATAACTTCATATTTCACAAATCAAATTCGTTTGGGTTTGAAGATCTCGGCGATGGTGATGGTTGTTGAAGATCTCGGTCATGGGATGGTGGTGGTTGAAGATCTCAGCCATGGTGGCTGTGGTGGCTGAAGCTAAACAACGATTTTCTTTCTACAGACTAGTTGCTAGTTCTCATTATATAAATTTACTTGTATTAATTTTTTCATAGTGATGCAGAAGAAGTGAAGAAAGAAGATAGAGATATTTTAGAATTTTTTTTTAAATCCTTTGAATTAAAAAAGTGAACCAAACGGATCATAGGATTTCAAATACTAGCATTGTAAATCTTATGGGATATGAAATCCCATGGGATTTAAAATCCAAGGATTTCAAATCCTTGAACCAAACGCCACCTTCGGGTGTTCTTGAGTACACTAATGTGTCAGGTGGGTTAGTTAGGCGAAGATATATATAAGACTCGTCGAATACCGATACGCGGGGCTCAAGTTATGACCCGATGAACTTTTAATTAAAACTTATGGTTATTAAATAAGACTTATGACATAAATAATGATTTTCATTATTAATAAATTACTTATGATTTAAAAATTAATTATTTTAATTTAAGACTTAATATATATATATTTATTATATCATTTAATAATTACTTATGATTTCATTAAACATTTAATTAAACTTATGATTAATAATACTTTATTATTAATAGAAAATACTTATGGTAAGTATTAAACTTATGTTATGAGATTATTATAATAAGACTTATAATAAGGATTAATTAATTATTTAATTATTATAAGGCTTAGTTATTATTTAATTATAATTTAATTATTAAATACTTATGATTTAATAATTATAATTAGAAACGTATGATATCATTAATAATTTATTATTAATTAATAATACTTATGATATGATTAAAATTTATTATTAATTAATAATACTTATGATATGATTAATATTTAAATAATTAATTAAATACTTATGTTATATTAATTATATCATTTAAACTTATGTTAACTTTAATAATTTAATTTAATTTAATTAAACTTATGTTATGACATAATTATACATATTTTACTTTAATTAACATTATAACTTATATTATTATTATAACTTATACTTTAAAATTCAATGTTGACTATGTTTGACCAAGGTTGACTTTTGAGTTGACTTTCTGTTAACTTTGACTTTCAGTTGACTTTTGTTGACTTTCTAATTAAGAAAACTTCCCTAACTTAAAAACTTTCCAAAAATAGCAACTTTCTAACTATGGAAACTTTCCAAAAATGGAACTTTCTAAAAATAGAAACTTTCCCAAAATAGAAACTTTCCTAAAATAGAAACTTTCCTAAAATAGAAACTTTCCAAAAATGAAAACCTGCTAAAAATAGAAACTTTCTAAAAATAGAAAGTATGTGTCCTTATACTGTTCTGATCAAACCGAAGCATGTGGAGTGTTGTTCTATGTTTACTTGCAACAAGTACTAAAGCTATCATACTAAGACTTGACCTAAGTTAGTTATTTATATCGACCTGCTTTATTTATAGGTCGGCGTTGTGATCATTCTTGATCACTTTACTTCGTTTGTTGTTCGCTTTTTGTGTGGTTACTTCATTTGGTTTAAGGTGAGTTATATTCCCATTTTTCTATTTTATATCTTTCGGGATGAGAATACATGCATTTTATTTTTCATATTGGACACAAGTAGAAGTTGGTTTAAGTTATTCATTGTGAGTTGAACGAAAATATTCCCTAGTCTGGTAACTGTAATCACTAGTTTCTACTGGTGAACGCGAATCCTATGGATAGATCTATCGGGTGTGACCACCCCATTTCGTGCTAGTCGCGCTAGTAGTTTTTGAAGACGGAATGTGTTAGTACTTCGTAATTATTTGAAGATACACCTGTTCAGTGTATATTGTGTTTGGTAAGGGTGGAATTGGTTAAGTGGTTACCAGGTGGCTCACGGGTTAATGAAATAATGTTTTATATGTTTTCGAGCATATAATTTTTGTGGTCCAAAATAAGGCTTTTAGTTTTCAAACATAAATTTTTACGGTTTAAATTAATTATTGTTTGAAATATTAAACCTATAATTCACTCAACATTTTTTGTTGACAGTTACTCGCATGTTTTATTCTTAGGTTCATGATTGATTGCTTCCGCTGTGCTTAGAGAGTCTGCATATTTATGATGACAGCTTTTATTAAACATTAACTTGCATTCTATTTTGATACATTAAATTGTGGGTGTTTGTTGACTTTGTTTTGGTCAACTTTTGATTAAGTTTTTTGTATGATTTTTCTAAACTTACATATTTTGGTAGGTTTCCTTTATAGGAAATTATTTTTAAATAAAGAATGCAAGGTTATTTATTAAATTCATTTAGAGTTATGGTCAAGCTTTGGGACCAAGATAACGATGGTCGTCAAGTGTACTTTGACAGGTCGTTAAAGCTTGAGTTTATGATTTTAATAAGCTCCAAGTCATAAGCTTCGTTTAGTGAACATAAAAAGTAGAGCTTACAAAATTCATAAGCTCTTAATAAATAAGCTAGTCATAGTAGCTTGTGAAAAAAAAGTAGAGCTTATGGATTGGAAAATAAGCTTTAATTAGTTTATCAAACACTTATACAAAATAATAAGGTACAGCTACCAGCTTCAAAAATAAGCTCCAACTCCGTTCTAACCCATAAGCTCTAACTCCAACTACAAGCTCCAGCTCCAACTAATTTCATCCAAACACACCCTAAATGTGTTCTGGTTTTAGTTTAGATAAAATTGCGTGGATATTCCTGGTGCTTTTAGAATTTTGCCCAAATAGTCACTAACATTTTATTCCTGCACGCTTAGTCACTATTTTTATGGTTTTATCACAAATTAGTCCCCAAAACTAACGAGGTGTTACTGGTCCGTTAGGTTTAATACATGTGCAAATCACGTTTATACACATTTTATATCAGGTACTCAATTTTCCTCATTAAGTAGACGTGTTCTTACTAAACTCTAGCAATATTAATTACGCTTGATTATTCAACAACAAATGATATACAACCAACGACGAGGATTCTTACATTTTTCAAATATCTTGGACAAATCGCAACCCTGGGTGAAGGTTCTTATGTTGCTTCGAAGCAGAAACAGGATGAAAGCAAGTATTAAAGAGATAGATAGTCAATTTCTTAAGTTGAAGAATAATACATTTGTTAGTTGGGTTGTTTTTATATGTTTGATGTGCGTAGAGGTGTATACAAAATAGTTATATTTTTATTGTGAAATACTATTAAATACATACAATTTTACACAAGTTATTTATTTATTTATAGAGTGAATATACCTAAACCTTCCTACAACACTTATAGGCAGTGTACCTAATCGTACAGTAGTGTAATTTTTAGTAAGTCCGGTTCGTCCACAGGGAACTAGCCAAGTTTAACGCTATATTTTTAAAACTATATTTGTATATATATAAATATATATATATATATATATATATATATATATATATATATATATATATATATATATATATATATATATATATATATATATATATATATATATAAGTAGTATTATTATTATAAAAGGGGATTTTTACCGTTTAATGACTGGTTTGTCAATTTTAAAACTTTAGTCGTAGTTAAAACCTAATGTAAAATATTAAAAATAAAAATAACTTAATTTAAAACGTAAAGTAAATGACAATAATTAAAGTGCGATAAATTAAAGTGCGATAAATAAAATGACAGTAAATAAAATTGCGATAATTAAAAATTACGATAATTAAAATGACGATAAATAAAATGACAGTAAATAAAAGTGCGATAAAATATGAAATAACCGAATTATGCTTATTTAAACTTCCGTAATCATGATGTTTGACGTGTTGATTTTAATTTATTACCATGGGTTAATTGTCCTTTGTCCTGGATTATTCAATATGTCCATACCGTTATGTCCATAATAGTCCATCAGTCATAAATATAAAGTGCGAGAATCTTCGTCAAATTATTCTTATACCCAAAGTCAAATATTCCAACTAATTGGGGATTCGAACTGTAACAAGGTCTTAATACTTTGTTTAATGAATACACCAGGTTATCGACTGCGTGTAATCCAAGGTTTTATTACTTTGTTAACAATTACACCAATTACCCTTGTATGTAATTCACCCCTGTTTCAACAAGTCTATTGATTATTAATCCATCCCCGTGTCCGGTCAAATGAACGATAATTTGTATTTATAGATATCCCGCCCACCGTACCCGATTAAGCGTATGTAGTTATAAATAGATATGTCAAATTGTAATCTTTATATTAAATTAACGAGGTATCATTTAGTTAATATAAAGCCGATTAATAGCCCATAGTCTAATTTTCACAAGTGTCGTTCTTTTATCCAAACCCCAATTATGGTTCAAAGCCCAATTACCCCGTCTTTAATATTTTAGCCCAACATCACGATTACTTCGATTTAAATAAGCATAATAATAACTTAGCTACGAGACATTAATTTAAAAAGGTTGAACATAACTTACAATGATTAATAATAGCGTAGCTTTACACGGGCAGAATATCGACTTACACACTTACAACATTCGCTAACATAACCTTATTATTATTAATCTTAAATTAAAATTAAAATTATAAATTATATATATATATATATATATATATATATATATATATATATATATATATATATATATATATATATATATCGATCGAGAGATAGAGTGGATAGAAAAAGGTGTGTTATTTTCGGCCAAAACACGCGAACTTTATAGGACCTGAGCTGATACAGTGCACCATGCGATCGCATGGTTTTTGGTCTTCCTGGCCATGTGACATGGCCTTCTTTTACAGCTCACATACTTTTGTTTTTTAGTTGCCAACGGTTTTAATAAATAAATATAATATATATATAATTTTAAGAATTATTTATATATTATATTATATTTATGTGCATAGTTGACTTGTAATTTTTAGTCCGTTGCGTTGCGCGTTGAGAGTTGACTCTGGTCCTGGTTTCGGATTTTTGAACGTCCTTTCGTACTATTTAATATCTTGTACTTTGCTTTTTGCGGCTCGTACTCTTGTAATTTTTACACGTTTCTCATCAATAATTTGAACCATTTTGATTGTACTTTGTACTTTTTAGCTTTTTGGTCATTTGCGTCTTCAAATCGTCGAATCTGTCTTTTATCTTCACCTTTTATTATTTAAACGAATATCACTTGTAAATAAAACAATTGTAACCAAAAGCTTGTCTTTCTTGAGGGATAATACTATGAAATATATGTTCGTTTTTAGCATTATCAAATATTCTCACACTTGAGCGTTGCTTGTCCTCAAGCAATATAGTCTTGAAATAAAAATACTAGAATCACTTCTTTATTCTTCACACTGTGTACATCAGTGATTTCGATTTGGCGGTATGAACAATGATAGTAACATTGTGGTTTGCAGTCCCACATGACTATAAAAATTTAGATCCTTTAGGAAATTAGATATTTATGAAAACATTTGATCTTTTGAAAATTCATTCTAGCTTTTACCCTAGATAAGTTTTCCGGAATAACCCTTCACCGGTGTTTGCAAAATTATTTTTGTGGGTTTTGTGGGTTTCCAATTTGAAAATTTTAGCTCAAAACTTATGGTTTTGTGTTACCCACTTGCTAACCTTGTATTAGGAAAGCAACACGTCCAGTATACTTGCTCCGTATATTACCTTTTGGTAAACTACCGTCCGGTTGTAAAGGAAAGCGTTGAACAAGCAACTGTTAAGGCAATGTCCCGTGACATGCTTTTGATTATGGTCTATATCGTGTCGGATGCAATTACTATCCTTTGTAGGAGCAATAGTAAAGATCACCCTATAGTTTTTTCGGTCTGGCACAAGGTCCTGTCTTCGACCATGCTATGCAACCACCGTTCTTACGGTTGACACCCGATTTGGTTTAGGCAACCTAATGAATTCCAGGTGAATTCCTAGGATTTTATGTTCAATGGTAATGAACACATTAAAAATGGGTTTTCAGAAAACAAATTGGTTTGTGATTTTGATCAAAATATTTTCTCGTTCAAGCTCGAGTTTAGATATCATCGAATTCCATGAGTTTGTAATTCTCAATCTTTAAAGTCAATCTCAAGGATTGAGTAATATCAGTCTTAAAAGCTAATTTTTGATTTTTAAGGAGATTATCCTTTCTGGGGATCTGATTCATTAGTCTTATAAGCTAATTTGCATGGTGCCCCCCCCCATTGTATGAGACAGATCCTCTCATGGTTAGGATAAGTCTGACCACTTGGCGACCCCGTTTGATGCAGAGGTTCGTGGATTTCCAGCCGATTTTCGAGAAAACTTTTCAAGGTTTTTCGTAGACTCTACAACTGGTCTGGACGATAACTTCCTGACCTAAATCAAGAAGCGCGTGTCTTTTTCTCTCGGAATACTTTACTTCCTTTTAAATTTATATTACAATAAACTGAGTAAAAATGATAAATATCGTTCAAAACAAAAGTATCTTCAATTATTTATACAAAAATATGTGATATATGTTCTAAATAACTTGGTAAATTTTTCCCACACTTGGCTTTTATTTTCCTTTCTTTGCCTTTTTATTTTCCTCTATTCCATTTTAAATGAATTCTAACATTTTAGGTTGTTTCTCAATTTATGTCCTTTCCGAGGTAACAATAATTTCGGTGTTAACACATAGTTTTATAGTTCATAAATATGTATAAACATGATTTTGAATTCATTTATTTAAAAATTTTGAAAAATTTTACTAGAATTGGGTAGCCAGTATATAAGACTAGGGCTGTTCTTTATTATCAGAGAGCACTAGATTCTAATACAACTACTGCGTTACTAGTATTTTTAATGGTAACCAAGTGTTTAAATTTAAAATTTTAAAAATTCGAAAGAATTTAACCCCTTCCCACACTTAATATCTTGCAATGCCCTCATTTACAAGAAATCAGTAACAATTTAAATTATTGAGGGTGATTAGCATAGAAAAATGATTAAATTTTACCAAAGTTTCCAAACATATTGGCGTTTGTTTGTTGAATGATAAATGGTGCACATCATTTGTTCATTCCGTCTTGTTATTATATCACATTTGTTTTTCGTTTTGTCGTCAAAATTAGTAGCTTTTGCTGAACTTAATGTCAATCTTTGAAAGTGTGCTGTTTTACCCTGTTGTGTACATAAGATAAACTACAAACATACATAATATTTTTATTATTATTATTATTATTTTTATAAAATCTTTATTTATTAAAACAATTTAAATGAATAATTTTTTAAAATTTTGTTTCCTTTTACTTTAGGTAGTTTCGGTATGTTTACCTAGTCCGTCCCTCGACAAAATTTAAATTTTGTCGTTTTTAAAGCGATTGTTTTAAAAGCAAAGATTTTTGAGTTTTTTTTTTTGGCATACTTTAAATCAAATAAGATTAAAAATAATGATAATAAAATTTCTCGTTCCGCCCTCGGGTAAAGCAATTTCGGTCCAACGACCTAGTCTTCAACTCACGACGAATTTTAAATATCAAATTTTTAACTTAATGAAATAAAGTAAATTTTTGTTTTTAAATTCACACCAAACTTAAATTTAAAATGCATAAAATTAAAAATTCATATAAATATAATTAATATTTTTATACATTAATTTTACAAACTTATATTAAAAATATTAATTTTTAAAATATTTTAAACCTTAAATATATTGATGTTAAAAATTTACATTAATAATTTAATATTTATATATTAATTTTAAAAACAAGATAAAAATTAAAATTAAAAATCTTTTTGGTCTTTTATCCCACTTTAATCAGTCAAATATTATCAAAAATATACGCCCCTCTTTTCGGTAAAGTAATTTCGATTCCATTGCCTAGTTTTACTCCTGATGAATTTCTAAAGTATTTTGGATTGATTGATTAAAGATATTTATACTTAAGAATAAACGGTAAATTTCGCAGTGATGTAATAAATTTTTGTATGATATCAATAATTTCAGTTTCGCATACCTAATTTTATTGAATACCAATTTAATACTTTATAGCGAACGATTTAGCGTTTATTATCAAAAAGTTTAAAAGCAATAAAAAAACTGTACAAACTTACCTATGAGATAGAATTCTCAGAGACCTGCTTTAGCCGACTCATAGGAGAGTCGTGTGATTTGGTTTTCCATAGCTACATAAGCGTAACCTCGATTCTTCAATATCTTTTCTTCTAAACATATGAACGGTCCTTCTCTGCATAGAGTAACAAATTCGGTATTTGAATATGTTTGATTGTTCGAACATTTACCTTCATGTGACCATTTTCCGCATTTATGACATCTTTCAAGGTGTCTTGCTCTTCTTTTTGTTGCAGATTTTGATTTGCCTTTACCAAAATGTATCTTATGATGATCTTTCCTGAGTTCTTTTCTTACTCCGTCCATTTTGCCTCTTATGAATGATACCAATTCACTCGGAAGGGTGTCATTATTACGTTTAGTAATCATAGCATATAGCATTAGACCATGGTTTAGTTCAAAGGAATTCTTCATCTCATAAAACCTAAAAAAAAATAAAAATTCAGAATGGAGGGAGAAGACTAGTTCTTTAGGGTCTGCTAGGGAAAGACCATTCGGATTCCATTCTCAGAAACTACACGAAAACAGAATATCTAACTCTAACAGAAATATATATTTTCCTTAAAAAGACTTGATTCTCCCCACACTTAGTTAGCTGTGGTGTCGAAATTGTGATTAACTTCGTTTTCAATTGGACTATCAACAACTTGTATATCTCTGACTTTTGCTTCAAGCCAATTGTTGATTTCCTCTGTAACTTTCACAAATTCAACTAACATTTCCTTTTCTTCATGCGACAAATTGGATACTAATCGGTTACATAACTTAAAGTTCCCCTTAATCCTAGCATCTTGAATCCATTTATAAAGTTTCTTCGTTGAACTATTAAAAACGGGTTCATCTAATTTCGTATTAACAACGGGGTTCTTTGTTATCAGGTCATCATTGGTTGTTGCTTCATCTTCCCCACACTTAGGCGTTTTTATTGGCTCAACAGTTTTGGTTGGTGGAGATCTAAACTTTCGGTTCACAAAGGTGATTAATTTGTCACCATCCCTAAGTGTCATTCTACCTTCTCTTACATCAATGAACGCTTCGGTGGTTGCTAAAAATGGGCGACGTAAAATTAGAGGAATATTAAGGTCTTCCTCCATATTAATTACTATGAAGTTTGCAACAAAGGTCAAACTTCCCACTTTAACAAGTAAATTGTTTGCTATTCCAACCGGGTGTTTAATGGCTTGATCAAATAATTGAACACCTATTCTGGTTGGTCTTAATTTACCTACACCTAATCTTTTGTATAAGGAAAGAGGCATAACATTTGCACTTGCTCCTAAATCTGCGAGTCCATTATACATAGCACCATCGTTAAGCAAGCAAAAAATGATAAATTCACCTGGGTCTCCTATTTTAGTAAGTAGAGTTGGTTTGTTAACCTTTTCCAAGTGATCTTTTCTTGGTTCTTTCATTTCTATTTAAACTTCTTGTTCACATTTTTCTTCGTTTCTTGGAATAGGAGATTTGTATAGGAATTCTTCTTCATCACTCCAATTTGAAGCTTCCCCGTCTTCCAATTTTGGTTTTTCATATGTTGTTGATAACATAATAACATATGTATGTTTTCATTCTGAGGGTTTTCTTGGGTTGTGAAATTATGATTGACTTCATTGTCAACTTCCATCGGACCATGTATGTAATGTTTAACTCTGTGACCATTAACTTTAAATTCAATTCCATTTGAATTTATTAACTCTATTGTTCCGTATGGAAAAAATCTTTTGACTATGAATGGTCCAGACCATCTTGATTTCAGTTTTCCAGGAAATAGCTTGAATCGTGAATTAAAAAGAAGAACTCTGTCTCCTTCTTTAAATTCTTTTGAACTTCTGATTCTTTTATCATGCCATTTCTTCGTTCTTTCCTTATAGATTAACGAATTTTCGTATGCTTCATGTCTTAATTCTTCTAATTCATTTAATTGACTTAACCGTAGACGTCCGGCTTCATGTAAATCAAGATTACATGTCTTCAAAGCCCAAAATGCTTTGTGTTCAATTTCTACTGGAAGATGACATGCTTTTCCGTAAACAAGTTTAAAAGGTGTGGTACCAATTGGAGTTTTGTATGCTGTTCTAAAAGCCCAGAATGCATCCTCCAATTTCATAGACCATTCCTTCGGATTTGATCCTACGGTTTTCTTTAGAATACGTTTTAAAGCTCGATTGGTATTTTCAACTTGTCCACTTGTTTGTGGATGATAAGCGGTTGAGATTTTATGAGTTACTCCATACCTTTTGAGAACTTTCTCAAGTTGATTATTACAAAAATGAGTACCCCGATCACTTATTAAAGCTTTCGGTGTTCCGAACCTAGCAAAAAGACGTTTTAAGAAGTTGACTACAACTCGTGCATTGTTAGTTGGGAGAGCTTGTGCTTCCGCCCATTTAGATACATAATCAATGGCAACGAGAATGTAGAGATTATTATGAGATTTTGGAAATGGACCCATAAAGTCAATACCCCAAACGTCAAATACTTCACATACTTGAATGACATTTTGTGGCATTTCATCACGTTGACTTATTTTTCCGGCCCTTTGACAAGCATCGCAGGATTTACAAAGAAGGTGTGCGTCTTTGAAAATTGTAGGCCAATAGAATCCAGTATCGTAAACTTTTCTTGCTGTGAGTTGAGGACCATAATGTCCTCCTGTTGGTCCTGTGTGACAATGGTTTAAGATTTGACTAACTTCATCTCCGAATATACATCGGCGTATTATTCCATCGGGACAACTTTTAAACAAATGTGGATCTTCCCAGAAATAGTGTTTTATATCACTAAAGAATTTCTTCCATTTTTGGTACGACAACCCTTTTTCAAGGAATCCACATACTAAGTAGTTTGTATAGTCTGCAAACCATGGAATTTCATTATAATCTATCTTCAATAGATATTCATCAGGAAAGTTATCTTGTATGGCCGATTCATTTAGAACTTCTAATTCAGGATTTTCAAGACGAGAAAGATGATCAGCTGCGAGATTTTCTACTCCCTTTTTATCTCGGATTTCAATATCGAACTCTTGTAGGAGTAAGATCTAACGGATTAATCGTGGTTTAGCATCTTGTTTTGAAAATAGGTATCTAAGAGCAGAATGGTCAGTATAGACCACCGTTTTAGCTAGAACGAGATATGAATGAAATTTGTAAAAGCAAAAAACAATTGCAAGGAGTTCTTTTTCAGTAGTTGTGTAATTCGTTTGTGCTCCATGTAACGTCTTACTTGCGTAATAAATAGGTTGAAATCGTTTTTCAATCCTTTGTCCTAAAACGGCTCCCATTGCAAAATCACTTGCATCGCACATGAGTTCAAATGGTAGATTCCAATTTGGAGTTATCATGATCAGCGCATTAGTGAGTTTTTCTTTAAGAATATTAAAAGATTTGATGCATTCATCTGAAAAGATGAATGGAGCATCCTTTTCTAGGAGTTTATTCATAGGAGTGGCAATTTTAGAAAAATCTTTTATGAAACGTCGGTAAAAACCGGCATGCCCTAGAAAACTCCTAACTCCTCTAACATTGGTGGGATGTGGAAGTTTAGCAATTACATCTACTTTAGCTCTATCCACTTCAATTCCTTCCTTTGAAATTTTATGACCAAGAACGATACTTTCTCTTACCATGAAATGGCATTTCTCCCAATTAAGTACTAGATTTGATTGTTCGCATCTAATAAGCATTCGTTCAAGATTAACTAGACATGATTCAAATGTATCACCGAAGACTGAAAAGTCATCCATGAAAACTTCCATGCATTCTTCTATCATGTCGTGAAAAATTGCCATCATGCACCTTTGAAAGGTTGCAGGGGCGTTGCAAAGTCCAAATGGCATGCGTTTGTAAGCAAAAGTACCATAAGGGCACGTGAACGTGGTTTTCTCTTGATCTTCGGGTGCTATTGGAATTTGAAAGTATCCGGAAAAACCATCTAGAAAATAATAGTAACTATTTCCGGCTAATCTTTCCAATATTTGATCAATAAAAGGTAAGGGAAAGTGATCTTTTCTGGTGGCGTCATTTAATTTTATATAATCAATACATACACGCCATCCTGTTACAGTCTTAGTAGGAATAAGCTCATTTTTCTCATTTGTAATGACAGTCATGCCACCCTTCTTAGGCACGCATTGAACTGGGCTTACCCATGGACTATCAGAAATTGGATAAATTAAACCTGCATCTAGCAGTTTAATAATTTCTTTTTTAACTACATCTTGCATATTCGGATTTAGTCTTCGTTGGCGTTGCACATACGTTTTATGACCTTCTTCCATAAGGATTTTATGTGTGCAATACGAAGGACTTATTCCTTTAATATCATGAATCTTCCATGCAATGGCTGGTTTATGAGCTTTCAACACAGAAATGAGTTGTGATTTCTCATTTTCAGTAAGAGAAGACAATATTATTACAGGTAATTCAGATTCACCATGTAAATAAGCGTATTCCAAATGGTTTGGAAGTGGCTTTAACTCTAATGTCGGAGGTTCTTCTATCGATGATTTATATCGATATCTGTCTTCTTCTTTTAGCATTTGAATTTCTTCTGTTGTTGGTTCATATCCATTAGCTATTAGTGTAGCTAACATTTCAGTTTCATCAATTGGTTCATTACCTTCTCCTAAAGAACATTCTCCTGTTCCTTGTAATTCTGGAAATTCTTCTAACAATTCTGCATGTGAATCTATAGTTTGAATATAATAACATGTATCATCTGCAGATTGCGGTTGTTGCATGGCTCTATCAACAGAAAAGGTAACACTCTCATCCTCTATGCTTAAGGTTAGTTTCTTACCAAACACGTCTATTATTGTTTTAGCCGTGTTTAAGAATGGTCTTCCTAATATGAGAGGAACTCAAGAATCTTCTTCCATGTCCAGAATAACAAAATCTATTGGAAATACTAAAGTACCAACTTTAACTAGCATGTTTTTCATTATCCCTCTAGGATATTTTACTGATCAATCGGCTAGTTGTATGCTTATTCTTGTTGGTTTCAATTCTCTAAGGTCTAGTTTAACGTATAGTGAATACGGCATTAGATTTATACTAGCACCTAAATCTGCCAATGCTTCTATTGAACTAAGACTACCCAGAAAACATGGAATTGTGAAACCTCCTGGATCTGATAATTTTTCTGGTATCTTATTCAATAGCACTGCAGAACAATTAGCATTCATAGTAACAGCCGAGAGTTCTTCCATTTTCTTTCTATTTGTGATTAGATCTTTCAAGAATTTGGCATACCTAGGCATTCCTGAAATCACATCAATGAAAGGAAGATTGACATTTATTTGTTTAAACATATCCAAGAATTTAGATTGCTCGGCTTCAAGTCTTTCTTTTCTCATTTTACTCGGGTAAGGAAGTGGTGGTTGGTATGGTTTAACATAAGGTTTAGCATTAACTGTGTTATCTTCATTAACCTTTTCAACTACCGGTTCTTTTTCCTTATCTTGCTCAGATTGTGGTTCTTGTGGAGTAGGAATAGTGTTATCAGAAATTACAGGTATTTCAGGTGGTTTAAGTGTAATACCACTTCTTGTGGTAATGACTTTAGCTGTTTCATTCCGGGGGTTAGCATTTGTATCACTAGGTAGACTTCCCGGTTTTCTTTCACCTATCAACCTTGCTAGGTTGCTTACTTCTTGTTCCAAATTTTGAATAGAAGCTTGTTGATTTCTAAATGCTTGAGCATTTTGTTCATTGGTTTGTTTCTGAGATGTGAAAAATTGAGTTTGAGATTCAACTAGCTTCGACATCATATCTTCTAAATTTGGCTTTTTATCATCGGTTTGTGGTGGTTTGTTTTGAAAAATAGGTCTTTGCGGATTGTAAGTATTGTTAGATACTTGTTGATTGCTAGGACCTTGTTGATTGTTGTATGGAACATTTCGGTTATAATTCTGATTTTGATTGTAGATTGGTCTTGGCGGTTGATAATTATTTTGATAATTATTTCCAGGCCTTTGGTTTATATATGAAACATTCTCTCTTTGTTCCATTGTTTGTTCAATACTGAGACAATCTTTTGTCAAATGTGGTCCTCCACACTGCTCACAACTAATTCGTATTGAGTGAATATCTTTAGTCATCTTTTCCATTCGTCTTTCGACAGCATCTATCTTTGCGGAAATGGAATCAAAGTCATGGCTAGAATCGGCTCTAGCCGCTTTAGATGATCTAACGATATCTTTTTCTTGATGCCACTCATGTGAGTGGGAAGCAGTGTTATCAATAATTTTGTAAGCTTCAGTTTGCGGTTTTCTTCATAATGGAACCACCAGCTGCTTTATCGATGTCTTTTCTTGTAGTGATGTCGCATCCTTGGTAGAATATTTGTACTATTTGATAAGTGTCTAAACCATGTTGAGGACATCCTCTCAATAACTTTCCAAATCTTGTCCACGCCTCATACAGAGTTTCATTTGGCTTTTGCGTGAACGTAACAATTTTTCCTTGAAGTCTCACGGCTTTAGATGCCGAAAAGAATTGTTTAAGAAAATTTTCAACTAAAACATCCCATGTATCAATCGCGCCTTCAGGTAACTATTCTAACCAATCTTTGGCTTCTCCCTTTAAAGTCCAGGGAAATAACATGAGATATATCTGTTCATCCTCCACTTCTCGGATTTTAAATAGTGTACAAATCCTATTAAAGGTTCGAAGATGTTCATTTGGATCTTCCTTCGGCGCACCACTAAATTGGAATTGATTAGTTACCATGTGTAGGATTTGTCCTTTGATTTTGTTAATCTGGCGCATTAATGTCTGGTTGAGTAATTGCATGACCTTAGCCAATGCGTTTAGCTCTCATTCGGTCTTCCATACTTAGAGGTTCCAGATTTTCCATGATTGAATTTGTTGAATCTGAATCACTAAGGGATTCTGACTTAATGGTTTCTTCCTCGACAATTTCTGGATGAGTGAATTGTGGTTCAGGAGGAATGATTAATGGTTCAGGATCTCTGAATTGTCCCTGAATATCCTCCGGATTCTCAATTGTGAGGTCGGGTTTAAAAAATGAATTATCGGAAATTTGAATTGGAGTACTTGGTCGACTAGATGACGATTCTAAAGAAAAATCAACGACGACAATATTGGCTAGATGTCTTGATCAAGTTACAGGTGGTGAACGTATGAAAGATGGTGAACGTATTGCTCGGTGCATTCACTGAATATCCTATTAGTTATAAAAGATAAAAATTATATAAGTTATCAAATTAATAGACTTTTCTGATTTTGCTCACGTTTCGAATAGCCAATAGATGCAGCAGGTAGCCAGGAGCCACTAACAAATCCAACTATTACTACGAACCAGAAAATTTTGAATGTCTATCAATTTAACCACTTAAAATAATTTTTCGTCGAAGTTTAAAGAAATTTTAAAGAAGAAATAGAAAATTCTATATCCTAAAAACTAAAGCGTCGAGAAATAAGAAAAAAAAGAGCGCGTCAAAAAAACGTCGAAAAATAAAAGGTCGAAAAAAATAAACGTCGAAAAATAATAAAAAGAAAGTAAAGCGTCGAAACTTAAAAGTCTAAAAGTTGCGTCTAAAGGTATTAAAGCTTAAAGGAATTCTATATCCAACACGGCAATAATTTAAAAAGAACTAAAATTTATAAAATATTAAAGCGATAAGCGACATCGTAAAATTCTAAGGCGCCTAAATCTTAATCTAAAGAAAAAGCACTTAAGGGATTTTACGGCAAAGCCTAAAAATCTAGAAATAAAAGTAAGCTACGACAAAAACTATATCTTAAAACTAATTACGAACGAAAAATACAAATTACGAATTAAACTAATAAAAAGATATAAAAATAAAAATAAGCTTAAAGTTATAAAAATACAATTTTTATAAAAAATATTATTTTATATTATTATTTTATAAAACAAATTTAATTAAAACTTAAAAACTAAAAGAAAAAACTAATTAAAACTAATAATAATAATAATAATTAAATCTAAACCTAATTGATTTAATAATAATTAAATAAATTACCCTAATTCCGTAATTAATGCTAGGGTTTGGCCTGTCAGAGCAGCTCATGCGATCGCATGAGTTGTAGTGCTTCTATCCATGCGATCGCATGGATCCAAAAACCAAGTCAGAATGTTGGGCTTCGACGGTTTCGGCCCAATTACACTTTTAATTATTTTTTTCCTGTTTTTATTAAAATAAAAATAAAATAACTTAAATAAAACTTATAAATAAAAAATAATTTACTTATTAGTTTTTATAACTTTTAACAATAAAAATATAAACTTTTTAATTTAAACACTTAAAAATATAGAAATATATTTTTTTTTTATGTTTTTAAATTTTTATATTTAAAACTTTTTATATTTATACTAAAATAGATTAAAAACTAAATATATTTTTTATAGCGTTTCGCTTTCGGCGTTGTTGAATTTCCCTGGCAGCGGTGCCAAAAATACTTGATGTGCGTAGAGGTGTATACGAAATAGTTATATTTTTATTGCGAAATACTATTAAATACGATACAATTTTACACAAGTTATTTATTTATTTATAGAGTGGATATACCTAAACCTTGCTACAACACTTATAGGCAGTGTACCTAATCGTACAGTAGTGTAGTTTTTAGTAAGTCCGGTTCGTCCACAGGGAACTAGCCAAGTTTAACGCTATATTTTTAAAACTATATTTGTATATATATAAATATATATAAGTAGTATTATTATTATAAAAGGGGGTTTTTACCGTTTAATGACCGGTTTGTCGATTTTAAAACTTTAGTCGCAGTTAAAACCTAATGTAAAATATTAAAAATAAAAATAACTTAATTTAAAGCGTAAAGTAAATGACAATAATTAAAGTGCGATAAATTAAAGTGCGATAAATAAAATGACAGTAAATAAAATTGCGATAATTAAAAATTACGATAATTAAAAAGACGATAAATAAAATGACAGTAAATAAAAGTGCGATAAAATATGAAATAAAGGAATTATGCTTATTTAAACTTCCGTAATCATGATGTTCGACGTGTTGATTTTAATTTATTACCATGGGTTAATTGTCCTTTGTCCTGGATTATTCAATATGTCCATACGGTTTTGTCCATAATAGTCCATCAGTCATAAATATAAAGTGCGAGAATCTTCGTCAAATTATCCTTATACCCAAAGTCAAATATTCCAACTAATTGAGGATTCGAACTGTAACAAGGTCTTAATACTTTGTTTAATGAATACACCAGGTTATCGACTGCGTGTAATCCAAGGTTTTATTACTTTGTTAACAATTACACCAATTACCCTTGTATGTAATTCACCCCTTTTTCAACAAGTCTATTGATTATTAATCCATCCCCGTTTCCGGTCAAATGAACGATAATTCGTATTTATAGATATCCCGCCCACCGTACCCGATTAAGCGTATGTGGTTATAAATAGACACGTCAAATTGTAATCTTTATATTAAATTAACGAGGTATCATTTAGTTAATATAAAGCCCATTAATAGCCCATAGTCTAATTTCCACAAGTGTCGTTCTTTTATCCAAACCCCAATTATGGTCCAAAGCCCAATTACCCCGTCTTTAATATTTTAGCCCAACATCACGATTACTTCGATTTAAATAAGCATAATAATAACTTAGCTACGAGACATTAATTTAAAAAGGTTGAACATAACTTACAATGATTAATAATAGCGTAGCTTTACACGGACAGAATTTTGACTTACACACTTACAACATTCGCTAACATAACCTTATTATTATTAATCTTAAATTAAAATTAAAATTATAAATTATATATATATATATATATGGAGAGATAGAGTGGATAGAAAAAGGTGTGTTATTTTTGGCCAAAACAAGCGAACTTTATAGGACCTGAGCTGATACAGTGCACCATGCGATCGCATGGTTTTTGGTCTTCCTGGCCATGCGATCGCATGGCCTTCTTTTACAGCTCACATACTTTTGTTTTTTATTTGCCGACGGTTTTAATAAATAAATATAATATATATATAATTTTAAGAATTATTTATATATTATATTATATTTATGTGCATAGTTGACTTGTAATTTTTTGTCCGTTGCATCGCGCGTTGAGAGTTGACTCTGGTCCCGGTTCCGGATTTTTGAACGTCCTTTCGTACTATTTAATATCTTGTACTTTGCATTTTGCTGCTCGTACTCTTGTAATTTTTAGACGTTTCTCATCAATAATTTGAACCATTTTGATTGTACTTTGTACATTTTAGCTTTTTGGTCGTTTGCGTCTTCAAATCTTCGAATCTGTCTTTTATCTACACCTTTTATTATTTAAACAAATATCACTTGTAAATAAAACAATTGCAACAAAAAGCTTGTCTTTCTTGAGAGATAATGCTATGAAATATATGTTCGTTTTTAGCATTATCAATGTTATTGGTTGTTTAATTAGATCAACATCTAGTGTTTTGGTTATTTAGTGATGAGACAAGTGTTTGCAATATGGATCCTTTAGCATTAAAATGAATTAATTTGTTTTCATTCAATTGTGAATGGTGGATTTGTTTATGACTTTAATTATATTAAATTATTCAAACCTCTGTGTTTTAAGGATTACAATTGTGTTATGGAGTTTATACCAAGGAATTGTGTTATGCAATTTGAATTAACAATTGTGTTATGTAGTTTGACTTTGCAATTGTGTTATTGTAATTGTGTTAGCAATTTATACCAAGCAATTGTGTTATGCAGTTTGACTTTGAAATTTACTTTGTGAATGACTACAATTTGCAATTTGACTTTGCAATATATGTTATACAGTTTAGCTTTATGACCTACATTTATAAATAGCTGGGACTTTGCAATGGACTTTTCAATTATAAACAATTTGACTTTTACATTTTAACTTTTCAGTTATAAACAGTTGGGACTTTGGAATTGTGTAAAATTGGGTTTTCATTTACAGTTGGGATTTTGCAATGGATTTTTCAATTATAAACGGATGGGACTTTGCAATGGAATTTTCAAGGTTGCTTTAAGACTACAATTTTGTTTGCATCTACAATTTGAGTTTTACAATTTCATTTTCAATTATAATGGTGTACTTGCAACAATTTACTTTGCAGTTATAAACTGGTCAATTATTATTACATTTACAGTATGACTTTTTATCTTGCATTCATAGTTTGATTTTTACAATTACATTTACAATTGCATTTTCAATTATATTGATGTGTTTTTAACAGTTTGACTTTTACAACTGCATTTACAGTTTGGCTTTATGACTATAGTTGTAATGGTGTAGCAACACGTCAACACATCATGCAACACATTATGCAACTACATTTACATTTTGACTTGCAAATACACAATTCAACACATTATGCAAATACAATTCTGACTTGCAAATTAAACAAAATTCAACACATTATGCAACTGTTGTAGCAACAGCTTAAAAGGTGGTCCAGTTTGACTGCATTTTTACTTATATGGTCCATTTTGATTTTGAGATCATATTGCTTTAGTAGCAGCTTCAAAAACAAAATTAAAGACACAATACATCAATTTCCATGAAATTCATCAAAAAAATCAAAGAATCAAGTACTAATTAATAGGAGCATTAAAACAAATGTCATAAGCTACTGTAACATTTTTAAAATCCAACAAACATCCAAGTACTAAGCAAATTAAACAAAATCTATTGAATAACTTGATATGAAGTTGCACCATCTTGACTTCCACCAACTTGACTTAGGTTAGGCTAAATTTATCTGTTTTCACTTTAATTAAGACATATGATTTTTGGATCGTTCTATCTTTTGGATTATTGAGATTTTTATGTTTAATTGATTGTGCTTTCTTGAAAGATCCATTGTTGTGTTTATCTATTTATTTCAATTATATGAGTTTATGAGTTGGTTTATGGTAGTTTATCAATGTTCATAACTTGTACTCCAATACTTAATGACCTAGGCACTTGCATGTGAGTGTAGGTGGTAATTGAATAGATATTGTGATAACAAAAAAGTGTAGGTTGTTTTGAGTGATCTTAATAATCTAGATTTTATGTGAGTTTAACCAAATGATAGTCTCATTAATTGAAAAGGGTAAAATTATGACCTCGAATGATGTTAATTAGTGTTAACTGCTTTCATTATGCCTTTAGTTTATTAATTTTGTGAGATCGATAGAAACTGTTTACCTAGATCTTTAATAATGGGTTTAGTAACAAAAGAACAATACTGGTCATTTGTTGAGCATTAAAGTGGACACTGTTTCTCTTTATCTGGTTAATTCGTTTATTTACTTCGCTTTTACTATAGTTTAATTTTCAAAACAAAATTCCCCTTTTATATTCTAGGATAGTTATTAGTTTTTAAGATCTTAGTTAACTGCTCTCTGTAGAACGAACCAGGACTTACTGTTTTAGTAGTATTTTCTAGTTTAAATTTAAAGGTCGATTTTCACACATCACCTAGAATAGCAAAATTGAAACCGTAGATGCATAGAGGATATCACGTAGGTCACGAATATGTATTTAATTTAATGATCAAGTGAGCAACTGATGGTGTATGATGAAGAAAAGGGTCGATGATGATGATGGGGACCGTGGGTTTTTGGAACGACCAAGAGAAAGGAGGAGAAAAGATGCAATGATTTTGAAAAATGAGGATTAGGTGAAATCTTAACCTAATATAACATATAATAAGATATTTAAAAAACGCCCCATGGGCATCCCAAAACCGATCAACTCATTTGGGGAGGGGATCACGGAACTTTTAATTTTTATAAATTAGACACGAATATTATATGTCTAGCGATAAACGTAATCGAATATGGTAAACCATTAACGGTTTCTTACGGTGGTCAAGCTTAAACATAAAAATAATAATAGAAATTCTTAACATCAAGGTAGTCATCAATTAATATTTATAACAAATTATAACATAAAAATGTTGTCTTCCACGTAAGACACGAAAGTCCAGTAACAAGTAACAGTTATCAAATACCATCATCCATATTTAAGAATAGAAATTCTTTACATCATAATAATCCTCAAGTAATTAATACAAATAATATTTATTAAAAATTAATAACAAAGAAAAGTTATAATCTCATCAAGATAAATCATAAGAGTCGTCTAATGGTAGTTAGAGAATTAATATAAAAGTAAACTGTAAAAGTAGTGTCGTCACAGTACTTACCCGTTAAAGAAAGTTCGTCCTGAAATATAGCTAGTGGCAGACATTGCCGTTAAAAACAAATGCGGATACTCCTGTTTCATCCGGTCCTCTCGCTCCCAGTAACCTCGGGTCCTCGTTTCACATTCCAATGAACTCTAATAATCGATATGTTGCTTTGCTTAAGTCTTTTGACTTCTCGATCCATAATATCATCAATACGAATCTCATCAAGTGGAATAATGACATCATCCTTGGCCAAACGTTTCTTCATATTTAACACGCGAAATGTGTCGTGAATACTACTAAGCTCTAGTGGCATCTCAGCCGATAAGCCACCGGTCCAATTTGTTTAGTGATCTCCAATGGTCCTACATATGTAGGTCCTAGCTTTCCTCGTTTACTAAAACGTACCACACCTTTCCAAGGTAATACCCACAACATAACTCGATTACAGACTTAAACTCTAAAAGTTTCCTTCTAACGTTAGCATAACTCTTTTGGAGACTTCTATCCATTTATCTTTAATTTGAATAATCTTCTCAGTAGTCTCGTGAATAATCTTCGGAACAGTAATTTGTCTATATCCCATCTTGTCCAGCATATAGGAGATTTACACTTTCTACCATAAAGTGCTTCAAATGGTGCAACATTAATGGCCGTATGATAACTATTGTTAAAAAAACTCATCCAACGGTAAATATCTATCCCAATCATTTCCAAAATCAATAACATACGCTCGTAGCATGTCTTGTAAAGTCTGAATGGTTCTCCAACTCTGACCACCTGACTACAGGTAGTAAGCAGTACTGATATCGCCCGAAAAGTCAGTTTTGTTTGTCATGGAACGAGGTCAACCGGAAGAGTCACAGTAGGGATGTCCTGTGTATTATATTTAATTGTACGGGGTCTAAATCTTCTTTTGACTTTCTAGAGTAGAAAGTGTAAGTTGACATAGGGCAGTGTTTTTGAATGGCTTAACGATTTGAAGATCAAAGATATAATTTTGGTCAGGTATATTTCCTGAAAAAAAAAGATAGTAGTAGGTTTTTATCTAGCAATCCTAAATGTGAGAAAGTAAAAAGGTTGGAGAGATACCCGGAGTATGCAGATCAAGGAAATTTTGACCAAGATATACGCTTAGGCTAGCGGAAGGTAGTTATGTTACAGGTAAGCCTTTAATCAGGATAATAATGGACTGAGCGAATGATCCAATTGTGTAATCCTACCGGTCTTTGACCACTCGGAGTTCTCTTTGAGCAAAGGCAGGTATGTCACAAAGGTTACACTTTCAGAGTGACAGAACCTCGAATGTTATCCTTGGTTAAGCATTAAGTGCTGTCAGAAGTTAAGCTCTAATCCTAACTCTCGTTATCTTTTAGAGACAGAGTAACTACGTGCCGTGTTGAATGAACACAATCACAACAGGAGGAGCCTGTCGGGTTAAGTTGATAAAACAGATATGGGGACTAATAGATCTATCATCCTACTACACAGAATCAAACTATCCTAATCATTATACAGTATTACCGTGTTAAGCTAACAGTAAAACATATAGAAACATACCAGAAGCATGAAATAGACAATATGATCAATCCGAAGGTAACAATCAAACAAGAACATGCAATAAGATCGAATCATACAATAAATGACTCAATTCACAACTCAATTCCTAAGAGGTCTCTTCGGTTCAGTTATCCGGCATACTAGGTCATTCATGACTCAATTCCTAAGTTTCGTGTTCCATAAGTACAATAAATGCCTCTTGGGTTCACCGGCCATTCCGAGTTCATAGAATACTTCAGGTATAGTATAAACTATGGTCTTGATCCTATGAAGTAGCTAATTTCGTATAGTTGGACAAGTCTCATCACAACAGTAGGTTGGTCAGTGCTCAAGATAGTAGCATACAAGCCTATCGGGTTTATAGATTTAACATAACACAATAACCGTACTATATTTACATAACTAAACTAGCCTAAGTTTCTATCAAGGCAACATACGAAAGATTTACGCTAGCATGGTAATATCAAAACGCAATTAACAAATCATTATTAAATAAAAGCATTTTAGATTAAAACCTAAAAAGGTGCAGCGTACAATGATTTTGCCTTAGATTGCAGGGACTCTTGGAGTACTTTCTGAAAAAGCTAACTACTACTAAAATTACTAACTAAAAACTAATTGAAGTGTGTATTGAATCTTGAATTAAATTGTTCGATTTATTCAAATGGGAAATCACGAGCTATTTATAGGACCTCCAGCCCTGGGCAGGCCATGCACACGGTATGTGCACACCTGGGTAGGCCGTATGCCCCGGCCGTGTGTGGTAGCCGTGTGGCAGCCATGCCCAGGTGCAACAGCTTGTGGGAGATCCTTGGGCAGGCTGTGTAGCTTTTGGGCAAGCCGTGTGGCAGCCATTTGGGTAGGTCGTGTGCCTGGTCTTCCTTGGTCGTTTTTGCCAAATTGTTGGATCGTAACTTGGTTTCCGGGGTCGTAATTTATTTTTCACCGTTTTCACTCTATTTTCGTCGTTTTAAGCCCGTTTTCTTCGATTCTTTTTGCATCGCCTTTGTAATTAGTAAATCTAAAAAATAAAGCTTATAAGTGCCTAATTTGTTACTAAAGTTTGTAACTTTATTATTTTTGGGCTCAATATCAAAGGTAAAAAATGCGAATTTTTAGATGATATCAAGTACTCATATCATTTTTTGATTTTCCAAGGCTACTTGTAATACTTTCCAAGACCTCGATGTAAATTAGCTGTCTGATATTCATTCGCTTCTGATAAAAAAAATGTTGAAGGTTCTTGCGGTCGGTAAACACAGTACACTTGGTTCCATATAGGAAATGTCATACATCATAAGTGTAAAAGCGACATCTCCAAACTCCAATAGCGAATCATGTAGTTCTATTTGTGGACCTTCAGTCGTATGGAAGCATTAATAATAATCATACGTCACATCATAACACAGCCAAAACCTCGTGACGAAGTGTCACTAAATATAACAAAATCATCGTTCCCTTTAACTGGAGTTAGAATAGGTGTTGAAATTAACTTGTTCTCTAGCAGTTGAAATGCGAATTCCTGCCCGATTGACCAATCATATTTCTTCCCCTTACTTGTCAACATTGTTGGCCATTTAGCTACCCTAGAGAAATGAATCTTCGATAGTAACCAGCAAGACCTAGGAATTAACAGATTTGTGTTGGGGTTTTCGACGTTTCCCATTTCTCAATGGCTTCAATCTTAGCAGGGTCAAAATGAATTCCCAACTACTAACAATGTGACCGAGGAATCAAACCTCCTTCTACCAAAAGTCACACTTAGGAAATTTTTCATAAATCTCTTCCTTCTCTACCATCTCTAGCACCAATCTCAAGTGCTAATTGTGTACTTTGTTGCTCTTTGTGTAAGTCAAAATATCATCTATGAAGACAATAGGAAACTTATCTAGATACGACTACATACACTCTTCATAACTTCCAGGAATATGGTAGGTGCGTTTCTCAAACCAAATGGCATGTCTAGAAACTCATAGTGGCCATAGCGTGTTTCGAACGCGGTTTAAGGAACATCAACTTCCTTCACCCTCAACTGGTGATATCCTGACCATGAATCAATCTTAGAATAACCTTGCGATCCTTGAAGTCGATCGAATAAGTCGTCTATTCTCGAGAGTGTACCGGTTCTTGATTGTTAATTCATCTTAGGGTAATCAATACATTCTAAAGGATCTATCCTTCTACTTGAAAAATAATATTGGATCTCCCTAAGGCGAAAAACTCGATCAGCTCTGGTAATTGGCTCTGCAGCTCTTGCATTTCAGACGGGGCAAGTCTATAAGATGAATGAGATACATGTGCAGATCTTGGCATCAGATCAAATTGAAATTCCACCGATTGTTGTAGGGTAGTCCAGGTAGTCCTTCTAGAAAAACTTCGGGAATATCTCTTAAAACAAGCACGCCAGCAACACTCTTCTTACAGTAACTATCAAAGGCATTTCACTCTCACAAGGTATACGGATAATCTCCTCAGGACAAACAACCTCTGCTTCTGATGTGTGTAAAGTGTGTGCAAAGTAGTGCTTAGCTTTAGTTCAACTCTTATAATTTATATCATCTTAATATACTTTTCACTTTAACACCCTAACGAGCGACAAAACCCGATTAAGGTAGTATAATAATTAGCAAGTTAAGGGTCGTCCCTTGAGATCACGGGGAAAAGATATAAGTTGCTTTTATTCCAATTATTATTTAGGATTTATTTAATATTATTATTATAGATTGTCTTTGTTCTACCTTTAAAAAGACTATCTCAAGAAAGATAGAATATGAATTAAATTGAATTAAAATATATAAGAAGAAAGTGGTTACTAGGACTGATAGATTATGAGAGATATAATACTGGATAGTTTCATTACTCATATTAATATTTAGCAAAACAATAATCATAGACCAATTATTATCCCTGACGATTAAGCTAATTATCACATAAAGTTCACAAAGCAAGCTTTAATCATATATTAACTAAGTGGGTGTTCAAATTTAATATCCTAACTTATAGTATTCAAATAATCACATGATAAATGTCTTCTTAATCTTGTGATGTGGACTAAGGCAACATTCAATCAGGCTGACAAATAGATAAGCTGATAAACCTAATCAGATCAATTCAAGTTACTAGATAAAAATCAAACTTATTATATGAGCAATATTAATGTTTATCTGATCCATTACTACACATGATCTTTAGCTAAACTTCATGCAATCCAAATACTTCATTGATGTGATTAATCTCAAAAGTTAGATGAATCGAGTAAAAGAATACTTAGAATTAATTACTAGTTAATCCTAGTTCTTATTACCTACTCATTAAGCATGTAAATAAAGATCTAGAATACGGCATCAATAAATAGATAAAACAACAATCATAGAAACATGATTATACAGTTCTGGAAAAAATTGGAAACTGTACAAATCGATGCAGGAAGCCGACGACTCTATGAGATCCAGTCGGCGACTAAGATCATCACAGTCGACGACTTCATTAAATCTCAGATAAATAGTAGTTTTCGTCGCAGTAACCACTTTGAACATTTAGTTCATAATGGTAGAGGAATAGAATCAAAAGAACATTAATGGAATCATAATTAAAGAGAAACAGAAATAGAAAAGTATAAGTACCTTAAATTGAATTAAACAAACTTGAATTGTATTGAAACAGAAGATGATTACAACTTGAAAGAAAGACTAAAGCCCTAAATAATTCGTAACTTTTCGTGGCTAAACCCTAAAACTGTATGTATATTGAAAACAGCAGAATTCAAAATCTATTTAGAGGACTTGAAAATACAGCCTAATCGGCGGCTAGAAATGGTATAGCCGGCGGCTAAATTAATTCAGTTAATAATTCTCACGCGTTTAACTTTTTCTTCAAGCTCAAGAAACCGCCTTTCTATGATTCTAGCCGGCAGCTAAAGGTGACCCAGCGGGCGGCTCTAACTCTTGTAATCCGAAACTGTTCGTTTCCTTATTTATACTGACTTGGGCTTCACATATAAGTAACAGCTTCCCAGCCAGCGGCTATAAAGGATCCAGCTGGCGGCTCTTTTGTATTTTTCTTGGGCTCCAAGTTCTTCGATTTCTGGCTTGATTTTCTGGAACTTTCTGGAATCTTCACTCTAGCCGGTGACTTTGGTTACTCCCAGCCGGCAGCTCTGCTGATTTCCTGCTTTTTCCTGTTTTTGTCATGTTTAATCACATTTACTAAAAAAACACATCAAAATACCTTTCTACAAGAATTTTTAACTTTTGAATATAAAAGTATAGGAAATGTTATTTAAATACCAAGATAACGCCTTAAATTTCTTGCAAATTATGTATAATTTGGGCGTTATCAGTTTATTTCTTAAAAAACCAGTCCATACCAATTATTACATTTGAACTTCCAAGTTCTATTGGCAAGAGGTCATCTTCAAATGACATACCCGTTAAAATTAAGGCACAACCTTGTTTTTTTCATCTACCTTCCTCTGTTTACCACTGGTGTATTCTATAGAATATTTAGCGTCCACGGTTATTAATAGATTACCAGTCTCAACACCAAAATTCTTAGATATAAGGCTTCTATCGCAGTAGCATTAAACAACTAAGAAACAACAAAACTGTTAAGAAGCAACGTAGTCTTGACTAAATAAAGATCTATACAACTCTCTATAGCTGAATAACGATTGTTCTATAATTAGCAAGTCCAATTTCTTTCCTATCTTGACACTTGTTCCTTAAGTGTCTTGGATGTTCGCATCTATAACGAATTCCAGGGTTAACAACATATAATCTAAGTGGTGTCTACCAAATTTACTTGGATTCACTTCCCACTTCCTTATGTAGCATTATTGAAATTCTGTATGCAGTATAATCACGTTGGCCAGACATCATTATATTATGCAAATTCATCGTTCCATCACAACATTACTCCATAAGGTCAAGGTGACGTGATCAACCTAATCATGTGGCTTCTCAATATGGGTGTGTAGGTTTCAGAGGTCACACACTAATGTCAAAATGTACATTCATATTTTTTTCAAAATGCTCGTGTCCGTCTAAAGACTCTACGTTCCTAACCAAAGTTCAAAATCAGGTCTCGTGTCAAGTGTGCATGTACAATGTGTGATAGATTATGTTTCATCAAGACTAACATTTACTCGAGTCAAAAACGATACGGATGCTTATATAAGCATACAACAACATACATATATACATATCATAATATCACCATAATGGGTAATTCTAATAATAATAGTTACATGCATTGATAAAAATAAAGAAACTGTAATATCTAATATGTGTATATATATATATATATATATATATATATATATATATATATATATATATATATATATATATATATATATATATATATATGTATATATATAATGATGAAATGGGTATCTTTAAACATAGGACCAAACACGCCAAATAGTCATAATATAACACAAGAAAATAGTAGTTCAAGTAAATAATGTAAACAATGTATATCACTTAGAATCATCTTATCCTGTAGATCTATCGAACGACATCTGAGATGATTAATGTCTTGCTGAATAGTCACAACAATCTCACAATCACCCTCTAAATTAGCGACTCTAGCTAACAGATCTTCTATGACCTTTGATATCGACAAAAGGTCACATTTTTACTCCATATATTAAGACCAAATATAATAAACTTACAAACTTTATCGAAGAATTAAGCGTATATTTGCTTTATTTTATACATCAAGTGATTACAAAGGTATGCACGAAGAATCGAAGAAGTAGGTTTAAAATGAAGAATTTAGAGCGAAAACAATGAAAACCAAGTTACGACCTTGAAAATCAAGTTACGATCCAGGAAGCGACATGCTACAGGGCTACCAAGTGCCACTGATGTGTTGAAACTATACCTTTATTTATGAACGGATTTGAGTTATTTTATTACACAAATTGATTTATTGTATATGTGGTGTTTTAATGAATTCAGGTTGATTTCACGCACATATAGGCAACTAATCATATCTGCGTAGTTTAGTTTATTGGTAAATCCGGTTCGTTCCACAGGGAGAATGGAGTTCAAGAGATTAAATTACCGATAGTTAATCTAGTAGAAAAGGGGTTATAATAATAAAAAGATTTAATTAAAACTTGGAATTTAAACTAAAATCGTAACAGTACTATATCTACACTTACGCGTTTCGTGTAGGTATATATGCGATACGCGTATATTTTTAATGATACGCGATTCGTGTGACATTATACGCGATCCGCGTATGCTTTATACGATGTGACAAACTGTTCTGGTACAATCTTAGTATTTTGATGTATATTTTTATATTTTAGTGCTATAAATAATACGTAAATAATAATAATAAATATTTTACAATATATATAAATGGGAGTGTTTACTTAAATGTGTCACCTCTAGATCCATGGATTGTTTTGAATTTAAGCTCTATTAAAATGTTTAGTATAAAACTTATATTTTTCTTTCGAATAATTGAAGTTTCAACTAGCTAAATTAAGTCTAATTTTCATTTGATCTTATTTAGATAGTTACTAGTCCCCAAGTATTTAAATTGAGACCCAACCCAGTTTTGACTTTCGCCAAAACCCAAATCATAACGGTTTCCCTTTTTACAATTTCACTATTATATACCTAATGATATTACCCAAACCGCCGAACTTTATTTCTAATTTAGTGTTAATAAATTATTCATAAGTTCGTCTAAATCACTTTTAATGTTGAAGCTTAATTTATATAAATAAAAATAACTTTCGTTATTTGAATCTAATAAATTAAGTGACAAGGGTTAAATATCTAAATACATAATAATGGTTCTTTTAATTAGGCTCAATGTTAAAAATACTTAAGTTACATTTTAATTTTTACAAATGATAACAATCCATTTCACTAGGAGCTCTACATCTAAGCAAACACTAGGGAAATTTACTAACTAATCATGATAATGATATGAGAGTAAAAATAATAATACATAAACATAAACATAATAATAAGTAACAATGACAATAATAAAAATGAAAGTAACAAACTTGCAAAAGGTCTTCAATTTAATGATTACAGATGGTAAAAAATGGAAATGAAAGCACCCTTGCACTCGCACAATAATGCCAAACAAAGCTTCAATTTATTGATTGGAAATGGTAAGAAATGGAAATGATAAGAAATGGAAATGAGAGCACCCGTGCACACGAATAATAACACCCTTACAATATTAAAATTATCCTAATTGAACTTGGAAATAATAATAGGACGAAATGTAAACTGAAAATAAATTATACGAAATAAATTTAGAAGTAATTTTGGACAGTGTTTTTGCTACTGTCCTGCGGCCTAACTACTAAACTACTTATCTAATTACTTGGAAAATGAAATTTGAGAATGTTGAATGTTTCTCAGTCTCTGCCCCTGTGTCTTGATAATATACTCCATATTTAAATTAGACACTAGTAGTTGAAATAATTTGTGATATGTATGCTGACATCCTTTATGTTGTAAAGGAAAAAGTAGCAATATAAAACCCATAAAGCAGCCGTCCATGTGAACTTGGAATCTAGATCTGGTCGAAAAACTACGCGTTTCGTGTAGATGGGTACGCGTTTCGCATAAGATGTCTTCTTGAAAGTTGTAGATTTTTGAGTTACGGACGTCTGGACACCGGATTCGCCTTTTTTCGAGTTCGTATGATTTAGTTATGATATTTTTCGTGCAAGCGCGCTGATTTCGTGATTTCGATAGTTTTAACTTGTAGTCTTGAGGCGCGATGTTGTAGTCTTTTGTTGCTCATTAGAAATCTTTATTTTATCTTCATTTTGATCTTTATACCATTAAAAATCCATAATAACATTTCATTCGATGCTTTGGACATTTTAACGAATTACAAACCTGAAAACTACTCGAATACACATAAAATCATAACATTTGGGACTGATATTGCGACTAAGAATATGCATTAATTGAGCAATATCAAATTACCCCACACTTGAACGTTGCTTGTCCTCAAGCAATAATATCTTTTTAATAGACTCGGAATACTACATATTTTTCCATATCAATCATTCATAACACACACACGTCACACGAAATGAAAACACACGCTTTATGAAGTGAATTGAAAAGATCACACGATATTTATTGGATCACGCACACCACACGAAATGAAATTCTGGCAACAGAAACAAAGTTGAAATTTCGTGATTAAAGTCTCACGAATAATTAAAAATTTGGATCCTTAGGGAAAATTGGACCTTGTGAAAACGTTTTATGATTTTTTTAAAATGTCATGCTAGTTTTTACACTAGACACGTTTTCCGATTTTAACCTCAAATTCCGGTTGAGGGTAACTGAAAACCGAAGTCACAGTCAGCGATTAGCAAGCTATCCGCCCCCATAATTGAAGTATCATGGAACTTGAAACCGAATGTCCTAAAAATAGTTTTACACAATATAATTTATAAAATAGCATAAGTTTTAGAATAAAATTATATCGTGTCCAAATATCATCGGTGAACCATGAGTTTGCACACCTCAATTTGTTATGGCATATGTATGTTGACCGCGGTCAAACATAGATGCGATTGATCTTTACGGAGATCATCCATCTGGGGATTAGATTCATTAGTCTTAAAAGCTAATTCGCAATGTGCCCCCCATTGTACGAGACAGATCCATCTCATGGTTAGGATAAGTCTGACCACCAAAAACCATGTTTGATGCTGAGGTGAGGTGGATTTCCAGCCGATGATAGAGATGACTTTTCAAGATTTTTCGTCAACCTACAGCTGTTCTGGACTACATCTTCTAACATAAGTTAGCAAGTGTGTCATTTTGGAAGATTTTACTTCCTTAAAGGATGGACTTGATTCATCCTTTATTATTCGCATTAATGGAATATTCAGGTTTATACATTCCAAAGCAATGATATCTGCAACAAACTTCATAGAAACACGTGATAAATGGTTCTAAACATATGGGTTTATAAATTCCCTTATACATGGTTTTCATTTTATATGTTTTAATCAAATAACTGATGTATATTTGTTTAAAATTTTTCAAAATTTTTCGTAAAAATGACCAAATTCTAAGTTCTCGAGAATTTATATCCCCACCCCACACTTAAGATTTTGTAATGCCCTCATTACAAAAAATCAGATAAAAAATATAAATTTGAGAGGACAAAAAAAATGTAAAGGTAGTTAGAAATTCCTTAGTTAAAAATTGGAGATCGTAAAATGCTTCGTATGAACATATCCAATCCTTATATCACAATATAAATTTGGTGTTTCGTTATGTTGAATGCATCATCATCGTAAGTACCTGTCAAACAACCATGTTAATCACACACAAGATGGGGTTGTACATTTATAGTACAAAAATTTTTACCCCACACTAAAAATTTTTGTGTCTTTGTTAAACAAAAGCATAATAAATTAAAAACGCACCATAAAAAAAATTATTATTATTATTATATAACTGTAAGTAATTAGAATTTTAAAATATCCTTTATAAAATTTATGTTTCTTTTAGGTAACGGAAATTTAGGCTATTATGCCTAATCTTTATCCGTTCATAAATTTTAAAATTTAATTTTTAAAATTTAATGTATTAAATATTTATTTATTTTTTTTCGATTTTTAAAAATCACACAAATTTAATAAGAATTAAATGCACTCTAATTTTTTTTTTAATATTATAAATCACATAATGAATTTAAGGCACACAAAACATGATTTTTTCAACAAGTCATTTTCTCGACTCGACCCCACACTTTATTGCCTAGCGGGGTCAAATTTTTCTATACTTATCGGACGACATGTAAAATCAGTGGAGAAAGTTCCACGAATCAGAAGAGTGAGCCATTCATTTACATCTCGGGTGATATATAATATATCAGATAAATCCTTTTTCAGTTGACCGAAAAAAAATGACTCAACCCGAGAGTCAACGCACAACTCTTCTCTAAGTGCGGCTTGCAATAAAAATTTTATTCTTCTAGGTGGATCCTGCCCAAATGGATCATTTTTTAAGATATTCCAAATGTTAACCTCTTGAGGATATACGAATTTCACATGAGAAGGTGACTTCTCAAGTAGTTCTAATATATTAAACTTTTCATCCTCAATATTTTCTAACGACTTCATCAATTCGACCTCCTCATTATCACAATTATACGCGAGTGGATTATTATAAACTGCAAAGATCTCGGGTGTAACACCCTCATTTTCCTCATCATTATACCAAAGCGGATTAGTATAACAGGAAAAGATCTCTGGCGTATGATTAACTGGTTCTACCACTTCGACCTCGGAATCATAATGCTCATCATTTTTATTTCCATTTACCCCACGTTCATTTAGGTTTTTCATAGAGATTTCATATTCTTTTAATTCAGGAGGGTTATGTGAATTAATTTTTACAATTTCAATTTGCACCTCGTCTTCCTCATTAATTGTTTGGTCGTTTGAAACCTGTAAAATAGGGTTAGGATAATAAAATGGAGACTCAACTGATGAATCATCCGATTGTCTTTCCGAAAGAATAGTAAACAAACGATCCATTTCTCTTTTTAGATTTTGAATAGATGCTTAATTTTGTTGGCATTGTTGATTTAGTAATTCCCTAGTTTCGGTTTGACTTTCAATAAAACTCATCATAATATTTTGAAATTTATACGAGAAATTTTCTTCATTTTGAGTTTGTTGAAAATTTTGTGGTATTTGGTCAGAAGATTGGTATTGTTGATAATTTTGTGAAGAGTCGTAATAAGGTTGGTTTAGATAATAAAAATCTGGATTCGAGTTATTCTCTTGATATTCATTCCATATATAGTTCATGGGTTCATAACTCTCCATTTGATCCAGGGAAATATGATAATCACATTCCCAAGTTAAATGGTAACCTCCACAATTTTCACAAATATATGTAGTTTCAACCCTATTAAACGTAGATGAATCGCACCAATTATCATCAAAACTTGTTTGAGAGTATTGATTAAATTGTTGGGTATTAAAAAGATTTTCCATGGTCATATTCTCAAAATCATCCATATTACAGTATGACTGGAACCTAGTTGAAATTTAAAAAGAACAAAGAGAAAAATAAAACAAAACTTTCGTAGGAAAATAAATCACGACGAAAGGATCAAATAACTAAAAGTAATTAAATTCCTGAATGAACAATTTCTCCCCGGCAGCGGCGCCAAAAAGTTGATGTGTTGAAACTATACCTTTATTTATGAACGGATTTGAGTTATTTTATTACACAAATTGATTTATTGTATATGTGGTGTTTTAATGAATTCAGGTTGATTTCACACACATATAGGCAACTAGTCCTATCCGCGTAGTTTAGTTTGTTGGTAAATTCGGTTCGTTCCACAGGGAGAATGGAGTTCAAGAGATTAAATTATCGATAGTTAATCTAGTAGAAAAGGGGTTATAATAATAAAAAGATTTAATTAAAACTTGGAATTTAAACTAAAATCGTAACAGTACTATATCTACACTTATGCGTTTCGTGTAGGTATATACGCGATACACGTATATTTTTAATGATACGCTATTCGTGTGACATTATACGCGATCCGCGTATGCTTTATACGATGTGACAAACAGTTATGGTACAATCTTAGTATTTTGATGTATATTTTTATATTTTAGTGCTATAAATAATACGTAAATAATAATAATAAATATTTTACAATATATATAAATGGGAGTGTTTACTTAAATGTGTCACCTCTAGATCCATGGATTGTTTTGAATTTAAGCTCTATTAAAATGTTTAGTATAAAACTTATATTTTTCTTTCGAATAATTGAAGTTTCAACTAGCTAAATTAAGTCTAATTTTCATTTGATCTTATTTAGATAGTTACTAGTCCCCAAGTATTTAAATTGAGACCCAACCCAGTTTTGACTTTCGCCAAAACCCAAATCATAACGGTTTCCCTTTTTACAATTTCACTATTATATACCTAATGATATTACCCAAACCACCGAACTTTATTTCTAATTTAGTGTTAATAAATTATTCATAAGTTCGTCTAAATCACTTTTAATGTTGAAGCTTAATTTATATAAATAAAAATAACTTTCGTTATTTGAATCTAATTAATTAAGTGACAAGGGTTAAATATCTAAATACATAATAATGGTTCTTTTAATTAGGCTCAATGTTAAAAATACTTAAGTTACATTTTAATTTTTACAAATGATAACAATCCATTTCACTAGGGGCTCTACATCTAAGCAAACACTAGAGAAATTTACTAACTAATCATGATAATGATATGAGAGTAAAAATAATAATACATAAACATAAACATAATACTCCCTCCGTCCCTAAATTATTGTCCAGTATTCCATTTTGGGATGTCCCAAATTAATTGTCTACTTCCATAAATAGAAAGGAAAGGAGATATTTCATTGGTGGATCTGGAGAGAGAAGATATTTCATTGGTGGAGAAATAAAGTTAGTGGGATTTCCTAAAACTGTGTATTTTTTGTCTGGGGACAATTAATCTGGGACGGAGGGAGTAATAAGTAACAATGACAATAATAAAAATGAAAGTAACAAACTTACAAAAGGTCTTCAATTTAATGATTACAGATGGTAGAAAATGGAAATGAAAGCACCCTTGCACTCGCACAATAATGCCAAACAAAGCTTCAATTTATTGATTGGAAATGGTAAGAAATGGAAATGATAAGAAATGGAAATGAGAGCACCCGTGCAGACGAATAATAACACCCTTACAATATTGAAATTATCCTAATTGAACTTGGAAATAATAATAGGACGAAATGTAAACTG
Organism: Rutidosis leptorrhynchoides; assembly: GCF_046630445.1. Classification (NCBI taxonomy): domain Eukaryota; kingdom Viridiplantae; phylum Streptophyta; class Magnoliopsida; order Asterales; family Asteraceae; genus Rutidosis; species Rutidosis leptorrhynchoides. The sequence continues at coordinate 489,451,222 of NC_092333.1, forward strand.
AAAATAAATTATACGGAATAAATTTAGAAGTAATTTTGGACAGTGTTTTTTCTACTGTCCTGCGGCCTAACTACTAAACTACTTATCTAATTACTTGAAAAATGAAATTTGAGAATGTTGAATGTTTCTCAGTCTCTGCCCCTGTGTCTTGATAATATACTCCATATTTAAATTAGACACTAGTAGTTGAAATAATTTGTGATCTGTATGCTGACATCCTTTATGTTGTAAACGAAAAAGTAGCAATATAAAACCCATAAAGCAGCCGTCCATGTGAACTTGGAATCTAGATCTGGTCGAAAAACTACGCGTTTCGCGTAGATGGGTACGCGTTTCGCGTAAGATGTCTTCTTGAAAGTTGTAGATTTTTGAGTTACGGACGTCTGGACACCTGATTCGCCTTTTTTTGAGTTCGTATGATTTAGTTATGATTTTTTTCGTGCAAGCGCGCTGATTTCGTGATTTCGATAGTTTTAACTTGTAGTCTTGAGGCGCGATGTTGTAGTCTTTTGTTGCTCATTAGAAATCTTCATTTTATCTTCATTTTGATCTTTATACCATTAAAAATCCATAATAACATTTCATTCGACGCTTTGGACATTTTAACCAATTACAAACCTGAAAACTACTCGAATACACATAAAATCATAACATTTGGGACTGATATTGTGACTAAGAATATGCATTAATTGAGCAATATCAGCCACACTGGCTACCTTGATCCAGCAACACGAATGGCTCTACCGGGCTGCTAATCTACACGGGTACTACACATGGGCCCTATTGAAACGACCCGTCCATATCACTATAAACGCAGTACGTTATTCATTGGTCCCATAGCGAGGTATTTGACCTCTATATGATACGTTTTAGAAATTATTGCATTCGTTTCATAAAAAGCACACCATTATTATACATAATGCATGTTTTAAACAAGTGGGCAATTATTTAAGAAATAATCCCCATAATACATCGGTTTCCAAATACTACAAACGTGACATAAAATTTGAATATAATACATGACAAAGGTTTTATTAAATACAACACTTCATTTAAACAAAAGCATGAGACTCCATGCATAGCTTGCTCAAATAATGCAACAGCGGAAGACTTTCTTAAGGACCTGAGAATAAACATGCTTAAACAGTCAACACAAAGGTTGGTGAGATATATAGGTTTAGCATCGATATAAATATAGACCACAAGATTTCATAGTTATAAATATATGTACACTCGCAAGTGTATAAAAGTATTCTATAAGTTGTTGAGCGCTTCGGTAGCCATACTTAACCATTAATGTGGCATATTCCCTTTATTATCAAATCTCCCTACACTGTACCAAGTGTAGTAAAAATGAAGTACTATGCAACCGTTTACGATACTAGAGCGACTAGCCCGGTTGGGGTTGTCAAACCCGATAGATCTATCAATAGGATTCGCGCTTACATGTTCTTACAACATGTAAATATTAGTTACCAAGCTATTAGGGAACATATGCAATGTGGTACAACTCAACGTAGAATATATTTTAAGTACTTGTGTCCATGGCGTAAAACATAAAATGCATGTATTCTCATCCCAAAATATTTTTAGAGTTTAAAAATGGGACTATATACTCACGGTAGTAAAAGTATACTAATAATAAGTTTTTAACTTATTAAAAATGTAGCCGTCGTCCTTGGATTCACGAACCTATAACAATAATAATGATTCAGATAATAATACGACATGTGAATAAAATAAAACAAGTTCATAGAATACTTATATATTAATTTTTAACATTTTTATGTTAGTAGTCCTTTGTTAGTAGTCCAAAATAGTCCGAAATGTCCAACAATCCAATAATTGGTATATATATAATCTTAGAATTACCCCCCACGAAGTATTGTATACGTATTGTTTTTGCATCAACCCAGAGACGTATTGTATACGTATTGTCTTAGAATTTATCAAAACATATTTTATACTTATTGTATTAGGATTTATCAAAACGTATTGTATACTTATTGTCATGGAATTTACCAAGATTATTATATATATACGATCTTGGAATTAACTAAGATTATAATATTTTGTTATACTAATGATAACATGTCCAAATATATATAGGATATAGGAAAAGTTAGCAAGGATATGGTTAATATAGTTTTTACAATATAAATTTCGTCTATACAACGTTAATTTTAGTTGATTTTGTTTTGCTCGCCAAATATTCATTACAACTCCGTTTAAAGTGAATCAAATTGCTATGGATTCCTTAAGAAGTTAATTTTTCAAAAACAATTCGAAAATTTCAGTCCATGTATTAATATTCAGAGTTTTACCCTCTTTTTGTGCCGGTGGACAGATTTGGAAGAATCCCGGCACCCACCCAATATATGATTTTTGATAAAATACTTCCACTTTGTCTAAAATCATGAAAAAAATACTGGAAGTATTATTTACATATATTAACATATTTCCAAAGTCTTAGCCTCGAACTCAAAGTCTAAGATAGGTTTTTAATTCCCAACCCAAAACAGCCCGCTTTTTACCGAATGGAGATTAAACGATATATGTTAAGTTTCAAGGTGTTCTTTATATGTAAAAGTTATAAGTTCTTATATTAACTTCATAATATATATAAATAAGTGTTATTAGAGTTAAGTAAGAAAGATTAGATTAGTTTTTCAAACAAGTTTAGAATCAACTAAACTATGTTCTAGTTTATGAACTCTTATATAGATAGCTATAAACATATGAATTAAACAAGAGTTGAAGTAGAGTTTTTAGTTCAAGTTTAGAATGTAAAGTTGCTGGAAAGAAGTAGTATAATAAAACTTGAGAGAGTTCTTGCAAGTGTGTGTGAAAATTTGGAAAATGAATGTGTAAAAATGAGTTAGAAATGGTGCTTATTTATAGGCTTGTAAAATTTGGTTTTTAGTAAAAATATCTAAGATAAGTTAAAATGTAATATGTCATGGATGACATATTAAATTGATTAGGTCATAGATGACATATTACACAAATAATTTTAGATTTCTATTAGTATATACCAATAGTAAATACTTCTAGAAGCTGTGTATAATACGGGTAAAAATACCGTGTGAATGCGAGTAGAATTCTTGAGGAAATTGAACGGAAATACAAGTATAGCTATCCTTTATATGTTTTGGTATATTATAAAGTGTATTCAATACTTGTAAGGATGTATTTACACTAGTAATACATTATATGTTAATACATTTTAACATAAGTTAATTACGTCGTTTAAATAGTAACATATATATTGTTCAAAAACTCTTTAAATTAGTAGTATGAAAATATATATACAATACTTTGTTAATATACTTAATGAGATATTTAATTATCATATTTTCAAGTTAAATATATATAAATCCATATATATACACAATAATTAAACAATTAAATCAAGTTACGACGTTCGTGAATCGTCGGAATAAAAGGGTGACCAAAAGCTTGTGTAAAACTCTTTCCGGAGGTTTAAGATTTATTAAAATTCATTGCTTATCAAGTTGAAATTATATAAAGATTAAGTTTAAATTTGGTCGGAAATTTCCCGGTCGTCACACCTATGTCCGGCCTACCCAAAGTACATGCCTATGTTACACGGCATGTCAGGCTGAATTTTTCTTATAAATAGGGTTGATTTTCTCATTCGTAACATATAAAAAAGAACCATTTCTCTATTTATTACTTTAAAAACACTTCATGTAGTAGTTTAGTAGTTTAGCTTTTTGTTCAGAGGATACTCCTGAGTTCCTGCGAGCAATGGCGAATCTCTGTACGCATCACTTTTCATGTTATAATTTGAAACACACTTTTTACTTAAACATGTCTTGTCATTATTTATGTTTGAATATGAATTCTTACATTACCATGCTTGCATAAGTTATTCGTATGTCACCATGATGTAGACTTAGGCTAGTGTAATTATGTAAATTAGTACAATTGTTATTGTTAGCCCGTATGCTAGATCTTTAGGATTGATCAACTTAAGTTGTGATCGAGACTTGTCCAGTTATATGAAATTAGCTATTTCATAAGATTAAGACCTGATATCGTGTAAAAGGTCATATTTTTACTAACAATATCTATTCAAATTCTACATGTATTCAAGCAAAATAGTTCAATAAATGCACTAATCCACTAAGTTTTGCTAAACAAGACTTTAAAAGCTCACTTTGCAAAAAAGCTGGATAAAAGCCAAAATTAGGGTTTTCTAACCCTAATTTTAGGAACTAACCTAGAAGACCACAATAAGAGCTTAAGATCACTAACTAGAGTTGCCAGCACTTATTCAAGACATGCATATGAAGATCTATTAAGAACCTAGAAGCTTATAGGATTCAAATACAAAGATCAAGACGTTTCAAGACTTATACACACAAAAAACACACACAAAACCCTAATCACACAATACTTTAAATAAACTGAAAGGAACATCTAGAAGTGATTAAGGGGGTTTTGTGTTACTATTAAAAGTCTAAGGAACCCCAAGAAAGTGTATCCGCTGAAATTCAAGTCAAAACGTATACCGATGAGATATCACGTAAAAAGTCATGTTTTTACTAACGATATCTACGCATATTCTACATGTATTCAAGCAAAATAGTTCATTAAATGCACTAATCCACTAAGTTTTGCTAAGAAGGACTTTAAAAGTTCACTTTGCAAAAAAGCTATAAAAAGAGCCAAAATTAGGGTTTTCTAACCCTAATTTCAAAGAACCAACCTAGAAGACTACCAAAAAAGCTCAAGATCACTAACCAGAGTTACCAGGACTCATTCAAGACATGTATATAAAGATCTATCAAGATCCTAAAAGCTCATCTGATTCATTACATAGATCAAGAGGTTTTAAGACTTATACACACAGAAAACACACATAAAACCCTAATCACATAATAATTCGAATACTACCGCAAGGAATACCAGGAGTGATTCAGGGGATTGTGTGTAACTAATATGAGTCTATGAAACCCCAAGAAAGTGCATTTTTTGAATTTCAAGCCAAAACATATACCAGTGCTTAAACGACGTACTATCAGAAATCCGTATACGATAAAGACGGAGTGCAAACGCACAACTAACCAACCTAGTTACACCAAATAGCGACCCAGTTGGTGCAACTGGTGACCCAGTTGGTGCAACTAGAGACCCAGTTACCACAACTGGCAACCCAGTTAGCAGAACTGGCGACCCAATTGTGAGAAGTGGCGACTCAGGAATTGTAACTGGCGACTGAGGAATTTCAACTGGCGACCCAGAAAACAAAATTGGTGACCCAAAAATAAAAACAGGTGACACAAGAATCAAAACTGGTGACCTAGGGTTAGCAATTATCGACCCAGGTTAGCTAACTGACGACTCGGAGCTTGAAACTGGCGACTCGTGGTTAACAACTGGCGACTCGTGGTTAAGCAACCGGCAACCCAGGACTACAAATGGTGACCTAGTTCTCGTATAAGTAGAGGCCTCAGACGTTCATTTCATTCATTCAGAAAACTCAGAGCTCTCTCTCATGTTCCGAGTTTTCACCACTCTTTCTCTCTCAATATACAATTATGCAAGCTTATGCTAGTTTAGTATAAATTAGTGTAGGTCTTGTAAGCTCCTAAGAAGCAATCTATACTTAAAGCAAGAGTTGGAGTTGGGTCTTATGTAATATTTTTCAATGAATAATACATAAGTGAAACACGGTAATAGCAAGCGTTGCAAGGATCGTTTATAATCACTTATAAGTTATCTATTACTACATTTATTACATATTACGTTACTTTTTCTTTATAATTATATAATTGTTAAATGTGTTGTTATAATAATTATTAATATATATTGAAATCGTAATATTTATAAACACTATCCTGTAATATTCACTGCGTAAGCTATTGAATATTATATATATATATATATATATATATATATATATATATATATATATATATATAAGAGGGAAGCACTTTTTTATGAGGAAGTGGGGGGAAGTAAATTTTTTTTGTTTTTTTCGAAATTTTTTTAAGACATCAAATTTAGGTGAAAATATGAACATTTAAAAAAGACATTTTGTGATGAATGTTATTATTTAGGCGGAAAAATGATCGAAGAAAGAATTGATAACATTCATCATGAGTAATATTATTCCTAACAATATTTTTGGAATGTTGTTTTCTTTCATCTTATATGAAGTTGTTTTTCAAAATTTAGCCCGATTTAGAGTGTAGGGTTTAGAGTTTAGGTTTAGTCCTTAAATCATAAACCCTAAACCTTAAACTCTAAACCGTTCGTGTTAAAAATTCAATCTAAACCCTAATTTGTAAACCCTAAACCCTAATTTCTAAACCCCAATAGCTAAACCCTAATTTTTGAACCATAATTTCTAATCCCTAATTTTTAAACCCTAAAAAAAAAACCTCAAAAGCATAATATTACTCATGATACATGTTTTCATTTTTTTATTCGAGCGTTTTCCTGCCAAAATAATAACATTCATCACAAAGTGTCTTATTTAAATGTTCATATTTTCATGTGATCTTGATGCCTAAATTTTTTTTTTGTTGAAAAAAACGAAAAAAGTTTACTTCCCCCTGTGCTTATAACACCCCGCCAAATTTCCATCTGACGGCGCGTTAATCCAGGTCCCACAGTTAACAGTTACACCCTCTATATGAGACGTTTAAAGAAATCGCATTTAATTTTATTAAAAGTTGACTTTCAAAAACATAAGTCAATAATCCCAAAATAGAAACACTGTTGTGATCGTACCCACAAGCTAACAGTATTTAAACAGTTATAAAAGTTTTAAATGCGAAAGTAAATAATGTTCAATAAAATAAATGCTGACTCCACGGCCAGACATGCAGCAAACACAGCGAAAGCCTACCTCTTAAGGACCTGAGAATAAAAACACGCAAAAACAGGTCAACAATAATGTTGGTGAATCTACAGGTTTAGAGTAATGTAGTAATATCTGAAAAACAGTTATCAGAAAAATAGTTTAGTTTCCTTGACCACGAGATTTTAACGTTTTCATAATCTGAGAACCTGAATACTAGCAATGACCCGAGTATAGAAGCCACTATACCCGCCTTTACCTCCTAAAATGTTTTACACTTGTTCGAGCGTATCCAATGTTCAAAATAAATGCACCACAGTTTTTATAGCGGGTGAGGTTGTCAACCTAACGGATCCGTCCATCTAAATCATGCTTACACCGATGGTATTAAAAGTATTCAAGCTAGAGGCTTTGTGAACAAACTCAGTACACATATATAGTACTCGTGTCAATACAAAAGCATTTGATAAAGTAAGTATAATAGCATGTATTCTCATCCTTGAAAACATGTAAAACGCGGGACTGTAGACTCACCTTTGAATAAGCTTGGATGACTGACAAAAACTCGTACAGTTTACTGCTGAGTAAGGCAACCTAAGTATACGTATTTAGGTTGGTCAATACATGCATCTTAAATAAGGGTGGTTTCATAGTATACGTTGTCTTATTGCTCGACTCGACGCGTTTTAAAGTAAAAGTCAACATATAGTCAAGTAATTCATGCAAGTCAAACAAAGTCAACCGAAGTCAAACCGAAAGTCAAACTTGGTCAATGTGGTCAACTAAAGTCAACATCAGTAGGTTCATGTCAAATGTTGGTCAACATGTCAAACCTAAGCCAAACAATATGTTTCAGGTCATGAATAATCATTTTCACAATTTCAGTTTAACGTTGTGCATAAAGTTCATGAACACGTAGCATACTTAGCACAATATCTCATAGTACAAAATTCACGTAAACATGGAAATTCTAGATCATAATTATACTTAAAATTGATTCCAAAAAGTCCAGCCAGGGGCTCATACGATAATTAAAAGTCAGGAATTAGAAGGGGTACATTTGGGGTTTGCCCAGTCAGTTTCTGACCGCGCACTGATTTCGTTTTGGCTATAACCGGAGTTAGGAACATGAAATTGATACAAGAGCAGTGGCCATAGTTCAAAGACAAGTCAAAGTAACACATATCAAAAATCTAGCAACTTTTGTTTAGCCAATTAGTACATGTTATTCGTTCAAGTTGAATATTCGGTTTTCAGCTCAAATCAGAATTTACATAAAGTATGGCTCTATTGTGCCAAATGCATAAGGTTTCAGAGATTGACATAAACTAACAATAAGTCTCATATCATGTTAAGTTTCATTTTCCAGTAGCATAGATTCTAATTCAATACACACAATCCACAGAGTACAAAATAGTGAGCAAGTTACAGATTCGATTCCCATTTAGTTAGTCACATTCGCACGCGATTATCCGAAGATCTAGATACAATTAGCCTATGATATCCACATGAAAAATGAAGTAATTTTTGTCTAAATTTCAAATATGCAAAGATTTAATCACAGAAGTTAACACATTTTATTATATAAGGTTATTTTCATGCAAGTACTGTATAAAACTATTTTTACACTAATTCAAGCATATCTCGGGCTATACATAAGCAAACGACATGATATCCTAGTCTAAATTGAGTGTTTTTAAATTATCTTTCCATTGGTATAAGTCTCACAGGCCAATTCATTGTCTATCAATACCAGATTTCTGATCAAGCAGCAAAAACACAACGATAATTCAAATTGACATAACTTAATCATACGGAAACAAAATCGAGCGAATCCAAAGCCTAAAATCAATAGTTTTTTGCAAGGAATATGAATATAACATAATAATTAACATTTGAAAAAATTAATTTTTCTGATCAAGCAAAAACAAATTCGTTTTTAAACCCTAGCGCATCAAACAATCAATATAACGATTACAATTAACATGTACGCGTATAGACTTGAGCAATTGACAACATATCTATGAAGCTCTAATAAAAATCAGATTTTTACGATTAGGGTTTAGCTAAATATACCTTAGATCTCTAAAAGAATTATACCAACGCGTAGAGGAGATCGAGAATTGCAACTTTCGTGTTCAAGGTTTTATCAAAAATTGAAAACTAAGAGTTATGGGATGGTGATGGTGGTCGACGAATGGAGCAGAGGGAGGAGGGAGTCGACTGCTTTCTTTTTGTGTGAGGGTTTCCCTAATTTTTGTTAAACATTCTAATTTATACTAACCCTAGTTCTCCTAAATTGCACATAAGTCCTCCTAGTTATCAAAATTCAACACAAAAAGGTGGGGAGGGGGTGGTCGGCTGTATGGGCCCCATGGGGTACTCCCGGGCTCGTGTTTTACAATTTCGTGTAATCGTGGTCCGTTTTAAGTGTCGTTTAGTCGTACCGAATGCCCGAAACGCTAACCCGATCGTTAAACGCAACCAATCGTTTAATTTATTAAAAACCCAATAAATTAAATATTTTAAAAAGTTAATAATCAATAAAATTAATTATTAAAATAAACCCGAGCGTTTCGTTGCCAAAAGGTAGTTATCAAAAGCGTATCATTTTTATCGTATTTCATTATCCGAAATATTTATTTGAATTAATATCAACCCATATTAATTATTATGACCCTCCAAAGATCAAGTACGCATTTATTACACGTATACGCACAAAAGTTAAATAATCGCCGTTAAATAAACTAATGGGAGGTTAACGAAAGTAACGGAAAAAGCAGGGTTGTTACATTACCCACCTGTTATTAAAAATTTCGTCCTGAAATTTTAGTGATCGTCCTCTGAAGTAGTTTCTTCGGGAAACAGTTGCGGGTATTTCAGCCTCATCTGGTCTTCATGCTCCCACGTGAACTCTGGTCCTCTTCTCGCATTCCACCGAACTTTAACGATAGGACTTCTGCTTTGTTTCAATTTTTTGACCTCACGACCCAAAATTTTGACAGGTTCCTCAATGAAATGAAGTTTATCGTCGATACGTAGTTCCTCTAAAGGAATAATCAAATTCTCCTCTGCTAGGCACTTCTTTAGATTGGATACATGAAAAACGTCGTGTATACCGCTGAGAGCTTGTGGCAGTTCCAATCTGTAAGCTACTGGTCCAACTCTTTCAGTTATCTCAATCGGTCTAACATATCTAGGACTCAGTTTACCTTGTTTTCCAAATCGTACAACACCCTTCCAAGGTGATACTTTAAGCAAAACTTTGTCACCAACTTGGAATTCTATGTCTATCCGTCTAACATCGACGTAACTCTTTTGATGACTTCGAGCCGTTCTCAATCGTTCCTGAATCTGTAGAACTTTCTCAGTTGTCTCCTGAATAATTTCAGGACCTGTCTACTGACTATCTCCCAACTCGCTCCAACAGACGGGAGATCTACACTTCCTTCCGTACAGTGCTTTGAAAGGTGCAGCTTTAATGCTCGCATGGTAGCTGTTATTGTACGAGAACTCAGCTAGTGGTAAATACTTATCCCATCCGTTACCGAAATCAATGACACATGCCCTCAACTGTGACGACCCGGGAATTTCCGACTAAATTTAAACTTCATCTTGATATGATTTCGATACGATAAGTAAAGTATGTAATGTTGAGTCTAGAAAATTTAGAACTGTTTCACATATTCAATTGACCTTCGACTGCTCTCGACGATTCACGAACAACTATTTGTAAATAGATACATATATATTTAATATATATATATATATATATATATATATATATATATATATATATATATATATATATATATATATATATATATATAATAATAATAATAATAATAATAATAATAATAATTTGAAATATTATTTGATATAATATATGATTAACTTTAATAAATATGTAAAATAATATGCGATGTAATGAAAACTACTATTATAATTATATAGATATGTATATATATGTATATAAATATTTCTTGTAAATTTATATATAAAATTATATTAAATCTAATTGTTTAAAAATATATTATATATTTATTTTAGTAGTTAAAACTTGCTATTTAAAAGTGTTTGCATATAGAAAGAGAATATATTAAAAATAATTGATTTCGAACCTAATTAGTAAACGTCAGTGACACTCGGTTGATGTTTCATTAGTTTTAATATAGATATAATACACGTTCATGATTGATTAAGATAAAAAGTTGGACTGTAAATTGATTACAAAGATTTTAGATTTGTTAAAAATATTTTTACATTTCTAAGTTTAAACATTAGTACTCCGTACATATAAATTGGAACCGAAAATAAACAATTATTGAACCTTTTTGATCAGATTTCAAACAGTTAATGAGTGAAATAATTAATTATATATAATCTAAAAGTTTGGGATTTTTAGGAACACTTTTATTCGTAACTGTTTAGCAATGGACACGGCCCGTAAAAAACGTCGGCAATGGAATAGTATTAATATCCATGATTGAATATTGAATTGATTTAATCATTGTTTATTGCTTTATTTATATTGAATTAGTTAGATATATATATACAACTACATATATATGTATTACAGATATGTACAACCAATCACACAACACTTTAACATCTTCTTAGTCATGACAACCATCCCCACAGCACCACCATGAGCCATCGTCTGCCACCACTCCCAACCATCACAAACAACTCCCTCTAATTACCCTCTCACTCTCCATGAACAACACACTAAAACCACCATCCCGGTACACTATCTCCCACCACCATCGTGACCTTCTTTTACTCATCACCACGGCACCACCCTAATCACTCATCTCTTATCCTCTTCTAGTTCGGTTACCATTCACCACCTGCACTTCTAGTTTTCATTGTATACGGCTGCCATCACAGTCCACCCCTCTCTATCTTTAACAAGAACAAACACTAAACAACCACCAAAACCTGGCTAATTATCCTTCCCTACAATTACTGTTACAGTTTTTTTTATTTTCTGTTTTCATTTCAAACACCCACAACCAACAACCACTCGCCACCCTACAGTCACCATAAACCAAGAACCACCGAACACCATACGCCACCACCTTCCATTACCATAACCATAAAACCCCTTAAAACCATCATCATCAACCACCGCTGCTATTTCTTTTTCTATTTCTCTCCTTGTTGCTCGATACAGCAACTGCTACAGCTCTTGTATTCTGATTCTATTTGAAACCCTTTATGATTCTTTTCTGTTTCTATGAACCTCCAAACTATTGTTGACGTGAAGAAGAAGATGATTAGTGATTACTCGATGATTTCTTATTTTCTGTTCGAATATCGTAATGATAAGATAACGGGTTGGTGATGATTGAGGAACGAAGGAAGATGATGATTAGATGATAAAATAAAGATGATTATGATGTTATTATTTTATGTGATACGAGTATGATGATCACGAACAAGAAATGATGAGGACGATTAGGAATTGATGATGATTAACTTACCGTGATTCGGTGATAACAAGGGATTATTGTGATGATTGATGAAGGTGTACATGATGGTATTACAGAAATCGGGTTAAGAAGAAGGAGAAGAACATATAGTTAAAGGTTAAAAGAATTTAGGATGGTAATTGTTTCACAAAGGCAGAGATAGCGTAATGGTTAGGAGGGTGTTGGGTGAGCGAGGAGTCCTAGGTTCGAACCCAGGCCACGGCAATATATTTTTTTATTAAGAGAAGAAGTTGGGCCGTGTGTTCTAAGTTGGGCTATGTCCCTGTTATGATGTTGGGCTGCTAATTCGTACTGGATTGGGCCGAGATGTTGGGATGGAAGAAGATAAGTGACGGGTTATAAATCATACTATGGAGTTTAAATAAAAAAAATATAAGTGGCGAAGTGGTTGAGGGTTAGTTGGGGTTGCGAGAGGTCTCGGGTTCGAGCCCGGGTTTTGGACATTCTTTTTTATATGGGGCTTATTTTTTAAAGGTAGTCATTTTAATATTATTATTATTATTGTTATTATTATTATTATTATTATTATTATTATTATTATTATTATTATTATTATTATTATTATTATTATTATTTTCATTATGATTATTGTTATTATTGTATTGCCATTATAAATTGTTATTATCATTATTATTATTAAAAATTGTTATCATGATTAATATTATAGTTATTATTATTATTACTAATAAAAGTATTAGTTATCATTTATTATAAGTTTTACTATTAGAGTCACAAATATGAATATTATTATTATTATTATGATTACTAATTTATTATTTTAGTACTATGACAACTACGATTATATTTAGGATTACTATTAGTATTGTTGATATAAGAATAATACAAGTTATTATTATATTAGTATTAACATCATTTTTTGTAATTATTAGTATTATTATTATTATTAACATAATCACCATTGTTAACAATATCATTATTATTATTATTAGTATGATCAACATTAAGAAAGTTATTATTATTAGTAAATTATTATTTTCAATACTATCATTATATTCTTTTCAGATAAATATTTTGTATCTAAGATATACTTATACTGTAAAAGTATTAATAGTTTATATACTTATATATATCAAACATATTAACACTGTGTATATAAATACTTATATATAACAAACCAATGATTTTTTTATATATATAATACTAATCATATATGTATAGAGATATTAATATAACTAAATATTTAGATATTAATCATTTTAAGTATATATACAACATAAAAACATATAACATATAATTTAAAATATAATATAAGTATTTGTTTTAATGGAGTTTAGTATAAATTCTATATAACTAAAAATATAAAGATTAATACATTCTAATATAAACAAATGATACAGGTTCGTGAATCCGAGGCCAACCCTGCATTGTTCAGTTGTTTAATGTCGTCATATGTATTTTTACTACAAAATACATTAGGTGAGTTTCATTTGCCCTTTTTACTCTTTATACTTTTGGGCTGAGAATACATGCAAATGCTTTATTAACTGTTTTACAATATTTATATGCGTGAGTTTCATTTGCTCCCTTTTTTTTAAATGCTTTTGCAATATATATTTTTGGGACTGAGAATACATGCGCTGCTTTTATAAATGTTTGACGAAATAGACACAAGTAATCGAAACTACATTCTATGGTTGAATTATCAAAATCGAATATGCCCTTTTTATTAAGTCTGGTAATCTAAGAATTAGGGAACAGACACCCTAATTGACGCGAACTCTAAAGATAGATCTATCGGACCCAACAAGCCCCATCCAAAGTAACGGATGCTTTAGAACTTCGAAATTTATATCATGTCCGAAGGAGGATCCCGGAATGATGGGGATATTCTTATATGCATATTGTGAATGTCGGTTACCAGGTGTTCAATCTATATGAATGATTATTTTTGTCTCTATGCATGGGACGTATATTTATGAGAAATGAAGATAAAAATCTTGTGGTCTATTAAAATGATGGAAATGATTATTTATGTTAAACTAATGAACTCACCAACCTTTTGGTTGACACTTTAAAGCATGTTTATTCTCAGGTATGAAAGAAATATTCCGCTGTGCATTAGCTCATCTTAGAGATATTACTTGGAGTCATTCATGACATATTTCAAAAGACGTTGCATTCGAGTCGTTGCGTTCATCAAGATTATTATTAAGTCAATTATAGTTAGATATATTATGAAATGGTATGCTTGCCGTCAACTTTCGATGTAATGAAAGATTGTCTTTTCAAAATGAATGCAATGTTTGGAAAATGTATCATATAGAGGTCAAGTACCTCGCGATGTAATCAACTGTTGTGAATCGTTTATAATTGATATGGACTTCGTCCAGATGGATTAGGACGGGTCATCACATCAACATATCCTAAAAAGTCTGAATAGTTCGTTCGTTCTGGCCATCTGTCTGAGGGTGATATGTTGTACTCATATCTAAACGAGTCCCCATTGCTTTCTGTAATGACTGTCAAAATCTGGAAGTGAATCTGCTGCACAATCGGATATAATAGATATAGGCACTCCATGCCTAGAGACGACTTCCTTAATGTAGATGTAAGCCAACTTCTCCATTTTATCAGTTTCTCTTATCGGTAAAAAGTGTGTAGACTTAGTGAGACGATCCACGATAACCCAAATAGTATCGTGACCTCCCGCCGTTCTCGACAGTTTCGTGATGAAGTCCATGGTAATACCTTTCCACTTCCACTGGGGAATCTCTGGTTGAGTTAATAATCCTGATGGCTTCTGATGCTCAGCCTTATCTTTAGCGCACGTCAAGAACTTACCGACATAGGTAGCAATATCAGCTTTCAAATTTCGCCACCAATAAAATGCCTTTAAATCCTGGTACATTTTATCTGATCCCGGATGAATTGAGTACCTTGACTTGTGTGCTTCCTCCAACACTAGTTCTCTCAATCCACAAAACTTTGGTACCCAGATTCGATTAGAAAAGTACCATGTTCCATCCTCCTTGATGTCAAATTTCTTATCCATTCCTCTGAGAAATTCAACGTCGACATTTTCTTGTTTCACTGCTTCTTTTTGTGCTTCGCGGATTTGTGATGTGAGATTCGTACGGACAACTATGTTAAGAGCTTTAACTCTAAGAGGTCTCTCTCGCTCTTTTCTGCTTAAAGCATCCGCCACAACATTCGCCTTGCCCGGATGATATTGAAGTTCACAGTTATAATCATTAAGTAGTTCCATCCAACGTCGTTGTCGCATGTTGAGTTGTTTCTGATCGAATATGTGCTGTAAACTCTTATGGTCAGTGAAGATAGTAAATTTGGTTCCATACAGGTAGTGCCTCCACATTTTAAGTGCAAAGACAATAGCTCCTAGTTCAAGGTCGTGCGTAGTGTAGTTCTCCTCGTGAATCTTTAACTGTCGCGATCCATAAGCAATAACTTTATTTTGTTGCATAAGCACGCAACCCATTCCTTGACGTGAGGCTACACAATAAACAACAAAATCTTCACTTCCCTCAGGTAGAGACAATACTGGTGCAGTTGTTAACTTCTCTTTCAGCAACTGAAATGCGGACTCTTGCGGTTCTGACTATTCATACTTCTTATCCTTATGAGTCAACATGGTCAATGGTCGGGCGATCTTAGAGAATCCTTCGATGAATCTCTGGTAGTAACCAGCTAGACCCAAAAATTACCGAACCTGAGTTGGCGTCTTTGGAGTTTCCTAATTCTTAACCGACTCAATCTTTGCTGGATCGACCTATATTCCATTGGCCCCTACAACATGGCCAAGAAATTGTACTTCTGGTAACCAAAAGTCACACTTAGAGAACTTCGCATACAATTACTCATCTCTAAGTTTAGTCAGAATCGAACGTAGATGCTGTTCGTGCTCTTCTTTGTTCTTGGAGTACACCAATATATCATCAATAAACACAATGACGAATTTATCTAGGTATGGCTTACACACACGGCTCATGAGATCCATGAATATTGCTGGTGCGTTCGTCAAACCAAACGGCATCACTGTAAACTCATAATGTCTATAACGTGTTCTAAATGATGTCCTCGGGACATCAGCTTCTTTGACTCTCAATTGATGATACCCGGATCTCAAATCAATCCTTGGTAGCGGATACCAATTCTTGATTGTCAACTTGTTCAATTCTCTGTAATCGATACACAATCTCATCGACCCATATTTCTTTTTAACAAACAAGACCGGAGCTCCCCAAGGTGAAGAACTCAGTCGAATAAATCCCTTATCTAACAACTCTTGCAATTGACTAGACAACTCTTGAAGTTCTGGGGTGCAAGTCTATACGGTGTGCGAGCCACCGGTGCTGCTCCTGGCACTAAGTCTATCTGAAACTCAACTTCTCCATGCGGTGGGAGACCAGGTAATTCCTCCGAAAAAACTTCAAGAAATTCCTTAACTACAGGAACGTCTTCGGGTCTCCTTTCTTCAGGTACAATCTGGCTTACGTAAGCCATAAACGCGATACATCCCTTTCTCACATACTTTTAGACTTTCAAGCAGTTAATGAGATGTAATTGTGAGCCATTCTTTTCACCATAAATCATCATAGGTTCACCGTCAGCAATAGGAATACGAATAGCCTTTAGGTCACAGACCACCTCGGCTTTATTATCAACTAACCAGTCCATTCTAACCACAAGGTCAAAACTTCCCAGTTTAATAGGTATCACATCAATGCTAAAAGGCTTACTTTCTAACATCAAGGTACAATCACGATAAATCTTATCGGCTCTCATCAAATTACCATTCCCTAGTTCTATGGAATACACATTATCTAAGGAAGAAACAGGTTTCTTAACATTGTGACAAATATCCTTAGATATAAAACTTCTATCCGTGCCAGTATCAAATAAAACATAAACAGGTTGATCATCGAGTGAAAACGTACCCGTGACTAGCTTCGGATCATCACGAGCTTCAGCGGAATTGATGTTGAACGCCCTGCCTCAAGCATTCCCATTGTTGTTGTTCTTAGGACAGTCCTTCTTGAAATGACCAGGCTGTCCACAACTATAATAGTTCTTACCATTATTAGCATTGTTCGCGTTGTTTGCAGTGTTGTTGTTGTCGTCGTTGAGATTAACCTTGCAATCCTTCGACAAATGACCAAACTTCTTACAACGGTCACAATTTAGAACAGAACAGTTTCCAGTATGATGTTTGCCACACTTCTGACATTGTGGCTTTTTGCCCTTATACCCGGAGTTAGTTCCTGTGATCCCAGTGTCGTTGCGGTAATAATCTTGCTTCTTGAATGGCTGTTGATTAAAATTCGTGTCCTGACCACCGTTCCACTTCCTCTTACCATCGTTTGACTTATTCTCATTCACAGTAGTGCCCTTCCCTCTCTGGGCAATCTGATCCAATAGCAAACTAGCCATGTCAATAGCTTCTTGCACGTTTGCGTGTTTGGAAGTAGTGACCCCGCCTTGAATATTCTCACTTAGACCTTCGATGTACAGCTCCACCTTACGCCTTTCAGGAGTAACCATTTCAGGACACATTAACGCCAGCTCAAAGAACCTCTTGTTATAGACGGTGAGATCTTTGCCTACCAAATTCAGCTCTCGGATGTCGCGTTCCATTTTCTTAATCTCATTTCTTGAACAATACTCCTCTATCATTCTTTGCTTCAGAGTGTCCCAAGGTAGGGCATAAGCTTGATCTTGACCCACGGATTGAGCATAGTTGTTCCACTAGGTGAGCACACTGTCCGACAGTGTGCCTGTAGCAAAACCTACCCGGTCATTATCATTACACCCACTAATGCGAAAAACCGACTCAAGCTTCTCAAACCATCTAGTGAGACCAACTGGTCCCTCAGTTCCGTTGAAAGAATGCGGGTTACAACTAGTGAACGTTTTGTAAGAACATCCATTGCGGCCTTGAGTGCCGTTCCCATTGGTGTTGCTCGAACCACCACGATCATTACTATTTCAAGCGTTGTTGAATTCTCTCAGTAGTTCAGCTATTTCGGCCGCGATACCTTCGGCGACCATTCTCCTTATTTGAGCAGCGGTTGATTCCTTCGGAGGCATCTTCAACACAGAAAAACACTAGGTCAGTGTCAAAACAACGCTATATATGAAAATATACTAGCAACGAGTGTTGAAGACTAGTAAATAATAGAACGAAAAGATTCGCTAGTAGTGAGAAGTAGTGTAAGTAGTATTAGTAGTGATAGTAGTGTTAGTAGTGTTAGTAGTGACACTAGTGATAGTAGTGGTAGTAGCACTAAGTAGTAACAATAATGGCAATAGTAGTAGTATAACATAACACAAGTATTATGGTCATACAAAGTTATTAATATAGAATAATACCGCATGCAATAAAAGATAATAGTTACTAATAGCATAACCACCATTATTATAAATAAAATCCATAAGTGATAAACCAATATCCAAAAGTAGCAACCCAAACAAAAACATAATGTGCTAGTAGCCCGGTTTATAGCACCCGGTAAGTCGTATATAACCGCTTAAAGAAAGAATGGTGGGTGGAAAAGAAGTTCATGGTCAATGACCCTTCACTTCCTCTTCTGTCGGGTACGAGAGGCAGGTCCATCATTCCTCGACCTATCACGTTCCGCCTCCAACGCAGCAACCCTGGCAGTCAAGGCTGCTATCAATCTCGTCATCTCAACGAACCTCGCTTCGGCCTCATACGTATAAGTATTTATACATGTGACCCTTTCGTCCAACCTATCAAGATCATCGGGGTGCGGGTATGTCCTAGCAATCTCACTCAAAGCGTTAACACGATCAACTACATCCCTGTTGCGGTTAGTATGAATCAAATCCAATGCATAAAGGTTTACGGGATGATTGGGTATCTGATGCAGAGCAGGTACTGGTGCTGGGGCAGGAGCAGGTGCATTCACCTCATCCACACTCGAGTCGTTGCTACTGTTTCCTGAATCCTGTGACATCTAGCTCACAATGCAAGAACACAAATGAACAGATTATCCAAGTAAATAATGTTAGTCACAAAGTACTCATGTAATGACTAAGTCCTGGTCGTAGTCTAGACTCATCAAGGTGCCCTAATAACCATATCAGACACTCTAATGCAAGTCCTAGTTTCCCTACGAACCATTAGCTCTGATACCAACTATAACACCCCGCCAAATTTCCATCTGACGGCGCGTTAATCCAGGTCCTACAGTTAATAGTTACGCCCTCTATATGAGACGTTTAAAGAAATCGCATTTAATTTTATTAAAAGTTGACTTTCAAAAACATAAGTCAATAATCCCAAAATAGAAACACTGTTGTGATCGTAACCACAAGCCAACAATATTTAAACAGTTATAAAAGTTTTAAATGCGAAAGTAAATAATGTTCAATAAAACAAATGTTGACTCCACGGCCAGACATGCAGCAAACACAATGAAAGCCTACCTCTTAAGGACCTGAGAATAAAAACACGCAAAAATAGGTCAACAATAATGTTGGTTAATCTATAGGTTTAGAGTAATGTAGCAATATCTGAAAAACAGTTATCAGAAAAATAGTTTAGTTTCGTTGACCAAGAGATTTTAACGTTTGCATAATCTGAGCACCTGAATACTAGCAATGACCCGAGTATAGAAGCCACTATACCCGCCTTTACCTCCTAAAATATTATACACTTGTTCGAGTGTATCTAATATTCAAAATAAATGCACCACAGTTTTTATAGCGGGTGAGGTTGTCAACCTAACGGATCCGTCCATCTAAATCGTGCTTACACCGATGGTATTAAAAGTATTCAAGCTAGAGGCTTTGTGAACAAACTCAGTACACATATATAGTATTCGTGTCAATACAAAAGCATTTGATAAAGTAAGTATAACATCGTGTATTCTCATCCCTGAAAATATGTAAAAAGCGTGACTGTAGACTCACCTTTGAATAAGCTTGGATGACTGACAAAAACTCGTACGATTTACTGCTGAGTAAGGCAACCTAAGTATACGTATTTAGGTTGGTCAATATATGCATCTTAAATAAGGGTGGTTTCATAGTATACATTGTCTTATTGCGAGACTCGACA
Organism: Rutidosis leptorrhynchoides; assembly: GCF_046630445.1. NCBI lineage: Eukaryota > Viridiplantae > Streptophyta > Magnoliopsida > Asterales > Asteraceae > Rutidosis > Rutidosis leptorrhynchoides. The sequence goes on from NC_092333.1 coordinate 489,471,614, forward strand.
CGTTTCAAAGTAAAAGTCAACATATAGTCAAGTAATTCATGCAAGTTAAACAAAGTCAACCAAAGTCAAACCGAAAGTCAAACTTGGTCAATGTGGTCAACTAAAGTCAACATAAGTAGGTTCATGTCAAATGTTGGTCAACATGTCAAACCTAAGTCAAATAATACGTTTCAGGTCATGAATAATCATTTTCACAATTTCAGTTTATCGTTGTGCACAAAGTTCATGAACACGTAGCATACTTAGCACAATATCTCATAGTACAAAATTCACGTAAACATGAAAAACTTCAAATCATAAATATACTTAAAATTGATTCCAAAACGTCCGGTCAGGGGCTCATACGATAATTAAAAGTCAGGAATCAGAAGGGGTACATTTGGGGTTTGCCCAGTCAGTTTCTGACCGCGCACTGATTTTGTTTTGGCTATAACTGGAGTTAGAACATGAAATTGATAAAAGACCAGTGTCCATAGTTCAAAGACAAGTTAAAGTAACACATATCAAAAATCTAGCAACTTTTGTTTAGCCAATTAGTACAGTTTATTCGCGCAAGTTGAATATTCAGTTTTCAGCTCAAATCAAAATTTACATAAAGTATGGCTCTATTGTGCCCAATGCATAAGGTTTCAGAGATTGACATAAACTGACAATAAGTCACATATCATGTTAAGTTTAATTTTCCAGAAGCATACATGCTCATGCAATACACACAATCCACAGAGTACAAAACAATGAGCAAGTTATAGATTCGATTCCCATTTAGTTAGTCACATTCGCACGCGATTATCCGAAGATATAGATACAATTAGCCTATGATATCCACATGAAAAGTGAAGTACTTTTTGTCTACATTTAAAATATGAAAAGCTTTAATCACAGAAGTTAACACATTTTATCATACAAGGTTATTTTCATGCATGTGCTGTATAAAACTACTTTTACACTAATTCAAGCATATCTCATGCTATACATAAGCAAACAACATGATATCCTAGTCTAAATTGAGTTTATTTAAATTATATTTCCAGTGGTATAAGCCTCACAGGCCAATTCGGTGTCTATCAATACCATATTTCTGATCAAGCAACAAAAACACAACGATAATTCAAATTGACATAACTTAATCATACGGAAATGAAATCGACCGAATCCAAAGCCTAAACTCAATAGTTTTTCGCAAGGAATCTGAATATAACATAATAATTAACATTTGAAAAACTTAATTTTTCTGATCAAGCAAAAACAAATTCATTTTTAAACCCTAGCGCATCAAGCAATCAACACAACGATTACAATTAACACGTACGCGTATAGACTTGAGCAATTGACAACATATCTATGAAACTCTAATAAAAAATCAGATTTTTAGGATTAGAGTTTAGCTAAATATACCTTAGATCGCTAAAAGAATTATACCAACGCGTAGAGGAGATCGAGAATTGCAACTTTCGTGTTCAAGGTTTTATCAAAAATTGAAAAGTAAGAGTTATGGGATGGTGATGGTGGTCGACGAATGGAGCAGAGGGAGGAGGGAGTCGACTGCTTTCTTTTTGTGTGAGGGTTTCCCTAATTTTTGTTAAACATTCTAATTTATACTAACCCTAGTTCTCCTAAATTGCACATAAGTCCTCCTAGTTATCAAAATTTAACACAAAAGGGTGGGGAAGGGGGTGGTCGGCCAAATGGGCCTCATGGGGTACTCCCGGGCTCGTGTTTTGCAATTTCGTGTAATCGTGGTCCGTTTTAAGTGTCGTTTAGTCGTACCGAAGGCCCGGAACGCTAACCCGATCGTTAAACGCAACCAATCGTTTAATTTATTAAAAACCCAATAAATTAAATATTTTAAAAAGTTAATAATCAATAAAATTAATTATTAAAATAAACCCGAGCATTTCGTTGCTCAAAAGGTAGTTATCAAAAGCGTATCATTTTTATCGTATTTCATTATCCGAAATATTTATTTGAATTAATATCAACTCATATTAATTATTATAACCCTCCAAAGATCAAGTGCGCATTTATTACACGTAAACACACAAAAGTTAAATAATCGTCGTTAAATAAACTAACGGAAGGTTAACGAAAGTAACGGAAAAAGCAGGGTTGTTACAGTGCTTCTCTCTTGATTAAATATATATAAATATATAAATATATATATATATATATATATATATATATATATCATGTAATAAAATTATTAATATATCTTTTAAAGTACGAACTATTAACTTAATATAACTCTCGGAAACTATTTTATATAATTAACGTTAATCAACTAAATTACTGGCTCACGATTACCCTTTCCAACTGTTTATGTGATTAACGGTTTACTCACACTTAAACGTAAAAATCTTTATAAACTCGTTTATTATCTTGGTTAACATCTCTGGTTATATTAAATTAATTATATAAATTTACATGTTAGTGAAGCTAATAAAATTTAGATAACATAAATATAAAGTTAGTATACATAAATGTTAGTGAACATAACTAGATAACATAAATGTAAATGTTGGTATACATAAATAAATGTTAGTAAACATAAATAATAAAAGTTAGTAGTCCAATTATCCGAGATGTTCAAGTTTAACATTATTTGCAGTCCAAATAGCCTAATCTTATTAATATTGATAGCCCAAGCGATATATTATTAGTAGTTAAGTCCATTATTATTAATAGTTTTAGTAGTCGCTTATTTCTTTTAAGTGTGTATGATAATACTATTTAATGTTGTCTATGATCATAATAATATATATTTTACTAATAAAATATACAAGATATCTTTAAAAATTTTCTTACCTTGATTATTGAGTCGTGATCGTTTGAGTTAACCTTGATTATGCTATCGTGTTGATAACGTGTTAAAATTTAATAGTTGATAACTAGCTTTAGTGGCCTAATCTATTGTTAAAGACTTCTAATAATATATATGAATCAAGACATGAAGTATAGTATCAGAGATATGTAGAAGAAAAGGGTTTTCACTCGTTTACATTCATCTATGCATACTTATAGTACCTGATATACTCTATACAATCTGTTCGTTTACAATTAGCAATTAATGTGAAACGACACAATCTATTCATCTATAATTGTGCCATAAATGTAAAATAGTCATGGGATGTTTAATCAATAAATTGATCAAACATTTATTTGACTTTCGAGAAACAATATATTGTAACAATGTGCAACATATTTTACAGTTTATAATCTTTATCATTATCTTTATATGTGTACATGTCAATATATTGTATAGTCAAAAATAAAACAATTAAAAATAAAGGAGATATTTTGTGTTAATGCTATTTGGAGGGAAAGTTATTTTTACAAATTTATATACAGTTTAATCGATTCATTCCATGATCATTTCTTAACCTTAAGTCACCTTAGATGTGGTGGTCGTAAAGTCTTAAGCTGAAAACTCTTTTTAAGAATATGAAGATGCCAATATTAAAAAATCTCAAATATCATTAACTTTAAGAATTTTGCTAATGTATGCACATGTGACATACGTTAAAACGCAATTAATAAACACGAAGTTTCTTTAAATATCAGAATTTACATTTAATATTTATTAATTCAATATAATGGTTACCATGTTTATACGTATTTTAATTGTAAATTTTGATATTTAAGAAAATTTTGAGTTGATTAAATATGTGTTAATATATGATAAGGGGATATACATTAGCAAAAACTCTTAACTATATAACTTGCACTAATAGTTATTACCTTTAAAAACATCAGAAATGATTTAGCCACCAAAATAATTCACTCAAAACTTTCACTCGCTGAGTTGGCATGGACACGTAGATTCTAACTGCCTTCCATATGTTTTTGCTTATTTATTATTAATATAACTCATTATGATTATATTTTTCATTAAATATTAAATAAAAACAATATAATACTACGTAATTCACAATTTTAACTCATCTAAAATGCTTGTACGTAATTCACAATTTTTATTTTTTTATTTTTATTTTTATTTATTATTATTATTATTATTATTATTATTATTATTATTATTATTATTATTATTATTATTATTATTATTATTATTATTATTATTTATTTATTTATCTATTTATTTATTTTTTCTACTTTTGGCGGAGTTCCCTTTGGAAGCAATCTCTTTATCCGTCGAATAGAGAGAGTCGGGGGAGAGATAATCGATTGACGAAGTCTCTAGGGGGAGAGGTAATCGATTGACGAAGTCTCTACTCTTGGGAGTTTTTCACTCGGGATAAAGAAATGATTTCTCTCTATTCTAAGATGAAGGAAAGATTGTTTACGTCTCACCCCCCATACCCCACACATGTGGAATTGAGTGTTGTTGTTGTTGTTGTTGTTGTGTGTAATGCTTGTACGTAACAAATCTCAATTTAAGATTGAATTTATTTTTTATTAAAATATTTTCTAGCATATCTCGTCGAAAACCTAAAGCCTGTAACTTCTTCTTCTTCATATTTTTCATCAACATGGATCAATACTCATCTTTATCTTCTTCACCACATGAATTAGATGAATCATCTTCTTTTACTACTTCGTTGGATGATGATGATTCAGAAACTCACATTATGGAATTTGAAGAAACCCAAAATATGATACAGAGAATCTCATAATACGAAAACTAAATAAAAAGATTCACCGCTTGAAGTGGGGTTTAATAAACATCTATAGGATTGATAAACATTCATATGGTTGACAAACATTCGTCTGTTTTGTTAATTTTGGGTGGGATTTAATAAAAGAATTAAATAAAAAGATTCACCGTTTGAATTGGGGTTTAATATAATCATAATTAATACAGAGTAATTAATTACTTTACTTATATATAATAATAATAACTAAAATAACAATTAGAATGTATACGTGTTCATGCCAACTCAGACGGTGAGAATTTTTGAGTGAAATATTTGGGTGGCTATATCACTCCATTAAAAACATATACTCCTGTGTGAAAGGAAAAAAGTTTCATGATTAGTTAAATGATGTTATAATTCAGTAGGCTTATAACTACCTTTAGTGGTTTGATTCTTGATGTTATAATTCAGTAGACTTATAACTACCTTTAGTGATTTGATTCTTGATTTAGAATACTAATAATGAAGTGTAAGAACAAAGATGATAATGGAGAGAAAGAAAGAAACACTTTGTAAGTGTGAGAAATGGTGCCAGTTTAATGCTTGCATTCATGTCTATTTATAGCAAAAATATCACAAGTTTAGGTAATACAATAATATTACTTTTGTGTATCAATAATTGACTATCCATTTATATATATATATTTATATATTATAACACTCCCCCTTGGATAGCAATTTTGTTTGTTGAAGATCAACTGTAAGTTACTGCCTCGTTAAAAACCTTGCTAAAGAAAACCCAGTGGGAAAAACTTTAGCTAAGGGAAAAAGAGTGCAGCATGGAGTTGACTCCCCCTCAAGTAGACATCGCTTCGGTTGTTACATCTTTTGAACATGTCTCATGCCAATGTTATGAACGTGTGTTCTGAAAATAGCAGTTGGAAGTGCTTTCGTGAAAAGATCAGCAGAGTTTTTGCTGGATTGAACATATCTCATTTCAATCTCGTTGTCCTTAATGAGATTTTGAGTGTATGAGAAGAATCTAGGAGGTATGTGTTTGGTTCGGTCACTTTTGATATACCCTTCTTTCATCTATGCTATGCAAGCTGCATTATCTTCATAGATAATTGTTGGACTTTTATCGCGTTCTAGTCCACAAGAATCAGTAATGATTTGTGTCATTGATCTCAACCAAAAACATTCCCGAGTAGCTTCATGTAATGCAATCACTTCGGCATGATTTGATGATGTAGCAACAAGTGTTTGTTTTTGAGAACGCCATGATATTGCAGTACCTCCATTTAGGAATACATATCCAGTTTGAGATTTAGCTTTATGTGGATCAGATAAATAACCTGCATCAGCATAACCAACCAAATCTTGTTTTGATTCGTTAGAATAAAATAATCCTAAATCAGTAGTTCCTCGAAGGTATCGAAATATGTGTTTGATCCCATTCCAGTGTCTTTTGGTAGGAGCAGAGCTGAACCTTGCCAACAAATTAACTGCAAAAGAAATGTCAGGTCTTGTACAATTTGTAAGATACATAAGAGCTCCAATTGCACTAAGATATGGTACTTCTGGTCCAAGAATATCTTCATGATCTTCACATGGACGAAATGGATCAGTTTCAACATTGAGTGATCTAACAACCATAGGAGTACTTAATGGTTTTGCCTTGTCCATATTGAAACGTTTCAAAATCTTTTCAGTATATGTTGTTTGATGTACAAGTAAACCATTAGGCATATGCTCAATTTGTAAACCAAGGCAATACTTGGTTTTTCCGAGATCTTTCATTTCAAATTCTTTCTTTAGAAGTTGAATGGCTTCATAGATCTCTTTATTTGTACCTATGATGTTAAGATCATCAACATAAACAGCTATGATCACATATCCGGATGTTGTTTTCTTAATGAAAACACAAGGGCAAGTAAGGTTATTTGTATACCCTTTGCTTATCAAGTAATCACTTAATCGGTTATACCACATACGTCCCGATTGTTTTAACCCATATAAAGATCTTTGTAATTTAATCGAATACATTTCTTTGGGTTTTGCATTTGATGCTTCTGGTACCTTAAATCCTTCAGGTATCTTCATATATATATCACTATCAAGTGATCCATATAGGTAAGCAGTCACAACATCCATGAGATGCATTTCTAAATTTTTAGAAACTGCCAGACTGATTAAGTACCTAAAAGTAATTGCATCCATAACAGGGGAATAAGTTTCTTCATAATCAATTCCCGGTCTTGAGAAAAACCTTGAGCTACAAGTCTAGCTTTATACCTTGTAACTTCATTTTTCTCATTTCTTTTTCGGACAAAAATCCATCTGTATCCTACAGGTTTCACATCTTTAGGAGTGAGAATGATGGATCCGAAAACTTTTCTTTTATTGAGTGATTCTAATTCAGCTCGTATTGCTTCTTTCCATTGAGCCCAATCATGTCTATTTTGACATTCAACCATAGATGTTGGTTCTGGATCATCATCATTATTCATGATGTCATATGCAACATTAAATGAAAATTTCTCATCAAGATTTTTCATTTCATTTCGGTTCCATAATATTTTTGAATATGCATAATTGATTGCAATTTCTGTATTGACATCATCAATCTCCTCTGCAGTAGGAGTACTGATTTGTGGTTCTTCTTGAACACTTTCTTTTACTTCATTATCAGCTGATTTTCTTTTTCGAGGATTTTTATCCTTTGAACCAATTGGTCTTCCACGTTTCTGACGTGGCAAAGATTCATGAGTGACGTTATTGCCAGCTTTTGGAATTTCAATTCGAGCTGGAGTATTTACTGCTGGTATATATGATTTTGTCACTGTTTTTGTATCTGTAAATGCATCAGGCAATTGATTTGCAAGTTCTTGTATATGCATTATCTTTTGAACTTCTGTCTCGCATTCTTTTATGCGAGGATCAAGATACTTTAATTGAGGTTCACACCATGAAACATCATTTTCTTTATTTTTCATTTCTCCCCCTAATCTAGGGAACAATGTTTCATTAAAATGACAATCAGCAAAACGTGCTGTAAAAACGTCACCTGTCATAGGTTCAATATACCTTAATATTGAAGATGTTTCATATCCAACATATATTCCCAACCTCCTTTGAGGACCCATTTTTGTACGTTGTGGTGTCGCAATTGGAACATACACTGCACAACCAAATGTTCTAAGATGGGAAATATTTGGCTCTTGACCAAAAGCAAGTTGTAGGGGGGAATATTTATGACTTGCACTTGGTCTGATGCGAATCAATGCAGCAGCATGTAAAATTGCATGACCCCATATAGATACAGGGAGTTTTGTTCTCATTATCAATGGTCTAGCGATTAACTGTAAACGTTTAATCAATGACTCGGCTAAACCATTTTGTGTATGCACATGAGCAACAGAATGTTCAACAACAATTCCTATAGACATGCAATAGTCATTAAATGCTTGAGATGTAAATTCACCAGCATTATCAAGTCTCACCCTTTTAATGGTGTAATCAGAAAAATGAGCTCTCAATTTAATAATTTGGGCAAGAAATTTTGCAAATGCCACATTACGGCTTGATAACAGACAAACATGAGACCATCTGCTAGATGCGTCTATTAGAACCATGAAATATCTAAATGGTCCACATGGTGGATGAATTGGTCCACATATATCACCTTGAATTCTTTCAAGAAACATTGGTGATTCTTTCTCAACCTTAAGTGGTGAGGGTCTAGTTATCAATTTTCCAAGAGAGCAAGATGTACATGGAACCATTGTATCATGATGGATTTTTCTATCCTTTAGTGGATGTCCATGAGTACATTCAATAATCCTTTTCATCATTGTTGATCCTGGATGGCCTAATCTGTTATGCCATAAACTGAATACACCAGGATCAATATATTTTTCGCTAACTACCATATGTATTTCTGGTACATTTATATGTGTATAATGTAATCCAGAACTAAGTCTTGGCAGTTTTTCAACCACATGACTCTTGTCAGTGATACTTAAATATTTCTCATTTTCTGTTGTCACTGACTGATAATCATACCCGTTAAGGTATATGTCGGAGAAACTCAATAAATTTCTGCTTGACTTGGGAGAAAATAAGGCATCATTTATTAAAAATTTTGTACCATTTGGTAGTATGAAATTTGCCTTTCCTATCCCTTTTATCAAGTTAGCAGGTCCTGATATTGTATGTATAGTTCCTTCCGTTGGTTTTAGATCAATAAAATATTTCTCGGATTTAAGTATAGTGTGTGTAGTTCCACTGTCTGCTATACAGAGATCTCCACCACTTGATTGATGTTGTATTCCAGCAAAATTCATATTGAACTTCATATATAAGAAATAAATAGTGAGTACATTAATATTACACAATATTTTAAACGCAAATAGATAGTACTGAAACATTTAGCAAACATAATGACAAAGACAGACGATATTAAATCGTTTATTTTTCGAAAGACACACAACTTAAACATTCAAGAAATCTTCATATAAATCAGATGGTTTCTCAGTGACTGTTGGATCGACGTTATCCACAAAGTTTACTTCCTTTTCTTTATCTTTCAGCGAATCCTGATACATCTTAACAAGATGTTTAGATGTTCGGCAAGTATTAGCCCAGTGGCCCATTCTACCACATCTGTAGCAAGATTCTTCAGAATTTTTAGAAGAATTTTCTTCAACATCTTGTTTAGTGGGCTTGTTTTGTGGTTGATATTTATATTTTCGTGGATTATTATTTCTTTGACCACCACGGCAACGACCACGACCACGTCCTCGCCCATTACCATTACCATAAGGATGGTTTCTACCATAGTTATGGCTTTTGGCATGATGATGGTGATGGTTATTATAACCACGACCTTGCCCGCGTCCTTGTCCCTGTTTATAATTATTTGCAGTATTTGCTTCAGGGATTGCAAGTGTACCAGTAGGACGGGATTGCTGATTTTTCATTAATAGCTCATCATTTTGCTCTGCAACTAAGAGATATGAATTAAGTTCAGGATATGTTTTGAACTTTAGCATTCTCAAATTTCTTTGCACTGTGATGTTTGCAGCATTCATTGTGGAGAAAGTTTTCTCCATCATGTCTGCATCACTTATTTCATGTCCACAGAATTTAAGTTGTGAACATGTATTATACAGAGCTGAGCTATATTCATTTACTTTCTTAAAGTCTTGGAACCTTAATGTTCTCCATTGTTCCATAGCAGCTGGAAGTAAAATTTCTCTTTGATTATTGAATCTGCTTTTGAGACCTTCCCATAAAACATGGGGATCTTCTACAGTCACATAATTATTTTGTAAGCATTCATCAATATGTTGATGAATAAAGCAACATGCCGTTGCTTGTTCTTTTTCAGAACAAGTGTTGTTTTCATTTATGGCTTCAAGAATACCCATTGATTTAAGATGCATTTTTACTTTTATAACCCATGGCATGTAGTTGTTTCCAGTTGATTCTAAAGGAGTAAATTTAAGCTTTTCCAGATTCGACATTTTCTATTAAAACAAACAACATGATAAATTATAGTCACTTTATATTCATAAGTATATAAAAATTAAACATAAATTTAATATAACATAAATGATAAGTAGGTGACAGTGTCGACCATATGTAAGCAATCATTAATAAATGTTATATAACATAAATATAAATATTAGTAAACATAAATGATAATTAGGCGACAGTGTCGGCCATATAAATGTTAGATAATAGAAATATAAATGTTAGTAACATAAATGATAATTAGGCGATAGTGTCGGCCATATAAATGTTAGATAATTGAAATATAAATGTTAGTAACATAAATGATAATTAGGCGACAGTGTCGGCCATATAAATGTTAGATAATTGAAATATAAATGTTAGTAACATAAATGATAATTAGACGACAGTGTCGACCATATATTATTCAGGTGGTATAACCGACCATATATCATTTAGGTGGCAGAGCCAACCATAATTAGTATTAAGATTATCGTGCTGATAACGTGTTATAATTCAGTAGGCTTATAACTACCATAGTGGTTTGATTCTTGATGTTATAATTCAGTAGGCTTATAACTACCTTTAGTGATTTGATTCTTGATTTAGAATACTAATAATGAAGTGTAAGAACAAAGATGATAATGGAGAGAAAGAAAGAAACACTTTGTAAATGTGAGAAATGTTGCCAGTTTAATGCTTGCATTCATGTCTATTTATAGCAAAAATATCACAAGTTTAGGTAATACAATAATATTACTTTTGTGTATCAATAATTGACTATCCATTTATATATATATATTTATATATTATAACAAATGATTTAAATTTGTCCATCCTCCTTGCTATAAATATTTGTCCATCCTCCTCAAACATCGAATATACACGTATGCATTAACATAGGACCACGTGGTGTCACTTATATTATGTGAATGCCAAAAATTATTAACTACTAATCTTTTGTTTTGTTGTATGAGAAACACTAATAAATATAATACAAACAATGGTATTCATCCAACCTTCCTTTATACGATGACTAGAAAGTAAGTGGATTTGGTAGAAAATTTTTTGCTTTATATGAAATAAAGTAATAATGATTAATCACTTATTAGTTATATATTTTTATTTTACTTGAAGGAAACATGTTACAAATCTAAGTATTTATTTAGTAGTTTACATTTTCTCGTGGACTAGTTATATATTTACTCATGTTATTGACAAACTCACCATTTATCATACAATATTTAGTTCTGCTGCACAACTATTTATTTCATAATAATGATGAATTATCAAAAATATAAATGAATATTCATCACCCTTCCTCTTGACTTTTAGTACACTGACACTTAGAAAACATTGCTTATTCGCTCCATCTACGTGTGCGTTCAGACACCAATTAAAATAAATGTAGTTAATTATTAATAATATTAAAAGTTATGTAAAATATTAAACTATCACAAGATAGCAGACTGGTTGGAGTCTTGACATTTTAGCAAGAGGTCTCAGTCTCTCAGGTTCAAGTCTCGTACAGACTAGGGAAGGGTTTTAAATCAGTAAGATAGTATTCCTGATTGACAGACTGCGTACACTAAAGTATAAGGTTGGATCAATTACCCTCACAAGTAAACCAAACTAGAGGGTTGATCGTGGTTCCATACCGTCACCGAGCCGGTTGGTACTGCTGATTTTTTTTACCTTCAAGCGAGTACTGATACTGTACTGATATATTCAGTATGGAACCATTGATTCCGGTATCGGTATGATAAAAAGTAGTATACCCGTTCGCTACCAAAATAAATAACAAATTTTGAAAAAATAACAAATTAAAGGTATCAGTAAAAACTTTTAAGTTTGGACAGTAATCCATTGTGTAGGGTTGAGGAGTTGCCCTTGAGTTTTCTATGAATATATATATATATATATATATATATATATATATATATATATATATGATATACTTCGATTATTCAAGTTATTACACGTCGTTAAGCGTAAGGATAATCTAGGGTATATCAGGCAGAGTTTTAGTATTTATAAGGTTGTGGCCTAAATCTAATTATCACTCCTAATACTAAAAGGGTAGTAGCGGTAGTATGACCTAGGGTCGTTCATTTAAAAGATAGTGCGGTAAGAAGTAAACATCTCTTCATAATTTGGTTTCTAACTTAGCTGGCAAAAGTGAATAATTTGGAGTTTTGATTTATTATCTAAGTGTATAAGTAACTAAGAAGATATGTAAACACACTTAAATTCAGATTATGGAAATGGTGCTTGCAATGATTTCGTTAGTCATTAGTTATGGGATTATAAGTCATAAGATGTTGTCACTAGCTGAGTGTTAGTGAATGGTACATGATGTGGTGACCCGTCCTAATCCACTGGACGAAATCTTCAACAGATGGTCCCATTGCGAGGTTCTGACCTCTATATGCCATGAATGACTTCAATTAGTATCTTTAAATTGAGCAAATGCACATCAGAAGTTTTCTTTAATACCTGAGAATAAAGATGCTTTCAAGTGTCAACCAAAAGGTTGGTGAGTTCATAGGTTTATCATAAACAATAAAATTCATCATTTTGATAGACCGCAAGATTTAAATACAGTACACCTATCTCATGTACGAAACCATTTTTCATAATGCTTGGCAGAGTAGGTTCGTATCATTTTCTCCCCCGTAGGTTGCCTCGCGATTTTTAATAACCGTACACATATTTCGCGCACAAAAATAACATACACATAACCTGTGTATAAAATCATTCTCTCGATACATAACATTCACTTTGCTTTCATTGCTTGGCTTGATAACCGACCTTAACATATAATGCGCATCAATAATATCCCTAAAAACAGAACATCTCGTATGTATAATATATAAACTTCGAAGTACTAAACACCACGCCCACTAGCTCTTCCGTCTAGTGAACATTCTGGGTGGGGGTGTTAAACTCGGTAGCTACCTTTAGGATTCGCGTGAATTAGGGCAATACCCATTTCTAATTCTTAGGTTACCAAGCAATAATAATCAGGGGAAAATATTCACAACAATTAGTGGCAATTATCACGTCCAACTAATTAAATAATAATCCACAGAACTTCTGTCTGCATAATAATTCATTCGAGGAATGTTTTGCTTGTGTCTATCTCGTCAAACATTTATAAAAGCATCTCATGTATTCTCAGTCCAAAAATATAGATATCAAAGGCATTTAATAAAACAGTTGTAAAAACAGTGCATGTATTCTCAGTCTCAAAAATATAAAGAGTAAAAGGGAATCAAATGAACTCACTATACTGTATTTCGTAGTAAAAATACATATGTCGTCATTGAATAAGTGTAAGGTTCGCCTCGGATTCACGAACCTATATCATTTGTATATATATTAAAACATATAATCGTAATTGAACAAATTTATATATATTATATCTTAAGTTATATATTATATATATATTTAATTTGTATATCTTCAAAGTGATTAATATTTATATAATTATATTAATATATATTTGATTAGTATTATAATAAAATACCTAACTTGTTATATATGAATATTTATATAAATATTGTTAATACGATTAATACATGTTTATAACCTTAATAATATTTTTAAAACTTTTACTTTTCATAATCCTAATAATTTTAATATTAATAATATTGATATTACTAATAATAATAATACTGATAGTTTTAGAGATAATAAAATGATAATTGTTAATAATGATAATATTTTTTATTAATAACAATACTAAAAATGGTAATTATATTAATAATAATAATAATGATAACATTTATAATGATACTTATGTTAAATAATAATAAAAAACCTAATAACTATAAAATGGTACTAATATTGATGTTAATGAAAATAATAATAAATTTTATTATTTTTTGTAATAATAATGATAATAATAATAATAATAATAATAATAATAATAATAATAATAATAATAATAATAATAATAATAATAATAATAATAATAATAATAATAATAATAATAATAATTTTAATAAAAAATGAAACTACCTTCTTTGAGAAAGGCTTAAAAAAAATATAATGCTCCATGAGGGACTCGAACCCGAGACCTCTCAAATACCCGAACACACATATAAACATCCCTCCGTCTGCTCTTTTCTGACTATAATAAGATATAAATAAGTTTTAACTCGTTTCTGTTACCTTCTTCTTCCTCACCAAAATAACTGACCCATGTTCAATTCAATCAACACAACTTATTATCAATTTGCTTTAAACCATTATATGAAACAGAAAACAATTCGTTTTGGTTGATTCAGTTAGTTAAAACAGAAAAATAAATACTTTGAATAACAGAAGTTAAAATTACAAAGAACAACCTTAAATTTGATTTTGAAAAATAAATTGTTTTAGACAAAGTTTATAACACAAATTGTGTTTCAATTCACGCCTAGAAACTCTTTCAAATAACAATTTCAACAGAAACGATCATCAAAACTTTAATTTGATCAAAGAACAAAGGTTGACTTTTTAATTTCAAAAGTTTAACTTCAAAATTCGGATTTGATAGGAAGAATTCGGACTTTAGATTTTACAGACAGCTTGAATGAAGGATGAAATGTCCCGTTCTTATTGATTAAAAACGTTCCATATTAATTGATTTCGTTGCGAGGTTTTGACCTCTATATGAGACGTTTTTCAAAGACTGCATTCATTTTTAAAACAAACCATAACCTTTATTTCATAAATAAAGGTTTAAAAAGCTTTACGTAGATTATCAAATAATGATAATCTAAAATATCCTGTTTACACACGACCATTACATAATGGTTTACAATACAAATATGTTACATCGAAATCAGTTTCTTGAATGCAGTTTTTACACAATATCATACAAACATGGACTCCAAATCTTGTCTTTATTTTAGTATGCAACAGCGGAAGCTCTTAGTATTCACCTGAGAATAAACATGCTTTAAACGTCAACAAAAATGTTGGTGAGTTATAGGTTTAACCTATATATATATATATATCAAATCGTAACAATAGACCACAAGATTTCATATTTCAATACACATCCCATACATAGAGATAAAAATCATTCATATGTTGAACACCTGGTAACCGACATTAACAAGATGCATATATAAGAATATCCCCATCATTCCGGCACACCCTTCGGATATGATATAAATTTTGAAGTACTAAAGCATCCGGTACTTTGGATGGGGTTTGTTAGGCCCAATAGATATATCTTCAGGATTCGCGTCAATTAGGGTGTCTGTTCCCTAATTCTTAGATTACCAGACTTAATAAAAAGGGGCATATTCGATTTCGATAATTCAACTATAGAATGTAGTTTCACGTACTTTTGTATATTTTGTAAATCATTTATAAAACCTGCATGTATTCTCATCCCAAAAATATTAGATTTTAAAAGTGGAACTATAACTCACTTTCACAGATTTTTACTTCGTCGGGAAGTAAGACTTGGCCACTGGTTGATTCACAAACCTATAACAATATATACATATATAGCAAAGTATGTTCAAAATATATTTACAAAACTTTTAATACATTTTGATGTTTTAAGTTTATTAAGTCAGCTGTCCTCGTTAGTAACCTACAACTAGTTGTCCACAGTTAGATGTACAGAAATAAATCGATAAATATTATCTTGAATCAATCCACGACCCAGTGTATACGTATCTCAGTATTGATCACAACTCAAACTATATATATATTTTGGAATCAACCTCAACCCTGTATAGCTAACTCCAACATTCACATATAGAGTGTCTATGGTTGTTCCGCAATATATATATAGATGGGTCGACATGATAGGTCGAAACATTGTATACGTGTCTATGGTATCTCAAGATTACATAATATACAATATAACTTGATTAGGTTATGGTTGGAATAGATTTATTACTAACTTTCACGTAGGTAAAATGAGTAGTTTTTATCAATCTTGTTTTACTCGCCATTTCTTCGTTTCTAATCCGTTTTGAGTGATTCCAGTGGCCACGGTTTCGTATTGAACTTAACTTTATGAATCTAAATAGAAAAAGTATAAGTTTATAGTCGAAAATACAAGTTACAAGTCGTTTTTGAAAGAGGTAGTCATTTCCGTCGAAAGAACGACATCTTGATGACCATTTTGAAAAACATACTTTCACTTTGAGTTTCACCATGATTTTTGGATATAGTTTCATGTTCATAAGAAAAATTATTTTTCCAGAAGTATAACTTTTAAATCAAAGTTCTTCTTAGCTTTTAATTATCCCAACCAAAACAGCCCTCGGTTTTACTACGACGGCGTATATCCAGTTTTATGGTGTTTATCGTGTTTTCGGGTTTTAAATCATTAAGTTAGCATATCATATAGATATAGAACATGTATTTAGTTGATTTTAAAAGTCTAGTTAGAAGGATTAACTTTATTTGCGAACAAGTTTAGAATTAACTAAACTATGTTCTAGTGATTACAAGTTTATAACGTTGAATAAGACAGCTTTTTATGTATGAATCGAACGATATTATGAATATCATTACTACCTCAAGTTCCTTGGATAAACCTACTGTAAATGAGAAAAATGGATCTAGCTTCAAAGGATCCTTGGATGGCTTGAAAGTTCTTGAAGCAGAATCATGACACGAAAACAATTTCAAGTAAGATTTCCACTCGAAATAAGATTGTTATAGTTATAGAAATTGAATTAAAGTTTGAATATGATTATTACCTTGTATTAGAAAGATAACCTACTGTTAGTAACAAAGGTTTCTTGATCTTGGATGATTACTTGGAATGGATTTAGAAAACTTGGAAGTAAACTTGCAATCTTAGAAGTATTCTTGATTTTATGAAACTAGAACTTTTGGATTTTATGAAGAACACTTAGAACTTAAAGATAGAACTTGAGAGAGATCAATTATATGAAGAAAATTGAAGAATGAAAGTGTTTGTAGGTGTTTTTGGTCGTTGGTGTATGGATTAGATATAAAGGATATGTAATTTTGTTTTCATGTAAATAAGTCATGAATGATTACTCATATTTTTGTAATTTTATGAGATATTTCATGCTAGTTGCCAAATGATGGTTCCCACATGTGTTAGGTGACTCACATGGGCTGCTAAGAGCTGATCATTGGAGTGTATATACCAATAGTACATACATCTAAAAGCTGTGTATTGTACGAGTACGAATACGGGTGCATACGAGTAGAATTGTTGATGAAACTGAACGAGGATGTAATTGTAAGCATTTTTGTTAAGTAGAAGTATTTTGATAAGTGTCTTGAAGTCTTTCAAAAGTGTATGAATGCATATTAAAACACTACATGTATATACATTTTAACTGAGTCGTTAAGTCATCGTTAGTCGTTACATGTAAGTGTTGTTTTGAAACCTTTAGGTTAACGATCTTGTTAAATGTTGTTAATCCAATGTTTATAATATCAAAATAGATTTTAAATTATTATATTATCATGATATTATGATGTACGAATATCTCTTAATATGATATATATACATTAAATGTCGTTACAACGATAATCGTTACATATATGTCTCATTTCAAAATCATTAAGTTAATAGTCTTGTTTTTACATATGTAGTTCATTGTTAATATATTTAATGATATGTTTACTTATCATAATATCATGTTAACTATATATATAACCATATATATGTCATCATATAGTTTTTACAAGTTTTAACGTTCGTGAATCACCGGTCAACTTGGGTGGTCAATTGTCTATATGAAACCTATTTCAATTAATCAAGTCTTAACAAGTTTGATTGCTTAACATGTTGGAAACACTTAATCATGTAAATAACAATTTCTTTTAATATATATAAAAATGGAAAAGTTCGGGTCACTACAGTACCTACCCGTTAAATAAATTTCGTCCCGAAATTTTAAGCAGTTGGAGGTGTTGACGTATCTTCTGGAAATGAGTGCGGGTATTTCTTCTTTATCTGATCTTCTCATTCCCAGGTGAACTCGGGTCCTCTACGAGCATTCCATCGAACCTTAACAATTGGTATCTTGTTTTGCTTAAGGCTTTTAACCTCACGATCTATTATTTCGACGGGTTCTTCGATAAATTGAAGTTTTTCGTTGATTTGGATTTCATCTAACGGAATAGTGAGATCTTCTTTAGAAAAACAATTCTTCAAATTCGAGACGTGGAAAGTGTTATGTACAGCCGCGAGTTGTTGAGGTAACTCAAGTCGGTAAGCTACTGGTCCGACACGATCAATAATCTTGAATGGTCCAATATACCTTGGATTTAATTTCCCTCGTTTACCAAATCGAACAACGCCTTTCCAAGGTGCAACTTTAAGCATGACCATCTCTCTAATTTCAAATTCTATATCTTTTCTTTTAATGTCTGCGTAGCTCTTTTGTCGACTTTGGGCGGTTTTCAACTGTTTTTGAATTTGGATGATCTTCTCGGTAGTTTCTTGTATTATCTCCGGACCCGTAATCTGTCTATCCCCCACTTCACTCCAACAAATCGGATACCTGCACTTTCTACCATAAAGTGCTTCAAACGGCGCCATCTCAATGCTTGAATGGTAGCTGTTGTTGTAGGAAAATTCTGCTAACGGTAGATGTCGATCCCAACTGTTTCCGAAATCAATAACATATGCTCATAGCATGTCTTCAAGCGTTTGTATCGTCCTTTCACTCTGCCCATCAGTTTGTGGATGATAGGCAGTACTCATGTTTAGACAAGTTCCTAATGCTTGCTGTAATGTCTGCCAGAATCTTGAAATAAATCTGCCATCCCTATCAGAGATAATAGAGATTGGTATTCCATGTCTGGAGATGACTTCCTTCAAATACAGTCGTGCTAACTTCTCCATCTTGTCATCTTCTCTTATTGGCAGGAAGTGTGCTGATTTGGTGAGACGATCAACTATTACCCAAATAGTATCAAAACCACTTGCAGTCCTTGGCAATTTAGTGATGAAATCCATGGTAATGTTTTCCCATTTCCATTCCGAGATTTCGGGTTGTTGAAGTAGACATGATGGTTTCTGATGCTCAACTTTGACCTTAGAACACGTCAAACATTCTCCTACGTATTTAGCAACATCGGCTTTCATACCCGGCCACCAAAAATGTTTCTTGAGATCCTTGTACATCTTCCCCATTCCAGGATGTATTGAGTATCTGGTTTTATGAACTTCTCTAAGTACCATTTCTCTTATATCTCCAAATTTTGGTACCCAAATCCTTTCAGCCCTATACCGGGTTCCGTCTTCCCGAATATTAAGATGCTTCTCCGATCCTTTGGGTATTTCATCCTTTAAATTTCCCTCTTTTAAAACTCCTTGTTGCGCCTCCTTTATTTGAGTAGTAAGGTTATTGTGAATCATTATATTCATACATTTTACTCGAATGGGTTCTCTTTCCTTCCTGCTCAAGGCGTCGGCTACCACATTTGCCTTCCCTGGGTGGTAACGAATCTCAAAGTCGTAATCATTCAACAATTCAATCCACCTACGTTGCCTCATATTCAGTTGTTTCTGATTAAATATGTGTTGAAGACTTTTGTGGTCGGTATATATAATACTTTTGACCCCATATAAGTAGTGCCTCCAAGTCTTTAATGCAAAAACAACCGCGCCTAATTCCAAATCATGCGTCGTATAATTTTGTTCGTGAATCTTCAATTGTCTAGACGCATAAGCAATCACCTTTGTTCGTTGCATTAATACACAACCGAGACCTTGCTTTGATGCGTCACAATAAATCACAAAATCATCATTCCCTTCAGACAATGACAATATAGGTGCCGTAGTTAGTTTTTTCTTCAATAACTGGAACGCTTTCTCTTGTTCATCCTTCCATTCAAATTTCTTCCCTTTATGCGTTAATGCAGTCAAGGGTTTTGCTATTCTGGAAAAGTCTTGGATGAACCTTCTGTAGTAACCAGCTAGTCCTAAAAACTGGCGTATGTGTTTCGGAGTTTTCGGGGTTTCCCACTTTTCAACAGTTTCTATCTTTGCCGGATCCACCTTAATACCTTCTTTGTTTACTATGTGACCGAGGAATTGAACTTCTTCCAACCAAAATGCACACTTTGAAAACTTAGCGTACAATTCTTCCTTCCTCAATACTTCTAACACCTTTCTCAAATGTTCACCGTGTTCTTGGTCATTCTTTGAGTAAATAAGTATGTCATCAATGAAAACAATGACAAACTTGTCAAGGTATGGTCCACACACTCGGTTCATAAGGTCCATGAACACAGCTGGTGCGTTAGTCAATCCAAACGGCATAACCATAAACTCGTAATGACCATAACGCGTCCTAAAAGCAGTCTTTGGAATATCATCTTCTTTCACCCGCATTTGATGATACCCGGAACGTAAGTCAATCTTTGAATAAACAGACGAGCCTTGTAGTTGATCAAATAAGTCGTCGATTCTCGGTAGTGGGAAGCGGTTCTTGATGGTAAGTTTGTTCAACTCTCGGTAGTCGATACACAACCTGAATGTACCATCTTTCTTCTTGACAAACAAAACAGGAGCTCCCCACGGTGATGTGCTTGGTCAAATGAAACCACGTTCTAAAAGTTCTTGTAATTGACTTTACAATTCTTTCATCTCGCTGGGTGTGAGTCTGTAAGGAGCACGAGCTATTGGTTCAGCTCCTGGTACAAGATCTATTTGAAATTCAACGGATCGATGTGGGGGTAATCCCGGTAATTCTTTCAGAAATACATCGGGAAATTCTTTTGCGACGGGAACATCATTGATGCTCTTTTCTTCAGTTTGTACTTTCTCGACGTGTGCTAGAACAGCATAGCAACCTTTTATTATTAGTTTTTGTGCCTTCAAATTACTAATAAGATGTAGCTTCGTGTTGCCCTTTTCTCCGTACACCATTAAGGGTTTTCCTTTTTCTCGTATAATACGAATTGCATTTTTGTAACAAACGATCTCTGCTTTCACTTCTTTCAACCAGTCCATACCGATTATCACATCAAAACTCCCTAACTCTACTGGTATCAAGTCAATCTTAAATGTTTCGCTAACCAGTTTAATTTCTCGATTCCGACATATATTATCTGCTGAAATTAATTTACCATTTGCTAATTCGAGTAAAAATTTACTATCCAAAGGCGTTAATGGGCAACTTAATTTAGCACAAAAATCTCTACTCATATAGCTTCTATCCGCACCCGAATCAAATAAAACGTAAGCAGATTTATTGTCAATAAGAAACGTACCCGTAACAAGCTCCGGGTCTTCCTGTGCCTCTGCCGCATTAATATTGAAAACTCTTCCGCGGACTTGTCCATTCGTGTTCTCCTGGTTCGGGCAATTTCTAATAATGTGGCCCGGTTTTCCACATTTATAACAAACTACATTGGCATAACTTGCTCCGACACTACTTGCTCTGCCATTACTCGTTCCGACACCATTTGTTCCTTTCGTTCTGTTAACCCCTGGTCCGTAAACCTCACACTTCGCCGCGCTATGACCATTTATTTTACACTTGTTGCAAAATTTGGTGCAGAACCCCGAGTGATACTTTTCACACCTTTGGCATAGCTGCTTCTGATTGTTGTTGTTGTTGCGGTTATTATTGTTGTTGGGATGATTGTTGCAGTTGTTGTTGTTGTTGTTGTTGTTGTTGTTGTTGTTGTTGTTGTTGTTGGGCCGTTTGTTGTAGTTGCGATTGTTGGGATAGTTGTTGCGATTATTGTTGTAATTGCTGTTGTTGTTGTATTGGTGATTCTTATCACCGTTTTCCTCCCACTTTCTTTTGACTTGCTTCACATTGGCCTCTTCAGCAGTCTGTTCTTTAATTCTTTCTTCAATCTGGTTCACTAGTTTGTGAGCCATTCTACATGCCTGTTGTATGGAGGCGGGCTCGTGTGAACTTATATCTTCTTGGATTCTTTCCGGTAATTCTTTCACAAACGCGTCGATCTTCTCTTCCTCATCTTCGAACGCTCCCGGACACAATAAGCACAATTCCGTGAATCGTCTTTCATACGTGGTAATATCAAATCCTTGGGTTCGTAACCCTCTAAGTTCTGTCTTGAGCTTATTGACCTCGGTTCTGGGACGGTACTTCTCGTTCATCAAGTGCTTGAATGCTGACCACGGTAGTGCGTAAGCATCATCTTGTCCCACTTGCTCTAGATAGGTATTCCACCATGTTAATGTAGAACCTGTGAAGGTATGCGTAGCGTACTTCACTTTGTCCTCTTCAGTACACTTACTTATGGCAAACACCGATTCGACCTTCTCGGTCCACTGTTTCAATCCGATCGGTCCTTCGGTTCCATCAAATTCCAAAGGTTTGCAGGCAGTGAATTCTTTGTAGGTGCATCCTACACGATTTCCTGTACTGCTAGATCCAAGGTTATTGTTGGTATGTAGCGCAGCCTGTACTGCGACTATGTTTGAAGCAAGAAAGGCACGAAATTCCTCTTCACTCATATTCAAGGTGTGCCGAGTAGTCGGTGCCATTTCCTTCACAATAGTAAAATGAAACGAGTTAATCATATAGAATAACAAGAGTAGTCAATAGTATTTCGTAGCGTAATATGAACTTATTTATAAAAGCTCTTTCTTCATATTAGCGTTTTATACTCTTTAATTGGGTAGTACCTACCCGTTAAGTTCATACTTAGTAGCTAACATACCATTTCAACTACTACAATTCTATATGAAAAACTAATCACAAAAAAAAAAAATTTATATCATATTCAAACCTTTATACAATAACTTGCAAACTTACAATACCGCTATTTTACATATAGCATGAAATATAGCACATAAAACTTTGATACAAAGTAGTTGCGAAGGTAATTCTAGTTAATAAATAAGGCGTTCAACAAAGGCAACAAAGACACGTAATTCATACGTCCAGAAACAAGTCATGCATTCTGGTTTTACTAATACCACTTCCCATCCTTGGTCTTGCAGAACGTAACCGTTGTGACCGATAGTATAACAACGTGTTGTAACATCATCAAAAGGGCGAAGGTTACGTAATGAGCAACAGTCTCGTAATAACCTAAAAACCTCATTTCTTACCCCAATTACCGACTCCGTCACTTGTGGGAACGTTTTGTTTAATAGTTGTAGCCCGATGTTCTTTTTCTCATTTTGGTGAGAAGCGAACATTACTAACCCATAAGCATAACATGCTTCTTTATGTTGCATGTTAGCCGCTTTTTCTAAATCATGAAGTCCTATATTCGGATACATTGAGTCAAAATAATTTCTTAACCCGTTGCGTAAAATAGCATTTGGGTTCCCCGCAATATATGCGTCAAAGTAAACACATCGTAACTTATGGGTTTCCCAATGTGATATCCCCCATCTTTCAAATGAAAGCCTTTTATAAACCAAGGCATTCTTAGAACGTTCTTCGAATGTCTTACAAACTGATTTTTCCATAAATAGTTGTGCCGAGGAATTCTGACCGACTCTAGACAAGATTTCATCAATCATGTCTCCGGGTAAGTCTTCTAAAATATTGGGTTGTCTATCCATTTTGTGTTTTTATACTGTAAAATAGACAAGAGTTAGATTCATAAAAGATACTTATTAATACAAGCAATTTTTACATATATCGTAAAGCATAAGCACACTATATTACATATATTACACCGCACAAATACAACTATCTTATTCCGACTCACTCGTTTCTTTTTTTTCGAACTTGGTTCTTTTTGCTAAGTTTTTAGGGATATATGATGTTCCCTTAATACGAGCCGTCGTTTTCCACATTGGTCTAGAAAAACCTGGTGGTTTAGAGGTTCCCGGGTTATTGTTACAACTTAAGAAATACGGGTGTTGACGATACATATAAAGTTCATCGGGGTTAGAATCAGATTTCTCTATTTTTATGCCCTTTCCCTTATTGTTCTCTTTTGCCTTTTTAAATTCAGTTGGGGTAATTTCTATAACATCATCGGAATCCTCGTCGGGATCCGATTCATCGGAGAATTGGTAATCCTCCCAATATTTTGCTTCCTTGGCTGAAACACCGTTGACCATAATTAACTTTGGTCGGTTGGTTGAGGATTTTCTTCTACTTAACCGTTTTATTATTTCCCCCGCTGGTTCTTCTTCCAGTTCTGATTCTTCTTCCGGTTCCGATTCTTCTTCCGGTTCCGACTCTTCTTCCGGTTCCTCTTCGGGAACTTGTGAATCAGTCCACGAACCATTCCAATTTACATTTGACTCTTCATTATTATTAGGTGAGTCAATGGGACTAGTTCTAGAGGTAGACATCTATCACATAATATCAAACACGTTAAGAGATTAATATATCACATAATATTCACATGTTAAAAATATATAGTTTCCAACAAAATTTGTTAAGCAATCTTTTTTTTTAAGTAAACACGGTTGAAGTCCAGACTCACTAATGCATCCTAACAAACTCAATAAGATACATTAATGCAAAATTCTGGTTCTCTAAGACCAACGCTCGGATACCAACTGAAATGTCCCGTTCTTATTGATTAAAAACGTTCCATATTAATTGATTTCGTTGCGAGGTTTTGACCTCTATATGAGACGTTTTTCAAAGACTTCATTCATTTTTAAAACAAACCATAACCTTTATTTCATAAATAAAGGTTTAAAAAGCTTTACGTAGATTATCAAATAATGATAATCTAAAATATCCTGTTTACACACGACCATTACATAATGGTTTACAATACAAATATGTTACATCGAAATCAGTTTCTTGAATGCAGTTTTTACACAATATCATACAAACATGGACTCCAAATCTTGTCCTTATTTTAGTATGCAACAGCGGAAGCTCTTAGTATTCACCTGAGAATAAACATGCTTTAAACGTCAACAAAAATGTTGGTGAGTTATAGGTTTAACCTATATATATATCAAATCGTAACAATAGACCACAAGATTTCATATTTCAATACACATCCCATACATAGAGATAAAAATCATTCATATGTTGAACATCTGGTAACCGACATTAACAAGATGCATATATAAGAATATCCCCATCATTCCGGGACACCCTTCGGATATGATATAAATTTCGAAGTACTAAAGCATCCGGTACTTTGGATGGGGTTTGTTAGGCCCAATAGATCTATCTTCAGGATTCGCGTCAATTAGGGTGTCTGTTCCCTAATTCTTAGATTACCAGACTTAATAAAAAGGGGCATATTCGATTTCGATAATTCAACCATAGAATGTAGTTTCACGTACTTGTGTCTATTATGTAAATCATTTATAAAACCTGCATGTATTCTCATCCCAAAAATATTAGATTTTAAAAGTGGAACTATAACTCAATTTCACAGATTTTTACTTCGTCGGGAAGTAAGACTTAGCCACTGGTTGATTCACAAACCTATAACAATATATACATATATATCAAAGTATGTTCAAAATATATTTACAAAACTTTTAATACATTTTGATGTTTTAAGTTTATTAAGTCAGCTATCCTCGTTAGTAACCTACAACTAGTTGTCCACAGTTAGATGTACAGAAATAAATTGATAAATATTATCTAGAATCAATCCACGACCCAGTGTATACGTATCTCAGTATTGATCACAACTCAAACTATATATATATTTTGGAATCAACCTCAACCCTGTATAGCTAACTCCAACATTCACATATAGAGTGTCTATGGTTGTTCCGCAATATATATATAGATGGGTCGACATGATAGGTCGAAACATTGTATACGTGTCTATGGTATCTCAAGATTACATAATATACAATATAAGTTGATTAAGTTATGGTTGGAATAGATTTATTACTAACTTTCACGTAGGTAAAATGAGTAGTTTTTATCAATCTTGTTTTACTCGCCATTTCTTCGTTTCTAATCCGTTTTGAGTGATTCCAGTGGCCATGGTTTCGTATTGAACTTAACTTTATGAATCTAAATAGAAAAAGTATAAGTTTATAGTCGGAAATACAAGTTACAAGTCATTTTTGAAAGAGGTAGTCATTTCCGTCGAAAGAACGACATCTTGATGACCATTTTGAAAAACATACTTTCACTTTGAGTTTAACCATGATTTTTGGATATAGTTTCATGTTCATAAGAAAAATCATTTTTCCAGAAGTATAACTTTTAAATCAAATTTCTTCTTAGCTTTTAATTATCCCAACCAAAACAGCCTCCGGTTTTACTACGACGGCGTATATCCAGTTTTATGGTGTTTATCGTGTTTCCGGGTTTTAAATCATTAAGTTAGCATATCATATAGATATATAACATGTGTTTAGTTGATTTTAAAAGTCTATTTAGAAGGATTAACTTTATTTGCGAACAAGTTTAGAATTAACTAAACTATGTTCTAGTGATTACAAGTTTATAACGTTGAATAAGACAGCTTTTTATGTATGAATCGAATGATGTTATGAACATCATTACTACCTCAAGTTCCTTGGATAAACCTACTGGAAATGAGAAAAATGGAACTAGCTTCAAAGGATCCTTGGATGGCTTGAAAGTTCTTGAAGCAGAATCATGACACGAAAACAATTTCAAGTAAGATTTCCACTCGAAATAAGATTGTTATAGTTATAGAAATTGAATTAAAGTTTGAATATGATTATTACTTTGTATTAGAAAGATAACCTACTGTAAGTAACAAAGGTTTCTTGATCTTGGATGATTACTTGTGATAATGCTAAAAACGAACATATATTTCATAACATTATTCCTCAAGAAAGACAAGCTTTTAGTTGCAATTGTTCTATTTACAAGTGATATTCATTTAAATAATAAAAGGTGAAGACAAAAGACAGATTCGACGAATTGAAGACGCAAACGACCAAAAAGCTCAAAAGAACAAAAGACAATCAAAGAGGTTCCAATTATTGATAAGAAACGTCTCGAAATCACAAGAGTACAAGATTCAAAACGCAAAGTACAAAATATAAAATTGTACGCAAGGACGTTCAAAAATCCTGAACAGGGACCAGAGTCAACTCTTAACGCTCGACGTAACGGACTAAAAATTACAAGTTAACTATGCATATAAATATAATATAATATATAATTAATTATATTAATTATATATATATTATATATATATTATAAACCGTACGTAAACAAAGAGCCAAACTCCTCTGAGCTGTAAAAGTAACCTCCGCGACTTGCGGAGTTTGAAGGCAAAATTCACCGCGAGTCGCGGAGCCCCAAAAATCGAAAATCCCTATAAAGCCAACCGAATTCTGATCGCAAAATATAATCTTTTTCTCTCTTCTCTCATATGTAAACGATATATATATATATATATATATATATAATTTATATTTTAATTTTAATTTTAATTATAATTCTAATAATAAGGGTATGTTAGCGAATATTGTAAGGGTGTAAGTCGAAATTCTGTCCGTGTAACGCTACGCTATTTTTAATCATTGTAAGTTATGTTCAACCTTTTTATATTAATGTCTCGTAGCTAAGTTATTATTATGCTTATTTAAAACGAAGTAATCATGATGTTGGGCTAATTACTAAAATTAGGTAATTGGGCTTTGTACCATAATTGGGGTTTGGACAAAAGAACGACACTTGTGGAAATTAGACTATGGGCTATTAATGGGCTTTATATTTGTTTAACTAAATGATAGTTTGTTAATGTTAATATAAAGATTTACAATTGGGCGTCCCTATAAATTACCATATACACTCGATCGGACACGATGGGCGGGGTATTTATATGTACGAATAATCGTTCATTTAACCGGACACGGGAATGGATTAATAGCCACTAGAATAATTAAAACAGGAGTGAAATTACATTCAAGGGTAATTGGTGTAATTGTTAACAAAGTAGTAAAACCTTGGTTTACACGCAGTCGATAACCTGGTGTATTCATTAAACAAAGTATTAAAACCTTGTTACAATTCGAATCCCCAATTAGTTGGAATATTTAACTTCAGGTATAATAATAATTTGACGAGGATACTCGCACTTTATATTTATGACTGATGGACTGTTATGGACAAAAACCAGACGGACATATTAAATAATCCAGGACAAAGGACAATTAACCCATGGGCATAAAACTAAAATCAACACGTCAAACATCATGATTACGGAAGTTTAAATAAGCATAATT
The DNA here is from genome assembly GCF_046630445.1 of Rutidosis leptorrhynchoides. Lineage (NCBI taxonomy): Eukaryota > Viridiplantae > Streptophyta > Magnoliopsida > Asterales > Asteraceae > Rutidosis > Rutidosis leptorrhynchoides. The sequence continues at coordinate 489,499,823 of NC_092333.1, forward strand.
CTTTTATTTCATATTTAATTTCCTTTATTTTATATTTAATTGCACTTCTAATTATCGCACTTTTATTTATTGTTATTTAATCGCACTTTTAATTATCGTACTTTTTAATTATCGCAAGTTTATTTTATCGCACTTTTATTATTCGCAATTTCATTATCGTTATTTACTTTAAGTTTTAATTTAAGTCTTTTATTTATTTAATATTTTACATTAGGTTTTAACTGCGACTAAAGTTTTAAAATTGACAAACCGGTCATTAAACGGTAAAAACCCCCTTTATAATAATAATATTACTTATATATATGTTTGTATTTTTATAAAAGTAAACTAATATAGCGTTGAGCTTTGTTTAAAGATTTCCCTGTGGAACGAACCGGACTTACTAAAAACTACACTACTGTACGATTAGGTACACTGCCTATAAGTGTTGTAGCAAGGTTTAAGTATATCCATTCTATAAATAAATAAATATCTTGTGTAAAATTGTATCGTATTTAATAGTTTTTCCTAGTAAAATATAAACTATTTCGTATACACCTCGCATAACATCAAGTATATTTTTGGCGCCGCTGCCGGGGAACACTCTTAAACGCCGAAAGCGCAACGCTAATATATAAAAAAAAGATTTTTAGCTTACTTCTATTAAAAATTCGTTTTTGTAAAAATACGTTTTAATTATTCAAAAATATAAAAAGAAAAACAAAAATATAAGTATTTTTTAAGATTTTGTTAAATATTTAAGTTTTATAAGTTTCTTTATTTTTATTTTAATTTATAAAAATATAAGTTTTATTAAATATCTTTTATTTATAGAAAAAACAGAAAACAGAAAATAAAAAAAAATAAATAAAGAAAAAACGCGTCGAATATTTAAACCTGTCAGCTGAATTCTGGAACCCCGCGACTCGCGGGGTTTGATGCTTTAATTGCCGCGACTCGCAGAGACTTTCTGACAGGCGACAAAAAAACCCTAAACCAGCATTAATTACGGGTATTAATTAATTATTATTATTATTTAACCCTAATTATTATTATTATTATTATTAGTTTTATTTTAAGATTTACTTTTTATTTAATTTGTTTTATTTAGTATTAATTAGTTTACTTAAATTGTAAAATTAATAGTTTAATAAAATAAATAATATAAAAATAATATTTTTATAAAAATTGTACTTTTTACAACTTTTTGTATATTTTTATATTTTGTCCCTTTTTAATCGTTGTAGCGTAATATTTGTATTTTTAGCTCATATTTAATTTCAAACTTAGTTTTTGCTATAGTTATTTTTACTCCTAGATTTTTAGGCTTTGCCGTAGAATTCCTTAAGTGCTTTTTCTTTAGACTAAGATTTAGGTGCTTTAGAATTTTGCGACGCCTTTTTAAGTTTTAGTTTCTTTTTAAGTTATTTCCATTTGGGATTTAGTTTTTCCTGTAAACTTTAATATTTTTAGACGACTTTTACTATGTACCAATTATCATTCCAATTAGTAATATCAATTTGCGATTATAATTTTAAGTTAGTTGTAGTAATAAGGTTAGGTTAGTTAAGTATTTTTAAGTTTTGATAAGTTTCTTTTATTTTTTTTCGTCATTTTTTATTCAACCATTTTTTCTTTTTCTACCTTTTGCGACGAACTCTTTTTCTCTCTTATTTCTCGCCATTCTAGTTTTTAGGACTTAGAATTTTTTCTACTTCTTATTTAAATTTCTTAAAATTACGAAAATTTATTTTGAGTGGTTAAATTGATAGACATCAAAATTTTCTGGTTCGTAGTAATAGTTGGATTTGTACGTGGACCGGGTTATTGGAGCCAAACAGTCCTCAATTATATTGAGACCAAACGAATCCTGCCCCTCTGCTGCATCTTTTGGCTATTCGAAACGTGGGCAAAATCAGAAAAGTCTATTGATTGGATAACTTATTATAATTTTTCTTCCCTTTTTAAAACTAATAGGATATTCAGTGAATGCACCGAGCAAGACGTTCATCACCTTTTGTACGTTCACCACCTGTAACTCGATCAAGACATCATTTAACAAATATAACCGCCGTTGATTTTTCTTTAGAATCGTCATCCAGTCGACCAAGTACTTCAGTTCAAATTTCCGATAATCCATTTTTTGAACCCGACCTCACAATTGAGAATCCAGAGAATATTCAGGAACGGTTCGTAGATCCTGAACCATTAAACTTTCCTCCGGAACCACCAATCATTCAAACAGAGATTGTTGAGGAACGAACCATTAAATCAGAATCATCTAGTGATTCCGATTCAACAAATTCAATTATGGAGAATCTGGAACCTTTAAGTATGGAAGACCGAATGAGAGCTAAACGCACTGGCCAAGGTCACGCCATTACTCATCCAGACATTAATGCGCCAGATTATGAAATCAAAGGACAAATTCTACACATGGTGACTAATCAATGCCAATTTAGTGGTGCGCCGAAGGAAGATCCAAATGAACATCTACGTACCTTTAATAGGATCTGCACACTATTTAAAATCCGAGAAGTGGAGGATGAACAGATATATCTCATGTTATTTCCCTGGACTTTAAAGGGAGAAGCCAAAGATTGGTTGGAATCGTTACCTGAAGGGGCGATCGATACATGGGAAGTTTTAGTTGACAAATTTCTTAAACAATTCTTTCCTGCATCTAAAGCCGTAAGACTTCAAGCAGAAATTGTTACGTTCACACAGAAACCAAATGAAACTCTATATGAGGCGTGGACAAGATATGGAAAGTTGTTAAGAGGATGTCCGCAACATGGTTTAGACACCTGTCAAATAGTACAAATATTCTACCAAGGATGCGACATCACTACAAGGAAAGACATAGATATAGCAGCTGGTGGTTCTATTATGAAGAAAACCGAAACTGATGCTTACAAAATTATTGATAATACTGCTTCCCACTCACATGAGTGGCACCAAGAAAAAGATATCATTAGATCATCTAAAGCAGCTAGAGCCGATTCTAGCCATGACTTAGATTCCATTTCCGCAAAGATAGATGCTGTGGAGAGAAGAATGGAAAAGATGACTAAGGATATTCACTCAATACGAATTAGTTGTGAGCAGTGTGGAGGACCACATTTGACAAAAGATTGTCTCAGTATTGAATTAACAATGGAACAAAGAGATAATATTTCATACATAAACCAAAGGCCTGGAAATAATTATCAGAATAATTATCAACCGCCAAGACCGATTTACAATCAAAACCAAAATTATAACCGAAATATTCCATACAACAACCAACAAGGTCCTAGCAATCAACAAGTATCCAATAATACTTACAATCAGCAAAGACCTAATTTTCAAAACAAACCACCACAACAAACCGATGATAAAAAGCCGAATTTAGAAGATATGATGACGAAGCTAGTTGAAACTCAAACGCAGTTTTTCACATCTCAGAAACAAACTAATGAACAAAATGCTCAAGCATTTAGAAATCAACAAGCTTCTATTCAAAATCTGGAACAAGAAGTAAGTAACCTAGCAAGATTAATAGGTGAAAGAAAACCGGGAAGTCTACCTAGTGATACAAATGCTAACCCCCGGAATGAAACAGCTAAAGCCATTACCACAAGAAGTGGTACAACACTTAAACCACCTGAAATACCTGTAACTTCTGATGAAACTATTCCTACTCCACAAGAACCACAACCTGATCAAGATAAGGAAAAAGAACCGGTAGTTGAAAAAGTTAATGAAGATAACACAGTTAAGGATAAACCTTATGTTAAACCATACCAACCACCACTTCCTTTCCCGAGTAAAATGAAGAAAGAAAAACTTGAAGCCGAGCAATCCAAATTCTTGGATATGTTTAAACAGATAAATGTAAATCTTCCTTTCATTGATGTGATTTCAGGAATGCCAAGATATGCTAAATTCTTGAAAGATCTAATCTCAAATAGAAAGAAAATGGAAGAACTCTCGGCTGTTACTATGAATGCTAATTGTTCAGCAGTGCTGTTGAATAAGATACCCGAAAAACTATCTGATCCAGGAAGTTTCACAATTCCATGTTTTCTGGGTAGTCTTAGTTCAATAGAAGCATTGGCAGACTTAGGTGCTAGTATAAATCTAATGCCGTATTCACTATACGCTAAACTAGACCTTGGAGAATTGAAACTAACAAGAATAAGCATACAACTAGCCGATAGATCAATAAAATATCCTAGAGGGATAATGGAGAACATGCTAGTTAAAGTTGGTACTTTAGTATTTCCAGTAGATTTTGTTGTTTTGGACATGGAAGAAGATTCTCAAGTTCCTCTCATATTAGGAAGACCATTCTTAAACACGGCTAAAGCAATGATAGACGTGTTCGGTAAGAAATTGACCCTAAGTATAGAGGATGAGAGTGTTACCTTTTCAGTTGATAGAGCAATGCAACAACCACAATCTGCAGATGATACATGTTATTATATTCAAACTATAGATGCACATGCAGAATTATTAGAAGAATTTCCAGAATTACAAGGAACAGGAGAATGTTCTTTAGGAGAAGGTAATGAACCAATTGATGAAGCTGAAATGTTAGCTACGCTTATAGCTAATGGAAGACAGATATCGATATAAATCATCGATAGAAGAACCTCCGAAATTAGAGTTAAAGCCACTTCCAAACCATTTGGAATACGCTTATTTACATGGTGAATCTGAATTACCTGTAATAATATCGTCTTCTCTTACTGAAAATGAGAAATCACAACTCATTTCTGTGTTGAAAGCTCATAAACCAGCCATTGCATGGAAGATTCATGATATTAAAGGAATAAGTCCTTCGTATTGCACACATAAAATCCTTATGGAAGAAGGTCATAAAACGTATGTGCAACGCCAACGAAGACTAAATCCTAATATGCAAGATGTAGTTAAGAAAGAGATTATTAAACTGCTAGATGCAGGTTTAATTTATCCAATCTCTGATAGTCCATGGGTAAGCCCAGTTCAATGCGTACCTAAGAAGGGTGACATGACTGTCATTACAAATGAGAAAAATGAGCTTATTCCTACAAGGACTGTAACAGGATGGCGTGTATGTATTGATTATAGAAAATTAAATGACGCCACCAGAAAAGATCACTTTCCCTTACCTTTCATAGATCAAATGTTGGAAAGATTAGCCGGAAATAGTTACTATTGTTTTCTAGATGGATTTTTCGGATATTTTCAAATTCCAATAGCACCCGAAGATCAAGAGAAAACCACATTCACGTGCCCTTATGGTACTTTTGCTTACAAACGCATGCCATTTGGACTTTGTAACGCCCCTGCAACCTTTCAAAGGTGTATGATGGCGATTTTTCACGACATGATAGAAGAATGCATGGAAGTATTCATGGATGACTTTTCAGTCTTCGGTGATACATTTAAATCATGTCTAGTTAATCTGGAACGAATGCTAATTAGATGCGAAAAATCAAATCTAGTACTTAATTGGGAGAAATGCCATTTCATGGTTAAAGAAGGCATCGTTCTTGGACATAAAATTTCAAAAGAAGGAATTGAAGTGGATAGAGCTAAAGTAGATGTAATTGCTAAACTTCCACATCCCACCAATGTTAGAGGAGTTAGGAGTTTTCTAGGGCATGCCGGTTTTTACCGACGTTTCATAAAAGATTTTTCTAAAATTGCCACTCCTATGAATAAACTCCTAGAAAAGGATGCGCCATTCATCTTTTCAGATGAGTGTATCAAATCTTTTAATATTCTTAAAGAAAAACTCACTAATGCGCCGATCATGATAACACCAAATTGGAATCTACCATTTGAACTAATGTGCGATGCAAGTGATTTTGCAATGGGAGCCGTTTTAGGACAAAGGATTGAAAAACGATTTCAACCTATATATTATGCTAGTAAGATGTTACAAGGAGCACAAACAAACTATACAACTACTGAAAAAGAACTCCTTGCTATTGTCTTTGCTTTTGACAAATTTCGATCATATCTCGTTCTAGCAAAAACGGTGGTCTATACCGACCATTCTGCTCTTAGATACCTATTTTCAAAACAAGATGCTAAACAAAGATTAATCCGTTGGATCTTACTCTTACAAGAATTTGATATTGAAATCCGAGATAAAAGAGGAGCAGAAAATCTCGCCGCTGATCATCTTTCTCGTCTTGAAAACCCCGAATTAGAAGTTCTAAATGAATCAGCCATACAAGACAACTTTCCTGATGAATATCTATTGAAGATAGATTATAATGAAATCTCATGGTTTGCAGACTATGCAAACTACTTAGTTTGTGGATTCCTTGAAAAAGGATTATCGTACCAAAGACGAAAGAAATTCTTCAGTGATATAAAACACTATTTTTGGGAAGATCCACATCTGTTTAAAAGTTGTCCCGATGGAATAATACGCCGATGTGTATTTGGAGATGAAGCTAGTAAAATTTTAAACCATTGTCACACAGGACCAACAGGAGGGCATTATGGGCCTCAACTAACAGCAAGAAAAGTTTATGAAGCTGGATTCTATTGGCCTACAATTTACAAAGACGCACACCTTCTTTGCAAATCCTGTGATGCATGTCAAAGGGCCGGAAAAATAAGTCAACGTGATGAAATGCCACAAAATGTCATCCAAGTATGTGAAGTATTTGACATTTGGGGTATTGACTTTATGGGTCCATTTCCAAAATCTCATAATAATCTATATATACTCGTAGCCATTGATTATGTATCTAAATGGGCGGAAGCACAAGCTCTCCCAACTAACGATGCACGAGTTGTAGTCAACTTTTTAAAACGTCTTTTTGCAAGGTTTGGAACACCGAGAGCTTTAATAAGTGATCGGGGTACTCATTTCTGTAATAATCAACTTGAAAAAGTTCTTAAAAGATATGGAGTAACTCATAAAATCTCCACCGCATATCATCCACAAACAAGTGGACAAGTTGAAAATACCAACCGAGCTTTAAAACGTATTCTAGAGAAAACCGTAGGATCAAATCCGAAGGAATGGTCCATTAAATTTTAGGATGCACTCTGGGCTTTTAGAACAGCCTACAAAACTCCAATTGGAACCACACCTTTTAGACTTGTTTATGGAAAAGCATGTCATCTTCCAGTAGAAATTGAACACAAAGCATTTTGGGCTTTGAAGACATGTAATCTTGATTTACATGAAGCTGGACGTCTACGATTAAGTCAACTAAATGAATTAGAAGAATTAAGACATGAAGCATACGAAAATTCGTTAATCTATAAAGAAAGAACGAAGAAATGGCATGATAAAAGAATCAGAAGTTCAAAAGAATTTAAAGAAGGAGACAGAGTTCTTCTTTTCAATTCACGATTCAAGCTATTTCCTGGAAAATTGAAATCAAGATGGTCTGGACCATTCATAGTCAAAAGAGTTTTCCCATACGGAACGATAGAATTAATAAATTCAAATGGGATTGAATTTAAAGTTAATGGTCACAGAGTTAAACATTACATACATGGTCCGATGGAAGTCGACAACGAAGTTAATCACAATTTCGACACCACAGCTAACTAAGTGTGGGGAGAATTAAGTCTTTAAAGGATAATATGTATTTCTGTTAGAGTTAGATTGTCTGTTTTCGTGTAGTTCTCGAAAATGGAACCCGAATGGTCTTTCCCTAGCAGACCCTAAAGAACTAGTCTTCTCCCCCCATTCTGAATTTTTATTTTTTTTAGGTTTTTACAAAATGAAGACTGCCTGTGAACTAAACCATGGTCTAATGCTACACGCTTTGATCACTAAAAGAAATAATGATATACTACCGAGTGAAATAGTATCAGTAATCAGAGAAAGAATGGACGGAGTTAGAAAAGAATCCAGATGCGAAGATAATAAGTTTCAATTTGGTAAAGGAAAATCAAAATCCGCAGCGAAAAGAAGAGGACGACACTTAGAACGATGTCACAAATGCGGAAAATGGTCACATGGAGGTAAATGTTCCAATAATCAAACCTATTCAAATACCGAATTTGTTACTTTATGCAGAGATGGACCGTTCATATGTTTAGAAGAAAAGACACTGAATGCTCGAGGTTACGCCTATGTAGCCATGGAAAACCAATTAAACCGACTATCTTATGAATGGGATATATCATATAACTAAGAAATCTATTTCACAGGTATGTCTGTACAGTTTTTATTTTTATTTTTATTTTTAACCTTTTGATAATAAACGCTAATTTGTTCGCTAAAAAGTATTAAATTGGTATTGAATAAAATTAGGTTTGGCGACCGAAATTATTGATATCATTCAAAAATTTATTACATCACTGCGAAATTTAACGTTTATTCTTAAGGTATAAATATCTTTAAACAATCAACCCAAAATATTTCAAAAATTCGTCATGAGTTAAATTAGGTCTTGGAACCGAAATTACTTTACCGAAAAGAGGGGTGCATATTTTTGATAATATTTGATTGATTAAAGTGGGATAAAAAGACAAAAAGATTTTTAATTTTATTCTTACCATGTTTTTAATATTAATATTTAAATCTTAAATTAATATTGTAAACTTTGTAAAAACAATATATTTAAAATTGTAAATATTTGAAAAAATTAATATAAGTTTGATATGAATTTATAAATTTTTAAATTAAATTTGGTGTGAATTTTTAATTTTTAAAATATAAATTTTTTGCATTTCAAATTTTAAGTTTGGTGTGAATTTTTAATATTAATTTTGAATTTTATATTTAAGTTGTGTGAATTTAAAAATAAAAATTTACTTTATCTCATTAAGTTAAGAATATGATTTTTAAAATTCGTCGTAAGTTGAAGACTAGGTCTTTGAACCGAAATTGCTTTACCCAAGGGAGGGACGAGAACTTTTAATATCATTATTTTTAATCTTATTGAATTAAAGTATGCCAAAAACATTAAAAAACCCAAAAAATTCTTAGCTTTTAAAACAATCGCTACAAAAAGACAAATTTTAAAATTTTGTCGAGGGACGGACTAGGACATCGATCCGAAACGACCTCGTCCTAAATAACAAGGGAAACAAAATTTTAAAATTAAGTACTTAATTGTTTTAATAAGTTAATGATTAAAAAAAAATAATAAAATAAAATACCAAACTCCGCGACTCGCGGAGTTTGGAGGGTTAATCTCCGCGACTCGCGGAGGGACCAATTTACAGAAAAAAAATAAAACGTAAAAACACAGATCAGTGCACCACACAACTCAAACAACAGCAAAAAACACAGCGAATTCTGCACGCGAAAAACCCGAAAAACACCCCCAAAAATCCCAATTTTTAACCTTTAATCACCAAATTTTTTGCTAAAATCATGTTGAGAAGGATGCTATCTAAGAATTACTCAAGAAAAACGGTAAATTTCTACACCTAAACACCATTTAATTCGAAATTTGATGTTCTTGAGCAATTTTTTTCTCCAATTTGATTTTGATGCTTTTTAGTGTAATTAGGCTTAAATTGTTTATGTATTATGCTTGTATAACCTAGATTGATGCTGTTTAACATGATTAGAAGCCTTAAACTTCAAATTTTGAGTAATCTAGGGTTTGTGTTCTTGAGCAAATTTGGGGCTTTTTGATATAAACAGGTTATGGCCGATTTTTGTCATGAATTGTTGCTAAATTGAGTAGTGTAACATGTCTAGGTAGTTAAATGATCCAAACTTTGAGCCTAAACATGATTTTGAGAATTAAAGTGGACTTTTTCAAGTCTAAAATTCATGAACTTGATTTTTGAAAGATAATGCCATTTGAGACTTGTTTAATTGCTAGTAATGATTATTTTGACATGTTATTTGAGTTGAATGTTTATGAACTTGGCGAACATTTTCGTATATGCTTATTTGAAAAAGTGTAGATTTGATAAAAATGTGAAAATGAGCTTAAGTTTGATATAAATTGATAATGTCATTGTAATTATTTTGATTGATGATTTTGCTGGCACTAATGCATATTTGGATGCACAAAAATTGTGTTTGATGTGTTTTGCAGAATGAAAGGGGTGAATCTTCATCCCAAGCCCGCAATGCTCCTGCTGAGAATTTGGAACAACAGGAGGTGGATAACTACTACAAGCAGGATATACCTCATCCAGTCATGACCTTTTCCGATATGCACTTGGAAGAGTTGCACCCGAACCTGAGATTTGACAGACTTTGGATAGATTATCCAAAATATCAACGGGGTTTGCATACTCTTCATTCTAAGGTTGTTGAGGTACCGAGGGTCATAGAATGGGGACCCTTAGAAGCTGTAGAATTGGCCGGGCCAATTAGGGAATTACTTGTACAGAGGTATGGTAATTCTTCTTTTAATGACTGGGTATGTTTATTCACCATACGTAGACCTGTATATAAAGTATGGTGTGAAGAATTGTTATGTAGTATAGAGTTGAATGATCGGGTAGCTAGTTTAACCGATCGTTCTTTTATTAGATTTTTGTTAGGCGGTTCGATGCGCCACATGTCTTTACTAGACATGGCTCAGGCTTTACGTATATATACGCCTGAGGAGTTAGCGTCTGCCGATTGTAGAGGATTGATACTAAACGGTAGAAAGATAGATGAAAATTTTGATACACACGGTGTGTGGAGTCAAATGACAAGCCATCACCGTTTCAAAGGGGGAAATTACTCTTATTTGGATATAGATAGAGCCGAATTAAGAGTGATACATAGGTTTTTAGCTAATTCGATTACACAAAGGGGTAAAAACAAGGAAAAGGTAAATGAACAGGATTTGTTTTACCATATGTGTATTCGAGACCCACAAAGCGCTGTAAGTATACCATATTGTGTGGGTTATTATTTATCAGCTATGGTTCGGGGGATGCGACCGCATAGCATAATAGGAGGTGGTATTTTTATTACTTTGATTGGTGAATATCTCGGTGTGGATATAAGTCGGGGGGGATTATTAGTAGAAGAGCCGGAACCCCGCGATACTATAGGTTTAAATGTATACCATGGTGCGAAAGTTTTGAAAAGGCGAAATAACGCCGCAGTACGATACCATGGTAGACATCCACAGGTGGAGAGAAACCAACACCAAGGTAATGTAGGAGGGGGGAATGAGATGCAAGAAATGCATAGGTTTATAGCTTCTCAGGAATACGAAAATTCTAGACAGAGAGCATTTGAAGATTGGCAAGTTCATCAGAACCAAATCATAGCTCATTGCCAACATATAGGTAGAAACTATATTCCTACACCGAAACCCATCTTCCCTCCCTGGTCTATAGAGATGCAGCCACCATATCCTACGTATGACCCTGCCGAAGCATTCTATAGCACCTATGGTTATGCCTGGAACCCCTATTGGTAGCAATATCATCCTTAGTATACTTATTTTTTTTTATTTTGTAATTTGTAATTATTGATACATTTAATATTTTTGTTAATATTGTAATCATTTTTATAATTATCTAACTTTTATTCTTAGATTTTAATAATTTTTTGAATGTGGGGTAATATACCAAACTTCAAAAATATGTATATATGTTTTCAGTTTATCTTATGTACACAACAGGGTAAAACAACGCATTTTCAAAGACTGGCATTAAGTTCAGCAAAAGCAACTAATTTTGACGACAAGATGCAAAATATATGTGAAATAACAACAAGACGGAATGAACAAATGATGTGCACCATTTATCATTCAGCAAACAAACGCCAATATAATTGGAAACTTTGGTAAAAATTTAATCATTTTCACACAAATCACCCTCAATAATTTAAATTGTTACTGATTTCTTGCAAATGAGGGCATTGCAAGATCTTAAGTGTGGGAAGGGGTTAAATTCTTTCGGATTTTAAAAATTTTTTACTTTATACACTTGGTTACCATTAAAAATACTAGTAAAGCAGTAGTTGTATTAGAATCTAGTGCTCTCTGATAAAAAAAGAACAGCCCTAGTCTTATATACTAACTACCCAATTCTAGTAAAATTTTTCAAAATTTTCAATTAAATGAACTCAAAATCATGTTTATACATATTTATGAACGATAAAACTAGGTTTTAACACCGAAATTATTGTTACCTCAGAAAGGACATAAATTGAGAAACAAACCAAAATGTTAAAATTCATTTAAAATGGAATAGAGGACGATAAAAAGGAAAATAAAAGCCAAGTGTGGGAAAATTTACCAAGTTATCTTAAACATATGTCACATATATCTGTAACAAATAACTGAAAATACTTTTGCTTTGGACTAAACTAAACTGTTTTACCTGATGAAAGAAAAGAAGAGATGGATCTACACGATGAATCAATTCCATCATTAAAAGGAAGTAAAGTCTTCCGAAAAAGACACGCGCTTCTTGATTTAGGTCATGAAGTTGTCGTCCAGACCAGCTGTAGGTTGACGAAAAATCTAGAAAAGTCATCACTAAAATCAGCAGGAAATCCACGGACCTCAGCATTAAACAGGGTCGCCAAGTGGTCAGATTTATCCTAACCATGAGAAGGATTTATCTCGTACAATGGGGGGGGGCACCATGCAAATTAGCTGGATAAGACTAATGAATCAGATCCCCAGAAAGGATAATCTCCTTAAAGATTAAAAATCAGCTTTTAAGACTGATATCACTCAATCCTTGAGATTGACCTTAAAGATTGAGAATTACAAACTCATGGAATTCAATGATATCTAAACTCGAGCTTGAACGAGAAAATATTTTGATCAAAATTATAAACCGATTTGTTTTCTGAAAACCCTATTTTCAATACGTTCATTACCATTGAACGTAAAATCCTAGGAATTCACCTGGAATTCATTAGGTCACCTGAACTAAATCGGGTGTCAACCGTAAGAACGGTGGTTGCATAGTGGTCAAAGACAGGACCTTGTGCCATACCGAAAAATTATAAGGGTGAGCTTTACTATTGCTCCTACCAAGGATAGTAATTGCGTCCGACACGTTATAGACCATAATTAAAAGCATGTCAGGGGACATTGCCTTAACAGTTGCTTGTTCAACGTTTTCCTTTACAACCGGACGGTAGTTTACCGAAAGGTAATATACGGGACAAGTAAACTGGACGTGTTGCTTTCCAAATACAAGGTTAGCAAGTGGGTGACACAAAACCGCAAGTTTTGAGCTAAAATTTTCAAATCTGAAACCCACCAAACCCACAAAAATATTTTGCAAACACCGGTAAAGGGTTATTCCGGAAAATTTATCTAGGGTAAAAACTAGATTTCAAAAGATCAAATGTTTTCATAAAGATCCAATTTCCTTAATGGATCTAAATTTTTATAGTCATGTGGGACTGTAAACCATATCGTTACTACCATTGTTTATATCACCGTATAGAAATCACTGATGTACAAAGTGTGAAGAATAAAGAAGTGATTCTTGTATTTCAAGACGATATTGCTTGAGGACAAGCAACGCTCAAGTGTGGGAATATTTGATAATGCTAAAAACGAACATATATTTCATAACATTATTCCTCAAGAAAGACAAGCTTTTAGTTGCAATTGTTCTATTTACAAGTGATATTCATTTAAATAATAAAAGGTGAAGACAAAAGACAGATTCGACGAATTGAAGACGCAAACGACCAAAAAGCTCAAAAGAACAAAAGACAATCAAAGAGGTTCCAATTATTGATAAGAAACGTCTCGAAATCACAAGAGTACAAGATTCAAAACGCAAAGTACAAAATATAAAATTGTACGCAAGGACGTTCGAAAATCCGGAACCGGGACCAGAGTCAACTCTTAACGCTCGACGCAACGGACTAAAAATTACAAGTTAACTATGCATATAAATATAATATAATATATAATTAATTATATTAATTATATATATATTATAAACCGTCGGTAAACAAAGAGCCAAACTCCTCTGAGCTGTAAAAGTAACCTCCGCGACTCGCGGAGTTTGAAGGCAAAATTCACCGCGAGTCGTGGAGCCCCAAAAATCGAAAATCCCTATAAGGCCAACCGAATTCTGATCGCAAAATATAATCTTTTTCTCTCTTCTCTCATATGTAAACGATATATATATATAATTTATATTTTAATTTTAATTTTAATTATAATTCTAATAATAAGGGTATGTTAGCGAATATTGTAAGTGTGTAAGTCGAAATTCTGTCCGTGTAACGCTACGCTATTTTTAATCATTGTAAGTTATGTTCAACCTTTTTATATTAATGTCTCGTAGCTAAGTTATTATTATGCTTATTTAAAACGAAGTAATCATGATGTTGGGCTAATTACTAAAATTGGGTAATTGGGCTTTGTACCATAATTGGGGTTTGGACAAAAGAACGACACTTGTGGAAATTAGACTATGGGCTATTAATGGGCTTTATATTTGTTTAACTAAATGATAGTTTGTTAATGTTAATATAAAGATTTACAATTGGGCGTCCCTATAAATTACCATATACACTCGATCGGACACGATGGGCGGGGTATTTATATGTACGAATAATCGTTCATTTAACCGGACACGGGAATGGATTAATAGCCACTAGAATAATTAAAACTGGGGTGAAATTACATTCAAGGGTAATTGGTGTAATTGTTAACAAAGTAGTAAAATCTTGGTTTACACGCAGTCGATAACCTGGTGTATTCATTAAACAAAGTATTAAAACCTTGTTACAATTCGAATCCCCAATTAGTTGGAATATTTAACTTCGGGTATAATAATAATTTGACGAGGACACTCGCACTTTATATTTATGACTGATGGACTGTTATGGACAAAAACCAGACGGACATATTAAATAATCCAGGACAAAGGACAATTAACCCATGGGCATAAAACTAAAATCAACACGTCAAACATCATGATTACGAAAGTTTAAATAAGCATAATTCTTTTATTTCATATTTAATTTCCTTTATTTTATATTTAATTGCACTTCTAATTATCGCACTTTTATTTATTGTTATTTAATCGCACTTTTAATTATCGTACTTTTTAATTATCGCAAGTTTATTTTATCGCACTTTTATTATTCGCAATTTCATTATCGTTATTTACTTTAAGTTTTAATTTAAGTCTTTTATTTATTTAATATTTTACATTAGGTTTTAACTGCGACTAAAGTTTTAAAATCGACAAACCGGTCATTAAACGGTAAAAACCCCCTTTATAATAATAATATTACTTATATATATGTTTGTATTTTTATAAAAGTAAACTAATATAGCGTTGAGCTTTGTTTAAAGATTTCCCTATGGAACGAACCGGACTTACTAAAAACTACACTACTGTACGATTAGGTACACTGCCTATAAGTGTTGTAGCAAGGTTTAAGTATATCCATTCTATAAATAAATAAATATCTTGTGTAAAATTGTATCGTATTTAATAGTTTTTCCTAGTAAAATATAAACTATTTCGTATACACCTCGCATAACATCAACTTGGAATGGATTTAGAAAACTTGGAAGTAAACTTGCAATCTTGGAAGTATTCTTGATTTTATGAAACTAGAACTTTTGGAATTTATGAAGAACACTTAGAACTTAAAGATAGAACTTGAGAGAGATCAATTAGATGAAGAAAATTGAAGAATGAAAGTGTTTGTAGGTGTTTTTGGTCGTTGGTGTATGGATTAGATATAAAGGATATGTAATTTTGTTTTCATGTAAATAAGTCATGAATGATTACTCATATTTTTGTAATTTTATGAGATATTTCATGCTAGTTGCCAAATGATGGTTCCCACATGTGTTAGGTGACTCACATGGGCTGCTAAGAGCTGATCATTGGAGTGTATATACCAATAGTACATACATCTAAAAGCTGTGTATTGTACGAGTACGAATACGGGTGCATACGAGTAGAATTGTTGATGAAACTGAACGAGGATGTAATTGTAAGCATTTTTGTTAAGTAGGAGTATTTTCATAAGTGTCTTGACGTCTTTCAAAAGTGTATGAATACATATTAAAACACTACATGTATATACATTTTAACTGAGTCGTTAAGTCATCATTAGTCGTTACATGTAAGTGTTGTTTTGAAACCTTTAGGTTAACGATCTTGTTAAATGTTGTTAACCCAATGTTTATAATATCAAAATAGATTTTAAATTATTATATTATCATGATATTATGATGTACGAATATCTCTTAATATGATATATATACATTAAATGTCGTTACAACGATAATCGTTACATATATGTCTCGTTTCAAAATCATTAAGTTAGTAGTCTTGTTTTTACATATGTAGTTCATTGTTAATATACTTAATGATATGTTTACTTATCATAATATCATGTTAACTATATATATAACCATATATATGTCATCATATAGTTTTTACAAGTTTTAACGTTCGTGAATCACCAGTCAACTTGGGTGGTCAATTGTCTATATGAAACCTATTTCAATTAATCAAGTCTTAACAAGTTTGATTGCTTAACATGTTGGAAACACCTAATCATGTAAATAACAATTTCTTTTAATATATATAAATATGGAAAAGTTCGGGTCACTACAAAGGATTCCTAACAACTCTACGTTATTACATTTTGAAAATTGTTTCGACTATGTGGTATTGACTAAAAGGTATAAAAACAGAGGTGTTCGAGCTGTAATATTGTGTTTTCTATTTTTGACTCTCAATTGCAAGGTTGTATATATATAATGTGATATTGTACGATTACTACAGCGTTTAGATTCGATTGCACTTGTATTGTAGTTAAGAATAAGTCGACAAATATTTAATCAGAGAAGAAAATAGAATAAAAGTAGACAACGACATGAAACAAATTTATACTCGTTTTGTTTATTCCTGTTTATCGACTAGCATCAGATATTAAAGGAATAACAATTTGACAAGGATGTGTAACAACTACAATCAGATTATCTGTAATTTATGATTCGATATCTTGTGAATTAATAAATATAATAGTAATAATAATAATTATATTAATAATAATAATAGATAATAATGATACCAATAATAATAAAAATGATGATAATCATATTAATGTTAATAAAAGGTATTATTTTCTAATAATAACAATATTACTATTAATAATATCAACAATTTATAATAATAATAGTTCTTAATGCAAATAGTAATATCTAATAATAATATTAATATTAACTATAATAATTATAATTTTTACTATTAATTATAATAATAATGATATTAACAATGATGATAATAATATTAATAATAATATAACAAATCAAATGTATAAATTTTCATATAATATTATTAATAATCCTAATATTAATGTTAATATTAATATTTATAATGATAATTAATATAACAACTATATTAAACTTTCATATTATTAATTCTGTAATACTTATTTCATATAATAACATGTTTACAACAACAACAACAACAACAACAACAATACCCAATTCCACTAGAGTGGAGTATGGGGGAGGTTAGATGTAGACAGTCCTTTCATATAATAACATGTTTGAATATTTAATATTATATATAATATTAATTTTGTATAGGAGTCATATATGTATATTTATATATATAGATATTTATATATTTAACATTTTGTTAACGTTGATCAATTAAGTTCGAAATCTTTTCTATTCAATATACCCTATATTCAAAATAATAAGTTTCAGCTATTTTAAATTACCTTTCATAATAACTAAATCGCTTAATAGTTCATTTATTATGTATAATTATTTACATATATAATTATCTATATATACATTTAATTTTACAATTACAGGTTCGTGAATCGTCGGGAATAGTCAAAAGTAAAATGAATTTATGAAACAGTTCAAAATTTTTGAGATTCAATTTTACAGACTTTGCTTATCATGTCGAATTCATATAAAGATCAAGTTTAAATTTGGTCGGAAATTTTCGGGTCGTCACACATGATCGAACATAAATCTGTCGCATAGGACTGATCATATGTTGAGTATCATGTGGGAGTGTTTAAGAACATTATAGTATTAATCTCCAGTCAATGGTTACCGTGGATAACCCTTATTGAGATGAAGATCTACAAAAGGGTGATTAACGACTTAGCTCACCATTAATGGCTTAGCAGCAATAATGGCCACCCAAGTGGTTTCATAGGGTTACAGTTCGTAATGAACATACATGTTACCGTAAGATGTTTTCTGGATGCAATCGTTTAATCGAGTAATACAGAAAACGTTGATTGTTATTCGATGATGAATGAGCTAGGTTTAGGATTATATTTATAGCTAAACCCTAACCCTAGATGTATCCTTAAACGACTCTAGATCCTTCCGTATCAATCCCATAAATATAGGTATTATAGTTAGGAACAAGATTTCGGTTATTTTAGCATAAGATATGCCTTGTTGTTCATCTTACTTATTCGCTAAGCAAGAGTTTACCGAATGTGCTCAATAGACACAATGCGGGACATGTTATACGTGCAACCAGCATGTGATACGCATGATGCGCTAGGCACAGATGTACACGTATCATTAAGTCCCCCCAGTTTATTGTGATACACGTTTCCAAAAAGTGTATGACATTAAACTCCAAAGAATATAATAAATTGACCATTACCAAAAATTAGCACAAAATATATTGGGAATTATCGAGATAACCCAAAAATTGCGTGCCTGCAAGCATTAAATGCAGCCTCCTCGCTGTCAATCAAACGTCAGCCAATGATGACTCTATATCGGCGGGAGTCAGTTAATTATGACAGGCTGTCAAATCCTAACTGCAAGAGTTTTGCTATCATACACGGATGATAAGCAAGCTAATGGGTTTTTCTATCGTGCACCACGTTTTTTTACTACAACTCGTTAGGATTGCGACATTGGTACGGCCACCTGTGCGCCTCACTCATTCTTTCCTTTATCTACACCTTAGCCGTTTGTGCTATAAATAGGGCGATGAGTGTACCAAATTTGGTAAAAAAATTCAAATAATTCAACTCTTTTTCTTCTTTGCAACTCTGATCAAGTTCCGGCTAGTTTTCCATTACATAACCCAAGTGAGTTTAATCTTCTAACTTCATCCCCGTTTTAAATTGTAAATATGTCGTCTGCATCTTCAACCACTTTTCAAGTCCATTCCATCTCTTCCACCATAGATGATGAATCCATTAAAGCTGTTATCGACTGGTATCCACCAATTGCTCAATACACCCCTACCCTTCCACTCACAAATCAACGAGCCCATAAACCCCCCAACCAACATGGTGGCAGTCTACGACGTAACCCAAGAAGTCGAAAACACTCGCATCCCTCCGATTAGCTTTTTCATGGCGGTTCTATCATCGTATAACATTGGCCTAGGGCAATTACATCCCTATGGTGCTGCTCGTCTATCGTTATTTGAGATGTGGTGCAGGGCAAACAACCAAGAACCTTCGATTAACGTCTTTAAGAACATTTTTTGTTACAAAGTTAATGAGCACGATTGGTACAGTTTCACCGATCGGGCAACTTTTACGGCTGGAATGAAGAAAGGCTTGAATACCTCCTGGAAAGATTCTTTTTATTATGTTGATAAAAAGTTTGTTCCACAAAAATTCGCAAACATTCTTCAATGGCACTCTGGTGCTAACCCTTCCCTTAATTGCCCCCCCCCCCCCCATTGACACCGCCGGAACAGGAACAGTTTAACCTCTATTCTGGTAAGAAACTAAGCATTAGGGTTTACCCAAACGAAGTTCTTTACTTGGCCGGAATCTCTTCCTACTGGCAATACAGTGTGTTCCGTCCAGTCATAGCTTAACGGAAGGGTACAATTTTATCTTGAAATAATTATGCATTATTTACTTTTAAATACAGAGTATGCTAACCATTGTATGTCATTGCTTGCAGAGATGAATCTTTACCAGGTTATGGTTGAAGAAAGTTTGAAGGGTTATTCTGTGAAAAAGGAAGTTGCTGACGAAGACATGCCGGTTAATGTTGCAGATGATTTAAGTGCTTCGGCTGAGGAAGACGAATAGCCGCTTAAGCGTAGAAGCTCTGTGTGCTTGAATCCTCTCGTGAAGAAGAAAAATTCAGATGCCTCATCCTCTAAAGGTACAACATTGTATTGCATACAGTTTTCATTATATTATACATTCATTACTTGTTCGGAGACTAACTCGTATGTTTTTGCATTGTCAGTTGTGAATCTTGATGAAGATGCGCCCCCAACAGTGACTCCTGCTCAACCTACCATCAATGCGACCATGTCCACACCTGCACCCTCAGCAACGTCTGCGACCCTTGAATTAACTGTCTGGATGCCCGCGACCTATTCTAATCCAGTTCCACTTGCTGTTATTGCACCCTTGCTAACCAATCCTGCAACTCCTGCTGCTACTGGTCCCTCGATTGCTTCTGTCTCGGGTCCCAAACTGAACATCAACCCTTATGCACCCATCCGCATTGATAACTTGGAAGAAATTCTAAACGTTTCCAAGTGTGCTGCATCAGAACAGCACATGTATATACAATGATGTGCTCCTGCTGACATAAGGCGTGAGTTAGAGAAGATGACACCGGACCAGAAGGCATGCTTTGATACGCATCTATCATTTCTAACATGGGCAAGGGATTGTGATCGTTTAAACAGTGAGCGTTCTCACAAGGTGGAGGTGAATCTTTCTGGGCAGTTACAGAGGAGGTTGATTGTCGTAGAGTCGAGGCTTAAAGTGGCCTATGAAGCATTGAAAATAGTGGAGGCCACTGTTGAAGTGTTAAAGAAGGAAAAGGCTGAGCTTCTCGACGCACAAGCTGATCTTGTAGAGGAAAAAAATTTGCTCAAGGATGAACTTGCTACTGCTAATTCCACCTTGATTTGTTAATGAAATGTCCCGTTCTTATTGATTAAAAACGTTCCATATTAATTGATTTCGTTGCGAGGTTTTGACCTCTATATGAGACGTTTTTCAAAGACTGCATTCATTTTTAAACAAACCATAACCTTTATTTCATCAATAAAGGTTTAAAAAGCTTTACGTAGATTATCAAATAATGATAATCTAATATATCCTGTTTACACACGACCATTACATAATGGTTTACAATACAAATATGTTACAACAAAATAAGTTTCTTGAATGCAGTTTTTACACAATATCATACAAGCATGGACTCCAAATCTTGTCCTTATTTAAGTATGCGACAGCGGAAGCTCTTAATAATCACCTGAGAATAAACATGCTTAAAACGTCAACAAAAATGTTGGTGAGTTATAGGTTTAACCTATATATATCAAATCGTAACAATAGACCACAAGATTTCATATTTCAATACACATCCCATACATAGAGATAAAAATCATTCATATGGTGAACACCTGGTAACCGACAATAACAAGATGCATATATAAGAATATCCCCATCATTCCGGGACACCCTTCGGATATGATATAAATTTCGAAGTACTAAAGCATCCGGTACTTTGGATGGGGTTTGTTAGGCCCAATAGATCTATCTTTAGGATTCGCGTCAATTAGGGTGTCTGTTCCCTAATTCTTAGATTACCAGACTTAATAAAAAGGGGCATATTCGATTTCGATAATTCAACCATAGAATGTAGTTTCACGTACTTGTGTCTATTTTGTAAATCATTTATAAAACCTGCATGTATTCTCATCCCAAAAATATTAGATTTTAAAAGTGGGACTATAACTCACTTTCACAGATTTTTACTTCGTCGGGAAGTAAGACTTGGCCACTGGTTGATTCACGAACCTATAACAATATATACATATATATCAAAGTATGTTCAAAATATATTTACAACACTTTTAATATATTTTGATGTTTTAAGTTTATTAAGTCAGCTGTCCTCGTTAGTAACCTACAACTAGTTGTCCACAGTTAGATGTACAGAAATAAATCGATAAATATTATCTTGAATCAATCCACGACCCAGTGTATACGTATCTCAGTATTGATCACAACTCAAACTATATATATTTTGGAATCAACCTCAACCCTGTATAGCTAACTCCAACATTCACATATAGGGTGTCTATGGTTGTTCCGAAATATATATAGATGTGTCGACATGATAGGTCGAAACATTGTATACGTGTCTATGGTATCTCAAGATTACATAATATATAATACAAGTTGATTAAGTTATGGTTGGAATAGATTTGTTACCAATTTTCACGTAGCTAAAATGAGAAAAATTATCCAATCTTGTTTTACCCATAACTTCTTCATTTTAAATCCGTTTTGAGTGAATCAAATTGCTATGGTTTCATATTGAACTCTATTTTATGAATCTAAACAAAAAAAAGTATAGGTTTCTAGTCGGAAAAATAAGTTACAAGTCGTTTTTGTAAAGGTAGTCATTTCAGTCGAAAGAACGACGTCTAGATGACCATTTTAGAAAACATACTTCCACTTTGAGTTTAACCATAATTTTTGGATATAGTTTCATGTTCATAATAAAAATCATTTTCTCAGAATAACAACTTTTAAATCAAAGTTTATCATAGTTTTTAATTAACTAACCCAAAACAGCCCGCGGTGTTACTACGACGGCGTAAATCCGGTTTTACGGTGTTTTTCATGTTTCCAGGTTTTAAATCATTAAGTTAGCATATCATATAGATATAGAACATGTGTTTAGTTGATTTTAAAAGTCAAGTTAGAAGGATTAACTTTTGTTTGCGAACAAGTTTAGAATTAACTAAACTATGTTCTAGTGATTACAAGTTTAAACCTTCGAATAAGATAGCTTTATATGTATGAATCGAATGATGTTATGAACATCATTACTACCTTAAGTTCCTTGGATGAACCTACTGGAAAAGAGAAAAATGGATCTAGCTTCAATGGATCCTTGGATGGCTCAAAGTTCTTGAAGCAAAATCATGACACGAAAACAAGTTCAAGTAAGATCATCACTTGAAATAAGATTGTTATAGTTATAGAAATTGAACCAAAGTTTGAATATGATTATTACCTTGTATTAGAATGATAACCTACTGTAAGAAACAAAGATTTCTTGAGGTTGGATGATCACCTTACAAGATTGGAAGTGAGCTAGCAACTTGAAAGTATTCTTGATTTTATGAAACTAGAACTTTTGGAATTTATGAAGAACACTTAGAACTTGAAGATAGAACTTGAGAGAGTTCAATTAGATGAAGAAAATTGAAGAATGAAAGTGTTTGTAGGTGTTTTTGGTCGTTGGTGTATGGATTAGATATAAAGGATATGTAATTTTGTTTTCATGTAAATAAGTCATGAATGATTACTCATATTTTTGTAATCTTATGAGATATTTCATGCTAGTTGCCAAATGATGGTTCCCACATGTGTTAGGTGACTCACATGGGCTGCTAAGAGCTGATCATTGGAGTGTATATACCAATAGTACATACATCTAAAAGCTGTGTATTGTACGAGTACGAATACGGGTGCATACGAGTAGAATTGTTGATGAAACTGAAAGAGGATGTAATTGTAAGCATTTTTGTTAAGTAGAAGTATTTTGATAAGTATATTGAAGTCTTTCAAAAGTGTATAAATACATATTAAAACACTACATGTATATACATTTTAACTGAGTCGTTAAGTCATCGTTAGTCGTTACATGTAAGTGTTGTTTTGAAACCTTTAGGTTAACGATCTTGTTAAATGTTGTTAACCCAATGTTTATAATATTAAATGAGATTTAAAATTATTATATTATCATGATATTATCATGTATGAATATCTCTTAATATGATATATATACATTAAATGTCTTTACAACGATAATCGTTACATATATGTCTCGTTTAAAAATCATTAAGTTAGTAGTCTTGTTTTTACATATGTAGTTCATTGTTAATACACTTTATGATATGTTTTCTTATCATAGTATCATGTTAACTATATATATATATATATATATATATCCATATATATGTCATCATATAGTTTTTACAAGTTTTAACGTTCGTGAATCACCGATCAACTTGGGTGGTCAATTGTCTATATGAAACATATTTCAATTAATCAAGTCTTAACAAGTTTGATTGCTTAACATGTTGGAAACATTTAATCATGTAAATATCAATCTCAATTAATATATATAAACATGGAAAAGTTCGGGTCACTACAGTACCTACCCGTTAAATAAATTTCGTCCCGAAATTTTAAGATGTTGAAGGTGTTGACGAATCTTCTGGAAATAGATGCGGGTATTTCTTCTTCATCTGATCTTCACGCTCCCAGGTGAACTCGGGTCCTCTACGAGCATTCCATCGAACCTTAACAATTGGTATCTTGTTTTGCTTAAGTCTTTTAACCTCACGATCCATTATTTCGACGGGTTCTTCGATGAATTGGAGTTTTTCGTTGATTTGGATTTCATCTAACGGAATAGTGAGATCTTCTTTAGTAAAACATTTCTTCAAATTCGAGACGTGGAAAGTGTTATGTACAGCCGCGAGTTGTTGAGGTAACTCAAGTCGGTAAGCTACTGGTCCGACACGATCAATAATCTTGAATGGTCCAATATACCTTGGATTTAATTTCCCTCGTTTACCAAATCGAACAACGCCTTTCCAAGGTGAAACTTTAAGCATGACCATCTCTCCAATTTCAAATTCTATATCTTTTCTTTTAATGTCAGCGTAGCTCTTTTTTCGACTTTGGACGGTTTTCAACCGTTGTTGAATTTGGATGATCTTCTCGGTAGTTTCTTGTATAATCTCCGGACCCGTAATCTGTCTATCCCCCACTTCACTCCAACAAATCGGAGACTTGCACTTTCTACCATAAAGTGCTTCAAACGGCCCCATCTCAATGCTTGAATGGTAGCTGTTGTTGTAAGAATATTCTGCTAACGGTAGATGTCGATCCCAACTGTTTCCGAAATCAATAACACATGCTCGTAGCATGTCTTCAAGTGTTTGTATCGTCCTTTCGCTCTGCCCATCAGTTTGTGGATGATAGGCAGTACTCATGTCTAGACGAGTTCCTAATGCTTGCTGTAATGTCTGCCAGAATCTTGAAATAAATCTGCCATCCCTATCAGAGATAATAGAGATTGGTATTCCATGTCTGGAGACGACTTCCTTCAAATACAGTCGTGCTAACTTCTCCATCTTGTCATCTTCTCTTATTGGCAGGAAGTGAGCTGATTTGGTGAGACGATCAACTATTACCCAAATAGTATCAAAACCACTTGCAGTCCTTGGCAATTTAGTGATGAAATCCATGGTAATGTTTTCCCATTTCCATTCTGGGATTTCGGGTTGTTGAAGTAGACCTGATGGTTTCTAATGCTCAGCTTTGACCTTAGAACACGTCAAACATTCTCCTACGTATTTAGCAACATCGGCTTTCATACCCGGCCACCAAAAATGTTTCTTGAGATCCTTGTACATCTTCCCCGTTCCAGGATGTATTGAGTATCTGGTTTTATGAGCTTCTCTAAGTACCATTTCTCTCATATCTCCAAATTTTGGTACCCAAATCCTTTCAGCCCTATACCGGGTTCCGTCTTCCCGAATATTAAGATGCTTCTCCGATCCTTTGGGTATTTCATCCTTTAAATTTCCCTCTTTTAAAACTCCTTGTTGCGCCTCCTTTATTTGAGTAGTAAGGTTATTATGAATCATTATATTCATAGATTTTACTCGAATGGGTTCTCTGTCCTTCCTGCTCAAGGCATCGGCTAACACATTTGCCTTCCCCGGGTGGTAACGAATCTCAAAGTCGTAATCATTCAATAATTCAATCCACCTACGCTGCCTCATATTCAGTTGTTTCTGATTAAATATGTGTTGAAGACTTTTGTGGTCGGTATATATAATACTTTTAACCCCATATAAGTAGTGCCTCCAAGTCTTTAATGCAAAAACAACCGCGCCTAATTCCAAATCCTGCGTCGTATAATTTTGTTCGTGAATCTTCAATTGTCTAGACGCATAAGCAATCACCTTCGTTCGTTGCATTAATACACAACCGAGACCTTGCTTTGATGCGTCACAATAAATCACAAAATCATCATTCCCTTCAGGCAATGACAATATAGGTGCCGTAGTTAGCTTTTTCTTCAATAACTGAAACGCTTTCTCTTGTTCATTATTCCATTCAAATTTCTTCCCTTTATGCGTTAATGCAGTCAAGGGTTTTTCTATTCTGGAAAAGTCTTGGATGAACCTTCTGTAGTAACCAGCTAGTCCTAAAAACTGGCGTATGTGTTTCGGAGTTTTCGGGGTTTCCCACTTTTCAACAGTTTCTATCTTTGCCGGATCCACCTTAATACCTTCTTTGTTCACTATGTGACCGAGGAATTGAACTTCTTCCAACCAAAATGCACACTTTGAAAACTTAGCGTACAATTCTTCCTTCCTCAATACTTCTAACACCTTTCTCAAATGTTCACCGTGTTCTTGGTCATTCTTTGAGTAAATAAGTATGTCATCAATGAAAACAATGAAAAACTTGTCAAGGTATGGTCCACACACTCGGTTCATAAGGTCCATGAACACAGCTGGTGCATTAGTTAAACCAAACGGCATGACCATAAACTCATAATGACCGTAACGTGTTCTGAAAGCAGTCTTTGGAATATCATCTTCTTTCACCCGCATTTGATGATACCCGGAACGTAAGTCAATCTTTGAATAAACAGACGAGCCTTGTAGTTGATCAAATAAGTCGTCGATTCTCGGTAGTGGGTAGCGGTTCTTGATGGTAAGTTTGTTCAACTCTCGGTAGTCGATACACAACCTGAATGTACCATCTTTCTTCTTGACAAACAAAACAGGAGCTCCCCACGGTGATGTGTTTGGTCGAATGAAACCACGCTCTAAAAGTTCTTGTAATTGGCTTTGCAGTTCTTTCATCTCGCTGGGTGCGAGTCTGTAAGGAGCACGAGCTATTGGTGCAGCTCCTGGTACAAGATCTATTTGAAATTCAACGGATCGATGTGGGGGTAATCCCGGTAATTCTTTCGGAAATACATCGGGAAATTCTTTTGCAATGGGAACATCATTGATGCTCTTTTCTTCAGTTTGTACTTTCTCGACGTGTGCTAGAACAGCATAGCAACCTTTTCTTATTAGTTTTTGTGCCTTCAAATTACTAATAAGATGTAGCTTCGTGTTGCCCTTTTCTCCGTACACCATTAAGGGTTTTCCTTTTTCTCGTATAATGCGAATTGCATTTTTGTAACAAACGATCTCCGCTTTCACTTCTTTCAACCAGTCCATACCGATTATCACATCAAAACTCCCTAACTCTACTGGTATCAAATCAATCTTAAATGTTTCGCTAACCAGTTTAATTTCTCGATTCCGACATATATTATCTGCTGAAATTAATTTACCATTTGCTAATTCGAGTAAAAATTTACTATCCAAAGGCGTCAATGGACAACTTAATTTAGCACAAAAATCTCTACTCATATAGCTTCTATCCGCACCCGAATCAAATAAAACGTAAGCAGATTTATTGTCAATAAGAAACGTACCCGTAACAAGCTCCGGATCTTCCTGTGCCTCTACCGCATTAATATTGAAAACTCTTCCACGGTCTTGTCCATTCGTGTTCTCCTGGTTCGGGCAATTTCTAATAATGTGGCCTGGTTTTCCACATTTATAACAAACTACATTGGCATAACTTGCTCCGACACTACTTGCTCCGCCATTACTCGTTCCGACACCATTTGTTCCTTTCGTTCTATTAACCCCTGGTCCGTAGACCTCACACTTCGCCGCGCTATGACCATTTCTTTTACACTTGTTGCAAAATTTGGTGCAGAACCCCGAGTGATTCTTTTCACACCTTTGGCATAGTTGCTTCTGATTGTTGTTGTTGTTGCGGTTATTATTGTTGTTGGGATGATTGTTGTAGTTGCTGTTGTTGTTGTTGTTGTTGTTGTTGTTGGGCCGTTTGTTGTAGTTGCGATTGATGTTGCGATTGTTGGGATAATTGTTGCGATTATTGTTGTAATTGCTGTTGTTGTTGTATTGGTGATTCTTATCACCGTTTTCCTCCCACTTTCTTTTGACTTGCTTCACATTGGCCTCTTCAGCAGTCTGTTCTTTAATTCTTTCTTCAATCTGGTTCACTAGTTTGTGAGCCATTCTACATGCCTGTTGTATGGAGGCGGGCTCGTGTGAACTTATATCTTCTTGGATTCTTTCCGGTAATCCTTTCACAAACGCGTCGATCTTCTCTTCCTCATCTTCGAATGCTCCCGGACACAATAGGCACAATTCTGTGAATCGTCTTTCGTACGTGGTAATATCAAATCCTTGGGTTCGTAACCCTCTAAGTTCTGTCTTGAGCTTATTGACCTCGGTTCTGGGACGGTACTTCTCGTTCATCAAGTGCTTGAATGCTGACCACGGTAGTGCGTACGCATCATCTTGTCCCACTTGCTCTAGATAGGTATTCCACCATGTTAACGCAGAACCTGTGAAGGTATGCGTAGCGTACTTCACTTTGTCCTCTTCAGTACACTTACTTATGGCAAACACCGATTCAACCTTCTCGGTCCACCGTTTCAATCCGATCGGTCCTTCGGTTCCATCAAATTCCAAAGGTTTGCAGGCAGTGAATTCTTTGTAGGTGCATCCTACACGATTTCCTGTACTGCTAGATCCAAGGTTATTGTTGGTATGTAGCGCAGCCTGTACTGCGGCTATGTTTGAAGCTAGAAAAGTACGGAATTCCTCTTCATTCATATTCACGGTGTGTCGAGTAGTCGGTGCCATTTCCTTCAAAATAGTTAAATGGAACAAGTTAATCATACAGAATATTAAGAGTAGTTAATAGTATTTCGTAGCATAATATGAACTCATTTATAAAAGCTTTTTCTTCATATTAGCGTTTTATAAGTTTAAATTCGGGTAGTACCTACCCGTTAAGTTCATACTTAGTAGCTAATATACAATTCAACTACTACAATTCTATATGAAAAACTGATTATAATAATATTTCGCGTTCAAACTTTTATACAATATTTTACAAACTTACAATACCGCTTATTTTACATAAAGCATGAAATATAGCACACAATAACTTTGATACAAGATAGTTGTGAAGACAATTCTAGCTAGTACACAAGTCGTTCAGCAAAGGCAATAAAGACACGTAATTCATACGTCCAGAAACAAGTCATGCATTCTGGTTTTACTAGGACTACTTCCCATCCTTGGTCTTGTGCAACATAACCGTTATGGCCGTTGATAAGACAGCGTGTTGTAACGTCATCAAAGGGACGAGGGTTACGTAATGTCCAACAGTCCCGTAATAATCTAAAAACCTCATTTCTTACCCCAATTACCGACTCCGTCACTTGTGGAAACGTTTTGTTTAATAGTTGTAGCCCGATGTTCTTGTTCTCACTTTGGTGAGAAGCGAACATTACTAATCCGTAAGCATAACATGCTTCTTTATGTTGCATGTTAGCCGCTTTTTCTAAATCACGAAGTCCAATATTCGGATATATTGAGTCAAAATAATTTCTTAACCCGTTGCGTAAAATAGCATTTGGGTTCCCCGCAATATATGCGTCAAAGTAAACACATCGTAACTTATGGGTTTCCCAATGTGATATCCCCCATCTTTCAAACGAAAGTCTCTTATAAACCAAGACATTCTTGGAACGTTCTTCGAATGTCTTACAAACTGATCTCGCCTTAAATAGTTGTGCCGAAGAATTCTGGCCGACTCTAGACAAGATTTCATCAATCATGTCTCCGGGTAGGTCTCTTAAAATATTGGGTTGTCTATCCATTTTGTATTTTTAAACTGTAAAATAGACAAGAGTTAGATTCATAAAAAAAAATACTTATTAATACAAGCAATTTTTACATATATCATAAAGCATAAGAACACTATATTCCATATATTACACCACACGAATACAACTATCTTATTCCGACTCGCTCGTTTCTTCTTCTTCGGTTTTGGTTCGTTTTGCCAAGTTTCTAGGGATATATGATGTTCCCCTAATACGAACCGTCGTTGTCCACATTGGTTTAGAAAAACCTGATGGTTTAGAGGTTCCCGGGTCATTGTTACAACTTAAGGACTTCGGGGGTTGACGATACATATAAAGTTCATCGGGGTTGGAATTAGATTTCTCTATTTTTATGCCCTTTCCCTTATTATTTTCTTTTGCCTTTTTAAATTCAGTTGGGGTAATTTCTATAACATCATCGGAATTCTCGTCGGAATCCGATTCATCGGAGAATTGGTAATCCTCCCAATATTTTGCTTCCTTGGCGGAAACACCATTGACCATAATTAACTTTGGTCGGTTGGTTGAGGATTTTCTTTTACTTAACCGTTTTATTATTTCCCCCACCGGTTCTATTTCTTCATCCGGTTCCGATTCTTCTTCCGGTTCCGATTCTTCTTCCGGTTCCGACTCTTCTTCCGATTCCTCTTCGGGAACTTGTGAATCAGTCCACAAATTATTCCAATTTACATTTGACTCTTCATTATTATTAGGTGAGTCAATGGGACTTGTTCTAGAGGTAGACATCTATCACATAATATCAAACACGTTAAGAGATTAATATATCACATAATATTCATATGTTAAAAATATATAGTTTCCAACAAAAATGTTAAGCAATCATTTTTAAAGAAAACACGGTCGAAGTCCAGACTCACTAATGCATCCTAACAAACTCGATAAGACACACTAATGCAAATTTTCTGGTTCTCTAAGACCAACGCTCTGATACCAACTGAAATGTCCCGTTCTTATTGATTAAAAACGTTCCATATTAATTGATTTCGTTGCGAGGTTTTGACCTCTATATGAGACGTTTTTCAAAGACTGCATTCATTTTTAAACAAACCATAACCTTTATTTCATCAATAAAGGTTTAAAAAGCTTTACGTAGATTATCAAATAATGATAATCTAATATATCCTGTTTACACACGACCATTACATAATGGTTTACAATACAAATATGTTACAACAAAATAAGTTTCTTGAATGCAGTTTTTACACAATATCATACAAGCATGGACTCCAAATCTTGTCCTTATTTAAGTATGCGACAGCGGAAGCTCTTAATAATCACCTGAGAATAAACATGCTTAAAACGTCAACAAAAATGTTGGTGAGTTATAGGTTTAACCTATATATATCAAATCGTAACAATAGACCACAAGATTTCATATTTCAATACACATCCCATACATAGAGATAAAAATCATTCATATGGTGAACACCTGGTAACCGACAATAACAAGATGCATATATAAGAATATCCCCATCATTCCGGGACACCCTTCGGATATGATATAAATTTCGAAGTACTAAAGCATCCGGTACTTTGGATGGGGTTTGTTAGGCCCAATAGATCTATCTTTAGGATTCGCGTCAATTAGGGTGTCTGTTCCCTAATTCTTAGATTACCAGACTTAATAAAAAGGGGCATATTCGATTTCGATAATTCAACCATAGAATGTAGTTTCACGTACTTGTGTCTATTTTGTAAATCATTTATAAAACCTGCATGTATTCTCATCCCAAAAATATTAGATTTTAAAAGTGGGACTATAACTCACTTTCACAGATTTTTACTTCGTCGGGAAGTAAGACTTGGCCACTGGTTGATTCACGAACCTATAACAATATATACATATATATCAAAGTATGTTCAAAATATATTTACAACACTTTTAATATATTTTGATGTTTTAAGTTTATTAAGTCAGCTGTCCTCGTTAGTAACCTACAACTAGTTGTCCACAGTTAGATGTACAGAAATAAATCGATAAATATTATCTTGAATCAATCCACGACCCAGTGTATACGTATCTCAGTATTGATCACAACTCAAACTATATATATTTTGGAATCAACCTCAACCCTGTATAGCTAACTCCAACATTCACATATAGGGTGTCTATGGTTGTTCCGAAATATATATAGATGTGTCGACATGATAGGTCGAAACATTGTATACGTGTCTATGGTATCTCAAGATTACATAATATATAATACAAGTTGATTAAGTTATGGTTGGAATAGATTTGTTACCAATTTTCAAGTAGCTAAAATGAGAAAAATTATCCAATCTTGTTTTACCCATAACTTCTTCATTTTAAATCCGTTTTGAGTGAATCAAATTGCTATGGTTTCATATTGAACTCTATTTTATGAATCTAAACAAAAAAAAGTATAGGTTTCTAGTCGGAAAAATAAGTTACAAGTCGTTTTTGTAAAGGTAGTCATTTCAGTCGAAAGAACGACGTCTAGATGACCATTTTAGAAAACATACTTCCACTTTGAGTTTAACCATAATTTTTGGATATAGTTTCATGTTCATAATAAAAATCATTTTCTCAGAATAACAACTTTTAAATCAAAGTTTATCATAGTTTTTAATTAACTAACCCAAAACAGCCCGCGGTGTTACTACGACGGCGTAAATCCGGTTTTACGGTGTTTTTCATGTTTCCAGGTTTTAAATCATTAAGTTAGCATATCATATAGATATAGAACATGTGTTTAGTTGATTTTAAAAGTCAAGTTAGAAGGATTAACTTTTGTTTGCGAACAAGTTTAGAATTAACTAAACTATGTTCTAGTGATTACAAGTTTAAACCTTCGAATAAGATAGCTTTATATGTATGAATCGAATGATGTTATGAACATCATTACTACCTTAAGTTCCTTGGATGAACCTACTGGAAAAGAGAAAAATGGATCTAGCTTCAATGGATCCTTGGATGGCTCAAAGTTCTTGAAGCAAAATCATGACACGAAAACAAGTTCAAGTAAGATCATCACTTGAAATAAGATTGTTATAGTTATAGAAATTGAACCAAAGTTTGAATATGATTATTACCTTGTATTAGAATGATAACCTACTGTAAGAAACAAAGATTTCTTGAGGTTGGATGATCACCTTACAAGATTGGAAGTGAGCTAGCAACTTGAAAGTATTCTTGATTTTATGAAACTAGAACTTTTGGAATTTATGAAGAACACTTAGAACTTGAAGATAGAACTTGAGAGAGTTCAATTAGATGAAGAAAATTGAAGAATGAAAGTGTTTGTAGGTGTTTTTGGTCGTTGGTGTATGGATTAGATATAAAGGATATGTAATTTTGTTTTCATGTAAATAAGTCATGAATGATTACTCATATTTTTGTAATCTTATGAGATATTTCATGCTAGTTGCCAAATGATGGTTCCCACATGTGTTAGGTGACTCACATGGGCTGCTAAGAGCTGATCATTGGAGTGTATATACCAATAGTACATACATCTAAAAGCTGTGTATTGTACGAGTACGAATACGGGTGCATACGAGTAGAATTGTTGATGAAACTGAAAGAGGATGTAATTGTAAGCATTTTTGTTAAGTAGAAGTATTTTGATAAGTATATTGAAGTCTTTCAAAAGTGTATAAATACATATTAAAACACTACATGTATATACATTTTAACTGAGTCGTTAAGTCATCGTTAGTCGTTACATGTAAGTGTTGTTTTGAAACCTTTAGGTTAACGATCTTGTTAAATGTTGTTAACCCAATGTTTATAATATTAAATGAGATTTAAAATTATTATATTATCATGATATTATCATGTATGAATATCTCTTAATATGATATATATACATTAAATGTCTTTACAACGATAATCGTTACATATATGTCTCGTTTAAAAATCATTAAGTTAGTAGTCTTGTTTTTACATATGTAGTTCATTGTTAATACACTTTATGATATGTTTTCTTATCATAGTATCATGTTAACTATATATATATATATATATCCATATATATGTCATCATATAGTTTTTACAAGTTTTAACGTTCGTGAATCACCGATCAACTTGGGTGGTCAATTGTCTATATGAAACATATTTCAATTAATCAAGTCTTAACAAGTTTGATTGCTTAACATGTTGGAAACATTTAATCATGTAAATATCAATCTCAATTAATATATATAAACATGGAAAAGTTCGGGTCACTACAGTTAACCTTTGAAAAACAGGACAACTCCGCGCACCTTGACCGGGTGGCCACTGATCGTGATTCAGCGTTAAACAACATTGCCGCACTGAAAGCTGCTCTTCCGCAGATTGCATCGAAGGTTCTCAGTTCTTCTACCGTGGGCAAAATTTACTCAGGTGTAATCAGGGCCGTCAAAGCATTGGAGCGGGTAAACTTTTGGAAGCTCATTTCAGACAACATAGAGGTTCCAACAGATTTTCCCAAAGTAGTTGCTGATCAGCTTGAGAGTGATGCTTTAGCCAAGGCGCTAGAGTCCATTTGTGCGATGGAGAACATTCAAATTCAATCCTTGATTCAAGCAAGTGTTAACCTTGCGAGTTCAGTGCAGGATTTGTTGGAGCTCGTGATGTAAGGATGTGAGCCAGAGGGCTCGGGTACTGCTGTGGTGTGCTTTGTAAGATGCATAGTAGTTTTTTGAAGTGGCGGGCGTATAGGTGAGCCGTGGGCATATAATGTCTTCGGCCCTGTGCGGTCGCACTTTTGGGGGGGGGGGTACATCCGCAAGAAGCATGCTCGGTTATAGGTGCTACCTGCAACATGGATATGCTCCCCACCTTTCTGTACAGGAGCACATATAGGTCAACCTTTATTTTTCTTTTTACATGGGATGATCCGCCTGATCGCTGCAGGTGAGGGTTCAAAGGATCATTCCCATTAGTGTAGGGCAGCGTTCCAAATAATGTCACGTAGTTTAGATTTTCCTTTCTTTCTTCCTTTTTTTTATTAGGCATGTGTGCCAATCGTTAAAACTTAGGCCTGCGTGCCCCTAGTACTCTTACGTTTAATGTTTTCTTTTGGCACTATTGTAGCTTAGTGCAACATTAATGCAATTTCTTTTGCTAGCTTTATTGTTTCAAGTCTTTATTACTCTTAACAAATATCGTAATTGTGATGCATACAAACCAATGTATACTTTGTTTATACTCAAAGTTTAATAATGCTAACCGACGCCAAACTATTGTGCACATAGCCATCACTTTTCATTGCATTACTAAGTAAAGTACTTAGAGTCTTCCAAGTGAACCAACAATTAGGTTAGTGGGTAAGCAATCCCAATGCTTTTCGTTTATAGTCATGACTTGCAGTCTTCTAGTCTGCGAGAGTGTGTTGGTCTAGACAAACCAATGTCTGTTACCCACCCTAAAATCTAGCCTTGTAACCAAACAGGCTTATGCCACGCGGGAGCTAGAGATCATCCCTTAAAAGGCAGGATGCACGTAACTGCTATCAAAATATGCGTTGAAACATAACCAAATGTTTCCATACAAAAATTAAATTTATTCATGACAAAATAAATAAAATCCAAAAGTCATAACCAAATGACAAACCATCACAACCAAAAAGAAATACTAATTGTCTTTGGAAATAAAGCAACATTTTAAGTAAACTAAAAAATGTAAGTGCTCATAGTACGGGGTGATCAATCCCATGTGCTGCAGTCTGACAATTATATATAGCATCTTTTCAAATTGGTTGCATGCCAAGTACGAGGTACTCGTTCT
Organism: Rutidosis leptorrhynchoides; assembly: GCF_046630445.1. Lineage (NCBI taxonomy): Eukaryota > Viridiplantae > Streptophyta > Magnoliopsida > Asterales > Asteraceae > Rutidosis > Rutidosis leptorrhynchoides. The sequence goes on from NC_092333.1 coordinate 489,535,241, forward strand.
CCAGTTATTTCGGCTATGATATAAGATCTTGTAGCACTTGTGCCAATTATTTCATAGGGACCCTCCCAATTAGGCCCAAGCTTTCCAGTATTCTCTGCTCGGCTTGCCTCATTATTGCGCCATACATACTCTCCTACTTTGAATGACAACGGCTTGACGTGCTTATCATAATAATTAGAGATTTTCTGCTTGTTCATGGCTTCTTGTATAGCTGCAATTTCTTTACGCTCTTCTAGCATATCTAGGTTAGCGTGCAAGCCTTTACCATTGGTTGACTCATCAAAGCTTTGAACTCTCTTTGTGGGCACCAATATTTCTGCAGGGATAATAGCTTCAGTCCCATAAACCAAGCGGAAAGGAGTCTCACCTGTGCTATTCTTATGAGTAGTTCGATGCGCCCACAATACACATGGGAGCACATCGACCCATTCATTTCCATATAAGCCCAAGCATGCCTTTATCCCCTTAATAATATCCCGATTGGTTACTTCACATATCCCCTTAACAAACACTTAAAAATATATATATACATATATTTTTTTTTCTTTTTATATTTTTGTATTTTTAATATATATATATTATATATATATATATATATATATATATATATATATATATATATATATATATATATATATAATAAAATGTATTTTTACAAAAACAAATTAAAACTTAATAAAAATCTTTTTTTTTCTTTTTTTTATATATAGCGTTTCGCTTTCGGCGTTTAAGCAGTCCCCGGCAGCGGCGCCAAAAATACTTGATGTGCGTAGGGGTGTATACGAAATAGCTTATATTTTACTAGGAAATATTATTAAATACGATACAATTTTACACAAATTATTTATTTATTTATAGAGTGGATATACCTAAACCTTGCTACAACACTTATAGGCAGTGTACCTAATCGTACAGTAGTGTAGTTTTTAGTAAGTCTGGTTCGTTCCACAGAGAGCTAGCCAAGTTTAACGCTATATTTTTAAAACTAAATTTGTAAATATATAAATATATATATAAGTAGTATTATTATTATAAAAGGGGGTTTTTACCGTTTAATGACCGGTTTGTCGATTTTAAAACTTTAGTCGTAGTTAAAACCTAATGTAAAATATTAAAAATAAATATAACTTAATTTAAAGCGTAAAGTAAATGACAATAATTAAAGTGCGATAAATGACAATAAATAAAATTGCGATAATTAAAAAGTACGATAATTAAAAGTGCAATTAAATATAATGACAGTAAATAAAAGTGCGATGAAATATAAAATAAAAGAATTATGCTTATTTAAACTTCCATAATCATGATGTTTGACGTGTTGATTTTAGTTTATTACCATGGGTTAATTGTCCTTTGTCCTGGATTATTCAATATGTCCATCTGGTTTTTGTCCATAACAGTCTATCAGTCATAAATATAAAGTGGGAGTGTCCTCGTCAAATTATTCTTATATCCGAAGTCAAATATTCCAACTAATTGGGGACTTAAACTATAATTACACCAATTTTTCTTGTATATAATTCACCCCTGTTTTAATTAATCCATTAACTATTAATCCATTCCCGTGTCCGGTTAAATGAACGATTATTAGTACTTATAAATATCCCGCCCATCATGTCCGATCGAGTGTATGTGGTTATTTATAGGTACGTCCAATTGTAATTTTTATATTAAATTAACGAACTATCATTCAATTAAACAAATATAAAGATCATTAATAGCTCATAGTCTAATTTCCACAAGTGTCGTTCTTTTGTCCAAACCCCAATTATGGTACAAAGCCCAATAACCCCGTCTTTAATATTTTAGCTCAACATCATGATTACTTCGGTATTAAATAAGCATAATAATAGCTTAGCTACGAGACATTAATTTAAAAAGGTTGAACATAACTTACAATGATTAATAATAGCGTAGCGTTACACGGACAGGATTTCGACTTACACATTTACAACATTCGCTAACATACCCTTATTATTATTAAATTAAAATTAAAATTTATATATATATATATATATATATATATATATATATATATATATATATATATATATATATATATATATATATATATATATATATCGTAAGAGTGAGAGATAGATTAGAGAAAGGTGTAAAACATTCGACCAAAAACTGCGAAATTTGTAGATGTGGCCAGCCTTTTAGGCTCATGCAATCGCATGAAATATGGGCATCCTGGCCATGCGATCGCATGGCTAGCTGGATCAGCTCACATGTTCTTATTTTCTAGTTTGCCGACGTTTTTATTAAATAATATAATATATATATAATTTTAAGAATTAATTATATATTTTATTATATTCATGTGCATAGTTTACTTTTAATTTTTAGTCCGTTGCGTCGAGCGCTGAGAGTTGACTCTGGTCCCGGTTCCGGATTTTCGAACGTCCTTGCGTACTATTTAATATCTTGTACTTTGTGTTTTGCGTCTTGTACTCTTGTAATTTTGAGACGTTTCTCATCAATAATTTGAACCACTTTGATTGTACTTTGTACTTTTTAGATTTTTGGTCGTTTGCGTCTTCAAATCGTCGAATCTGTCTTTTGTCTTCACCTTTTATTATTTAAACGAATATCACTTGTAAATAGAACAATTGCAACTAAAAGCTTGTCTTTCTTGAGGGATAATGCTATGAAATATATGTTCGTTTTTAGCATTATCAAATATTCCCACACTTGAGCGTTACTTGTCCTCAAGAAATATAGTCTTGAAATAAAAATACTAGAATCACTTCTTTATTCTTCACACTTTGTACATCAGTGATTTTAATACGGCGGTATGAACAATGATAGTAACGTTGTGGTTTACAGTCCCACATGACTATAAAAATTTAGATCCTTTTAGGAAATTGGATCTTTATGAAAACATTTGATCTTTTGAAAATTCAATCCTGCTTTTACCCTAGATAAGTTTTCCGGAATAACCCTTCACCAGTGTTTGCAAATTGTTTTTGTGGGTTTCAGATTTGAAAATTTTAGCTCAAAACTTGCAGTTTTGTGTCACCCACTTGCTAACCTTGTATTAGGAAAGCAACACGTCCAGTATACTTGCTCCGTATATTACCTTTCGGTAAACTACCGTCCGGTTGTAAAGGAAAGTGTTGAACAAGCAACTGTTAAGGCAATGTCCCGTGACATGCTTTTAATTATGGTCTATAACGTGTCGGATGCAATCACTATCCTTTGTAGGAGCAATAGTAAAGATCACCCTATAGTTTTTCGGTCTGGCACAAGCTCCTGTCTTTGACCATGCTATGCAACCACCGTTCTTACGGTTGACACCCGATTTGGTTCAGGTGACCTAATGAATTCCAGGTGAATTCCTAGGATTTTACGTTCAATGGTAATGAACGCATTGAAAATAGGTTTTCAGAAAGAAAAAAAATCGGTTTGTAATTTGATTAAAATATTTTCTCGTTCAAGCTCGAGTTTAGATATCATCGAATTCCATGAGTTTGTAATTCTCAATCTTTAAAAGTCAATCTCAAGGATTGAGTAATATCAGTTTTAAAAGCTGATTTTTAATCTTTAAGGAGATTATCCTTTCTGGGGATCTGATTCATTAGTCTTATAAGCTAATTTGCATGGTGCCCCCCATTGTACGAGACAGATCCTCTCATGGTTAGGATAAGTCTGACCACTTGGCGACCCTGTTTGATGCTGAGGTCCGTGGATTCCTACTGATTTTAGAGATGAATTTTCTAGATTTTTCGTCAACCTACAGCTGGTCTGGACGACAACTTCTTGACCTAAATCAAGAAGCGCGTGTCTTTTTTAGAAGACTTTACTTCCTTTTAATGATGGAATTGATTCATCGTGTAGATCCAACTTTTCTTTCAAAAGTATTACAGTAAACCGGGTAAAACAGTTAATTTAGTTCAAAACAAAAGCACCTGCAATATACTTTACAGAAACATGTGATAGATACTTTTTAATTGAATAACTTGGTACATTCTCCCCACACTTGGCTTTTTTCATGCGTCTTTTTATATCTTAATAAATAAATTCAAGCGTTTTAGTTGTTTCTCAATTTATGTCCTTTTCGAGGTAACGACAATTTCGGTGTTAACACCTCATAAATATGTATAAACATGATTTGAGTTCATTTAATTGAAAATTTTGAAAAATTTTACTAGAATTGGGTAGTCAGTATATAAGACTAGGGCTATTCTTTATTATCAGAGAGCACTAGATTCTAATACAACTGCTGCGTTACTAGTATTTTTAATGGTAACCAAGTGTATAAGTCCAAAATTTTAAAAATCTGAAAGAATTTAACCCCTTCCCACACTTAAGATCTTGCAATGCCCTCATTTGTAAGAAATCAGTACAATTTAAATTATTCAGGGTGATTAGCGTAGAAAAATGATTAAATTTTACCAAAGTTTTCAAACATATTGGCGTTTGTTTGCTGAATGATAAATGGTGCACATCATTTGTTCATTCCATCTTGTTGTTACATCTCATTTGTTTTTCGTTTTGTCGTCAAAATTAGTAGCTTTTGCTGAATTTAATGCCAATCTTTGAAAATGCGTTGTTTTACCCTGTTGTGTACAATTGACAATATACATACATACAAATAATAACATGCATGGTAATTTGAAATGGGACTTAAACATCCCACTTTCAAATCAAATATGAAATATTAGTACAAAATAATAAAAATATTAAACATTACATTAAAAGTATCACAATTTTATATGCTTAAACATAAATAAATAAAAAATAATAAAAAAATAAAAATCATAGAAATCACCAACGGAACTATATCAATCTGGATAGGGGTTCCAGTTCATGTCGTCGGGCGGGTTCCATGGTTGGTTATAGGTGTACTGATAGGCCTGGTTAGGGTCGTAGAGAGTAAATGGTGGTCGCATGTCGGGCTGGTGTGGAGGATAATAAGCAGATCGGGTCGGTCCGTAGTTATTTGGTACCTGAGTTGATAGCTGGTTCATGATCTGATGCTGATGATAGTGCCATTTATCATGATGTCGTTGCCTAGAATGCTCGTACACATTCTCGGCGTGCCAATGCTCGAACTGACTAAATCTACCCTCGTTTGTCATTTCTACCTCATCTATACGCTGGTAGACGTAAGTCATAGCCTCCATAATGACATCCCTAATGTCATCCGGTTCCTCCATTTCCTCATCTGAACCTCTCTCTACCTGTGGATGACGACCATCATATGGTACTGCCTGATTGCGTCTGCTCTTTAATACCTTTGCACCCTGATAGACCTTTAATCCTAAAGTATCAACCTGTGCCCTACACACCATCAGTGGACCCCCTTGATCCCTATCTACACCCAAATACTCTCCAATGAGAGTAACAAAAATACCTCCTCCTATTATTCCCCCGTCCTATATTCCTACCACTATTTTGGATAGATAAAAACCAACACAGTAGGGGATATTAACAAAGCTGCTAGTGTTTCGAATACACTTAAGGTAAAATAAGTCGTGTAAGGTCATCTTCTCCTTGTTTTTACCTCTTTGTGTAATCGAATTAGCTAAAAATCTATGTATAATACGTAGCTCTGCTTTGTTAATATATAAATAGGAGTGTCTTCCTCCCAGCGAAAAAACATTATAATTTGACATACGCCTCCAGATGGCGTCCGCGTCAAAATTCCTATCTACCCGCTCCCCATGATAAATCAAATTTGTACAATCGGGTAGTAGTAATTCACCGGGAGTGTAAATCTGTAAATCCCTGGCCATGTCCAGCATGGACATCCTGTACATCCTACGGCCAAGTAAAAATCTAAGAAAACTTCTATCATCTAACATAACTACATCCGCATTAAGTGATATAGTACTCATAAGCTCAACACACCACTCTTTATATACAGGCCTACGAATGGTGAATAAATGTTCCCAATCGGGAAAAGGAGAGCTACCATACCTTTGGATCAGATGCTGTCTAACTGAGTTAACTAGTTGGACCCTTTCCAAAGGCTCCCAATCGATTACCCTCGGTACATCTACATTTTTCGTTACCAGTTTAAATTTGTTACTTTGGTACGTCGGGTAATCTCTCCAACTTCGATCAAATCTCAAATTGGGATGCAACTATTCTTCATGAATCGTTGGGTGTTCTACTATCGGATGAATCGGAAAAATTATGTAGGCATTAACATATTCTTGTTGCGGATCATAATATGGTACATGTTGATCATGTTGTTGTTGTTCCTGTTGTTGCTCCGGTTCATATTGCATTTCTGGTTCAGGTTCTGGAGCAGGTTGCCTAGATGATGATGATGCACCATCAGTATCTGTAAATCTCTGCAAAACACATTAAACACAAAATTTATGCATCCAAATATGCATTATTGTTAGCAAAATAACAACTTGAAACAATTACAATAACATGTTTAATCAAAATTAAACTTATACACATTTTTACAATTTTAACAATTCTACACTTTTTCAAATAAGCATATATGAAAATGTTTACAAAGTTCATAAGCATTCAACCCAAATAACATGTTAAAATAACCACTACTAGCAATTAAACAAGTTTCAAATGGCATTTACATCAATTTAATCAAGTTCATGAATTTTAGACCTAAAAAGTCCACTTTAATTCTCAAAAATCATGTTTAGGATCAAAGTTTAGATCATTTAGCTACCTAAACATGTTACACTACTTAATTTAGCAATAATTCATGACAAAAATCGACCATAACCTGTTTATATCAAAATGCCCCAAATTACTCAAGAACACAAACCCTAGATTTCTAAAAATTTTGAAGTTTTTGGCTTCAAATCATGTTAAATAGCATCAATCTATGTTATACATGCATAATATACTAACAATTTAACTCTAATTCCACTAGAAATTAACAAAATCAAATTAGGTAAATTATAGCTCAAGAACACTAAAAATCAAATTTAAAGAGTTTAGGGGATGTAATTGTTACCTTTCTTGAGAAACTTCTTAATAAATTCATGATTAGAGCGGATTATAGCAAGAAATTTGATTGATTTTGGTGAAAAATTGGTGAAATTTGAGAGAGTTTGGGGAGTATTTGCGTATTGTGTGTGTATTGTGATGAAGACAGAACAGGTCGATGGAATTTTGTATCTGGCCAGTTTTTCAACTCCAATGGATCGCATGGTTTTTGTGAAGGAACCACATGCGATCGCATGGGGTCTGATATATATATATTTTTTTATATAAAAATCTTATACTTTTAAAACAAATAATTAATTAAAAATTTTATTTTTTTTAGGATGAGGGCGTTTCGGATCGTTGCCCTAGTCCGTCCCTTGACAAAATTTTAAAATTTGTCACTTTTTAAGCGCGGTTTTAAAAGCAAAGATTTTTGGGTTTTTTAAATGTTGTTGGCATACTTTAATTCAAATAAGATTAAAAATAATGATAATAAAATTTCTCGTCCCTCCCTTGGGTAAAGCAATTTCGGTTCAACGACCTAGTTTTCAACTCACGACGAATTTTAGAAATCATATTTTTAACTCAATGAAATAAAGTAAATTTTTGTTTTTAAATTCACACCAAACTTAAATTTAAAATGCATAAAATTAAAAATTCATATAAATATTATTAATATTTTTATACATACAAACTTATATTAAAAATATTAAATTTTCAAATATTTACAAACTTAAATATATTGATTTTAAAAAGTTTACAATATTAATTTAATATTTATATATTAATTTTAAAAACAAGGTAAAAATTAAAATAAAAAATCTTTTTGGTCTTTTATCCCACTTTAATCAATCAAATATTATCAAAAATATACGCCCCTCTTTTCGGTAAAGTAATTTCGGTTCCATAACTTAGTTTTACTCCTGATGAATTTTTGAAATATTTTGGGTTGATTGATTAAAGATATTTATACCTTAAGAATAAACGGTAAATTTCGCAGTGATGTAATAAATTTTTGTATGATATCAATATTTTCGATTACGCATACCTAATTTTATTGAATACCAATTTAATACTTTATAGCGAACGATTCAGCGTTTATTATCAAAAGGTTAAAAGCAATAAATAAAAAAAAACTGTACATACTTACCTGTGAGATAGAATTCTCAGAGACCTGCTTTAGCCGACTCATAAGAGAGTCGTGTGATTTGGTTCTTCATAGGTACGTAAGCGTAACCTCGATTCTTCAATATCTTTTCTTCTAAACATATGAACGGTCCTTCTCTGCATAGAGTAACAAATTCGGTATTTGAATATGTTTGATTATTTGAACATTTACCTTCGTGTAACCATTTTCCGTATTTATAAAATCTTTCAAGGTGTCGTGCTCTTCTTTTTGTTGCGGATTTTGATTTTCCTTTACCAAAATGTATCTGATGATGATCTTTCCTGAGTTCTTTTCTTATTCCGTCCATTTTTTCTCTTATGAATGATATCAGTTCACTCGGAAGTGTGTCATTATTACGTTTAGTAATCATAGCGTGTAGCATTAGACCATGGTTCAGATCAAAGGAATTCTTCATCTCGTAAAACCTAAAAAAAAAAAAAAAAATCAGAATGGATGGAGAAGACTAGTTCTTTAGGGTCTGCTAGGGAAAGACCATGCGGATTCCATTTTCGAGAACTACACGAAAACAGAAAATCTAACTCTAACAGAAATATATATTACCCTAAAAAGATTCGAAACTTCCCACACTTAGTTAGCTGTGGTATCGAAATTGTGATTAACTTCATCTTCAACTTCCATCGGAATATCTATGTAATGTTTAACTCTGTGACCATTAACTTTAAATTCAATCCCATTTGAATTTATTAATTCTACTGTTCCGTATGAGAAAACTCTTTTGACTATGAATGGTCTAGACCATCTTGATTTCAATTTTCCAGAAAATAACTTGAATCGGGAATTGAAAAGAAGAACTCTGTCTCCTTTTTTAAATTCTTTTGAACTTTTGATTCTTTTCTCATGCCATTTCTTCGTTCTTTCCTTATAGATTAACGAATTTTTGTATGCTTCATGTCTTAATTCTTCTAATTCGTTTAGTTGACTTAACCGTAGACGTCCGGCTTCATGTAAATCAAGATTACATGTCTTCAAAGCCCAAAATGCTTTATGTTCAATTTCTACTGGAAGATGGCATGCTTTTCCGTAAACGAGTTTAAAAGGTGTGATTCCAATTGGAATTTTATAGGTTGTTCTAAAAGCCCAGAGTGCATCCTCCAATTTCATGGACCATTCCTTCGAATTAGATCCTACGGTTTTCTCTAAAATATGTTTTAATGCTCGGTTGGTATTTTCAACTTGTCCACTTGTTTGTGGATGATAAGCGGTTGAGATTTTATGAGTTACTCCATATCTTTTGAGAACTTTCTCAAGTTGATTATTACAAATATGAGTACCCCGATCACTTATTAAAGCTTTTGGTGTTCCGAACCTTGCAAATAGACGTTTTAAGAAGTTGACTACAACTTGTGCATCGTTAGTTGGGAGAGCTTGTGCTTCCGCCCATTTAGATACATAATCAATAGCAACGAGAATGTAGAGATTATTATGAGATTTTGGAAATGGACCCATAAAGTCAATACCCCAAATGTCAAATACTTCACATACTTGAATGACATTTTGTGGCATTTCATCACGTTGACTTATTTTTCCGGCCCTTTGACAAGCATCACCGGATTTGCAAAGAAGGTGTGCGTCTTTGAAAATTGTAGGCCAATAGAACCCAGCATCGTAAACTTTTCTTGCTGTGAGTTGAGGCCCATAATGCCCTCTGTTGGTCCTGTGTGACAATGGTTTAAGATTTGACTAGCTTTATCTCCGAATACGCATCAGCGTATTATTCCATCGGGACAACTTTTAAACAAATGTGGATCTTCCCAGAAATAGTGTTTTATATCACTAAAGAATTTCTTTCGTTTTTGGTAGGATAACCCTTTTTCAAGAAATCCACATACAAAGTAGTTTGCATAGTCTGCAAACCATGAAATTTTATTATAATCTATCTTCAATAGATATTCATCAGGAAATTTATCTTGTATGGCAGATTCATTTAGAACTTCTAATTCAGGATTTTCAAGACGAGAAAGATGATTAGCGGCGAGATTTTCTGCTCCCTTTTTGTCTCGGATTTCAATATCGAACTCTTGTAAGAGTAAGATCCAACGGATTAATCGTGGTTTGGTATCTTGTTTTAAAAATAGGTATCTAAGAGCAGAATGGTCGGTATAGACCACCGTTTTTGCTAGAACGAGATATGAACGAAATTTGTCAAAAGCAAAGACAATAGCAAGGAGTTCTTTTTCAGTAGTTGTGTAATTTGTTTGTGCTCCTTGTAACGTCTTACTAGTATAATAAATAGGTTGAAATCGTTTTTCAATCCTTTGTCCTAAAATGGCTCCCATTGCAAAATCACTTGCATCGCACATGAGTTCAAATGGTAGATTCCAATTTAGAGTTATCATGATCGGCGCATTAGTGAGTTTTTCTTTAAAAATATTAAAAGATTTGATGCATTCATCTGAAAAGATGAATGGAGCATCCTTTTCTAGGAGTTTATTCATCGGAGTGGCAATTTTAGAAAAATCTTTTATGAAACGTCGGTAAAAACCGGCATGCCCTGGAAAACTCCTAACTCCTCTAACATTGGTGGGATGTGGAAGTTTAGCAATTACATCTACTTTAGCTCTATTCACTTCAATTCCTTCCTTTGAAATTTTGTGACCAAGAACGATGCCTTCTTTAACCAAGAAATGGCATTTCTTCCAATTAAGCACTAGATTTGATTGTTCGCATCTAATAAGCATTTGTTCAAGATTAACTAGACATGTTTCAAAAGTATCACCGAAGACTGAAAAGTCATCCATGAAAACTTCCATGCATTCTTCTATCATGTCATGAAAAATCGCCATTATGCACCTTTGAAAGGTTGCAGGGGCGTTGCAAAGTCCAAATGGCATGCGTTTGTAAGCAAAAGTACCATAAGGGCACGTGAACGTGGTTTTCTCTTGGTCCTCGGGTGCTATTGGAATTTGAAAGTATCCGGAAAAACCGTCAAGAAAACAATAGTAACTATTTCTGGCTAATCTTTCTAACATTTGATCAATGAATGGTAAGGGAAAGTGATATTTTCTGGTGGCGTCATTTAATTTTCTATAATCAATACAAACACGCCATCCTGTTACAATCCTAGTAAGAATAAGCTCATTTTTTTTCATTTGTGATGACAGTCATGCCACCCTTCTTAGGTACACATTGAACTGGGCTTACCCATGGACTATCAGAGATTGGATAAATTAATCCTGCATCAAGCAGTTTAATAATTTCTTTCTTAACAACATCTTGCATATTAGGATTTAGTCTTCGTTGGCGTTGCACATATGTTTTATGACCTTCTTCCATCAGGATTTTATGTGTGCAATACGAAGGACTTATTCCTTTAATATCATGAATCTTCCATGCAATAGCTGGTTTATGAGCTTTTAGCACAGAAATAAGTCGAGATTTTTCATTTTCAGTAAGAGAAGACGATATTATTACAGGTAATTTAGATTCACCATGTAAATAAGCATATTCCAAATGGTTTGGAAGTGGCTTTAACTCTAATGTCGGTGGTTCTTCTATCGATGATTTGTATCGATATCTGTCTTCTTCTTTTAGCATTTAAAGTTCTTCTATTGTTGGTTCGTATTCATTAGCCATGAGTGCGGCTAACATTTCAGCTTCATCAATTGGTTCTGTTCCTTCTCCTAAAGAACATTCTCCTGTTCCTTGTAATTCTGGAAATTCTTCTAACAATTCTGCATGTGAATCTATAGTTTGAATATAATAACTTGTATCATCTGCAGATTGCGGTTGTTGCATGGCTCTATCAACAGAAAAGGTAACACTCTCGTCCTCTATACTTAGGGTCAGTTTCTTACCAAACACATCTATTATTGCTTTAGCCGTGTTTAAGAATGGTCTTCCTAATATGAGAGGAACTCGAGAATCTTCTTCCATGTCCAGAATAACAAAATCTACTGGAAATACTAAAGTACCAACTTTAACTAGCATGTTTTCCATTATCCCTCTAGGATATTTTACTGATCGATCGGCTAGTTGTATGCTTATTCGTGTTGGTTTCAATTCTCCAAGGTCTAGTTTAGCGTATAATGAATACGACATTAAATTTATACTAGCACCTAAATCTGCCAATGCTTCTATTGAACTAAGACTACCCAGAAAACATGGAATTGTGAAACTTCCTGGATCAGATAATTTTTCTGGTATCTTATTCAACAGCACTGCAGAACAATTAGCATTCATAGTAACACATTTTCTTTCTATTTGTGATTAGATCTTTCAGAAATTTAGCATATCTTGCCATTCCTGATATCACATCAATGAAAGAAAGATTAACATTTATTTGTTTAAACATATCCAAGAATTTAGATTGCTCGGCTTCAAGTCTTTCTTTTCTCATTTTACTTGGGTAAGGAAGTGGTGGTTGGTATGGTTTAATATAAGGTTTTGCCTTAACTGTATTCTCTTCATTAACCTTTTCAACTACCGGTTCTGTTTCCTTATCTTGCTCAGGTTGCGGTGCCCGTGTAGTAGGAATAGAGTCATCAGAAATTACAGGAATTTCAGGTGGTTTAAGTGTAATACCACTTCTCGTGGTAATGGCTTAAGCTGTTTCATACCGAGGGTTAGCATTTGTATCACTAGGTAAACTTCCCGGTTTTCTTTCACCTATTAACCTTGCTAGGTTACTTACTTCTTGTTCCAAATTTTGAATAGAAGCTTTTTAATTTCTAAATGCTTGAGCATTTTGTTCATTCGTTTGTTTCTGAGATGTGAAAAATTGAGTTTGAGATTCAACTAGCTTCTACATCATGTCTTCTAAATTTGGCTTTTTATCATTGGTTTGCGGTGGTTTGTTTTGAAAAATAGGTCTTTGCTGATTGTAAGTATTATTGGATACTTGTTGATTGCTAGGACGTTGTTGGTTGTTGTATGGAACATTTCAGTTATAATTCTGATTTTGATTGTAGATTGGTCTTGGCGGTTGATAATTATTCTGATAATTATTTCCAGGCCTTTGGTTCATGTATGAAACATTCTCTCTTTATTCCATTGTTTGTTCAATACTGAGACAATCTTTTGTCAAACGTGGTCCTCCACACTGCTCACAACTAATTCGTATTGAGTGAATATCTTTAGTCATCTTTTCCATTCGTCTCTCGACAGCATCTATCTTTGCAGAAATGGAATCAAAGTCATGGCTAGAATCGGCTCTAGCTGCTTTAGATGATCTAACGATATCTTTTTCTTGATGCCACTCATGTGAGTGGGAAGCAGTGTTATCAATAATTTTGTAAGCTTCAGTTGCTGTTTTCTTCATAATGGAACCACCAGTTGCTATATCGATGTCTTTTCGTGTAGTGATGTCGCATCCTTGGTAAAATATTTGTACTATTTGATAAGTGTCTAAACCATGTTACGGACATCCTCTCAATAACTTTTCAAATCTTGTCCACGCCTCATATAGAGTTTCATTTGGCTTTTGAGTGAACGTAACAATTTCTCCTTGAAGTCTCACGGTTTAGATGCCGGAAAGAATTGTTTAAGAAAATTTTCAACTAAAACATCCCATGTATCAATCGCCCCTTCAGGTAATGATTCTAACCAATCTTTGGCTTCTCCCTTTAAAGTCCAGGGAAATAACATGAGATATATCTGTTCATCCTCCACTTCTCGGATTTTTAATAGAGTACAGATCCTATTAAAAGTTCGAAGATGTTCGTTTGGATCTTCCTTCGGCGCACCACTAAATTGGCATTGATTAGTTACCATGTGTAGGATTTGTCCTTTAATTTCATAATCTGGCGCATTAATGTCTGGTTGAGTAATTGCATGACCTTGGCCAGTGTGTTTAGCTCTCATTCGGTCTTCCATACTTAGAGGTTCCAGATTTTCCATGATTGAATTTGTTGAATCTGAATCACTAAGGGATTCTGATTTAATGGTTTCTTCCTCGACAATCTCTGGATGAGTGATTTGTGGTTCAGGAGGAATGATTAGTGGTTCAGGATCTCTGAATTGTCCCTGAATATCCTCCGGATTCTCAATTGTAAGGTCGAGTTCAAAAAATGGATTATCGGAAATTTGAATTGGAGTACTTGGTTGACTGGATGACGATTCTAAAGAAAAATCAACGACGACAATATTGGCTAGATGTCTTGATCGAGTTATAGGTGGTGAACGTATAAAAGGTGGTGAACGTTTTGCTCAGTGCATTCACTGAATATCCTATTAGTTATAAAAGATAAAAATTATATAAGTTATCAAATTAATAGACTTTTCTAATTTTGCCCACGTTTCGAATAGCCAATAGATGCAGCAGGTAGTCAGGACCCTTTAAATCGGAAGCCCACAACTCGCCACTAACAAATCCAACTATTACTACGAACCAGAAAATTTTAGATGTCTATCAATTTAACTACTTAAAATAATTTTTCGTCAAAATTTAAAGAAATTTTAGAGAAGAAATAGAAAATTATATGTCCTAAAAACTAGAGCGTCGAGAAATAAGAAAGAAAAAGAGCGCGTCGGAAAACGTCGAAAAATAAAAGTTCGAAAAAATAATAAAAAGAACGTAGCGCGTCGAAACTTAAGAGTCTAAAAACTAAGAATTAAAAGTTGCGTCTAAAGGTATTAAAGCTTAAAGAAATTCTATATCCAAAACGCCAATAACTTTAAAAAGTACTAAAATCTTAAAACGGCGTCGCAAAATTCTAAAGCATCTAAATCTTAGTCTAAAGAAAAAGCATTTAAGGGATTTTACGGCAAAGCCTAAAAATCTAGAAATAAAAATAACTATGGCAAAAACTATATTAAAACTAATTACGAGCGAAAAACATATAAATTATGAATTAACGATAAAAATATTCAAAATGTAAAAATAAGCTTAAAGTTATAAAAATACATTTTTTTATAAAATTATTATTTTTATATTATTTATATAAAAGTATTAGTTTTATATATTTAATTAAACTTAATAAAAATAATTAAAATTAAAAATAAAACTAAATTAAACTAATTATTATTTTAATTAACCCTAATTCTAAATTAATTAATAATAATTATATATAAATTAAACCCTAATTCGATTTAACTTAGGTACCAGGCCTGTCAAATCACTCCATGCGATCGCATGGAGTGCTAGTTAAAATTTCATGCGGTCGCATGAAATAGGAAACCGGGCCAGAAGTCTGGGCTGCAACAGTGTCAGGCCCGTATACTTTTTTTATATTTTTTTTCTGTTTTTAATTTTCTGTTTTATAATTATATAAAGTATTTATATAAAATAAATAAAAACTTATATTTTTACAAACTAAAATAGAAATAGAAATATTTTATAATTTTATATATTTTAAACAAACTCTTAAAAATATATATATACATATATTTTTTTTCTTTTTATATTTTTGTATTTTTAATATTTAAAACGTATTTTTACAAAAAGAAATTAAAACTTAATAAAATCTTTTTTTTCTTTTTTTTATATATAGCGTTTCGCTTTCGGCGTTTAAGCAGTCCCCGGCAGCGGCGCCAAAAATACTTGATGTGCGTAGGGGTGTATACTAAATAGCTTATATTTTACTAGGAAATATTATTAAATACGATACAATTTTACACAAGTAATTTATTTATTTATAGAGTGGATATACCTAAACCTTGCTATAACACTTATAGGCAGTGTACCTAATCTTACAGTAGTGTAGTTTTTAGTAAGTCTGGTTCGTTCCACAGGAAGCTAGCCAAGTTTAACGCTATATTTTTAAAACTAAATTTATAAATATATAAATATATATATAAGTAGTATTATTATTATTATAAAAAGGGGTTTTTACCGTTTAATGACCGGTTTGTCGATTTTAAAACTTTAGTCGCAGTTAAAACCTAATGTAAAATATTAAAAATAAATATAACTTAATTTAAAGCGTAAAGTAAATGACAATAATTAAAGTGCGATACATTAAAATGCGATAAAATGACAATAAATAAAATTGCGATAATTAAAAAGTACGATAATTAAAAGTGCAATTAAATATAATGACAGTAAATAAAAGTGCGATGAAATATAAAATAAAGGAATTATGCTTATTTAAACTTCCATAATCATGATGTTTGACGTGTTGATTTTAGTTTATTACCATGGGTTAATTGTCTTTTGTCCTGGATTATTCAATATGTCCATCTGGTTT
Organism: Rutidosis leptorrhynchoides; assembly: GCF_046630445.1. Classification (NCBI taxonomy): domain Eukaryota; kingdom Viridiplantae; phylum Streptophyta; class Magnoliopsida; order Asterales; family Asteraceae; genus Rutidosis; species Rutidosis leptorrhynchoides. The sequence continues at coordinate 489,551,471 of NC_092333.1, forward strand.
TTGTCCATAACAGTCCATCAGTCATAAATATAAAGTGCGATTGTCCTCGTCAAATTATTCTTATATCCGAAGTCAAATATTACAACTAATTGGGGACTTAAACTATAATTACACCAATTTTTCTTGTATATAATTCACCCCTGTTTTAATAAATCCATTAACTATTAATCCGTTCCCATGTCCGGTTAAATGAACGATTATTAGTACTTATAAATATCCCGCCCATCGTGTCCGATCGAGTGTATGTGGTTATTTATATGTACGTTCAATTGTAATTTTTATATTAAATTAACGAACTATCATTCAATTAAATAAATATAAAGATCATTAATAGCCCATAGTCCTATTTCCACAAGTGTCGTTCTTTTGTCCAAACCCCAATTATGGTACAAAGCTCAATAACCCCGTCTTTAATATTTTAGCCCAACATCACGATTACTTTGGTATTAAATAAGCATAATAATAACTTAGCTACGAGACATTAATTTAAAAAGTTTAAACATAACTTACAATGATTAATAATAGCGTAGCGTTACACGGACAGGATTTCGACTTACACACTTACAACATTCGCTAACATACCCTTATTATTATTAAATTAAAATTAAAATCAAAATTATAAATTTTATATATATATATATATATATATATATATATATGTATATATCGTAAGAGTGAGAGATAGATTAGAGAAAGGTGTAAAACATTCGACCAAAAACTGCGAAATTTATAGATGTGGCCAGCCTTTTAGGCTCATGTGATCGCATGAAATATGGGCATCCTGGCCATGCGATTGCATGACCAGCTGGATCAGCTCACATGTTCTTGTTTTCTAGTTTGCCGACGTTTTTATTAAATAATATAATATATATATAATTTTAAGAATTAATTATATATTATATTATATTCATGTGCATGTGCATAGTTGACTTGTAATTTTTAGTCCCTTGCGTCAAGCATTGAGAGTTGACTCTGGTCCCGGTTCCGAATTTTCGAACGTCCTTGCGTACTATTTAATATCTTGTACTTTGTGTTTTGCGTCTTGTACTCTTGTACTTTTGAGACGTTTCTCATCAATAATTTGAACCACTTTGATTGTACTTTGTACTTTTTAGCTTTTTGGTCGTTTGCGTCTTCAAATCTTTGAATCTGTCTTTTGTCTTCACCTTTTATTATTTAAACGAATATCACTTGTAGATAGAACAATTGCAACTAAAAGCTTGTCTTTCTTGAGGGATAATGTTATGAAATATATGTTCGTTTTTAGCATTATCACTACCACCAAGAATTTGATTCCCCCCGAGTAATCAATGATTGCATTAATACTATGAAAGCGCGTAATTAGCAAAGTATTATTCAGATAAATTATTCCACGCGTACCTGAGCACGAGGTAATTAGGTCGACAATGTCGATGGCCCACTTGCAAAATGGCCAAGCTGCCGTTATTGGTATCATAGGATGTCACGGTGCTCTGCTGATGGGCACATGTTGTTGACATGATTGACTTGTTCTCACGACCTCAGCTGCGTCTTTGTGAATGGTGGGACATTAATGCCCAATGCGCATAACCTTTGCGGCTATAGTTCGATAGTCGAAGTGCAAAGCGCAATACCCTTCATGAATTTCTATGAGCACTTCTTTCGCTTAATTTGGACCAATACATAGCAGGCTCGGTCCAAAGAACGACTTTCTGTAAAGAGCTCCATCCAACAAAATGTACATGGGTGCTTTCATGCGTACCTTTCTTGCTTCCTTTTTGTCTGTAGAGAGCATTCCTTCTACTAAAAACTTAAGTATAGGTGTCATACAGTTTGGGCTTTCCTCCTCAATGGGTGCGACAGTAGACTTCTCATCAATAGATTTCTGCGTCAGTTCTTCCACCCACACATTTTTGCGCAAGTGATCGAAAGCTAGAGCAGCCAACTTGCTAAGCGCATCTGCTTTCTTATTCTGACCCCTAGGCACCTGCGTTAGTCTGAACACATCGAACTCTTCTATCATCTTTTGTACAAGTTCTAGGTAGCTTTGCATAGTGGTATCATGCGCCTCAAACAACCCATTAACTTGATTTACCACGAGTTGCGAGTCAACGTATGCATCCAAACACTTAATACCCAACTGCTACGCTTTGCACATTACTGACAGTAGTGCTTCATACTCTGATTCATTGTTCGTAGCTGTTAACGCGAATTGAAGCGCATATGTGTGCTCTTCCCCCTCCGGACTTGTCAAAACTAACCCTGCGCCTGAACCCTCCGGGCCACAAGCTCCATCAGTATACAAATCCCAAGGTTGACTTTCCAGTAGTTCAGTTGCGATACTTTCCTTTGATGCTTCTATCTCAACCGTAGTTTCAGCCAAGTAATCTGCCAATATTTGTCGTTTAACCGCTGTTCGCGGAGAGAAGTTTATTTCGTGTTCCCCCAATTCTATGGCCCATTTAGCCAATCGCCCCGAAACCTCAGGTTTGTACAACACCTGTTATAATACAATCGCTGTCAGTATGTCGCATTTAATTCATGTACGCTAAAAGTGACTTATAAGATTGCGTTATACATAGGTAGCGCGTTCCGCGACTTATACCTGTCTTATTGGTTGATCAGTCAATACCACTCTAGGATGCACTTGGAAATACCGACGCAACCTACGAGCTGTGTGAACAAGTATGTATACTAGCTTTTCAATTGGAGTGTAATTGACCTCAATTCCACTAAGTGCCTTACTGACAAAGTATACAGGCATCTGTACCTGCGTTTTTAAAGAATGGGTTGCACATACACATAAACATATAATTCTCTATGCATATATAAAAAATAAACAAAGCATGATACATACCTTCCCATTATCTGCGACAAGAACAGGGCTTATGGCTTCTTTCGAAATCGCAAGATACAACATCAATGTTTCTCCCTGCACAAGCGCGGTTAAAGTATGCAGTTCTTTCAAAAGTGCCTTCATCTCTAGAAAAGCTTTCTCGGCCTCCTCTGTCCACTTGAAGTCTGACTTTTTCAATGAGTTCTTTAAAGTCTGGAAGAATGACAAAGACCTCTCCGCTGCTTTTGACAGGAAGCATGTTAGCACCGCTAATTTTCCTGTCAGACTTTGAACCTCTTTTATGGATTTCGATGACTGCATCTATTCCACCGCTTCAATTTTCTTGGGATTCGCACGGATTCCTCTTGGGGTTACTATGTGCCCCAAAAATTTTCCCTCTTCTTCCCCAAACCTGCACTTTGCGGGGTTAAGTTTCATGTTAATCTTACGCAGAGAGTTGAATGTTTCAAGGACGTCATCCAGCAGTTGCACTTCCGTATTGCTTTTGATAACCAAATCATTAACATAAGCTTCGAGGTTCCTACCGATTTGATCTTTGAACGCAGCATCGACCACCTGCTGATAGGTTGCGCCCGCGTTTTTCAGTCCAAAGGGCATCTTTGTGTAACAATAGATCCCTTGATCTGTATGGAATGCAGTCTTATCTTCATCAGCCTTTGCCATCTGAATATGATGATACCCCTTGTACGCATCCAAGAAACATTAAAATATGAACCCAGATAATGATTCGACTTTCCAATCTATCTCTAGAAGAGGATAGTTGTCTTTGGGGCATGCTTTGTTAATATCCTTAAAATCAACACACATGCGCCATGAACCATCGGCCTTCTTACTTCTGCTAAAGTGTCGGGGACTTTCATGCGCAGGCACTGCCACAAGGTAAGATGCCTTTTCCTGCAGAGCCCATGAATAAACCCGGACACTTTTTGGATTTCTGGCAGACCCGCCATCTTAGATAATTCTTTTGTATAGCGATCAATAAACTGACCAAGAGATTCTCTTGCCACCTGCCTGATATCATGGCATTCTACATGTGTTCTCTTCCGAGCGCGCATGTTATGGAAATTTAGCAAGAAACATGCGCGAAGATCATTGTACGAGTAGACGAGGGGGGATGAAAAATTATTGAACCACTCCCTCGCAACACCTTGAAGTAAAGTTTGAAATTCAAGACACTTGGTTTCATCATTCCATGCTTGCGCACGGGCAGTCCCTTCGTACATTTGTAAATAGTCATCGGGATCCGTTGTACCATCATACCATCCCATAGTTAACGGGATAACCGACGAGGATGTAGACACATAATTAGCGATATGAGGTGTAAACTTTTTCATTAACAGATGCGACCTCCAAAAAAGGTTTAACTTTATGACCCATCATCCCAGCATAAAATTTGTTTAAGATTTCTTCGCCCCGGTTAGGCATGTTGAATGCCTGGGCATACTCTTCCGGTGCAGCTCCAGCCAAGATGCTGAGTAAACTCTCCTGACTTTTCTTTCTATTCCCACCCGCAGAATCGTGGGCGCGCTCGGATGAGCCGCCTGGGGTAAAGAAAGTAGAGAGCTTCAGAATTGGCGAGGTATCTCGCGGGTAGCACACGTTATCAAGTGGAGTTTTAACATTTTTCGGCTCACTGAGCTCGATATTTTCTTTGTACAACCACTCGCATGCACTTACAGGTGTCATGATCCGCCTAGTATTAACTGTTGACTTTGGCGTTGAATATATCTGTATGGACCCTACTGTTGTGATTGGGGTTTCCTTCTCATATCCAGCTTCTTTGCCTTCTTCATCGTCCTCATCACCTGGCATCCAATATGTAGGGTTCTTAGGAGGAACCTCCTCGAATACCGGTGGGTCGGTGGCTGACGACATTTTTGCTTTCTCAGAGGAATTGTCTGCCCCTACATCAGGTTTCTTCTGTGAAGTAGGTGTTTTCTCTTGGTTTTTTGGTCCGGTCGGGCCGAATGCCTGATGACGGGACTGATCTTTACCAGACTTGTTTCCACCTCCCATAGCTTAGTACCTGTTATAGGAACAAACCATAAAAAGATCAAAAGCTTGAAAGTTAATCGTTCGTAACAAACAAACTTCTTATGCAGTTCTATTTATGGTCCCACGGATGGGGCCATTTAATCGAACATAAATCTGTCACATATAACTGATCATATGTTCAGTGCCATGTGGGAGTGTTTAAGAACATTATAGTGTTAATCTTCGGTCAATGATTACCGTGGATAACCCTTATTAAGATGAAGATCTACAAAAAGGGTGATTAACGACTTAGTTCACCATTAATGGCTTAGCCGCAATAATGGCCATTTGGGTGGTTTCGTAGGGTTACAGTTCGTAATGAACATACATGTTACCGTAAGATGTTTTCTGGATGAAATCGTTTAATTGAGTAATACAGAAAACGTTGATTGTTATTCGATGATGAATGATCTAGGTTTAGGATTATATTTATAGCTAAACCCTTACCCTAGATGTATCCTTAAACGACTCTAGATCCTTCCATATCAATCCCATAAATATAGGTATTATAGTTAGGAACAAGATTTCGGTTATTTTAGGATAAGATATGCCTTGTTGTTCATCTTTCTTATTCGCTAAGCAAGAGTTTACCGAATGCGCGCAATAGACACAATGCGGGACATGTTATACGTGCAGCCAGCACGTGATACGCATGATGCGCTAGGCGCAGAGGTACGCGTATCATTAGTACATATGATGTTTGGCCTTAATCTTCTACTAATTTCTTAGCATGTCACGGGAGATTTAAGTATGATGATTCTGATTAGAATAACTGAGAGAGTACCCTCGACACTTGTCCAAAACCTAGTAGTAAGGATATAAACGGTGCATCTTCGATATTCTGAGAACCTGCTAATCAGGTGGCCAGTCTATCATGGGCTATCGAACTAGGTCATATAGCTGTTAACATCTAACCCTTCTTAACATTAATTTAGAGTTACAAAATTGGTGTGATGACCCGCCAAAATTGCTATTGACCCGTTAAATCGACATATGGTCCCAGAATGAGGTTATGCCCTCTATATGCAACGTCTAAATAAAAGTTTGCATCCATTTAAAATAAGTTTTTCACAAATGGGAAATCACTAAAAATAGTAAATTCCCATCAATAATAAGATGCTAAGAATAGCAGTTCTCAAGAAGTTGAAACCTTTCCCAAAGGAGAAAGTTTCCAAAAATAGTAAGTTTCTAAAAATAAAACTTCTTTAATTAGTAGGTTTGACTAAGCCAACTTCAAAACCAACATAAGTAAATAAACAAGTGAATGCAAAAGTATTTTTAAACATTGCATTACAGACTTTATGCATCACCTTGTCCACTAGTAAGCAAACAAACAGCGGAAGCACCTTAGGAACCTGAGAATGAACATACTAAAAGTCAACAAGAATGTTGGTGAGTTACAGGTTTAAGTATTATAACAGTAACTAAAGTAGATCACAAGATTTTCCATGTTCAAAAATATTGTAAAAGGTTGTACCAAAAATTTAAGCACCCAGTAACTAAGCTTAACATAGATAATAAGCACCCCTGACATAAAATACAATGATACATGTGTACCTCTCAAATACTATACGTTCGGTAATTTTTGGTGTGAACAACTTGAACGGGTTTGTCAAACCCGATAGATCTGTATACACATATTCGTGCATACTAGTCCATCAACCAGTAGTTACTAGTTACCAATGCTAAGGGATTTATTATCAATTTCAGTGTAGAATAAAGTAAACACTTGTGTCTATTACGTAAAGTAAAAATGTATGTATTCTCATCCAAAAATGTAGAGTGAAAACTACAACTCACCTTAGTTGCACAACAAAAGTTTTGATAACAGCTTATGTTTGAGTACTCACGGCAAATAAATGTGACCACCTAAATATACATAAGTGGTTGAAATAATGTCTAACACAATAGTTCAGGTCATAGTATACCACAATCCTAATGCTTGAGATCGACACACAAAAGTAAACAAAAGTCAACACACAAAGTCAACTCAAAAGTGAAAGGTCAAAGTCAAAGGTCAAATAAAAAGTCAACTCATAAATCAACTCAGGTCAAAATCACCAAACATAGGTCAACTCTCACAATATAGTAGTAGTATTTAATTACACAGCAGTCCTACTAAAACGGTAGTGTTCGGTAGTGTCACTACTCGGTTTCACCCAACTAGTGCATGAAACTACTAACCACTACACATACATGTATATACTAGGCCTAATTTAATCATCAAAGTCAAGGTAAAACTTCATAACATGGCAAAATAACAAAAATCCATCTTATACTTAGTATCATACGATGTTTCACCGATCAATCAAAAAACAGGTCATGATCATACACAAAGAGTCAGTCATATATCATAGCACAAGAAACATGGCACCATAGTACTATCCAGATCTGTATATTAGCTCACTATCTTTATAAAAAAATCCTACTTCAATATCTAAGCATTTATAGAACTCAAGATATAACAATTTTCCTCAACAGTGTTTTCAGCATGCGCAGTCCGAGCAAAACATTTATAGAAAAATTACAAAAATTTAAAATGATGCAAATCCAATTGGAGAAATTCAAGAACAAGTCAAAATAACTTCTGTAAATTTATAAAGAAAATGGTTTAGGAAATTTGTACAGTTTATTCATGGAATATGAAATTGACATATTTGACAACAAGAATGAGACACGTGTTTACAAGTAGCACATCTACCACATAACAATTCAAATCATGTTACCGTCAAATGGAGGGCCTTCCTATACATGTAATTGAACATTTTATAGAAGATCATGTAATCTCAATATACCAATTTATCAAAATCACAAACAAAGCAAGAAAAGGTCAAATCAATTTTTCGTATAACATGTTTTGTTCATAATATAAAATCTGTAAATTGAAAACGCGCAATATCTAAATGAAAAATTATTGTATTTTCGAAAAGAACACATTTATAAACATATTATTAGGACCTGGTTTCAATTCCTGTATTTCCAAAATATCGAAAATCAACCCCTTGTTTCATACCGAAAGTCAATTAATCATAACTTTCGATCCGTAAATCGATAACACAGGATATCTTAATGAAAAGTTATTATTTTTTCGAGAGCTATCCAATTATAAACTTTTCATAAACTGAAAATTACAAGTTCATATCAGTAGAATACCATTGAAATTTATGATTTAACAACAAAACCTCAAATGGTGAAGATAACGAATAAAATCATGCGTATAAACAAAGACTCGAGCACTAGACTTCATTACACTACATAATACATATAAAAATCACAAATTAAAGATTAGGGTTCTTAGAGGTTTTTACCCAAATAGAGAAATTAAACGATGTAGTGTGTAGCTCTTAGCGTATAGATTACAAATATGAATTTTAATCGATGATCAAGCAATTAGAAGTGAGGTAGATGATGATGGATGACATCAATGACGATGGTGGCTGTTATTGTAGTCGACAGAATAGAAAAGAGAAAGGAAATGAAATAAAAGCTTCAGTGTTGTGGTTTAGGTGTTATAACCCTAACACATTTAATTAAACTTTCAAAAAGTTACACAACAACCCCTCACCACTTGGCCAATCGTTTTAGGGGACCAGGGGGTTGCAAAAGTTATTTTTTTACATTATGGCCACAAACATGCAAAAGCCTAATAATTACATGTCTCAAAAGATTCAAACCGCCAATAGTCTCTTACGGTCGTCAGGTTTCAATTGTACAAATTAAGAATTGAAATTCTCAAGTAAAATTTTAACTTCAATAAATATTACAAATACTAGTGAAAACGTTATTTTCTAAATTCGTGACTAAAAAGTCGCGTTACGATTGTCAGGTTGCACCTAACGAAGAATAGGGATTCTTATCAAAGGTTGTCACATAAATATTACAAATGATATTTATAGTTAATTATAACATAAAATGCTATCTAAATCATGTATGACACAAAAGTTAAATTAACAGTCGTTAAGGAATTAACGGAAAAATTAACGAAAAAGGAGGTTCGTTACATTACTTACCCGTTAAAGAAATTTTGTCCGGAAATTTAGCTGGTGTTAATCGTTGTTGCATCTGAGAACAATACGGATACTTCTACTTCATTTGATCTTCCTACTCCCAAGTGAAATCGGGTCCTCGTCTAGCTTTCCAATGAACTCTAACGATCGGTATCTTGCATGGTTTAAGACGCTTGACCTCTCGGTCCATAATTTCAACAGGTTCTTCTATGAAATGAAGTTTTTCAGCGATCCGGATCTCATTAAGAGGAATTGTGACATCCTCTTCAGCCTAACATTTCTTCAAGTTTCACACATGAAAAGTGTAGTGTATACTACTGAGCTCTTTATCATATTTATAAAGAAGTACTATAATGTTGGTATTAATTCTTATATATTAGAATTATTATCGGATGTAATTTAGTTTTGAATTTGATTTTGAAGTTGACAATCATAAATATTGTCTTTAATTATTTAGTCAGCATTTTGTTAAAATTGATTTTTTTTTCCATTTTACATGAATTAAATATAAGTTAAACTTAGATTTTATTATTAGTATTAATTGAGTATATATAGAAGATATAAGAATTGTACTTGATAATAAAAATTTTAACATCCATGATCGTGATAAAGCTACTAAATTTAATTATAAAGTATAATTTATTATTAGTAAGATTTATAATTTTAATAATAAAGTAAATATAAACAAAATTTAATCAGTAACTTATATGTAATTGATATGTTTTTTTGTATTGACTGAAAAAATTTAAATTAACAGAATTCATGAATTTATACAACCTATAAAACTGAATTCATGATTTTATAAATTTAAATAAAACTATCCATGATGCATATTAAAGACATATAATTTTTTTTATTGAAAATCATCATAAAATAAATATACAATGAAAAACTTGAATTTTAGAAGATGGTTTACCGATAGACAATATATGTGAATAATTGATAATGAATAGAATGCTTAAGAATAATTAAAAGGATAATGAAGAGTCATGTGAATGAAAAATCCATAAAACGAATGAGATGGTCATTTTAATTATGAGAAGCAAATCACATGTTTTAGTTTTAATGGATTACAGTATTTTTTAATTATATAATCTAATTAATTAATATTACTGACATTATTTTTTTTATTTTATAAGCTTTAATAAACTTTATTTGTAACATCGTCGTTTTAGATATTTAACAGATTATATATATATATATATATATATATATATATATATATATATATATATATATATATATATATATATATATATATATATATATATATATATATATATATATATATATATATATATAATGTTGATGAGTTGTAATCCCTTAAATCTAACAATTTGTTTGAAATCTAACGGACCAATCAGAGTGCGACATGTGGCGCGACAATCACATGTGATTAAATTTTTAAATTTTTTTTAAATATTATTTTTTTTCGAAATTTTTTTTTGAATTTTTTTTTTAAATTAAACATGTTAAATCCAATCACATGTGATTGTAACACCCAATCACATGTAATTATGCATGTCAAATCCAATCACACGTGATTGAAAAAAAATTTCAATTTTTTTTTAAAAATTATTACTTTTCTAAAAAAAAAAATTCAATTACATGTGATTGGATTTGACATGCAGAATCACATGTGATTGAATTTTACAATCACATGTGATTGGCATGCATAATCACATGTGATTTACTGCATATCAAATCTAATTACATGTGATTGAAAAAAGAAATTTGAAATTTTTTTTATTTTTTGAAAAAAGAAATTTCAATATTTTTTTTTTAAATATCTTCAATCACATGTGATTGCATGTGATTATCGCGCCATATGTCGTACTATGATTAATCCTTTGGATCTCAACTTAAAAGTTGGATTCATTTGAATATTTATTTAATGTTGATATATAATATAAATATAATATAATTATATAATTTATTTATATTTTGAAAATTAACATATAATTAAAAAAAGATTTATTTGAATTTAACTTATCTATTACGATTACTCCGTAATAAAATATGGTATATGGTAATTTTAGTTATCAGTAGAGGTTGACATCAATATAAGTAAAAGAAAGATGATATTTTATTAGTGTGATTTACTATTAAACTAACAAACTCACCCTCTAATGGTGTCTAGAGCCAGAAGAAAGTATAAAAAAAGCGATAAGAGTATTTAAGTAATAGTGCAATTCAAAATCAACTACCAGTAATAATGTCCCTTTAGTATTTCATGATGGCGTCTTGCTATGGTGAAAAATAATAAGATTATTTTTTAATGATATGCATACTCGAACCTATCGTGTAGCGCATTACACATGTTGCTCACGTGTTAAAACTATACGATGAATGAACAAATGTGCCATTAAAAGTAGTGCATATGAAACAAGCTCAAGAATATTGAGCGCAGCCAAGAACCAACATGCGCGGACACAGACCAATCATGGAAGATATTAACCTGCAAACTACAGATAAAGTAAAGACGCAGAGCACATAACCCAATATTGTACGATCACCCGCTAGCATTATAGTCCACGTAAACGACCAGAACAAACTAATAGCAGACCCGACATGATGCTTTTACTTTTGACAGCATTCGCATGTGAAATAGTACGGACACGATCTCATTGTCTTATTACATGGCACTAAGGGACAAATGGATTTTAACTATAAATAAAGGATGAGCCTCTGAATACAAGACAAGATCTTACACTTAGCCACACCAGAAGTTACACGTGCGCTACCAGATACACTAACTTCTCAACCCGCGCTACCGGTGTAATAGCTTTACCATCTTCACTCTCACGGTTACAGGTAACATTCCTTGAACATAAATCTGTTGGGAGGAGAATGTTTGCTAAGCTTAACGATAATATTAATCTTAACCAACGATAATAAGTGTTTTGATGATGACATATGCACATAACCAAAAGTGATGGTCGACATCTTGACATAAATATATAGGTTTACTAATCCACACTTACTCTAGCAAAAGACCAACCCTAATGAAGCTTAGAGTGAAAACATTAGGGAAAACAAAAAAAAATTACAAAACTCAGATGCTACACGGTTTGGGTCCACGATCAACCGCAGGTCAGACCGTGGGAGTCCTGTACCTTGGTTTATGAGAAACCAGGTACACGGTCGACTTCACGACTGACCGTGGATCGACCGCAGTTCGTTCTGTCCAAATCTCTTTACCAAATAAAGTTTGAACACTCCGGGGTATCCATTATTCACGAAACCTTTTTCAACATGCTTAGAATAGTTGCCCTCTTCATATACAAAAGAGTTTTGGTCACTCGAACGCCAATCTTAGTTAATTACACCTAATTACATCTTAATGACGTTTTAGTCTTGATTAAGGATAACTACATAAGTGTTATAAAATAACTTGTGCTCCTAAAAATGTATCTAGACATAATTAGGATGGTCATCAAGTCCCAATCAAGAGTTTTTCTTTCCATGTACATGTGTTGGACATTAATGTATACTTATACATTAATCTTGCAAAGTGCCATATTGCAAGTAAACTTACATAGCCTTAGTTTATTGCTATGTCATCACTATGTGTTTAATCCTAGATTAATCACTAAGTGATCTCTTGCTAATTATTAGATAAGTATTACTTTACTACCTGTTATTATTATATGGGTATTACTTTCACTACAACAAAAACGACCTTTCGGGACCCCCACAAGGGTCCTAATAGGTGACATATTGGGACCCTTTCGCTCATAGGACCGTTTGACACTTGGTTACTAGATAAGCCGTACCAAAAGGTAAAAAGGGTCGCAAAAAAAATATTACCTATTAGGACCCCAAAAAAGGTTCAATAAAGTGACGATCTACGTTAGTAAATAGGGTCCTAAAAACATTTTGGGACCCGTTATTGAAGGTCCTAAAAACTAATTGGGACCCTTTTTTACGATGGACACTAGTTCTTAAAAACATATTGGGAACCTTTATTACGAAGAAAATTGGTCCTAAAAAATATTTTTGGGACCCTATATTACGACCGATAAGGGTCCTAATCTAGATATCATGTAACGGCCATGATATCAATATGAAACCCTAAACTAATGTGACTAATTGGGACCCTTTATTACGATGGACAATGGTCCATAAAAACATATTGGCACCCTTTATTACGAAGGAAAATTTTCCTAAAAAATATTTTTGGGACACTTTATTTAGGCCGATATGGGTCCTAATATAGATATCATCTAATGGCCATGATATCAATAGGAAACCATGAATTAATGTGACTAATATAGTACCTCTAGAAAGGTTCCTAAAATATTTTTTTTAATTATCATGTCATAACCGTGATATTAAGAAGGAACGATTTACTAATTAGTACACCCAAAAAGGGGTCCAATAAAATGTAATATGTAATGGCCGTGTAATGGCAATGATGTTGGTAGTTCACGATTAAAATTTTTTTAATAGATCCAAAAAGGGTCCTAAAATTATATTCTATCATTTGCTTATCATCACAATGATCCCAATGGGATATGTATGTATATTTATATTTATTATATTTAATATATTTATTTATATTTATATATAGATTTATTATATGTATGCTTTCTTTAACCAACATAGACATGCAATTAATAATTTCCATTAATACAATTCAAACCAGATAACATCATATTGTTGCAAACTTAACAAAGGATAAGTAAGTAACACACTAAAAAAAACATCCAACAGAAAAGTAACTGAACATTAAAAAAAAAAAAAAAGCAGCACCGTCATCAAGCATTAGCCCCTGCCAATCATGCGAGCTTAATCCAGTGGCACAACCTACAAACAAATAATTAATGTATAAGCATAAGCATTCAAAGTTATTAAACCGAATAACATCAACAATTTAACATTGGCATACCGAGAGTAAAGAAGTTGGCCACGCAATAGTCACACCGGTAGCCTCTATCATTGTAGTAACAAGTTCAAATGGTCTTATCACTGCTTCATCACTTTTTATTGCGACTTGAACATGTACTTCACCCCAGCCTGGACCAATCTCTATTCCTCCAACCACTGTTAGTGGGTCTAAACTACGAAGCCTGCCTTTTGCGACAATCAGGGTTGGATTATTAATGCTCTTTAGATGGACTTCTTTGCCAACCTATTTTTAATTTTTAAACTATTAATTATTCAACTATAAATATTTTAACGTGGAGAATAACAATAGTAACTAAATAGAAATGTACCTGTAGTGGCGTATTGGTAATTATGCCATTATTTGTTGATGCATGAGGATTAACAACGGAATTATCTGTCATAACGTTCTTTTGTTTTTCACGTTCTTTATACTCCTGGAGTTCTGCTTTCAACTTGACGTTCTCTTGGCATAAAGCGGCACGACTCCTGACTTCACCCCAAACATCTAATACACGAACACCGAAACCATACATTTCTGCTCGTTCATGTTTAGCTGTACCCCTGACTTGTGTGTAGCGACCCGACAAAATCGTCATTGACAGCGCCGTCTACTTAGGTCCCATCACGTGGTCATAAGTCTTTAAAACAACGTTTGACCAAAAATATGTCGCATTCATTTCAATTATAAAGATGTTTTAAGGTTTACAAAGTAGGTTCGACGACCAAACATGTTACAACGTTAAGTACAATTGAAACCTATGCGACACAAATTAAGTTAAGTCAAAAGACGCTCCACGTATGTATGTATACTCGACATCCAAGCAAGTATCAAAAGTAATGAGCGGAAGCATGTAACACATATCGTTCAAGGACCTGAGAAAAACATAGAAAATCTGTCAACGAAAACGTTGGTGAAATCATAGGTTTAGTAAGTGAGTACGTAAGTAAGTTGAACCACAAGATTTATAGCGTTGAAGTAATAGTAAGAACATTCTAAAAGTTGTTATTACGACCACCCAATTATCAATGCTTAACTAACGTTACCCCATCACAATAGTGTTAGAACATAAACTGTTTCTCGAAAATATATTTCATCCGCATAACGGTAGCGAACCGTTCGAATGAGGGTTTGTCAAACCCATATGGCCATACAACATAAGTTCTCGCTTACACCCGGCAAGTGCAACTAATGATAATCGAATTGAGGATTTTTGTTCTAACTCGTACGTAGAATTTTTGTTTCCGTACTTGTGTTCACTTTGTTAATCGAAACTTTTATGTTTTTCTCATCCCAAATGTAAGTTTAAAATAGTAAAAGTGGGACTATGATCTCACCTTGAATGCACGAGTAAATAAAGTACTTCACAAGTAAACGTGTGCAAATAAATGATGCTAGCCTTGACCTAAATAAATAGGTTGTATCAATAACGGTAAACACGGTTGGTCAAAGTTATCCAATTAGTCCTATGGCTCATTACAACTTGATTATATAGCATGTGAATCAAGTTGTCAAGTTTCATGCAAGCTACAAGTATAAAAGCATGATAGAACAAGTTACAGGGCAATCGGAGGCGTGTGGCATAGTTGAAATCGAATGAAAAGTTGAAAAGTGGACAGAAACTGTTGGAAGCTTTAAGCCGCACCGCGGCTGGAATACCCGCGCCGCGGGTTAAGGCGTGGTTTGAGGGTCGAGCATTTAGATGGTTCCAGAACATCTAAGTCTTTGTTAAGCCGCGCCGCGGCCTGAAGACCCGCGCCGCAGTTAGTATCTGATCAAAATTTCTGGGCAGTTTTAAATGTCAAACGAGCAAATCTTCAAACAAACGCAACTTATGAACCGTAAACACTTAAATTGCATGCCATACATCGTTGGAAAGGTAATTTGGCTTGGAATACAACTAACCACATTTCATCAATCAAAAATGTCACTTACAATAGTCAAAACCAGATTAAAAGCTCGTTAAATGCCCACCATTAATGCTTTCAAGTCCATAAATGCATATTTATGATTCGGGAATTAAATGCATACATATTATACGCCGTTTTGTAGGTAATCAAGCATACAATACTACTAAACACTTACAAATAACATTTCAAAGCATTCAATGCATCAAAAATCCATTTTACTTCTATCAAACCCTAACTCAAAATCACAAATTTAACAATTTTGTTTATGAAACTAATCCATGCAAACCTACCTACCAAATTGAAGCTAATGATGCTAGGAACACATTTAACACGTGCACTTTTAACATCTAACAACATTTAAGCAACAAAATCTCAAAATCATACACACCAAATTTCAAGTTCATGCTAGTTTCCTAAAATAACTAGATCGAACATATAAATCACATATTCATGTTAGACTTGAGCCATAGACACTAATTAACACTTTAATAAGTTAAAAACATCAAGAACACAAAATCTAGTGTTTTTAGAAGGTTACCCAAACGATATGTAATCGGTATGGATTCGAAGAGGAAGATGCAAGGATTCCAAATATGTAATTCGTCTGAATTGATGCTTGCTAGATCTTGAATAGATGATGAATCTTTGTTTTGGATTTTGAGAGAAAAATGTGAAAGTATTAAAGAAAATGGAAATGAAGTGGATAATGAAAGGAGGTGGGTGTTGACTAGTCCATCTAGTCACATCTTTGATCAATTGGCGAAACTAGTCCCTCGAGTTTGGTTGCGGGTGCGGGAATTACCTAAACGAGATAATTTAGAAACGCGTATTAACGGAAGATGTTATAATCATATAACGGACTTTAAATAATTAAACGGAAAGTAAACGGAAAAAGCGGGATGTTACATTACCTACTCCTTAAAAGAAATTTCGTCCCGAAATTTAAGTAGGCGTAGTAGTCGTTGTTTCTTCCTCGAGATCTTGCATTTCCGATTCCACGAATAAATGAGGTTATTTCCTTTGAATTTGATCTTGTCTTTCCCAGGTAAACTCGGGTCCTCTTTTGGCGTTCCAACGGACCTTGACAATTGGAATTCGGCTTTGTTTTAACGTTTTGACGGAGTGGTCCACAATTTCAACCGGTTCCTCCACAAAATGAAGTTTGTCATCAATAGTAAGCTCCTCGAGAGGAATGACGACTTCGGGTTTGGCAAGGCACTTTTTCAAGTTGGATACATGGAAAGTAGGATGAACGAAGCTCAATTGAGGTGGAAGATCTAAACGATAAGCAACGGTTCCAACACACTCCAAGATTTCAAAAGGACCAATATATCGCGGATTTAGCTTCCTGCATTTCCTGAAACGGACTACACCTTTCCAAGGCGCGTCTTTTAACATTACACGGTCACCGACTTAAAATTCGAGGTCGTTGCGTCTTTTGTCGGTATAGCTCTTTTGACGACTTCGGGCCGTCTTAAGTCTATCTCGGATTTGAACGATCTTCTCGGTTGTTTCATGAATGAGTTTGGGTCCGGTGATTTGTGTGTCACCTACTTCGGCCTAACAAAGAGGTGAACGACATTTTCAGCCATATAAAGCTTCAAATGGTGCGGCGTTAATACTCGCGTGATAACTATTGTTGTAAGAGAATTCGGCGAGAGGCAAGTGCTTATCCCAAACTTTTCCAAAGTCGATAACACAAGCTCATAGCATGTCTTCTAAAGTTTGAATTGTGCGTTCGCTTTTTCCGTCAGTTTGTAGATGATATGCGGTGCTCATGTCTAAACGCGTTCCCAACGCTTGTTGTAGAGTACGCCAAAATCTAGAAACAAAACGGCCATCTCGGTCAGAAATAATCGATAAAGGCACACCGTGACGGGCTACGATCTCCTTAATGTAAAGTTGTGCAAGTTTTTCTATGTTGTCGGTTTTCTTCATAGCTAGGAAGTGTGCGGATTTGGTGAGTCGGTCAACAATGACCCAAATAGTATCATAACCGCCCACCGTCTTTGGTAGTTTGGTGATAAAATCCATTGTTATCCTTTCCCACTTCCATTGCGGGATTTCGGGTTGTTGAAGTAGTCCGAACGGTCTTTGATGTTCGGCTTTGACTTTGGAGCAAGTTAGGCACTTTCCAACATAATTAGCAACGTCCCTTTTAATGTTCAGCCACCAATATTGTTCTTTGAGGTCGTGATACATCTTATTGGCACCGGAGTGAATCGAATATCTTGACTTATGAGCTTCGTCTAAAATAAGGCTTCGTAGGTCCCCATAACTAGGTACCCAAATTCTTCCGACGAAATATCGGAGTCTGGTTTCTTTAACTTCGAATCGAGAGGTGAGGACGTTCAAGTGTTCGAGAGAGATGTTTTCATCCTTGAGAGCCTCATCTTGGGCTACCCGAATTTGGCTATTGAGGTTGGTGTGGATGGTGATGTTTAAAGCTCGGACACGAAGAGGCACCGCTCTTTCCTTTCGACTTAAGGCATCGGCTACTACATTTGCCTTTCCGGGATGGTAACGAAGCTCACAATCGTAATCGTTTAAGGTTTCAATCCACCGTCATTGTCTCATGTTTAGTTGCTTTTGATCGAAGATGTGTTGGAGGCTTTTGTGATCGGCGAAGATGGTACTTTTGGTTCCATAAAGGTAGTGTCTCCACATTTTAGGTGCAAAGACAACGGCTCTGAGTTCGAGATCATGTGTCGTATAGTTTCGTTCGTGAACTTTTAGTTGTCGAGAGGTATAAGCAATAACTTTCGTTAGTTGCATCAACACACACCCAAAACCATATTTCGAGGCATCGCAATACACAACAAAATCATCATTGCCTTTGGGAAGTGACAAGATAGGAGCGGTGGTTAGTTTTGTCTTCAAGGTTTGAAATGCGGATTCTTGTTCAGTTGCCCAAATGAATTTCTTTTCCTTGTGAGTTAACGCGGTTAGAGGACGAGCAACCAAAGAGAAGTCCTTGATGAATCTTCGATAGTATCCGGCGAGACCCAAGAATTGACGAATGTGAGTAGGAGTAGTAGGAGTTTCCCATTTGCTAATGGATTCGATTTTTGCGGGATTGACTTTAATACCTTGATCACTTACAACATGACCAAGAAATTGAACTTCCTTCAACCAAAATTCACATTTGGAGAATTTGGCATAGAGTCGTTTTTGTCTCAAAAGTTCAAGCACAAGTTGGAGGTGTTGTTCGTGCTCTTCTTCGCTTTTAGAATAGACTAAAATATCATCGATGAACACGATAACGAATTTGTCGAGGTATGGTTTGCACACGCGGTTCATGAGGTCTATGAACACCGCCGGTGCGTTAGTGAGACCAAATGATATTACAAAAAATTCATAACTACCATAACGAGTCCGGAAAGCGGTTTTGGAGACATCTTCCCCCTTAACCCTTAATTGATGGTAACCCGAGCGGAGATCGATTTTCGAATATACACGAGATCCTTGTAGTTGATCAAAGAGGTCATCAATGCGAGGAAGAGGATATCGGTTCTTAACCGTCAACTTATTTAGCTCACGATAGTCGATACACATTCGTAGGGATCCATCTTTCTTTTTAACAAACCAAATCGGAGTGCCCCATGGTAAATGGCTAGGTTGGATAAAACCACGGTTAAGTAGTTCTTTGATTTGACTTTGTAATTCTTGCATTTCGGAGGGAGCAAGTCTATACGGTGCACGTGCTACGGGTGCGGCTCCCGGAATAAGATCGATTTGGAATTCTACCGGTCGATGAGGTGGAAGACCTGGCAATTCGTTGGGAAATACATCGAAAAAGTCACGAACAATTGGCACATCATTGATATGCTTCTCGTCGAACTCGACTTTCTTAACGTGGGCAAGGATCGCAAAACAACCCTTACGGAGTATTTTTCTAACTTTAAGGCACGAGACGAGGTTGAGTCCAGTGCAACTCTTATCGCCATAAACAATCAAAGGTTCACCATTCTCGATAGGAATTTAGATTGCGTTAAGATCACAAAGGATGTGAGATTTCGTTTTTGCTAACCAATTCATACTAATTATTACATCGAAGCTCCCTAGTTCCATAGGTATCAAGTCAATTTCAAATTCCTTACCCAATAAGTTTAACGTACACCCCCGATAATATTTGTCGGCACTCAATAGTTTCCCGTTGGCCACTTCAATGGTATAAGTGGTATCTAGTGGAAGTGGTGGAGTGCTAAAAGAATGAGTCAAAGTCTTGGATACAAAACTCTTATCGGCACTCGAATCGAATAAACAAGTAACATAAGTGTTGTTGAGAAGAAACGTACCCGTGACTAGTTCATTGTCATCTCAGGCTTCCTCGGTGTTGATGTTGAAAGCTCAGCCGCGCGTATTGGGGTTATCTTTCTTCTTTGGGCATGCATTTCTATAATGACCTTGTTGGCCACATCCGTAACAAGTGACCGCCTTTGGTGCATTGGGCCCCTTTTGAGCGACGGGGGCGACGATTCTACAATCTTTAGCCATGTGACCAATTCCTTGGCACCGGTGGCAAACTAGCGTGCCACATTCACCAAAATGATGCTTGTGGCATTTGTTGCAAAAAGGTTTGGTTCCGGCATAACTTTTCTTGCTGTCGGAGGTGAGAGGCTTTTTGGTGAAGTTGTTGTTACTTGATTGGGGGGCTTCCCAATTTCTTTTGTTGTTACTCGACTTATCCTCAGCTTTAGGTGCTGGTACATCGATTTCATCCACTGTTTCAATTAATTTGCGGGCCATATTCAAAGCTTCTTGATGATTGGAGGGTTTGGATGACATTACCCCGTGTTTGATGCTCTTTGGAAGACCATCTATGTAAAGTTCAACCCTTAAAGACTCAGGGTTCACGAGGTTTGGGCACATCAAGGATAGCTCGGCGAATCGTTGATTATAAGCCTTGAGGTCGTTTCCGACCGCTTTTAGAATCCTTAGCTCTTGTTCGAGCTTGCGAGTCTCTTCACGTGGGAAGTACTCGATGATCATCTTTTCCTTTAAGTCGGACCAAGAGAGAGCGTGAGCTTCATCTGTACCCGCCGATTGTATATACGTGTTCCACCACGTGAGAGCGATACTGGCGAAAGTGTGGGTGGAATATTTGACCTTGTCTTGGTCCCGACAACCGCTTATGCAAAAGACGGCTTCCGTTTGTTTAAACCATCGGGTGAGCATAACCGGTCCTCCGGTCCCATCAAAAGTATGAGGTTTGCACCCCATGAAAGCTTTGTAGGAGCATCCCTCATTTGAGTTACCGGCTCCATTGTTGTTGTTGTTGTGGTTGTTGTTATTGTTGTTGTTGTTGGATGAGTGACCGGCCATGGCCGCATCCACGGCGGTGGCTATCATTCGTTGTAGAGCTTGTTCGGGTGTTTCATGGCGCGGTACAAGGCGAGGAGGTATTGTTCCTTCAAAACACAAGAATATCGTTGATTAGTATTCTTAATAATACTAACCGTGATATGGAATGAGGATAAGGAGAAAAAATTTCCTTGACTCGCCTTAAATTCTTTATGTCATAATGTCGGAACGTTCATATGAGTCACCGTAATATAATCCTTGAAATTATATTACCCTAATTCATATGTGCATTCGACATTATTTCACTAAGTCAAGGTGGCATGTCAATCAAATTAAATAACGTGAGATTAAGATGGAATAAGAGAAGATATGAGTAGAAACATTCGAGTATAAATGCACAAGTAGTCAAGTAATTCCTACTTCAAGTCTATATGCCGGTCGTAGTCTAGACTCACTAATGTACCCTATGACTCGAGGTTGACACCAATGAACTCTAAATCCCTACAACCAACTCTCTGATACCATCTGTAACAACAGATGGGGTAGAAATCCACTCAGTGCCTTTCCAGCTAACCGCTTAGTGACCACTGAGCGTACTTCAGACACCAATTTTATGGCCCGCATTTCTGCCAAACTGCCAACCCTCCTACAAAGGGACCACAAGGGGTAAGAGCCAATGCTTCGTCACAGGTTACACTGTGAGAACCCCCTCTACGATTAACCAGCCAAAAAGGATAGTCTGTTCGGGTGCCCAGCGTGACAGTCGGAGCGTGTGACTACCTTTACGGCTAAGGTTAAACCAGCTTTGATACCATCTGTAGCGACCCGACAAAATCGTCATTGATGGCGCCGTCTACTTAGGTCCCGTCACGTGGTCATAAGTCTTTAAAACAACGTTTGACCAAAAATATGTCCATTCATTTTAATTATAAAGATGTTTTAAGGTTTACAAAGTAGGTTCAATGACCAAACATGTTACAATGTTAAGTACAATTGAAACCTATGTGACATAAATTAAGTTAAGTCAAAAGACGCTCCACGTATGTATGTATACTCGACATCAAAGCAAGTATCAAAAGTAATGAGCGGAAGCATGTAACACATATCGTTCAAGGACCTGAGAAAAACATAGAAAAACTGTCAACGAAAACGTTGGTGAAATCATAGGTTTAGTAAGTGAGTACGTAAGTAAGTTGAACCACAAGATTTATAGCGTTGAAGTAATAGTAAGAACATTCTAAAAGTTGTTATCACGAGCACCCAATTATCAATGCTTAACTAACGTTACCCCATCACAATAGTGTTAGAACATACACTGTTTCTCGAAAATATATTTCATCCGCATAACGGTAGCGAACCGTCCGAATGAGGGTTTGTCAAACCATATGGCCATACAACATAAGTTCTCGCTTACACCCGGCAAGTGCAACTAATGATAATCGAATTGAGGATTTTTGTTCTAACTCGTACGTAGAATGTTTGTTTCCGTACTTGTGTTCACTTTATTAATCGAAACTTTTATGTTTTTCTCAACCAAAATGTAAGTTTAAAAGAGTAAAAGTGGGACTACGATCTCACCTTGAATGCACAAGTAAATAAAGTACTTCACAAGTAAACGTGTGCAAAGAAATGATGCTAGACTTGACCTAAATAAATAGGTTGTATCAATAACGGTAAACACGGTTGGTCTAAGTTGTCCAATTAGTCCTATGGCTCATTACGACTCGATTATATAGCATGTGAATCAAGTTATCAAGTTTCATGCAAGCTACAAGTATAAAAGCATGTTAGAACAAGTTACGGGGTAATCAGAGGCGTGTGGCATAGTTGAAATCGAATGAAAAGTTGAAAAGTGGACATAAACTGTTGGAAGCTTTAAGCCGCGCCGCGGCTGGAATACCCGCACTGCGGGTTAAGGCGTGGTTTGAGGGTCGAGAATTTTGATGGTTCCAGACCATCTAAGTCTTTGTTAAGCCGCGCCGTGACCTGAAGACCCGCGCCGCGGTTAGTATCTGATCAAAATTTCTTGGCAGTTTTAAATGTCAAACGAGCAAATCTTCAAACAAACGCAACTTATGAACCGTAAACACTTAAATTGCATGCCATACATTGTTGGAAAGGTAATTTGGCGAGGAACACAACTAACCACATTTCATCAATCAAAAACGTAACTTACAATAGTCAAAACTAGATTAAAAGCTCATTAAATGCCCACCATTAATGCTTTCAAGTCCATAAATACATATTTATGATTTGGGAATTAAATGCATACATATTATACGCCGTTTTGTAGGTAATCAAGCATACAATACTACTAAACACTTATAAATAACATTTCAAAATATTCAGTGCATCAAAAATCCATTTTACTTCTGTTAAACCCTAACTCAAAATCACAAATTTAACAATTTTGTTTATGAAACTAATCTATGCCAACCTACCTACCAAATTGAAGCTAATGATGCTAGGAACACATTTAATACATATACTTTTAACATCTAACAACATTTAAGCAACAAAATCTCAAAATCAAACACACCAAATTTCAAGTTCATGCTAGTTGCCTAAAATAACTAGATCGAACATATAAATCACATATTTATGTTAGACTTGAGCCATAGACACTAATTAACATTTTTATAAGTTAAAAACATCAAGAACACAAAATCTAGTGTTTTTAGAAGGTTACCCAAACGAGATGTAATCGGTATGAATTCGAAGAGGAAGATGCAAGGATTCCAAATATGTAATTCGTTTGAATTGATGCTTGCTAGATCTTGAATAGATGATGAATCTTTGTTTTGGGTTATGAGAGAAAAATGTGAAAGTATTAAAGAAAATAGAAATGAAGTGGATAATGAAAGGAGGTGGGTGTTGACTAGTCCATCTAGTCACATCTTTGATCAATTGGCGAAACTAGTCCCTCGAGTTCGGTTGCGGGTGCGTGAATTACCTAAACGAGATAATTTAGAAACGCGTATTAACGGAAGATGTTATAATCATATAACGGACTTTAAATAATTAAACGGAAAGTAAACGGAAAAAGGCAGGATGTTACATTGTGCATAGATATCATCTGGTCCAGGCTCATCGAGTGAACCTTCTGGTAATTCCTTGGAAAGTTCTTTCATTTGTTCCTGTAAATAGAAAAATGAACATTAAAATCCCCACGGTAAACCACGGGTAGAGAGGCCATAAAATAATGATTACATTTAAGCAAAAATAGTTATCATTCTGCCAGCACATTCAGTTTTGTAATTATGTAACTTACAAGTTGTTTTACAGCTTCAGAATTGTTTGTGATGTCAGCTTTCGAGAAAGACCGCTCAAAAATGTCCACTCTACTCGGCTCTCTTCCCAATTGTATCTGTTGTAACAAAAAGAAAATGAGTAACAACATTAAAAATAGTACTATAATAACATTTGCATTTGTAATAAACTTACCTTTAGTTCCTCACGAATTTGTGCATAACTCTTTTTGCCGATCAATGGGTGCAATGACCTTTTTTGCCGATTACGTTTATTTTTCTCACTCATGCCCCATTTTAGGAAAATGAAATATTATAATAAGATAAACAATAATATAATGTTATTTTAATATGAAGACAGGATCATACCTTTGATGCATCACCATTCCAAAAGTCAACAAGTCTTTTCCATTGTTTTTTTGGACTACCTCAGGTCTGGCTCTTAATTGTTCGCGGCATGATTTACTTAGATCATAGTGAAGCTTCTTAAGTCTATTCCTCCAGCTCTTGACCTTTTTTGTAATAATTTGAAGGATCCACTTATTAGCATCTCCACGAATGTCAAATTTTGTCTACAAATTAAATATAAACTGTCAGTTTAGTAAAACATAAAAGATAATCAATGACATCCACTTTTTATGTATAGACCTTTATGATAGCAAGCAAATCCTTCTTTGTTGATTTATGAACTTTATGCCAACATTTGTAAAGAGGACATTGCTTCCTACTCCTAGCTAACACACCCATGAAATGGGTAAGCTTACAACTTTTTTTATTAACAGGTTGTCCAAATTCATTTACTACGATAATTGTTCGCTCCAATTCTGTTCGTTCCCATGTCTTTTTCATTTGTGTTGGTCCTCTTGGCACGTAGCGTTTAGTTGTTGCTGAAAGACAGAACGTGAATAAATTTTTATTTGGTATAATCAAATTCATTAACTATACACAGATAAAACCAAATTCACTAGAATACCTGATCCACTATCCACATCATTTTGAATTTCTTGTTCTGTTGGGACAAGTTCCTCTTCTTGATCTTCTTGATCTTCTTCTACTTTTTGATCACAAAAGTCATTATCAAAGTTTGAATATAGGATTGACAAAACAAAAGAATGATGTTGCAAATATTGAAAGTTTACCTTGGTCATGCTCAAGTTGAGTAAGTTCACGGTCTGCGTTCAGCTCCCAATCAATCTCTGTTTCATAATCCAATTCTTTTTGAGAATTAACTTCATGGTCATCTGGGTACACCATCTCGGTATCATGACAATCGATGTCATCATTGATGTCGCCAGTTCGTTCTTCATTAGTCATCTCATCTGTAATTGAAGAAGGTTATATATAATAGTAAATTAAAACTAGGATTAATAATCAGTCGATGTCAGAAATAAATTTGTTGAAAAATAAGACTGACACAACCTAGAATAAAGATTAACCCACCATTGGTGACTCTATCTATCGCTTTCAGCTGTTTTGGCGAATCTGTTTACAGTGTTGTACCAACTCTCTTCTTGCATTTCTTAGACTGTTGTGACATACGAGTTACGCACCCCTTGTACTAGCCATCTGTAACTTTTTCTTTTAAGATTTTGTAACCATCTCATTATGGTTCATAGTCGTAGAACTCACACATTTCTTCCTTAAATTAGCCACGCTATTTAGCGACATTGGTTTTATGTAATTTTTATGCTTTTTCTGCAAGAAGTAACAGTTTGTTAAATAAATATAATGAAATAAAATGTGTTAAAATAATTTCTTTTTACCTTTTTAGACACCTTGGATGTTGTTACATCTGCTTTAACAAAATCATCCTCACCATCAATGTCAAGCAACTCATCAGGCATATAATCATCACCCTCATCAATCAACCTTAGAGTTGATTTATCTTTCTTTTGTTTTTTCCCAGATTTTTTTGTATGCAAAGAATTAAGAAGATTTGGCGGATCATAGGATTCAAATACTTGTGCATTCTTCTGCATCGTCATAATTCTCTCATTTTCATAAGTATTGATAGGTTCCATTGATCTTTGACCTTGATTACTTCTACTTGACAGAAGAAAGATAAGTTTAGATGAACATAAGGATGATCAACGTAATCATGGCGATATCGTTACAAGTAAAAGACAACTAAAACAAGACAATCATGTTGAAAACCTAAATCTATTTCTAGTAATCATGGCTATGACAGTAAACATTTATTTGTCTTATAAAGATTAAAATATACCATACATCAATGTAAACATGATGATGTACCTAAATCTATAAGTATACTAGAATAAATCTCATAAACTATTAGAAATAAATGAGCATATCAATTTCGATCAGTTTCAGTTTCATAAACGAGATAATAGAATAAGTAAACAATATGTTATAACCATAGTATGAAACAGAATATTAACTATGATTGCAGTATATGAAACATATGCTACAACAACATCACAGATTTACAAGGTCAAGATCCAAAGTAATTACCTTTTCTCCGATTGATTTTAAAAACTCATAGACCTTGCTGCGAAAAAATATTATGTGTGATACTAGATCTTCTCCAATAGAATTACAAAAAAGAGTTAACATATTGATCGGTTTATTGGTGGGAAGCATAATGACGTTCAAAAATTTTGGGAAAAAAGGATTGGTGGGAAGCAAAATGGCGATCTAAAAATTTCGGATCAAAAATTCATGCTTCAAAAATTTTGGGTTGTAACTGTTGGCGCTATAGATATACGTGTTAGAGGCGTGTATATCGGATGATGGGTACATCCCATAATTATAGAGATCATTATCATTATATAAATACCATATATATTTACCTTATATAACTAATATTATTGAGTATTAAATTTATATTGACCTTGTTATTTAATTTAATAGAAAACTTATATTATGCATACTATAATGACTAATATAATTGTAATAAGTATTGATACGAATTTTTGTTTTAATATAGGTTACCAATTGTATAATTTATATTTATTTAACATTTATATTAGTCAAGAATAATAAAATAATAATACTAATAATAATAATATATAATATGTATCTTATGATATGAAAAAATTTGTTACATAGATAATTTAATAGAAGTATAACTAAGATTATGCATATGCATTTTGTTCCATAGATATTAAATGAATCATATCAAAATGGAATGACTAACGAAAAAGTTTTGGTATATAAAGGTGTATGCTGGATAAGAGGTTAGGGGTAGAGCTCTATCACTAAAGGAATTGGTTTGAAGGGTCTAGAATAGCCAGAATGCGGTCAAATTGGGGGTCGAGTTACGGTAGATGGTTGTTTAACAATATATACGAGTTGTTTAGTGGTGACCTATTTGGAATGTTAATTTAGATAGTATGGATCGATCGCAATGATCTTGTACATTCATTGAAGTTGATCGAGGTTTCTATAATTGTTTGATGGTGTCCGCAATTCAGTTGGAGTTTGGTAAACGACTAAAGTTTCGGGCTAGTGAGATTAGGGACACTAGCTAGCTAGTACTTGTGTTTGATCCTTCAATACTATGTATGTATGTATGTATGTATGTATGTATGTATGTATGTATGTATGTATGTATGTATGTATGTATGTATGTATGTATGTATATACATCTATGTATGTATGTATGTATGTATGTATGTATGTATGAATATATGTATATGTATGTATGTATGTATATATGTATGTAGGTATGTGTGTATGATTTATATGTATGTATGTCTGTATGTATGCATCTATGTATGTATGTATGTATGTATGTATGGGTGTATGTGTGTGTGTGTGTATGTATGTATGTATGCATACACATACATACATTATATACACACAAACATACATACACACATACATACATATATACACAGATACATACAATCTATATATATATATATATATACACACATATGTATAGATTGTATGTATGTGTGTATTATTAATTATTTTTATTGGATATTATAGGTTTACGCGCTTCATACAATTTTTTAATATTATAGACGATCAAAAGATCTTCACCTGCTCCACACTTCCCCATTGATTGACTTGGAAACTGCGAAAAACCTCCGATTGAAGCATCACGAAAACAAGTTTTTGTATTCTCTTTATCAACATCTATATTATTACTTTACAATTCTCGATCTCCTTTACTTCGGTAACGAACTTTATTAATATAAAAAATCTATTCGATTTTTACTTAGGGTTTATAATCACAACATATTTTATTCTACACTTTATAATGAACCAATCGATCTGCACTTTAATGGATTTTTTGTTCTTTGTTCGCACACTCATCGATTTTATGTCAGATTGTAGTTCGTTGTTAATATCATAATTTGGATTCACAACCAAACACATGCAGGTGTTATGCTATGACCTCAATTATGAATTTAACTTCAAATCATATGTTATCTTCACATATTGCATGTCTGTAAATTGTTTCATTATCTGCAAGATTTAAACAATCGTCTTGCTTAGGGTTTATATGACAAATAATTTTATTCTAAAGTTTAGAGTTAACAAATTCATTTGCATTTTAGTTTCATATTTAAACTTTACAAGTATACAATTTTGTATAAAACTGAAGTGTTGAGTAAGTTTTCTGCTTCAATTCAAGATTTCAATGTTGAACGTTTGTGTATAGATATATGTCTGTATGTATATGAATGTGTATTTATTGTATATTTATGAAATTGTTATGAATCTAGTATGTGTGTAACTGCTACTGCTTTGAACATAAATACATATTTTTGTTTTTTACAACATCACAAAATTAAATGATTAGATAGATGTTCTGTATCCTTAATGTTATTTTTTCTTTTCAAATCTGGTGTTGATAAATAGAAATTTATGTTAAAAATCTTTGAAAATATAAGGGTTTTTCATGTAACATGTATCTTTGTTTGCTTAAATGGATAATTTAGTGAAAGAAAAGATGGCTGCCAATAATTCCAATACATTCGAAAGTGGATCCTCTTCAAATCATAACCAGTCTGATGATAGTTCAGATGTAATGGTAATCAGCGAGAGCGAGTTTGATGCGGCTGTGAATAACCCTCAACCAATGCCTGCTAATCGACAAGTATTTGTTTTCATGACCATACCTAAAGGGAATGTGTGGGTAAGTTACTTCTATTTTCATACAGAATATATTTGACTCAATATATTTTAACCATACTTAGATTGCATTCACGAGTGCATCAGACAATGTTATCTATACTTTACATGTTTTTCACATAATATTGATGCATTGTTTAACAATTATAATACGAATGTGATTCAGCGTCTACCACATGAGCTAGTGCAACTCCCGGAGTTAAACAGCCGGAGAAGGTATGAATGTGTATGCGTTGATGTTGATGACAGAGTTCACATATGGGGGCTGTTGCAGGAGGGAAACAAAAAAAAACCAAATTTGATGGTTTCATCTAGCTGGATCAAATTTCTGACTTTGAATGGCTATGTTCCCGATGACGAAGTTTGGTTTGTGTTCAAACGCAGGGAGCGCAGGTTTGAGGTTGTGTGGGATTATGTTCATAACTTTGATTAGTCTGTTTGGGAATGGCATGGTTTAGATTCTGCAATTTTTAGTTTGTATAGGCAGAATGTGTGAATATTGGCTACACTAAGATAATTTGGTGTATGTATGTGTGTTGGTGGGATCTTTTGAACCTGAAGCTTTATGTTAATGAACAGTTATAATTGTTTGATAATTAGTTATGTTGTTTATGGTAGGTTTAATTTATAACCTAAACAGTTTGTAATTGTTAGATACTAAATCTAAATATATACCAATGATGGTAAATTTTCAAACGTACAATACTTTGCCGAATGTAACGTATATCGAATATATGTCAATAACTCATAGTCGCGTAGTGCAAACCCCTTAATCTTGTTTATAACATGAAGCATAATGGTCCAGTTAACAAAAAAAAACATGAAACATAATGTTATGTTGAGTACCAATGGGCCAATCAATGGAACACTTATGGTTATATTTATAAAATAATAATAATATATATAATAATTTGGTAATCGTATTGTAATATTATAACTTTTGGGATGATTTGCCCTATTTAAGGCGCATCAACTACCATCACGTATCCTATATAACCAATGCATTGTTCATTGGCGCTGACATTCACAACCCTAATAATTCAACTACCTACAACTCAAACACACCACAATCAACCATCGTTTTTCATAATGGAAGTACGTTGTGTTTGTGGAAAACTATGCATTATTCGAACATCTTGGACGCAAGCAAACCTTGGGCGAAGGTTCTACTGCTGCCCTACTAATGTAAGTTTCCAGATTCTCTATTTTGTTTTAATTTTTTAACCTAATTCGTTAACTTTATGCCTTTCCAAATTAATAAAATATTTGATAACTTTAATTATCTAATCAGGATTCAAACGATTGTGGATTTATTGGATGGGTGGATCCACCCATGTGTAACAGAGCAGTGAGATAATTCCTGGATTGCACCGAAACAATTACAAGCTAGAAGAAAGTATCAAAGAAAAGGATGCTGAATTGCTAATGTTGAAGAAGATTTTCATTGTTAACTGGATTGCTTTTATTTGTTATTTTTTGTTTCATTGGATGATCCTTTATTTATTCTGGTCTTTCTTGCAAGTTGTCTATGTTTTTGTTTGTTACTTTTGAAGTTGGATCGTTTTGAATTCTATAGAATTATAATGTCATTCAACAATTGTGTTATTTACTCTGACTGCAATTGTTTGGCCGTTTGTGATGATGTATGATTGTCACAATATCTTGTCTATACAAGTGACCAATAAAGTGACTAATGGTATATGCTTCTAAAAACAACTAACCAATTTAATGAATACACAAGTTTGACATTATGTTGAATCCTCTCATCAGTGTAACTACGATAAAGTAAATAAGCAGTTTAAGCTGCACTGGTTATTTTAACAAAAGTTTGACACTTGTTTATGTAACAATACACCAATATCGTATATATGCAGCACTGTAACACTGTATTTTTATACTAGTTGTAATCAAGCAACACATGCTTGAATCAACTGACTTATAACCCGATGAATTGGTTAAAAGGACCCTTTATTAACCGTCCTATTTTCTATACACTTGGCTAAAAATGAAAACTATAATTTTTACGACTATAATAAAGGGTCCTAATAATAAAATTTATTAACAGCCATGATAACTTAATTAAATCATTAAAAGGACCATTTATTAAACCATTCTATTTTTTGTACATTTGGCTAAAAATGAAAGCTATAAATTTTACTACTAAGGTAAAGGGTTCAATTAATAAAGTTAATTAATGGCCATGATAAACTAATTATATCATTAAAAGGACCCTTTATTAAAGGGGGATGATTCTCACACACTGTTTTTTGATCCTCACACACCCTTTTACCCTATTATTAGGGAGGAGTTTAAGTAAATTGGTGTGTGAGGATCAAAAAACAGTGTGTGAGAATCATCCCCCTTTATTAAACCATCCTATTTTTTGTACACTATGCTAAAAATTAAAGTTATAACCTAATTATATCATTAAAAGGACCCCATTATCAAACTGTCCTATTGATATATTGAATTCACAGCCATGATAATCGGATGATATGAGTTATAGGACCCTTACATTAAACCGTCATATTAATTCGATTTATATGTACACTTTATTAATAACGCAAGTTATAATTGTGCAACCAAATTTAAGGGTCCTGATATTACAGTTAATTAATGGCCAGGACAACGTAATGATATAAGTAATAGGACCCATACATCAAACGGTCCTATTATATAACGAATTCATGGCCATGATAATACATTTATATGAGTTATAGGACCCTTTTTTAAACCGTCCTATCAATTCCAATTCTTAGTACCCTTGGTTAAAATTTACAATTAAACTAGCGTGAATAATGGCGATGAAGATATGATGATTCGTTATTTTTTAGACTATCTGACGAAGGGTACTATCAGGTAGTGTTTAGTACCCTTTTTTTTTTGTCCCAGAAAAAGAGTCCCGAAAGGTCATTTTTGTTGTAGTGTTGACTATGTGCTAATTGCCAACTTGCTTATACTCATTTAATATGTATGAATGAACTTTGTCTTGTTATAAGCTATACGTTAGGAAATCACAAATGTATGCTTAGCCTATCCAAATGCATTAACTGTAACTTAGTTGATAACATTTGAAGGTTCATAACCAAATGATCATGTATGCTTAAAAGATTATTAACACACATTGATATATCACAAGAAATATGCTTAAAGTCTAGCAACATGTCCAAGTATGATTTAGTCTTGTTTAATATGATGTCTTGCTTACAATGAGCTTAATTGAAATTACATGTTTCACTTAGTAAGATATCATAAACACACCTAAATTAATCAATATGCAAGCTTAAAGATGAATTATAATATGTCTAGTGATTAATTAGGATAATGGCATGTTGACTATCCAATAGTACTTAATTATGTGTATTGAATACAAACAAGTGACTAGCCAATAAGCATGTGTGTTAATACAAACAAATGGTTATGATAAATCTGAGATTACCTCAAATGATTATCAAGAAGTGTATCCAAGAAATGTGGACTTGTATACCAAGATAATTGCTCGTCCTAATTACCACCAAAATCAATAACACAAGCATGTAACATATCCTCCAATGTTTTAATGTTCTGTTCACTTTGACCATGTTAAGGATGATACGCAGTGCTCATTTTCAATAGAGAACCCATCTCCTCATGGAATTTATCCCAAAACCGAGAGGTAAATTGTGTGTCCTGATCCGAAACAATCAACACCGGAACCCCATGTCTCGATATCACCTCTTTAATGAACAGTCTTGCCAACGTCTCCGACGAAATTTTCTCCAGGATAGGAAGAAACAAAGCACTCTTCGTCAATCTATCAATGATTACCCAAATAGTGTCGTATTGGGTTCTTGCCATCTTTGGCAACTTCGTAATAATATCCATGGTAATATGCTCCCATTTCCACTTGGGAATTTCTAACGGTTGCAACATACTACAAGGCTTTTGGTGCTCGACTTGATTTGCAAACATGTAACACATTACTCGAAATACTTAACGATGTCGCGCTTCATGCCGGGCCACCTCTTTCTTCAAATCAAGGTACATTTTAGTTGCCCCCGGATGGATAAAATACTTTGACTTATGTGCTTCATCAAGTAGAACTTGTTGCTATCTTCCCATATTCGGTACCCACACTCTTCCTTGAAAGGACAACAATGTGTGTGGGCCGAAAATAACAGACTCCGTTTTCCCTCGAATTCGTTCTTCAAACTTATTATTAACAAAGGCCTCAATTTGAATCTCACCAAGCTTTACAAGGAAATCGTTAGAAATCGTCATGCGTAATGATTCTACCCGTATCGCATGATATTGATTCTTCCGACTCAATGCTTCTGCAATCACATTTGCATTACACGGATGGTAAAGTATCTCGAAATCATAGTCCTTCAAAAAATCAACCCACCGACGTTGCCGGATGTCCACTTGGGCATGAACCACCGTCGCCAACTCAAGATTATAAGTCGGGTAGTTCTTCTCGTGTTCTTTCAGTAGTCTCGGGGCGTAAGTAATTACCTTAACCCTTCGCATAAGTACACCACTAATCTCATTAATAGAAGCATCACAATACACCGTCATATCATCAACACCCTCCGGTAACACTAACACTGGAGCTTGATACAATTTTTCTTTCAGCAATTGGAAAGCAATTTCTTGCTCATATTCCCAATTGAACCTCACATTCTTCCTCGTCAATTTGGATAACGAAGAAGCTATTTTAGAAAAATCTTGAATAAACTGGCAATAATAACCTGCCAATCCGAGAAAACTTCGGACTTCCGTAGGAGTAGTCGGTCGTTCCCAATTTTCTATCGCTTCAATTTTCACCGCATCCACTTGAATCTCCTTTTTATCAACAATATGGCCAAGGAATTGCACTTCCTCTACCCAAAATTCGCATTTAGAGAATTTAGCATCAACTTCTATTTCCGAAACATTCTCAACACTTCACGAAGATGGTGTTCATGTTCCTTTACACTCTTGGAATAGACGAGTATGTCGTCAATGAACACAGTTACCGATTTATCCAACATAGGTTGAAACACCCGATTCATAAGGTCAATGAATGCCACGGGCGTATTCGTAAGGCCGAAGGGCATCACCATAAACTCGTAGTGCCCGTATCGAGTTCAAAACGTCGTTTTCTCAATGTCTTCTCACGGATCCGCACTTGATGATAGATGGATCGCAAATAGATTTTAGAAAAACAAAACACCCTTTGTAATTGATTACATAAGTCATCAATACGAGGCAACGAATAACGATTTTTAATTGTCACCTTATTCAACTCACGGTAATTAATGCACATACGCATACTACCGTCCTTCTTCACGAACAAAACCGGAGCACCCTAAGGTGAAGTACTCGGGCAGATAAAACTCTTTTCTACCAACTCTTGGGTTTAATTCAACAACTCTTGCATCTCCATTGGTGCTAAACGATAAGGCATCTTAGCAATTGGAGTAGCCCCTAGAACCAACTCCATGCGAAATTCAACTTGCCTTTCTGGCGGAACACCCTGTAACTCATCCGGAAACACATCCTCAAACTCATTTACCATCGGAATACTTAGGATGAATGGAGACTCTCCTAGAGTAACAACTACATGTGCAAGAATAGCCATACTTCCACCAGAAAGGAGCCAGCGTGCCCGTGCATACGTGCATAGTGGCACAAGTCTTCTCCGTTTTTCACCATCGGTGATTAATTCTCCTCCACTTGGGGTCTTCACCCGTACAAATTTCTCATGGCATGCAATATCAGCTCTATAACGATCTAGCCAATCCATGCCAACAACAACATTGAATTCTCCCAATGTCAATGGTATAAGATCAATCTTAAAGCTTTGGTAACAAACACAATATCACAATTTTCAGACACATCAACCCCTAGCACTGTTTTACCATCCGCTATTTCTACTTCTAAAGGACGATTAAACTTAACTAGTGGTCTGTCAGCTTATTCACAAACTTTGGTGATATAAAAGACAAATTAGCACCTCAATCAAATAGCACCTTCGCAGGTTTAGAGTTAACCACAAAAGTACCTAAAACAATTTCATTAGACCTCCTTGCTTCCTCACTAGTCATTAAATAGTTGCGCCCCTTCTCAGCCCTACCACTTTCTCCAACTTCTTGGTTTGATCCCCATACAACTCGGGTGACTCCGTCTTTCTGTGCCCTTCTTTACGATAATTAAAGCACGTAATCTTGTTAAATGATGGATTCGTTCAATCACGGGACAAGTGACCCCGTTGTCCACAATTAAAACAAGTAGGAGAATAACCCCCTGGAAACACCTTTTCTTACACTACCAACATTTTCGACCGTCTCTTTGCTTTCTTGATTGGAGCACTATGGGATTCAAACTTTCTCTTGCCCGAAGTATGGTCAACCGCCTTCGAGCATGCGACTTGAAACCCTTCGCCACCCGAAAAGCCTAGCAAAAGAGTCCACTTGCCCAAGACTAATCTTACCACGTAAATCGTCATTAAATGTATCATAAAAATTCTCCATTAGCAACCGATCATTCCCGATGTATTCGGGGTAAAATCGTGCCTTTGCTAAGAAGGTAGTCATGAGAGTATTTAGGTCCATAGACCCTTTTCGCATATTTTGTAATTCATTACGCAACCTCGTAAGATCGGCTTGCGTTCAGAATTTCTCAAAAAATTTCCTCTTGAAATCGTCCGCCGATAACCCAACAAATTGATTCTCACCAACCATATCGATCTTACCATCTGATCACGTCTTCTCATTTTCCCTCAACAAACTAGTAGCGAGTCTCGTCTTCTTATCGGGTGGGCATTCACTTGTTCGAAAACACTGCACTCCTCGATATCCAACATCTAACCGATACTATTTAACAGATCGGGTTCTCCCGCATAAGTAGGAGTTTAGTCATCATGAAGTTTTTGTAACAAAACTCCTTCTTGTTTGCGTTGCCTGGGACCCCATGATCAAAAGGAATCTCCTCCTCAACGCATTCAGCTTGAGGTTTAGGAAACCTCTTTTCAAACTCCGCTTATACAATGATACTCTATGAGATTGGTTATTTGTTCCTCAACCGTCTCTTGGAAGACTTCTCTAACTTTCCCAGTAAAGACTGCGAAATAACTCTCCAATGTGGCCTCTATCTTGGCCGTCAACTCATCATCCCCGCTTGGACCTTCACGATTTGGTCCGTTTCTCATCTTCATTCTAAAGATTGGGATAGATTAAACATCACAACACAAGTAAACCACACACACGATACAACCCCATCTTGCTCAACACTTTTCGTACTTCACTTGCCCGATGTGATTTGTAACTGTAATAATAGTGGCCAATACATCGCATCGAACTCGTTGGTACAATAACTATTCTGCTCGATGTTTCACATACACAACACATAGGTAAACATATTAGTTAGTTCGCCGACACCCTAAGGCACTAACAAATCCCGGTCTGACCCGCATCGCTACAAGTCCCGCATACAATGTAAACACAATTAAGTCTAAGTCTAGGCGCCTATCCCAACTCACCTAAATCTCTTAGACAATGCTCTGATACCACTTGAAACGACTTGGACACACTTGCAAAAATTAACCATTTTTTTTAAAAGCCTTGGTGCGGCGTACCACTTAATGGTGCGGCGCACCTTTTCATACTGGTCTGGCGCACCTAATGGAGGAAGCAGCGCACCATTTGCCTAAATTTTCAAATTTCCCTATCAGTAGCCAAGTCTGCTATGTGGTGCGGCGCAACAATGCACTGGTGCGGCACACCAAACTTGGTACCTCAGTTTTTCACCCAAAAACACTCTTTTTGATCCATTTAATGTTAGGAAAATACACAATTCATTTGAAAATTAGTTCCACACTTGTTACATTGTCAATTACAACCCAAAAGATATCAAATCCATAATTAAGACAACATCGGGTAATTTACGACCCATAAAATGTTAATTATTTAACTTCCACCCAAAGTACAACAATTTGACCTAAAATAGAGCATGATCATCTAGGCTAACTACGAAAAGCAAATCTCATTCCATAGCTACTCCAAAGCCTTACCTTTGTCCCTTACGGCACTTAAATCTTTAAAAAGATAAACAAAGAGGGAGTAAGCAACATGCTTAGTGAGCACAACTCAAGTGTAGCACAACTCTAGATAGCAGCTACAACAAGCTTTGGTATTCAATTTGGGTTGAAACAAGCTTCACTTCTTCAATTTTAGCTCCCTCTCTCAGAAGAGATTTCTCTAACTACTGGGTTTGTGTTTGTGGAAGTAAGAATCAGAATGGACCAGTTAAAAACTGGTCTAGAAGCCTCAAAAACATCCTGATGTGTGCAGCGGTGTATACGAAATACTATTATTTTTAATACGAAATACGGTACAATTTACACAAGTTTTATTATTTATTTATAGATGGGATATATCTAAACCTTGCTACAACACTTATAGGCAGTGTACCTAATCGTATAGTAGTGTAGTTTCTAGTAAGTCCGGTTTGTTCCACAGGTAGCTAACTGAGTTTAACGCTATATTTTTAACAACTATATTTATATAAAATATATATAGTTATATATAGTAATATTATTATTAAAGGGGGTTTTTACCGTTTAATGACCGGTTTGTCGATTTTAAATAAAGCGTAAAGATAAATGACGATAATATAAATGATAGAATTTAAATTGCGATAAAGTAAATTGCAGTAATTAAAATGACAGTAAATAAAGGTACGATGAAATATGAAATAAAAGTATTATGCTTATTTAAACTTCCATAATCATGATGTTTGACGTTTTGATTTTAATTAATTTTTACCCGGGTTAATTGTCCTTTGTCCTGGTTTATTTGATACCTATCTGGTTTTTGTCCATAATAGTCCATCGGTCATAATTATAAAATGCTCGTCAAATTAACCTTATTCCCGAAGTCAAATATTCCAACTAATTAGGGATTCGAACTGTAACAAGGTTTTAATACTTTGTTTAATAATTACACCAGGTTATCGACTGCGTATAATCTAAGATTTTAATACTTTGTTAACAATTATACCAATTATCTGTGTATGTAATCCACCCCTGTTTTAATGAGATATGAATATTAATTTACCCACTTGATCAGAATGAATAATCAATTACCCAACCTGAATAATTAATTAAATGATCGTAAAAGATGTCGTATAAACGTCACTAAATAGGACATGCATAATCATTTAAATAATTATTAGATTAACTAATTTGAAGATAGGTTCGATAGGTTCTAATGAGTTGTCATTCTATTAGACAGTACCCCCTATCTATTAATAGTCAATAGTCCAATGTCCACAAGTGTCGGTCTTTTGTCCAAACCTTAATTATGGTACAAAATCTAATAACCCAATCTTAATTTTTGGTCCAACATCACGGTTACTTTGGCTTAAATAAGCATAATAATAACTTAGTTACGAGACATTAATTTAAAAAGGAAGAACATAGCTTACAGTGGTGATTAATAGCGTAGCGTTGCACGGACAGAATTTTGACTTATAAAACCTTAAAACATTTCTTACATTAACCCAATTATTATTAAACTTAATTTAAACTTAAAATTATAAATATAAATATATAATTTGATCAGAGGAGGAAAAGAAAAAGATGTGTCTTTTATTTCGGCCAGAAAACGTGAGTTTTATAGAATGTGGCCTGCTACAGTAACTCATGCGGTCGCATGAGTTTTGTGCCTTCTGGCCATGCGATCGCATGGCCGTCATTTCCTGGTCACATACTTTTTGGCTCCTAGCTTGTCGACATATTTATTTAATATATATAATATACATATAATTTTATATATATATATTATATTATATTCATGTACATAGTTGATTTGTAATTTTAGTTCCGTTATGTCGCGCGTTGATAGTTGGTTCATGTCCCGGTTCTGGATTTTCGAACGTCCTTGCGTACTATTTAATATCTTGTACTTTGCGTTTTGCGGCTTGTACTCTTATCATTTTTGGACGTTTCTCATCAATAAATTGAACCACTTGAATTATATCTTGTACATTTGAGCTTTTTGGTCATTTGCGTCTTCAAATCGTCGTTTTCTTCTTTTGCCTTCGCACTTATTTATTTAAACGAATATTACATAAAAATAGAACAATTGCAACTAAAAACTTTACATATTGGAAGGATATTGTGCCTAAATATATGTTCATTTGGAGCACTATCAAATATCCCCACAATTGAGCGTTGCTTGTCCTCAAGCAATACAGAATTTGAAATTAAAATCACACTTCACTCGAATCACTTTTTTATTCTCACACTTTATACATCAGTGATTTTGATATGGCGGTATGAATAATGATAGTAACGATGTGGTTTACAGTCCCACATGACTATAAAAATTTAGATCCTTTAAGGAAATTGGATCTTTATGAAAACATTTGATCTTTTGAAAATTCATTCTAGATTTTATCCTAGATAAGTTTTCCGAAATAACCCTTCACCGGTGTTTGCAAATTGTTTTTGTGGGTTTGGTGGGTTTCAGATTTGGAAATTTTTTGCTCAAAACTTATGGTTTTGTGTCACCCACTTGGTAACCTTGTATTGGGAAAGCAACACGTCCAGTATACTTGCTCCGTATATTACCTTTTGGTAAACTACCGTCCGGTTGTAAAGGAAAGCGTTGAACAAGCAACTGTTAAGGCAATGTCCTGTGACATGCTTTTGATTATGGTCTATATCGTGTCGGATGCAATTACTATCCTTTGTAGGAGCAATAGTAAAGATCACCTTATAGTTTTTCGGTCTGGCACAAGGTCCTGTCTTCGACCATGCTATACAACCACCGTTCTTACGGTTGACACCCGATTTGGTTCAGGTGACCTAATGAATTCCAGGTGAATTCCTAGGATTTTACGTTCAATGGTAATGAACGCATTGAAAATGGGTTTTCAGAAAACAAACCAGTTTTAATTTTGATCAAAATATTTTCTCGTTCAAGCTCGAGTTTAGATATCATTGAATTCCATGAGTTTGTAATTCTCAATCTTTAAAGTCAATCTCAAGGATTGAGTAATATCAGGCTTAAAAGCTGATTTTTAATCTTTAAGGAGATTATCCTTTCTGAGGGCCTGATTCATTAGTCTTATCAAGCTAATTTGCACGGCGCATTCTCCATTTTATGAGACAGATCCTCTTATGGTTAGGATAAGTCTGACAACTTGGCGACCCGGTTTGATGCTGAGGTCCGTGGATTTCCTGCTGATTTTAGAGATGACTTTTCTAAATTTTTCGTCAACCTACAGCTGGTCTGGACGACAACTTCTTGACCTAAATCAAGAAGCGCGTGTCTTTTTCGGAAGACTTTACTTCCTTTTGATGATGGAATTGATTCATCGTGTAGATCCATCTTTCTTTCAAATATATATTACGGTAAATTAGGTAAAACTGATTAAAATCGTCCAAAGCAAAAGTACCTGCAATAATCTGTACCAAATATGTGATATGTGTTTTAAAGAAATTGGTAAATTCTTCCCACACTTAGCTTTTATTTATTTTTTTTCTTTGCCTTTTTATTCTCCTCTATTCCATTTTAAATGAATTCGAACGTTTTGGGTTGTTTCTCCATTTATGTTCTCTCCGAGGTAACAATAATTTCGGCATTAACACCTAGTTTTATCGTTCATAAATATGTATAAACATGATTTTGAATTCATTTAGTTGAAAAATTTTCAAATTTTCACAAAATTAGGCAATTAAACTAAGTGTAAACCCGAGAAAATTTATAACCCTTTTCCACACTTGAGATCATGCAATGCTCTTATTTGCATGAAATCAGACTATAATTATAAATTCATGAGGGTGATTAGTGTAGAAAAGTGATTAAAAATACCGAGTTTGCAAACATATTATTTTATATCACATTTGATATTTTGCGTCTTGTCGTCAAAATTAGTAGCTTTTGCTGAACTTAATGTCAGTCTTTGAAAGTACGCTGTTTTACCCTGTTTTGTATATAAGATAAACTACAAACATATATATAATATATATATATATAAATATATATTTTTTTATATAAAATCTTTATTTATTAAAACAATTTAAATGAATAATTTTTAAAATTTTGTTTCCTTTTACTTTAGGTAGTTTCGGTATGTTTACCTAGTCCGTCCCTCGACAAAATTTAAAATTTGTCGTTTTTAAAGCGATTGTTTTAAAAGCAAAGATTTTTGGGTTTTTTAATTTTTTTGGTAAACTTTAGATCCATAAAATTAAAAATAATGATAACAAAATTTTTCGCCCCGCCCTCGGGTAAAGCAATTTCGGTTCCATGACCTAGTCTTCAACTTACGACGAATTTTAGAAATCATTTTTTTAAACTTAATGAAATAAAGTAAATTTTTGTTTTATAAAATCACACAAAAATTAAATTTAAAAATGCGTATTAATTTCATACAAAACCTACAAAACAAAAATTCAGAATGGGGGGAGAAAACTAGTTCTTTAGTGTCTGCTAGTGGAAAAGACCAATCGGATTCCATTCTCGGAACTACATGAGAATAGAACAACTAACTCTAGACAGCATTTTCTTTTTAGAACATCTGAATCTCCCTACACTTAGGTAGCTATGGTGTCGAATTTGTGATTAACTTCATTGTCAATTTCTCTTGGACCATAATCAACTTGCATATCTGTGACTTTTGATTTAAGCTATTGGTCAGATTCCTGTGTAATATCCACAAATTCAACTAGTTTCGCCTTTTCTTTAGGCAATAGATTGGATACTAACCGGTTACATAACTTAAAGTTCCCCTTGGTTCTAGCATCGCGAATCCGTTTAATAAGTTTCTTCATTGAACTATTAATAACGGAGTCATTTAATTTCGTATCAACAACGGGGTTCTTTGTTATCAGGTCATCATTAGGTTTTACTTCATTTTCCCCACACTTAGGCATTTTATTATTGTTAAGCACTACCGTTGGAGTTGGTAAAACAATGTAGTTTTTACCAATCGTTTTTGCTGGTTCAACGGTTTTGGTTGGTGGAGATTTAGTCTTTCGAATCACAAAGGTGACCGATTTGTCACCATCACTAAGTGTCATTCTACCTTCTCGTACATCAAATAACGCCCTGGTGGATGCTAAGAATGGTCGACCTAAAATTAGAGGAATGTTTGGGTCCTTTTCTATGTCAATGACAATAAATTCGACTAAAAAGGTTAAATTACCCACTTGAACGGGTAGGTTGTCAGCAATTCCAACTGGGTGCTTAATGGTTTGATCAAAGAGTCGAACACTCATTTCTGTTGGACTTAGCTCACCTACTCCTAATCTCTTATATAATGAAAGAGGCATAACACTTATACTCGCACCTAAATCTGCTAGTGCATCATACATGACACAATCACTAAGTAGACAAGGAACAATAAATTCACCCGGATCACCCACCCTGGGTAGAGGTTTTGGTGGAACTGTCTTCACCGGGTTTATCTTTATGGTTTTTGTTTCTTGTACATTCTTATTCTTCTTCTTCTTTCCAGAGGTATCACAAACTTTATTACCTATTACTTGCTCATACTCAACTCCTTTTCTTGGAAACGGGATGGGTGGTCTGTATGGTGCCACCACTGGCTTTACATACTCGGGTGGTGGTGGTGATGTAACTTCTTCATTGTTACTCACATCTAAAACCTTCCTATCTTCTGACGCTGGCTTTTTAGAATTCGTTGATACCATATTAACATTCTCATTCCGAGGATT
The DNA here is from genome assembly GCF_046630445.1 of Rutidosis leptorrhynchoides. Classification (NCBI taxonomy): domain Eukaryota; kingdom Viridiplantae; phylum Streptophyta; class Magnoliopsida; order Asterales; family Asteraceae; genus Rutidosis; species Rutidosis leptorrhynchoides. The sequence continues at coordinate 489,594,512 of NC_092333.1, forward strand.
TACTTCAGTATTACTCGGTAGCTTTGCTTCTTCCCTCTCACTCATCATGCTAGCAAGAGTACCTACATGTTTTTCTAGATTCAAAATGGAAGCTTGTTGAGTTCTTAATGACTGATCAAACCTCTCATTTGTTTGGGTTTGAGATGTAATAAATTGTGTTTCAGATTCCATTAGCTTTGCCATCATTTCTTCTAGATTTGACTTTTTCTCTTCGGTTTGTTGTGGTGGTTTATACAAGCCAGGTCTTTGTTGATTGAAAGTGTTGTTTTGAGTTGGTTGGTTATTCGGACCTTGTTGGTTGTACGAGTTATTGTTGGGTCCATTTGGATTGTAAAGAATGTTTTGATTTCGATTAAAGTTTGGCCTTGGCGGTTGATAATTATTTCCCGGCCTTTGGTTCATGTAGGAAACATTCTCTCGTTGTTCCGTGGTTTGCTCAATGTGACAATCTTTCGTTAAGTGTGATCCACCACATTGCTCACAACTAATTCGTATTGCGTGAATATCTTTAGTCAGCTTTTCCATTCGTCTCTCGAAAGCATCTATTTTTGCGGAAACATAATCAAAGTCATGGCTAAAATCAGCTCTAGCCACTTTAGATGAACGAAAAATATCTTTTTCCTGGTGCCACTCATGTGAGTGGGATGCTGTGTTATCAATAATTTTGTAAGCTTCAGTTGAGGTTTTCTTCATAATGGAACCTCCAGCTGTTATGTCGATGTCTTTTCGTGTAGCAATGTCGCATCCTTGGTAGAATATTTGTACTATTTGATAAGTATCTAAACCGTGCTGAGGACATCCTCTCAACAACTTTCCAAATCTTGTCCACGCCTCATATAATGTTTCATTTGGCTTTTGCGTGAATGTAATAATTTCTCCTTGAAGTCTCACGGCTTTGGATGCCGGAAAGAATTGTTTAAGAAAATTTTCAACTAAAACGTCCCATGTATCAATCGCCCCTTCAGGTAACGATTCTAACCAATCTTTGGCTTCTCCCTTTAAAGTCCAGGGAAATAACATGAGATAGATCTGTTCGTCCTCAACTTCTCTGATTTTGAATAGAGTACAGATCCTATTAAAGGTTCGAAGATGTTCATTTGGATCTTCTTTTGGCGTACCACTATATTGGCATTGATTAGTTACCATGTGTAGGATTTGTCCTTTGATTTCATAATCTGGCGCATTAATATCTGGCTTAATAATGCCGTGACCTTGGCCCGTGCGTGTGGCTCTCATCGGTCTTCCATACTTAGAGGTTCCGTTACTTCCATAATTGAATTTATTGAATCTGAATCACTAGAGGATTCTGATTTAACGGTTTGTGGTTCAGGAGGAATGATTAGTGGTTCAGGATATTATCCTTGAATATCCTCAGGGTTTTCAATTTTGAATTTGGGTTCAAAAAATGGATTATCAGGATTTTGAGTTGGAGTACTTGGATTACTAGATGATAATTCCAAAGAAAAATCAACAGCGGCTATATTAGCTAGATGTCTTGATCGAGTTACAGGTGGTGAACGTATGAAAGGTGGTGAACGTTTTGCTCGGTGCATTCACAGAATATCCTATTAGTTATAAAAGACAAAAATTATATAAGTTATCAAATTAATAGACTTTTCTGATTTTGCCCACGTTTCGAATAGCCAACAGATGCAGCAGGTAGCCAGGACCCTTTAAATCGGAAGCCCACAACTCGCCACTAACAAATCCAACTATTACTACAAACCAGAAAATTTTGGATGTCTATCAATTTAACCGCTTAAAATAATTTTTCGTTTTGAAATTTTAGAGAAGAAATAGAAAATTCTATGTCCTAAAAACTAGAGCGTCGAGAAATAAGAAAGAAAAAGAGTGCGTTGGAAAACGTCGAAAAATAAAAGGTCGAAAAATAAAAGAAAGTAAAGCGTCGAAACTTAAAAGGTATTAAATACTAAAAATTAAAACTTACGTCTAAAGATATTAAAGCTTAAAAGGAATTCTATATCTAAAACGGCAATAACTTAAAAAGGCACTAAAATCTAATAAATATTTAAGCGATAAGCGACGTCGTAAAATTCTAAAGCGTCTAAGTCTTAATTTAAAGAAAAAGCACTTAAGGGATTTTACGGCAAAGTCTTAAAATTCTAGAAATAAAAATAACTACAGCAAAATACTAGTCTTAAAGTTAATTACGAACGATAAATATAAAATTTAAACAATTAAACGATTAAAAATATACAAAAAATATAAAAATAGGCTTAAAGTTATAAAAATACAATTTTACAAAAATATTATTTTTATATTATTATTTTATAAAAGTATTAATTTATATATATTAATAAAACTAATTAACACTTAAATTACAAATTAATTAAAAAATAAAACTAACTATTATTAAATTAAACCCTAATCTTAATTAATTAATAATAATAATAATTAATACTTAACCCTAATTCGATTCATCTGATGTATCAGGCCTGTCAAATCAGCTCATGCGATCGCATGAGCTGGGTGTTATAATACCATGCGGTCGCATGGCTTCGGATATCAGGCCACTTTGTTGGGCAGCTACAGTGTTCGGCCCGTATACTTTTTTACTTTTTTTTTAATTTTTTGTTTTTAATTTATATGTAATAAAAACTTATATATATAAAAAATTTACTTATTACTCTTAATTTTTAACAAACGAAAAATAAAAATATAAACTTTTTAATTTAAATACTTAAAAATACAGAAATAACTATATTTTTTTTTACAAAATAGATTAAAAACATAATATATTTTTTTAATGCGTTTCGCTTCAGTTCCCCGGCAGCGGCGCCAAAAACTTGATGTGTGCAGCGGTGTATACGAAATACTATTATTTTTAATACGAAATACGGAACAATTTACACAAGTTTTATTATTTATTTATAGATGGGATATATCTAAACCTTGCTACAACACTTATAGGCAGTGTACCTAATCGTAGAGTAGTGTAGTTTTTAGTAAGTCCGGTTCGTTCCACAGGGAGCTAGCTGAGTTAAACGCTATATTTTTAACAACTATATTTATATAAAATATATATAATTATATATAGTAATATTATTATAAAAGGGGGTTTTAACCGTTTAATGACCGGTTTGTCGATTTTAAATAAAGCTTAAAGATAAATGACGATAATATAAATGATAGAATTTAAATTGCGATAAAGTAAATTGCAGTAATTAAAATGACAGTAAATAAAGGTACGATGAAATATGAAATAAAACTATTATGCTTATTTAAACTTCCGTAATCATGATGTTTGACGTTTTAATTTTAATTAATTTTTACCCGGGTTAATTGTCCTTTGTCCTGGTTTATTTGATACCTATCTGGTTTTTGTCCATAATAGTCCATCAGTCATAATTATAAAATGCTCGTCAAATTAACCTTATTCCCGAAGTCAAATATTCCAACTAATTAGGGATTCGAACTATAACAAGGTTTTAATACTTTGTTTAATAATTACATCAAGTTATCGAATGCGTATAATCTAAGGTTTTAATACTTTGTTAACAATTACACCAATTATCCGTGTATGTAATCCACCCCTGTTTTAATGAGATATGAATATTAATTTACCCACTTGATCAGAATGAATAATCAATTACCCAACCTGAATAATTAATTAAATGAACGTAAAAGATGTCGTATAAACGTCACTAAATAGGACATGCATAATCATTTTAATAATTATTAGATTAACTAATTTGAAGATAGGTTCGACAGGTTCTAATGAGTTGTCATTCGATTAGACAATACCCCATATCTATTAATAGTCAATAGTCCAATGTCCACAAGTGTCGGTCTTTTGTCCAAACTTTAATTATGGTACAAAATCTAATAACCCAATCTTAATTTTTTGTCCAACATCACGATTACTTTGGCTTAAATAAGCATAATAATAACTTAGTTACGAGACATTAATTTAAAAAGGAAGAACATAGCTTACAGTGGTGATTAATCGCGTAGCGTTGCACGGACAGAATTTCGACTTATAAAACCTTAAAACATTTCTTACATTAACCCAATTATTATTAAACTTAATTTAAACTTAAAATTATAAATATAAATATATAATTTGATCAGAGGAGGAAAAGAAAAAGATGTGTCTTTTATTTCGGCCAGAAAACGTGAGTTTTATAGAATGTGGCCTGCTACAGTAACTCATGCGGTCGCATGAGTTTTGTGCCTTCTGGCCATGCGATCGCATGGCCGTCATTTCCTGGTCACATACTTTTTGGCTCCTAGCTTGTCAACATATTTATTTAATATATATAATATATATACATAATTTTATATAATTATATATATATATATATATATTATATTCATGTGCATAGTTGATTTGTAATTTTAGTTCCGTTGCGTCGCGCGTTGATAGTTGATTCATGTCCCGGTTTCGGATTTTTGAACGTCCTTGCGTACTATTTAATATCTTGTACTTTGCGTTTTGCGGCTTGTACTCTTATCATTTTTGGACGTTTCTCATCAATAAATTGAACCACTTGAATTATATCTTGTACATTTGAGCTTTTTGGTCATTTGCGTCTCCAAGTCATCGTTTTCTTCTTTTATCTTTGCACTTATTTATTTAAACGAATATTACATAAAAATAGAACAATTGCAACTAAAAGCTTTACATATTGGAAGAATATTGTGCCAAAATATATGTTCATTTGGAGCACTATCACATCCCATGAAAATTTTGTAATCAAGTCCACAATTTATTTTATTTACAACAAGGTCCCCACAAAAACCCAGACACAGGTGCGGCGCACCTGTTAGTAGGTGTGACGCACCTACCTGCTGGAAATTCAAGATCTTACAAATGGGATCTTTGGAGGTGAAGCTTAGCTTACAAGATGACAAGCATAGAAGGAAGGTACATACGCAGAAGGTAAAGTTTTGTGTGATACGCGCCTCATCCGAATATGATGCTTTACTTTGGCGTCCGGCGCTATCCCAATTTGGCGTCGTATCCTCTGTCGCTCAAGGCGTCATTCGTATTACCAACGCCCAAGGGGCTCGCAACCTTGACATCCAAATTCGGGAGAGAAAAGCATGGCGCCCCGAAGGTATACATCTTTAATAATACCAAATTATGACATGTTTCATATTAAGTTTCTCAACACGTGCAACCAATTTGCACGCTTACCGCATTAAAATGAACACAATCTTGTAAAATCCGAAACATAGGATGCATTTAAAAATGAATCTAACGCATAAGAACGCGCTTCGTTTATTTACAACAATATTAAACTAGTATGAACATGCCTCGAGTAATCAAGCAATCGACAGTGGAAAATACGAAGAGGGTGGTCCATCAACGACCACAAAGACAGGGGAAGATGATGAAAGAAGCTCAGATTACGAATACGAAGACTACTTGGATAAACACCTTCGAGAAGTGCGTGGATCATGCTTATGGTTTTATGACTCAGCTTAGCCTTTGTTGGTTATTGAATGAAGTGTCATTATACACAATACCTATGTGACTGTGCTCGCACATAGTTCACGATTATTGTAATCATCTGAATGCGAACAATATCAATGTATATTTTTAAGTAGTTTACCGCAAACATCTTTGTCCCATTTATTAATGCAAAGTAGCTCTATAACTTAAAGATGGTGCGCATGAGCACATACCTCACTCACTCCTGCTTTTGAAGGGTGTTTTCTCCGACTCCCGTGCGGCAGAAGCTCGTTTGGTGATGAGATAGTCTATTTTACTAGATGGTTACGGTCATTTGGCAATGCCTAACCCGCCCGAGCAGAACTTGAGATCTATAAGTCATGACTATAAACGACGGCGTTGGTCGTGCCTGACCTTAATCGTAAGTGTTGGCACGCTTAGAAGACTCTATTACGCATGCACGGGTGCAAAATCAAAATGAATACTGTGTGCACAACAGTATACACAGAGATTATGCGGTGGCATGTCTTTAGTATAATTACGATTAATATCATATTTTTCTACGCCCAACATGTTGACATTTTCATTAATGATCTTACAGTCTGATCAAAAGTAATTAATCTAATCACAAAACAAAGGTTGTTCAACAAGTAATAAAACTTGATGTTAAAGTTTTGTATGAAGAAAATGTGGCTTCTAATTATCACCTATTATAGGTTGTACTAATGAAATACTCAAATAATTACAAGTACATGGTTGTACCCAGTCCATGACATACCTTCTCAAAATACATGATCACGCTTAGCCCATGGCTACTTTATGGCGAACTTTTGTCGGGTTATATACCTTGCATAGAATATCTAATTGGGGGGGAGGGTAATAAGTAATGATGCTCAAAGATCCGCATATTCGCGTAACGTATTCATGTGCGCGCATGACATGTATGATAAATCGAGCACTGACATGCTTTGAGTACAAATAGTAGCCCCAATAAGATTTGTTAAAAGCCACATACATACTTGTAAACTTATTAGAAGAATCCTTTGGCATATTAATATAACTTTTGCGCAAATTTATAAGTCGCTGCACAACACTTGGTAGAACGCACACACTCAACACAAACAACATACTTTACAAGAGCAGCATAACATTCATAACAGATAACGAACAAAATGATATTTTCATTAAATTATAATATATGCGCTAAGCACTTACAAAAACCTTGCTAATAAAATTACAATTTCACAGACGAAATTTGCTCAGCATCCACAGCTAAAGCTACCAAGCTCGGGATCCTGATATACACCAAGGACTTACAACCAGCATGCGCTCTTCAACAGCCTTTGTGCTCACATTTTTCTCAAGAATGGATTCTAGGCTGGGATTTGGTTGAATGTGCTTCTTGATGCTCTCCTAATAGAGAAACCTCTCTTCAGCCTTAACCTCCAAAAGGGCCTTCCCAAAAATCCTGCTGACATACTCTGAATCACAAGCATGCGTGACAAGGGTAGGAAGCCCGTCTTCAAAGTCTCAAACTTGCGCACATCATCAACGCGAGATCCATGAGCTTGGGTTAACAACAAGGCTTGTTCTTTGAAAGCCTTCTGCATGGCCACTTTTTTGGCCTTAAGAGCATCAACTTCGGCTCTCAGATTATCAACCTGAAGCTTAGTGGCACCAAGCTCAGTCAACAACGCCGCCCTATAAGAAGCAGCGATCGCCACAGTATCATCGGCTTTGGTATGCGTCTCAAGTGCAGCGTCAAGTCAATCTCTCAAATCGATCAGGCACTCAACTTCAACATGGTTATTTGTATGTCTGTACGGAGATCATCCTCTGAAGATAAGTTGGCAAAATAGGAAGAAAACTGAATCCTCTCCAAAAACTGCCATTGAGATTATGCCGCATCCTCGAGAACCTTAAGAAGATCGCTCAACCTGTGAAAGGTCAGCGTGTTTCCTATCAACAAACAAGAAAAAACAATCACTAACTATGCAAATTCGTAAATAAGTTGGGAAAAAGGAAAAACGAGATCACCTCTCTTCTTCTTGTGAAGCTTATTTTTTGGAAGTGCGCTTACGCTTTCACCCCACATCAGCGTCAGGACCTACCGGACGCTCGGAATGGCCCTCAACGGGGCGCTTGTCTCCGTCACGAGGGGAGGTGGTGACGTAAGTCTCATGACCGTCATGGCGGTCACCCCCTCCGAGGCATCACCCTCGGTATCAGCATTTTGAGAGCCCTGTCTCTTCAAAATTAGCTTTACCCGATTGAACATCTAGGTGCTCACCACCAACGGCGTGCTCACCTTCATTCGCACCTTCTACAACCTCCGAGCACACAAACATAAAGCATAACAAGTTAGCGTGAAGAAATTTCAAGGTAACACAGACTACAAAAAGAAGAATGCCCTCCACTGCCTACCCTGATGATTGACATTCTTGATAACTGACATAACAACTGGATATGTACACATGTTGGCCACCCATAAAATCTCATGTGTATAACCAATTAACCATACAAGGGAAGCACACGATTAGTACACCGGTTGAACATGATGCGCTCATCATCTTTGAGCATTGGCTTTATATTTGGCTTTTTCAAAGTTTCTTGAGTGTGCCACAAGCGCGCTTGAACACAGGAGTTAGGGATAAAAGAATGATCAATGAAGAAGAAATTTTATCATTTAAATAACTAATCTATCTATATCTATACTATACATAATAAGAAAATCATAATAGAGTCATCCAAAACTTAAACTTTCAATCTTAGCCTTCCATTAAGTAGATGAAACTAATTAATGACCATTAGATTAGACAAATCATCTTAATGAAGTCATTAACAAATAATTAGCAAAAACCGGACAATTTTGCTCCTGACATCAAGAAAACTAGCTGAACATTTAAAAAAAATAGGGGTTCAAAATTAGTGCTTCACATTCATCAAAACATCCTCATGTCTCAATTCGTTCCAACTTTAGTTTTGTAATCAACTTGACCATTTGGATTTTTGTATGAAAATCTTTGGTAAAATCTCTGATATGACTTAATTTGGATTACAAATCGGAATTAAGCCTAGATAATGATCTGAAAGCTTGATAAGAACAAGCAATGGAATCGAGATCTGAAAATTAGTTTATTGAACGTAATTGAAATTACAATTGAAAGTGAGAGAGAAATACAATACATTGCACAAAACTGACTAACTACTTCAACTAATTACACTTATACCAGTGTTCTAACATAATTCGGTTGCTCCTCTAACCGTCTTTATTTCTGGCAATCGACGAGCTGAACCTGCAATTGACATAGCACGTGTTTGGCACGTGGTGTGTTTTGAAAAAGGAATACGTGCATATCACGTGTTACTTAACGGACCTCTAACAGACAAATCAAAATGGTTAACGGCTAGATAACAGTTCATAACAATTCCTCTCCCCTTCAAAATCATTCTTGACCTCAAGAATGGTCATTTAACAGAAAATTGGGGAAATCGAAGCTGAATGTCGTCAATTAGCTCCCAAGTTGCATCTTCTGGTGTACCATTAGACCATTGAACTAGAATGTACACTGCAGCAGCATTGTTCCTCTTTGCAAGCTTTCGATCCAATATTTTCATTGGCTCTGGGGTCAATTGACCTAATTGGTCAATTGGAGGTAACACTCCAATTGCAGTAGGTGGATCACCCTTGTACAATTTCAACTGTGAAATATGGAATACAGGGTGAACTTGTGATGCTGAAGGTAAGTTCAACCTATATGCCACCTTCCCAATTCTAGCTTCAATTTGAAAAGGGCCATAAAACTTTGGACTTAATTTGTGTTGCCGACCCCCTCCCCCCTCACTGTAATTTGCCTATAAGGTTGCAACTTAACATAAACCCAGTCATGTAAAGCAAACTCTTTGTCAGTTCTTTTTGCATCTGCAAAATGTTTCATTCGATGTTGAGCTCTTTTGAGGTGATACTTGAGCATAGCAATAGTGTCCTCCCTAGCTGTCAATGACCTATCAACTGTATCAACTGGGCTGGTACCTGACGTATACATCAAGGGTTGGTTTGGAGTTTGGCCATAAACAACTTCAAAGGGTGTGGTGTTAATAGCTGAATGGTGATTAGTGTTGTACCAATATTCAGCTAAAGACAACCATTTCAGCCATTCCTTTGGCTTATCTCCAGTCATACAACGAAGATAACACTCCAATCCCTTATTAACAATTTCAGATTGGCCATCCGTTTGTGGATGGTAAGCTGTAGATAAATGTAGGGTAACATGCAGGCGCCTAAACAATTCTTGCCAAAACCTGCTCACAGATACTCTATCCCTATCACTCACTATTATCTTAGGGAGACCATGGAGCTTGTAGATATGATCCAAGAATAAGCTTGCCACCTGGGCAGTTGTATATGGATGGACTAGGGGAATAAAATGTGCATACTTACTAAGTCGATCCACCACCACCAAAATCACATTTTTTCCATAAGAGAGTGGTAGTCCTTCTATAAAATCCATGGAAATTTCCTGCCAAATCTTCTCTGGTATAGGTAGGGGTTGTAGGAGACCTTGATATTTTGACAAATTGGGCTTGCATCTTTGACAAATGACACAATTCTGGATAAACCTCTTGACTTGTTTCTACATTTTCCTCCAGTAAAAACTTGATGAAATATTTTTGATTGTGACATGGATACCAGAGTGACCACTTGCAGGGCTGCAATGAAAATGAGTGATCAATTCATTTCTCAAATTGTCATCTGCTCCTACTACTAGTCTTCCTTTCCTTAGCAGTTGACCATCTTTGACTTCATAATGTTTTGAAGTGGTAGCATTTTGTTGTACGTGAGTTATCAATTGCTGCAAGTCAATGTCTTCAGCAACACTTTTAGCTATTCTTTCTTGTAGATTTCCAGAAATAGTAGTAGCATACATCTAATGAAGTTGACCAATCCCTTCCACCCTTGAAAGTGCATCTGCAACTATATTATCATTTCCCTTTTTATAAACTATCTCATAATCAAACCCTAGCAGTTTTGGCAGCCACTTCATTTGAGTAGGAGTAGAGATCCTCTGATCTAACAAATATTTCAGGCTGATGTGGTCAGTTTTGATCTTAAAATGCCTGTCCAATAAGTACCCTCTCCATCTTTCAAGAGCCAAAATGACTGCTAAAAACTCCCTTTCATAGGTTGACATTGATTGATGATGTGGAGATAATGTCTTACTTAAGTAAGCAATAGGGTGGCCCTCTTGTTGTAGAACTGCCCCAATACCAATACCAATTCCTGAAGCATCAGTCTCCAAGGTAAATTCCTTATCAAAGTCAGGAAATTTTAGAACAGGAGCTTGCTGCATAGCTTGTTTTAAAGATTCAAAAGCTATAGTAGCTTCATTTGTCCACTGGAAAGCATCTTTCTTGGTCAACTTAGTTAAGGGTTGTGCTATAGTAGCATATCCCTTAATAAATCGCCTATAATACCCTGTCAATCCCAAGAAGCATCTCAGTTGTTTGAGATTTTTGGGTAATGGCCACTTTGTCATTGTTTCAACTTTAGTGGGATCTGTGGATACCCCTTCTCTGGTGATTATATGCCCCAAATATTCTACCTTTTCAGCTGCAAACATGCACTTAGACTTCTTTGCATAAAGAGTATTGTTTCTCATAGTTTGCAATACCATTCTTAGATGCATCAAGTGTTCTTCTAAAGTGGAACTATATATGAGAATGTCATCAAAAAATACCAAGACAAACTTCCTTAGGTAATCTTTGAAAACAGTATTCATCAGAGATTGAAATGATGAAGGAGCATTAGTAAGGCCAAAAGACATGACCAAAAATTCATAATGCCCCTCATGTGTTCTAAAGGATGTTTTAGCAACATCATCTTCATACATCCTAATTTGGTGGTATCCTGACCTTAGATCCAATTTAGTGAAAATTGTTGACCCACAGAGTTCATCAATCAATTCCTCAATAATAGGAATTGGAAATTTATCCTTCACAGTGTGCTTATTTAATTCCCTGTAGTCAATACACATCCTCCAACTACCATCCTTCTTCTTGACCATCACTATTGGGGCAGAAAATGGGCTTTGACTATGCCTAATTACCCCTGTGCTCAGCAATTCGTTGACCATTGACTCAATAGCATCTTTTTGTGTTGGTGGGTGCCTGTAAGGCCTCACATTAACAGCTTGAATATCTTCTTTTAATGGTATTCTGTGATCATGTGATCTTTTGGGTGGTAGCTCAGTTGGTTCTTGAAATACATCATCAAATTCTTTAACTATTAGGTCAACAGGTGAGTCAACACTTGAATTTTGACCAATGATGCTACACAATTGTCCAGGGTAAACATACAAGCACATTGAAGCTAGTTACACCCGATTTTCATCAATTGACTTAACTAGCTTCCTACCATCTACCCACTGTAAAGCAGGTTTTTTAGTACCCCTAAAACTGACCTTTTTCCCATGATGAGTGAAAGCCATGGTTAACTTCTCAAAATTCCAAATGATATCTCCTAGGGTACTCAACCATTGTATTCCCAACACCATGTCACATCCCCCTAATAGAATTAATATCATACTACTAGAAAACCTTTCTTGACCAATACTCCAGGTTACCCTTTCACATTCATGTTTACTCAAGATTTTATTCCCACCAGGCACCATTACATGCATTGGTATCATTTCTTTCACTTGACACCCAACTCTTTTAGCCATTTCTATATCTAAAAAGTTGTGTGTGCTTCCAGAGTCAATGAGTATATGTATACCTTGTTTTTGTATGTAGCCAACTAGCCTCATAATTTGATAGTTGCTAGCTCCAGTTAAAGCACTCAATGAAATCTGTGGTAGTGAATCTTCTGTTCCTGCAGGGAAACTCTCTTCACAGCTAACAAATTGCTCTTCACTTTGATCATCATCTTCTTCCTCCCCTAATACTTCTAGTGAGTACATTTGACCACTGCACTTATGCCCAGGTGTATACCTCTGATCACAATAAAAGCATTGATTTTTGGCTCTCTTTTCTTCAAGCTCCTTCTGGGTCAACCTTCTGCCATTATTTCTTTGAGAGTTGTTGTAAGATGTACTTGGTAGTGCTAATTGAGTTGGTGTTGGATTAAGACTTACACTCCTGGTAACAGCTGGAGTGTAGCTCACATTTCTTGAATTGAACCCACTTGAATTAGCTTTAGGTGTAGGTAACACGGCTGCAAATCTCCTTTTGGTGGCTGCTATTGTATCTTCTTGAAGCTTTGCTAGACAGAAAGCATCTTCTAGTGATTTGGGTTTGAACATTCTAACTTGTAATTCGATCTCTTTTTACAGACCAGCCAAGACTGATTGTGACATGGATCCACTGGCTGCTATTCTAAATGATACTATCACCAAATCACCAAATCGTTAAAAATCACCAAATCACCAATTCGATCTCTTTAGGTCAGCCAGTGGATCTGTAACACTATCACCAAATCGTTTGAGAAGGGCTTCTTCATATGCAACCCAAGCTACATCATCACCAGAAGTCTTCACAAATTGTTGATGCCAACTAAGTGCCTTCCCATACATGTGTATTGATGCAATCCTAACCTTTTCTTCCTCAGCCACATGATCTACAACAAAAAATTGCTTACATCTATAGATCCAACCAGTCACATCATCTCCTTCAAATTTAGGAAATTCAACTTTTGACAATCTTGTGATTTGGTTTGACCGATTGCTCGAATGATCACCATTCTTGAGTCTCTGCACATCATCCGACAGGTATTGTTGCTGGACCAATACACCATCTATTCTACTATTGATCGCCGCCGTTAGTTCTGCAATGGCAGCCCTAACGATTTCTGCTATGTTGTCGTCACCATTACTGGTGCCGCCATTGTTGTTTCTTGTGTTTATCACCATTTTTCGCTACAATTCGTCCAAGAAAGCGCTCTGATACCACTTGATATGACTTAATCTGGATTACAAATCGGAATTAAGCCTAGATAACGATCTGAAAGCTTGATAATAAGAACAAGCAATGGAATCAAGATCTGAAAATTAGTTTATTGAACGTAATTGAAATTACAATTGAAAGTGAGAGAGAAATACAATACATTGCACAAAACTGACTAACTACTTCAACTAATTACACTTATACTAGTGTTCTAACAGAATCGGTTGCTCCTCTAACCGTCTTCATTTCTAGCAATCGACGAGCTGAACCTGCAATTGACATAGCACGTGTTTGGCACGTGGTGTGTTTCGAAAGAGGAACACGTGCATATCACGTGTTACTTAACGGACCTCTAACAGACAAATCAAAATGGTTAACGGCTAGATAACAGTTCATAACAATCTCGTGCCTATTTCATCATCATCCGTCGCAATTTAATATCGAATTTATAGTTTTGTTGTCTTTGGAAGTGACTATATGAACGATCCTGAGATTTTCATACAATAATGCAGAACTAATTTGTAGGCACAAAGGTATCGTATAGTGTATGATTTCGATAACCAAATATCAAATTTCGCGAACTGTAGATTGTATATATATCAGAATAAGGTTGCAGACCTAATATCAATTCAGATTCGTCCGCACGAAGGTAAGATTATAATTCCTTAAAAGGTTTGTTCACACACATATTTTAAATTTATACAGCTTAGGTTTAATTGTTCATGTTTCTGTTATGCTTTCATAGAACTCAATCTCAGTATATCTAATTCTCTGTAATCGTTCAATATGCTTTCATATTCAATTATTGTAGTCTATACTGTCAATTACCAATTATCAATTATCGATGATTGAATCAAAATAAGGTTGCAGACCTAATATGAATTCAGAATCGTCCTTTCGAAGTTGAGATTATAATTGCTAAAAAGGTTTGTTCACAAACATATTTTAAATTTATATAATACTGGATATGATTTGATTTAATGGTTAGTATTGTTTGTCATAATGTTGTTATGCTTTCATAATACTCAATATCAGTATATCTATTTATCCGTAATCGTTTAATTTGCTTTCGTACATGTTTCTACTATGAATCATAACTATTAATATTCTAAACCAGTTGATGGACAAGATTGTATTCGTACTGGTCTGCTGTAATAATCACAGACAATGAAACCATTTTGATAACTTGTATTTTACAGCACGAATACACTCATGTTACGTTTCATACAAGTAGGATGAAACATTTATTTTCTTTTTGTCTAGAATCATGTAAATGTTTAATCGGTTGATGAATTTGCAACCTTATACAATCTTATTCATGTTAAAGTCAAACGATTTAGGCTAATTTTGGAATATATGCTGGAATGGAGTAATCGTTGTAAGGTGAATCAATTTATCAATCACCAAACGCGTTTGACACATCACAATTGGGACTGCAAATATAAAGTCAACTTCAAATTCATATTTATGGTAAAGATTGTAATCCTACATAATCAATATGAAATAATCTCATAATTTTTACCCGAAATAATAATGGTAAGCTACCTATATAACCCACTCACCACTTTCTTCACTATCATCATTCCACCACAATCATATTGCAATTCTCACATAACTAGAATTCAATGGCTACTATTCAAGAACTCACTCCTCTCAATCTTTTAACAAAAGAAACAGTCAGTGCAAAGATCAGGGTAAAGGTCCACATCTTGTGGAAAAAGCACTTTTTCAAGAATCCTGCGGTTGCTTCCTTACTAGAACTGGTACTGTTGGACCAGGAGGTATGTATTTTTAGATTGATTTTAAAAAATTCACTATTCTTAAGCATGTACCCTTCCATATTTCAGTTCCATAGAGACATTTATGTTAACTTATCTTTTTTGAATATTTGTAAATTAGTATAATATTTCTTTCTTTCTTTTTATTGCAAAGGGTAACAAAATACGAGCCACTATGGAAAGGGATGTCATCCCTTACTATGATGCAACTTTTAAAGAAGGTCTTTTCTTTTACCTCACTAAGTTCAAAGTCCGTGATGCAGAGGATAAGACGCCTTTTATAGTAAATGATTACAAGATCATGATCTATAAAAACGACTAAAGTGCAAAAGTGCCCTTACTATACTGTCGATAATGACATTTATCAAGTTATTCATTATGATGAAGTCAATCTGATGTTGTTAACTCCAAATGAAATTTTTGGTTAGTGAATACCTTAACCCACATATTTTCTAAGTATGGATTATTGATCCTTCTTAAATTACGTTTTTGAAATTACCATTACTATTGTTAGTTTAAAAAAATCCATAACATTATTAATGTCTTTACATTTGCTAGATGTTGTTGGAAGAGTAGTTAACATCATCAGGTTTAAAACAATCAAAGATAAGACAACAATCAAAGATAAGACTGGAGAAAGGAAGTCAGTCAAATTTCAGCTACAATGTCTATAAATGTAATGTAATATTTAGTCTATTTGTTTGTCCCCTTAATAAATATGTGATAAGTTTTGTTCACAATATTAATTTTGTTTATACGTCCTACAGTGGTGTTCTAATCACCAGATTATTAGAATTTTCCAAAGAAAGTCATCAGGATGTTGTTCCTGTGGTAGCAGATAATACATATCTGCAACCTCAGGAATTGGGAAGGTCCCTTTTTGTCCAAAAGCGCTTTTTGTGGTCTTTTTTTGTCCGATCTTTTCGTTTTCACTCAAAATAAATGACGAAAAACGTTGTTGCAGAACCATAACGCGATTAAAAGGTCCCTTTTTGTCCGATCTTCTCGTTTTCACTCAAAATAAACGACGAAAAACGTTGTTGCAAAACTATAACACGTTAAAAAGGTCCCTTTTTGTCCGATCTTCTCGTTTTCACCCAAAATAAAAGACGAAAAACGTTGTTGCAAAACTATAACGCGTTTAAAAGATCCCTTTTTGTCCTATCTTCTCGTTTTCATTCAATATAAACGACGAAAAATGTTGTTGCAAAACTATAACGCGTTTAAAAGGTCTCTTTTTGTCCGATCTTCTCGTTTTCCCTCAAAATAAACAACGAAAAACGTTGTTGCAAAACTATAATGCGTTTAAAAGGTCCCTTTTTGACCGATCTTCTCGTTTCAATCAAAATAATCGACGAAAAACGTTTTTGCAAAACTATAACGCGTTTAAAAGGTCCCTTTTTGTCCGATCTTCTCGTTTTCACTCAAAATAAACGACGAAAAATGTTGTTGCAAAACTATAACGCGTTTAAAATGTCCCTTTTTGTCCGATCTTCTCGTTTTCACTCAAAATAAACGACGAAAAACATTGTTGCAAAACTATAACGGGTTAAAGGTCCCTTTTTTGTCCGATCTTCTCGTTTTCACTCAAAATAAACAACGAAAAACGTTGTGGCAAAACTATAACGCGTTTGAAAGGTCCATTTTTGTCCGATCTTCTCGTAAACGTTTTTGCAAAAGTATAATGCGTTTAAAAGGTCCCTTTTTGTCCGATCTTCTCGTTTTCACTCAAAATAAACAACGAAAAACGTTGTTGCAAAACTATAACGCGTTTAAAAGGTCCTTTTTTGTCCGATCTTCTCGTTTTCACTCAAAATAAACAACGAAAAACCATGTTGCAAAACTATAACGCGTTTAAAAGGTCCCTTTGTGTCCGATCTTCTCGTTTTTACTCAAAAATAAAACAACGAAAAACGTTGTTGCAAAACTATAACGCATTTAAAAGGTCCCTTTTTGTTCGATCTACTCGTTTTCACTCAAAATAAACAACGAAAAAAGCTTTTGTAAAACTATAACGTGTTTAAAAGGTCCCTTTTGTCCGATCTTCTCGTTTTCACTCAAAATAAACAACGAAAAACGTTGTTGCAAAACTATAACGCGTTTAAAAGGTCTCTTTTTGTCCGATGTTCTCGTTTTCACTCAAAATAAACAACGAAAAACGTTGGTGCAAAACTATAACGCGTTTAAAAGGTCCCTTTTTGTCCGATCTTCTCGTTTTCATTCAAAATAAACAACGAAAAACGTTGGTACAGAACTATAACGCGTTTAAAAGGTCCCTTTTTGTCCGATCTTCTCATTTTCACTCAAAATAAACAACGAAAAACGTTGTTGCAGAACTATAACGCGTTTAAAAGGTCCCTTTTTGTCCGATCTTCTCGTTTTCACTCAAAATAAACAACCAAAAACGTTGTTGCAAAACTATAACGGGTTTTAAAGGTCCCTTTTTGTCCGAACTTCTCTTTTCACGCAAAATAAACGACGAAAAACGTTGTTGCAAAACTATAACGCGTTTAAAAGGTCCTTTTTGTCCGATCTTCTCGTTTTCACTCAAAATAAACAACGAAAAACGTTGTTGCAAAACTATAACGCGTTTAAAAGGTCTCTTTTTGTCCGATCTTCTCGTTTTCACTCAAAATAAACAACGAAAAACGTTGTTGCAAAACTATAAAACTAATATTATCTCAACATCATTACACTCATATCCATATTTTATCAATAATCATACAGGACTACAAGTTAGTAACATATTCTTTGGTTGCCGTTTGTACCTGAATGAGGAAGTTTCGCCCATAACTATGTTCAACTCATTGTAAGTTATCAACATATAATATTACTCATTGATGCAAAATATGTCTGATATGTGTCCACTTGTGGTTTTCAAAAATATATGTCAAAATATCTTAGTGTGCTATAAATAATAAAACATATAATATAATTCAGGCTGACAAATAATCCTGACCGTGCTCAGCTAATGGAAGTACCTATCATCTCTGATGACTTTCAAGAGGATACAATGTCTTTATTAGCTAAATTTAAAAGCCATCCTGCATAAAAATTGGCTGCTATCCAAAATGTTCCTAAGGCATGATTCTTATTAACCGTGTTATTTGCATTTATATCTATATATTCTGATTGGGAGGTGATACTCACACACACCATTTTTTGATCTATACACACTTTTTACCATAAAACTTACAATTATAACCTTAAATTTATCTTGAGACTTGAACCTCTATTATTGTAAGTAAGGACATAATAGTCAATTCTGTGTGTATGAATCAATATTGAGTGTGTGAGTATCATCCCCCATTCTGATTAAGCAATACATGTCCATACTACCATGCGCAATTGTGCTAAGTGTGATAAGAAATTGGTTGAATGTTTCTCTCTTGAGAAAGAGGAGTTAATCTGGTGGTGTGTGAGATGCGATAATGAAGTTCCTTGGATCCCTAACTGAGTCTTTTTCTTGCTCGAAATTAATAAATTGAATGAAACCTATTGTTTTACCTAAACCAACACAATCATAATGTACTACAACATCCGTACTATCATGCTAGTAAGCGATAAGAGTGGTAGCTGTGATCTCATAATGTTTGACACGCAGCTCTCCAAGCTTGCTGGCCGAAGTGCTGCTTGGTTGAATGCTCGAGCGGGAGTTGTAAGTTGTGATATTATGAGTATGCACAAATCAATTCTAATACTTCAAATTCTTTTGGCTTGTGTAAATCAACATACTAACTTACATTTGTGTTGTAGTGTGATGTCCCTCAAGACTGAAGAGGTTCTGCCCGGGGTCTCAGATGTTAACAATCAAACCTTCGTATTTATATCGAAGAGGACTGACTTTAACATTAACAACACCTACAATAGTTACACTGCCCTCGACGCAACTGACTTTAAATTAACCGCAAGCTGCTTGAAGAGGATGAGTCAGTCAACATTGAAGATGATGACTCGGATTTCCAGATACGGACACCATACAAGGTTAAATCCTCTAATTCTATATTTAGTGTCGTCAATTACATATAATACCTAATCATAGACTACACGTTAAACATATAGTGCTATTCCAGAGTATTATTTTTGGGTCTAACATACTGATTTTAAATGTATTCATTCACAGATGAAAAAACAGTGATCATGAGAGTGTGTCAAGTTCTGAAAAATGCATGACAAAGGAGGCATCAGATGGAAAACGTAAGAGTATATCCCCACTTGATAGTGTTGATGATCAGACCCCCACAGGAGGAACTTCAGCTGAAATTGTGGCTCTCAAAATAACGAAGATGGAACCATTTTGAGTGCAGTGTAAGGCATAATCTTGAAGCACTTAATTGTGTGTTTTTAATCATTTTGCAATATTTATGCTACAATAAGAGTGGTCAGCTTGATCTCTTGAGATAGTTTGGCCACTATTACACTTTTGCTTTGGTATTTTATTTTGAGGTGATGTTTTCCTCTATTTGGTTTTAAACTTGGTTATATTGAGATAAATAATAATTATGCTTCTTGATTATGGTTAATAATAACTATGATTTTGGATTTTATAACTATTTCATCTTTGATGTCTCTACTTATACATCATTGGTTACATATACATGAACTATCACTCAAGTAATTTGATAAGAAATACCCTCCATTTAACATTGACATTTCAAATCTGATTAACGTTGGAGTTCATATTTTTTTAATTGCACTTTGAAATAAAAATACATAAATAAGTATAAATATACTTACTGATAAAATAAAAGGTACCAAATTTTTTTTTCAGGAATCCAAAACAGTTTGTTACATAACTTGGGGTTTTGGCTGCCTTATTTCTAACTTAGAGATCGTGTGTTCAAGTACATGTGATTTTTTTACATCATGACGTTGTCTATGATGAAAATACTTTTTCTTTCCCGATCGACTTATGTATTGATCATTTCTCAATAAAATGTCTCTGTAACAACAAATACTTTCATTACAAATTAAATTATGTTAATAATTATATTCTTTACTATGTGTTGCATACAATATCTTCAACTCAACTTATTATGACAAGATTTTGAAATTATATAAATCAACATTAAGATTTGGACACGGTAATGAACATTGTATATTGAGCATTCTATAATCAACATCTAATGTTCTAAGATGACCATTCTGTATTCTAATTAAAAAGTATATCACTAGATTGAACATTAAAATCTAGAGAATATATAACGAAATGTTATTTGTATAAAAATCAATTTCATGTTCATATTTATTGGTGATCAAATTTTAAGGTTCCAAAGGATTTACATTCAGATTAGAATACTGAGGTATACAACATTATTTGAAGATAGCCCACTAAAAGAACGGCACGACCCAACAATTGTGATCTATACTCATGACGACTTCTTAGCTCAAGTTAGGTGAAGGTCCATTGTTTATTTGTCTCTTAGACTTCTTGGTAACAACTAACACTGGAGATCCTGTGATTAAATTTGAAATCTCAAAAGGTAAAACTCAATACATATCAAAATTTACCTAATATCTTTATACTTACACTATTTTGTGAAGGCTTATTAATTACTGACTTACGTTATTATTCAACGACTTCCTCAGGCATTTTCAAGTATTCCTAATATACAACCAGGGAAAACAGTTTCAGTAGTAAATCGTGCAGGAATAGAAGTGAAATGGGGTTTAATAAAAGAATGTTCTAAATATTCTTATAGAATCACGGTGTCAGTTGGCTGGAGTTCTTTTCTTTTCAAAAATTATTTGAAGCAAGGCGTTATATGTGTCATTACATACAAACGTAAGCACTCAATGTTCTATCTTCTTAAGGTTTGCAGGGTCCACCGAAGATGAATGCTTTACCGTACATTTCATCATCCGATTGTGATATTACACTAAACCATGTCAAGTGATTTTTTTTTGTTATGTGGTTTTGTCAAACGATTGATGGAGTAATGATTCAGAATAACTATGTTACAAGTAGTAAACATTAAACCTATGTTGGTATGGTTATCGTTTTATGATCAGCTTTAATATTGTTCCGCTAATCCTTTTTAATGGTGGTAGGCTTCTATTACCCCGTTCAAAAGACAAATGCGTCCTTCATGTTAATTGTTTCCAGAATAGCTAACGGTCTTTGGTGATGGTTATCAATGTGTAAAAAGTTATATTTAATCATCAATATGTGTTTATATATAAAGCTACTTTACTAAAACCATGACACATTCGATAACGCCCATACAAAAGTGTCCACGAAATCGCGGGCCTTAAGCTAGTATATATGATATATAATATATATTGTATTTAAAATCACTTTTTTATTCTTTATCTAACTAATATTAATATTAACTAGCTTAAAACACGCGATTTCGCTGGATTTTTTTAGGAACGAATCAAAAATTGAATTGTCAGAATAATTATATTTTATATTATATACTATTTGTTAGGTTGTTAAAAAAATCAAACAGTTTTAATAGTATAATTGAATAATTAATAATAAAGTAAGCAAGTTATAAGTGGGAAAAAAAAACAAAATACACAAAGTTGAAGAACAATAAGTTGATCCATTTTAGGACCAATCATTATAACATCTAGCAAGGATTGCAGTTGTACCTGAGTGGTAGTGGCATGCCTCTAACACACTTGAGGTCAGGAGTTCGACTCCACTCCAGGACAACAATTAATGCAATTCTATCCGTGCCATGTAAGGATCCACCAATGGCACCTTTCCCATATTGTGTTGGGGGGTAAAGGGGAGGGGGTTTTACTTGACCGTGCCCTTGGATCGGTTCAAGGTTTCCTCCCGGGCAGCGATAGGGGGCGGGTTAATATCACTGCATCGGCATAGTCGAAACGGGAGATGATCGCAACGGGTGGTTAAGTCCCCTCGGGTGATCCCAAATTCGATGTTGTAAAAAAAAAAATTATAACATCTAGCAAATTCTGTAATGTCTACAGTATACAATAAATAATTAGATAAATTTATTTATGAAAATTATTTGACACTAAATATTTTTAACTTGTTAAAGGTTAAGATGGCCCATTCGAAACGACCCTTTTTGACTAATACCCAATCCAACCGTTCTGAAATCAATAGAAACCAAAGTTCAAGACGTTTATCATTTGAACGTTGTGAGCTTTCCAAAGGCCAGTTGTGCTCATTGTCTGAATGTTTTATCCAGTATAAAAGGTTTATCCAACAAAAAAATAAAACATATCACACCTTTTAAAATTGTTATCATGAACAGAAGATGCAATGACACCTTTTGATCCTCCATCTTTTCTTTGCATCACCTAGGATAATGACACATTTAAATCGTTGATCCTGAATTACCAAGCGTGTGACAAAACTATGAGCAACCAAATCATGAGCTAACACATCAGCAAAATACGATGGCTCAGTCCCTACAGATCGACACGGAGTGAATGATCATCGTATGAAGTGAATTCGTGTGATTTTATAATCATCGATCGGGTGAATTTATCCGATGAAGATGAGTCGACGACGTTGTCTTCATCGTGATTTACCACGGCATGCTTCTAGCTATAGAATGGAACAAAAGCATTTGAATGAAATAAATATTAGTCAGACTATGCATTTAAATACCATGAGATTACTCTCTTAAGTGCAACCCAGGCATGCTTCTATTGTTAAAATCAACTTTGTAATCAATAAAGGAAACTGATGCATCAATCGACCAGCATCAACTTAAACAGAAAATTCAAAAGCCAAATAGAATTGAAGCGTATATGCTATTTCATAATAAACATATTAAAACTCAACAACACAAAATAGCGTTTAAGGTATCTATGTCTATGTATCTATGAAAAAAATTCTATGATAAATAAATGGTAAAATAATTTAGAAGAGTGTATCACGAGCATTTCGTATGTCTACAAATGTATTATAAATGCACATGTACATTGACTTCCTTAAACCTCATTTGCTTTAGATCTGGGTCACTTATGATTTTTACTAACGATATGTGTACAACAAATAGACAAAATATTGTAGGTTGTTCTTAAAATAACGCAGAAGGTTTATAATATCAATTAGTAATGAATGTTAGTTTTTATTAAGTAATGTATACGAATCAAGGTTCAAAACACAAATTTAGCTACACAAAACACAAATACAAAGAAATTATATGTTTACATATAATACTAAAGAAAAACAAAGTGACAAAAAAGGAGCTTTACATGTTTAAGACACTTGAATGCTTTTGATGATGGTTGAAGTCCATGCTAGTCCCTTGCAAAATAACAGGTGGTAATTACCTTTATGTTCATGCACACATGATGGTAGATTCTTGTTGTAATAATATCATATTCTTAAAGACAACAATTTTGTATTAGATATCGGTTATAAAAACAAAGAAAATATGCTTTTGAGCGAACTCAACCGCTCATATAGGCACCTCTACTCATATTATCGCCAAAAAGCAAATCAAGTAAAACTTATTATAGGACATTTAGTGTATTAGATAGATCAAACACATAGCCACTTGGGGCACTTGAATATTGAACATGTATATCACATGTAATATGTGCTTTGTGCTTTATATGTAAAGAATCGATCCTATGAAAACATTACTAAAGTAGAAATGGTAAAAAGCTAAACATTAAGCTGTTAAAAATGAAATGACGGAGCACCACTATAACACCTCAATTTTTTCGATCATTTTTTTTATACGAACGAACTTGAAACTTAGGTTGTCCAAAGCAAACTTGCTCGGTTAGAAAACCGAAACTAATGAAAGTAATGAAATGGGTACGAGGTTACCTAAACTAACGATCATGGCTCGTCATCATCAATAAAAATTTAACGAAAGACTAACGCGAATAAAATGTGCGGGGACTAAAATGCACATTAATTAAAATGATAAAAATTAAAAATATATATATTTCAAGTACATGATCATCCCAAACTTGTCGCCACTTTGTCCTCTACTATTTATACCTACTTTCGGTTGTAAGTAACCCATTCATCAAAACTCATATCTACAAACAAAAAAAAACAAAAAAAAATTGAATGTGAGTGGCAGTAGGCGTTCGACAAACCAAACTCAAAATTAATATTAATTTGTACATACATACATGTACATATGTTAATATTAATATTTAAAATATAAAAACTAACTATTATAGAACTTAAATATTACGGAGTATATGCCATAATAAGCAGCCACATGAGTTATTAGCATGTATCCACAACCCACAAAGCATCACCCTCAAAATAAAAATAAAATAAAAATAAAAATAAAAATAAAAATAAAAATAATAATAATAATAATAATAATAATAATAATAATAATAATAATAATAATAATAATAATAATAATAATAATAAGAGGTGTGGGGGACCAGATTGTCTCTAGGCTTCCCACTAATTTTTTGTAAGTTTTAATACTTTTAAGTTTATTATAATAATAATAATAATAATAATAATAATAATAATAATAATAATAATAATAATTATGTGATACTAAAAAGAAAGATTGTCATTAATAATAATAATAATAATAATAATAATAATAATAATAATAATAATAATAATAATAATAACATTAAAAAAATGAAAATAAATATCAATGTATGTATATCGGCCAAGGTGCTGTACATTAAGTTATCATCTACTTTTAAATTTTGCAATCCTAAAACAAATTCAAGTCCTATCCTAAACTAACTTGAACTCAATCCCAAAATTTGTGGAATAGTAAACCTACTCAAACTATGATTTCTAGCCTATAAATAAAGCATCAAAATCACCAATTCATTCACCACAATTAAACCCTATCGCTGTTTTCTGTCGACTCCCAAACCCACAAACGAGTCAACTTCAGTCGACTACAAACCCAAACCGAAACACATTCGGTTCTTGTTCTTCCCGAGCACGAACCGTCGAACCCACATCATCTCACACGATCGACCCTAGCCACTCCGGCCGATCACTTTCTGCTGTTGCTGTTCACGACTTGCTGTCGAACCCGAAGCCCACAAATCCCACTCGATCGTTTCTTACGTTCAACCCGAAGGTACTAACCGAAACTTAAGTATATATTTTTTTATATATACTTTTGAATTTATACTCCAATAATTGTGTATAAAAGATGGTTATAAATATAAATAGCATGTTACGTAGTACTGTGAGCATGCTAAATAAATAAAAGAATTAAATAAAAACGAGTACTCTGTTTCTTCATACGTTCCAGATACAAGAATGGGAAAAAGAAAGAATTAATTTGGTAATTACCGTTTAACCCCTGATCTATGTCTATAGTTACAAAATAGATAAATATATTTCTATAATTACAGTTTACCCCCATGACTACATATGGATTTATTTATAAGTTTTAATAATAATAAAAAATAATAATTCGGGAATGTATCTGTAGAAAGAAAAAGAAGGATGAATATTATAATATGTTATTTTTACTTTAGCCCTTAAACTATGTATACCTTTACAACATTAATTTAAAGTATTTTATAACTACAGTTTCAACCCCTAGCGCCATACAATTTTACATTCTCAGTACACATAATTTTACAATTACAATATGTCAGAATCTGATTTTATATAACTAATGGAAAGAAAATTTAAACCGAGCTTTTAAAATAAAAGATGTTAATATCATGAATATTAATATATGATTTGATTATGAATTATATATATATATATATATATATATATATATATATATATATATATATATATATATATATATATATATACAAATTGTCACCCATTAATCTACTTATTAAATATATAAGTATAATAATAATTATACAAGCAAGAATAGTATATGAATAAAAATAGTTGTGTTGTATTCCTATACACACACTCGAAAGTTATATATAAGACACGTGTATTATACAAGCATATAATATAGAACTATAATCACAAACGAATAACGTATGACTTTTACGAGTCTCGCCGCTACTTACGGTCATGGATGGTGTCTAGGTTGCCAGTTTGGGATATGGTTGTGGATTTCGAATGTCACGACTTAAAGTCAGATCAAGAGTCCTGGCCCCCGGTTACATCTGGCTATCCATTGACTTACTTGATAGCAACGAGGATAGTTTGAGTTATGCAACATCTAAACTATGGGAATGATTAACATTGTAAACTCTGGAAAGGACACCGGTAATATATATGAGCATATATATCAAAACATAACTATAATGATGATGATGATGACCATGATGATCCGACTAACCTAAACCTAATGATGATAGGTTGACAACTTTGGACTACCGCTACTATTTTGCTATCACTCTGTTACTGTGCTCATAAGGTGAGTCATAGCCCCAACTTTTTAATTGTTTTATAAACTGTTTTCGGGGTGAGAATACATGTCTTTTTCTGTTTTACAAGTAGACACAAGTGCTAAACTTACATTCTATGCTGAGTTATAACCGAAAATTCCTTAGCTTTGGTAACTAGTAACTACCGGTTATAAGAACTGGTGGGCGTGAATAGTTGTATATGGATCCATAGGGCTTGACATCTGATAACTCCTAAATTATACAGTTTTTTGTTAACATTTTGAGGAGTTATCTTAGTATTTTTGAGTCATTTTGATACCAAAACACACTAAAATGGGTAAAAATGGGAAAAAGATATTTCTAATGATTATGTCCAAGTTATGTATTAAACAGGATCAAAAATGAAGAAAATTGCAGATCGGCTGTATGAAGCCGCCGGCATGGTTCTAAGGAAGCCGCCGGCTTTGAAGGAAAAATACCAGAATGTTCCAGAATCAATAATAATTGAAAGACCTTATTGATCAAGAAAAAGGCAAAGGAAGCCGCCGACTTCCCAATGAAGCCGCCGGCCTGGTTCACACGTTTTCTCAACTTATTGATCAAGTTCAAGTAAAAATGGAAACAAAATCAAGATAGAATCAGAAAGATCCGGCGAATCAAGTGAAGCCGCCGGCATGGTTATGAAGCCGCCTGCTTCAGTATGACGGTTATAAGGATTGACTTGCTAATCAAGTTTAACTTGCACGAGGAGTCACCGACTCAAGGCAAGCCACCGGCTTCCCAATGAAGCCGCCGGCTTGGCAAACCACCCTAGAATACTATAAATTGAAGCCCCTGGTCTCAGTTTTCATATGTTCAAAAATTCAGAAGTTTGTAGAAGTAGATAGTTCATTTTTAGGGGTTTTCTCTAAACCCTTAGGTTAGATTTACTCTTTTGTAATCAAGATTCAAGATTTTATTCAAGTAATTTTACATCTACCTTCTTTACAAGGTATGATTCTATCTTTAATTTATTGTTTTGTCTATTTTATTTTATGTTATTGTTTCTGTTCGTCTTTTATCATGAACTAAACGTTCATAGTGATTACGTGGATGAAAGTCAAACTTCATCTGGAATTCAGATGAAGCCGCCGGCTTCACACTCAAGTCGCCGGCTTGGTGTGAAGGAAGCCGCCGGCTTCGTGCTTCGTCCTGTGCAGTTTCTGGTTCTTTTCCATGAATGGCACCAAGACTTAGATATTTCTCGTTCGGTGAAATCTGTTAGTTATGATTCTGAAGATATGGTTAAAGCTATGAATGTGCAATTGGGTAATTTAGGAAGGCAGATTGAAAAGCTTACTAAGGAAATGCATATGATTAAGGTAGGTTGTGAAAAATGCCAAGGTCCTCATGCTACTAAAGATTGTGTTGCTAGTCTTACCATGGAGCAAGTCGAGAATGTTTTGTATGTTAATCAATTTCAAGGAAACCCGAATTACCGAAATAATTATAATACGCCTTATCCTGCTAATACTAATAAAAACCCACCTGATTTCTTTCCTGTTAGAGCACCCTTCATTTCAAATTCTTCTACTGCTCAAAAATCTAATCTTGAAGAAAGCATCCTCACTTTTATCAAAAATCAAAATGAAGCTAATGATAACATAAAAGCTCAACTTTCCCAAGTACAAAATAATCATCAAGCGTCCATTCAAAACTTAGAACGCGATGTTACTAAGTTATTCAAACTTGTCGAGGGAAAAGTTCCAGTTGAATATGAAGTTTCTAAGGAAGTTCGTTTTGAAAAGGTAAATGAGGTTACTTTTATTAATATAGATGATAGTGATGACAGTGAAGGTTCTGATGATTCTGAATATGATTTTGACAAGGGGCCTAGGGAAAATGATCCTGAATATAATAGGTTTTGGGAAACTGTTAAGGGAATATCTGAAAGAGAACATCTTGAAAGAAAAGCAGTCCGTGAATATGTAGCCTCTAGAGGAGCTGATATAATGTGGGAATATGAATTGACTGAGGAGGAATTGTCCAAAGAGGTAGAAGAAATGAATGGTGGATATCCTGATTCGGAGGAAGAAGATGTTGCTACTAAAACCAAATCCATTAAGGAAGAGGATACTGATTTAGATGAATATGTGGACAAAGTAGTTGAAGCAACCACTCGCAAGATAGATAATGAAGCCTAAGAAGTCACAAAGTTCGCTGAATCATTGGAAGGAAATAAGTGTTGGGTATTTATTCCGCCACGTAATGAAATTCAGGATGATAATCTGGTTAAGGAAAAAGAATTTGTTAGTGAAGTACCATTAAAACCAATTGAAATCTCAATCTCCGACTTTCCGATAGTTCGTGCTAATTTTGGAGAATTTCATATCCCTTGTGAAATTAATGGTTCCACATCTGTTCGTGCGTTAGCTGATAGTGGGTCTAGTGTGAATATTATGCCTTTTAGTATGTTTGAGAGATTGGAGTTAAACACGCTAGAACCTATTGATGGGATTGTTTATTTTGGTACTCAAAGTTTAAGTCGTCCAAGGGGTATTGTGAAAAATGTTAAAGTTAACATTGGGTCAACTAAATTCTTAATCATTTCCTTGTTATGGACATGGTGGAACATAAAATCACACCTATTCTTTTGGGAACACCATTTCTGTCCATATCCAAAGCCATCATCAATTATGTCAGTAATACTATTATTATTCATCAAGGACATCATAGTGAAACCCTGCCTATAACTTCAAAATCAGGTTTGAAAAGGAAGTTGAGTGAGTATGAAAAAAGTAAGTGTGAAGAGAATAAGCCTAAGGAGTAATTCCGTGAGAAGAAAAGAGACGCGCAAACGAATCTATAATCAAAACTACCTATCTCTATATGTTTGTTTATTAGGACTATATTATGTCCAAGTGTTTTAATTGTTTTATTACTTTATTATGAATGTAAGAGCAATATAGCTCCTAAGTGTTTAAATGTTTAAGTGATGAAGAATTATTAATAAAATATTATGTTCGTATTATGTTTGTGTTATTTAATATTCTTGTCAAGTTATTTATTCAATTCAAAAGAAGTCCGCAAAAGTGCTCGCAAATCATATTATGATCCTACAAATCGAGTAACATCACTCTTTCCCTTATTTTTTTTTATTATGTCCTTTATTTATTTATTTCATTCTTTTATTTATAAATGTAATGAGGACATTGCATAATCTAAGTGTGGGGAGGGAAGTGATTATTCACTTGAAAAAGTATAAAAGATACTATCAAATTTTCCCGAAAAGGTTGAAAAATGGGTATAATTTTAATTTTTTTTTCTTTTTTCGAAAGTATAATTTCTTAGTCAAACTTATGTATTTCTACTAACTTAATCTTAATGCTAATAAAAGAACTACTCTCAATTTTGAGATCGGATTACTTGTTTAAGATAAGGAAGTTAAAAGCCAAAAATGGTGAAACGAGTGCAAGCTTTTAGCCACTACCATATGGCATAAGAAGCATGGACCACTGAGACAGCAAAAGAGTCCCAAATAAGGGCAAATTTAAAAAATTGCCAAATGTAAAGCAAATGCTAAGCATGAAAGCAAAAGAAATGAAAAGGAAAAAGAGCTCAATGAAGGCCAACAAAAGAAAAGAGTTCCAATGAGAACCATACATTTATAAAAGTTAGAAAACAAAAGAGTCAAATGATGACCAAACTGTATAAATCTGACTTAATAAACCTTTAGGACTACTTGTAATCCTTGGTCTGGTTCAGACTAGTTCTTATGAATAATAAATACTAACTTCTTATTAAGACATACTTTTGACTTTGCAATTTTACTTTAATACCCATGATATAATTTATAAGGTTTACTTGAGGACAAGTAAAGGTTTAAGTGTGGGGAATTTGATAATTCCTGAATTATACAGTTTTTTGATAACATTTTGAGGAGTTATCTTAGTATTTTTGAGTCATTTTGATACCAAAACACACTAAAATGGGTAAAAATGGGAAAAAATGGGAAAAATATATTTCTAATGATTATGTCCAAGTTATGTATTAAACAGGATCAAAAATGAAGAAAATTGCAGATCGGCTTTATGAAGCCGCCGACATGGTTCTAAGGAAGCCGCCAGCTTTGAAGGAAAATTACCAGACTGTTCCAAAATCGATAATAATTGAAAGAACTTGTTGATCAAGAAAAAGGCAAAGGAAGCCGCCGGCTTCCCAATGAAGCCGCCGGCCTGGTTCACACGTTTTCTCACCTTATTGATCAAGTTCAAGTAAAAATGGAAACAAAATCAAGATAAAATCAGAAAGATCTGGCGAATCAAGTGAAGCCGCCGGCTTCAGCATAACAGTTATAAGGATTGACTTGTTAATGAAGTTTAACTTGCACGAGGAGTCACCGACTCAAGGCAAGCCGCCGGCTTCCTAATGAAGCCTCCGGCTTGGCAAACCGCCCCAGAATACTATAAATTGAAGCCCCTGGTCTCAGTTTTCATATGTTCAAAAATTTAGAAGTTTGTAGAAGTAGATAGTTCATTTTTTAGGGGTTTTTTCTAAACCCTTAGGTTAGATTTACTCTTTTGTAATCAAGATTCAAGATTTTATTCAAGTAATTTTACATCTACCTTCTTTACAAGGTATGATTCTATCTTTAATTTATTGTTTTGTCTATTTTATTTTCTGTAATTGTTTCTGTTCGTCTTTTATCATGAACTAAACGTTTATAGTGATTACGTGGACGAAAGTCAAACTTCATCTGGAATTCAGATGAAGCCGCCGGCTTCACACTCAAGCCGCCGGCTTGGTGTGAAGGAAGCCGCCGGCTTCGTGCTTCGTCCTGTGCAGTTTCTGGTTCTTTTCCAGATCTGTATGGTTGAGTTTCTGTGATGATCTTTAAACTGTTTTGAATCTGTTTTGCTTGATTACACTTGTTTGCCATGCTTAATGTTTAAATAACATGATTTTAAGGTTGATTAGTCCTTGATCTGATAAATCAATTATTTGATTCATGCTACTTGTTTAGATCTAGTCCATCAAACTTGTTAAATTGAATTGCTTGCAACTAAGTTAAAGAGTTTAATAGTGATAAACTTATTTGATTTGAATTACGCTTATATAATAGAGGTTGATATTGTTAGGTTTAATCGAAGATCCTTCGTTTGGATTTGTTTAATTAATGATTGCATGAAAACTTAGTAGTAATTGGCTTTCAGCTAATAACTTGAGTTGATCTACTTGGTGTTTAATAGCTTATATAATTTGTCAGTCTATTTGCATATTGATCCTCATCACAAGATTGGTATGTATCATGTAATTGAATTGAACATGAAGAATTTAGATGTTAGTTATGCACATCACATATCTAGCATATGCTTTAAATCCTACTTATTGATTGATATGCAACACTTAGTTTAACCTATTAAGGGATAATAATTGGTCTATAATTGTAATTCTACTTTGTGTTAATATAAGTCATGAAACTTATTTAATATGAATCCCGTATGAATTGATTGTCCATGTAATCACTTGTATAATCACTTGTATACTTATTTGTATCTTTATCTTTATTTTTGAATCTTCAATTCCTTATGTTATTATGTGTATCTTTTAAAAAAGCGAACTCTTTCCTAAGAGAAATCTATCCTATAAAAGACATAAAAATATATCTTTAATTCTTTAATAAGAATTAAATAATAAAAAACAACTCTTATCGACACAACCCGTCTCATGGGACGATAACCTTACATACTACCTCTGATCGGGTTTTGTTGCTCGTTAGGGTGTTAAAGTGTAATAATTAAAAAGTTTTATAATTTTAAAAGTTGAAGATTAAGCTAAGCACTACTGCACACACTTTCAACACATCAACTTTTTGGAACCGCTGCCGGGGATTGGCGTGGTAAATACGGAAATTGGATATACTTAGGTTATTGATATTTCTTGAAAACGGGTGATGACTGTCTTCCTTTAGGAGAGGGTTGCTGGGGTTCCGATTTAAAGGCTCCTGCCCAAACCTAGACGCTGACGGGTGTGATGACCCGGATTTTTCCGACTACTTGATTATACTATTTATATGATTTAATAATTTTGACATGATAAGCAATGAATTTTAATAAGTCTTGAACCTCCAGAAAGAATTTTATATAAGCAGTTGACCACCCTTTTATTCCTACGATTCACGAACGTCATAACTTGTATTAATTATATATATGTGTATATATACATATATTTAACTTGAAAATATGATAATTAAATATCTCATTAAGTATATTAACAAAGTATTATATATATATTTTCATACTACTAATTTAAAGAGTTTTTGAACAATATATATGTTACTATTTAAACGACGTAATTAACTTAAATTAAAATGTATGTACATACAATGTATTACAAGTGTAAATACATCCTTACAAGTATTGAATACACTTTATAATATATTAATACATATAAAGGATAGCTATACTCGTATTTTCGTTCAATTTCCTCAAGAATTCTACTCGCATTCATACGGTATTTTTACCCGTATTATACACAGCTTCTAGAAGTATTTACTATTGGTATATACCAATAGAAATCTGCAATTATTTGTGTAATATGTCATCCATGACCTAATCAATTTAATATGTCATCCATGACTTAATACATTTTAACTTATCTTAGATATTTTTACTAAAAACCAAATTTTCAAGCCTATAAATAAGCACCATTTCTAACTCATTATCGACTTAAGCTACCACAACAACTTGCTGGAGTACATAATACCTTTCACATCTCGAACCTAAGGAAATGCCTTGCAAATGAAGACCTCACTGTTCCTCTTGAAGAAATCTAAATCGACGAGAAACTGCATTTTATAGAAGAGCCTGTCGAAATCATGAACCGTGAAGTCAAACACCTCAAGCAAAGCAACATACCTATAGTTAGGGTTCGTTGAAATGCTCGAAGAGGTCTCGAGTTCACTTGGGAAAGAGAGGACCAGTTGAAACAGAAGTATCCACATGTTTACAAACACCGCCCATTAAATAGGTACTTCTTCAAATTTCGGGACAAAATTTCTTTAACGGGTAGGTACTGTGATGACCCGTATTTTTCCGACTACTTGATTATACTATTTATATGATTTAATAATTTCAACATTATAAGAAATGAATTTTAATAAGTCTTGAACCTCCGGAAAGAATTTTATATAAGCAGTTGACCACCCTTTTATTCCTACGATTCACGAACGTCATAACTTGTATTAATTATATATATGTGTATATATACATATATTTAACTTGAAAATATGATAATTAAATATCTCATTAAATATATTAACAAAGTATTATATATATATTTTCATACTACTAATTTAAAGAGTTTTTGAACAATATATATGTTACTATTTAAATGACGTAATTAACTTAAATTAAAATGTATGTACATACAATGTATTACGAGTGTAAATACATCCTTACAAGTATTGAATATACTTTATAATATACCAATACATATAAAGGATAGCTATACTCATATTTTCGTTCAATTTCCTCAAGAATTCTACTCGCATTCATACGGTATTTTTACCTGTATTATACACAGCTTCTAGAAATATTTACTATTGGTATATACCAATAGAAATCTGTAATTATTTGTGTAATATGTCATCCATGACCTAATCAATTTAATATGTCATCCATGACTTAATACATTTTAACTTATCTTAGATATTTTCACTAAAAACCAAATTTTCAAGCCTATAAATAAGCACCATTTCTAACTCATTTTTACACACACTTGCAAGAACTCTCTAAAGTTTTGTTCTACTACTTCTTTCCAGCAACTTTACATTCTAAACTTGAGGTAAAAACTCTACTTCAACTCTTGTTCAATTCATATATTTATAGCTATCTATATTAGAGTTTATAAACTAGAACATAGTTTAGTTGATTCTAAACTTGTTTGAAAAACTAATCTAATCTTTCTAAATTAACTCTAATAACACTTATTTATATGTATTATGATGTTATATTAAGTTAATATAAGAACTTATAACTTGTACATATGAAGAACACCTTGAAACTTAACATATATCCTTTAATCTCCATTCGGTAAAAAGCGGGCTGTTTTGGGTTGGGAATTAAAAACCTATCTAAGACTTTGAGTTCGAGGCTAAGACTTTGGAAATATGTTAATATATGTAAATAAGACTTCCAGTATTTTTTTTATGATTTTAGACAAAGTGGAAGTATTTTATCAAAAATCATATATTGGGTGGATGCCGGGATTTTCCCAAATCTGTCCACCGACACAAAAAGAGGGTAAAGCTCTAAAAATTACTACTTGGGTTGATCTTTTAGAATTGGTTTTGTTAAATTTACTTCTTAAGAAATCCATATCAATTTGATTCACTTTAAACGGAGTTGTAATGAATATTTGGCGAGTAAAACAAAATATGCTAAAATTAGCATTGTATGGACGAAATTTATATTATAAAAACTATATTAACCATATCCTTGCTAACTTTTCCTATATCCTATATATATTTGGATATGTTATCATTAGTATAACAAAATATTATAATCTTGGTTAATTCCGAGATTGTATATATATAATAATCTTGGTACGTTCCATGACAATACGTGCACAATACGTTTTGATAAATCCTAAGACAATACGTACACAATACGTCTTAGTTAATTCTAAGACAATAAGTATACAATACGTCTATGGATTGATGCAAGACAATACGTACACAATACGCCGTGGGGTAATTCTACGATTATATATATACCGATTAATGGACTTTTCGAACTATTTTGGACTACCAACATAAAATGTTAAAAATTATTATATAAGTATTCTATGAACTTGCTTTATTTTATATGTCGTATTATTATCTGAATCGTTATTATTGTTATAGGTTCGTGAATCCAAGGACGACGATCATATTTTTAATAAGTTGAAAACTTATTATTAATATACTTTTACTACTGTGAGTATATAGTCCCATTTTTAAACTCTAAAATATTTTGGGATGAGAATACATGCATTTTATGTTTTACGCCATGGACACAAGTACTTAAAATATATTCTACGTTGAGTTGTACCACCTTGCATATCTTCCCTAATAGCTTGGTAACTAATATTTACATGTTGTAAGAACATGTAAGCGCGAATCCTATTGATAGATCTATCAGGTTTGACAACCCCAACCGGGCTAGTCGCTCTAGTATCATAAACGGTTGCATAGTACTCCGTTTTTACTACACTAGGTACAGTGTAGGGAGATTTCATAATAAAGGGAATATGCCACATTAATGGTTAAGTATGGTTACCAAAGCGCTCAATAACTTATAGAATATCTTTATTGAAATGTTTGTAACTATATATCTCACCAACTTTTGTGTTGGCTGTTTAAGCATGTTTATTCTCAGGTCCTTAAGAAAGTCTTCCACTGTCGCATTATCTGAGCAAGCTTTGGAGTCTCATGCGTTTGTTTAAAAGAGGGCTGCATTCAATAAAACTTTGGTCATGTATTATATTCTACTGTTATGTCACCTTTGTAATATTTGAAAATCGATGTATCATGGGGATTATTTTGTAAATAATCGCTCATATGTTTAAAACTCGTATTATGTATAATAATGGTGTGCTTTTTATGAAACGAATGCAATATTTTCTAAAACGTATCATATAGAGGTCAATTGCCTCGCTATGGGACCAATGAATAACGTACTACGTTTATAGTAATATGGACGGGTCATTTCAGTTGGTATCAGAGCAGAGGTCTTAGCGAACCAGAAATTGCATTATTGTGTCTAACCGGTATTTGTTAGAATGCATTAGTGAGTCTGGACTTTGACCGAACTTGTTTTTGAAAACCATTGCTTATCATTTTTGGTCAGAAATTAAATACTATAATATGTAAATATTATGTGGTATATTACTAATGTGGTAGTTAATGTGTGATAGATGTCTACTTCTAGCACCAACCTCATTATCACATTCAGCGACTCCGAACAGGAATCTCCAGCAAAAGTACCAATCATTGACTTATCTGATAACCACGATGACTCGAAGAAAGATGTATCAATCATCTATATAACTGATGAACGACCTAGAGTGGGATGCATTTTGAGAAGATTCAAAAATTCCAGAACAACCAGAAGTGAAAGAACCTGAAAACAATCCTGAGGCGGAGGAGGAAGTCAAAGAAATTTCTAAACAAGATTGGAATAACGCAACAAGGGATGTTAAACTTCCTATTTTAGTAGGGCTTGAGAACCGACACCTTCTACCACCAAACCACCCTTACCATATAAATCTCCCTGATAATCCCACCAAGATACCAAATACCTCCAACCCACGACCAACAACAAAATACACTGTGCGTCTATCCCTCATTCCACCTAAACAAATTGATTCACCAACAACTAAAAGGCCCCATCATTTTTGAATCACCTCCCGCTATGATAACATTTCACGCCATGTATAATATTATGTAGTGTGCTTTATTTTATCCTACATATGTATTATGTAAAATAAACCTATGTGAAATACTGGTATTGTATTATTATATCATGAATAAGCGTGAAATGATTATGTGATTTTACTTTAAATTTTTCATAATAGAATATTATCTAGATTGTAGTAGTTAATTTTTGTACCAAGCTATTAAGTATGAACTTTAACGGGTAGGTAATACCCTAGAAATAATTATAAATTGCTAATAAGAAGAAAATGCTTTTATAATAATTGGTTCATATTATTAATATGTCATGATGTACCATTAATTACTCACTACATCTATAATATTCTTTATGATTAATTATCTTATATGTTTATTGAAGAAACATGGCTCGATTAAACCGAATGACGGAACAAGAAATTGAGGAGCTTATCAACCAACGCGTAAATGACCGTATGCTTTGGGTCGAAGCGGCAAGAGCATCTGTAAATAACACCAACCCTCGTGTTGGATGCACATATAAAGCATTTCAAGGTTGCAAACCTTCATCATTCAGCGGAACAGAAGGACCAGTCGGTTTAACCCGATGGTTCGAAAAGCTCGAGTTCGTATTTAAAATCAGTGGTTGTGCGGAAGGGGATAGGACAAAGTATGCTTCATGCACATTACAGGATGGTGCACTTACATGGTGGAAAAATTATGTAAAAGCTGTAGGGGGCGATGAAGCATATGATACTCCTTGGAAGGAGTTGAAAAATATGCTAATCAATGAATACTGCCCAAGGAACGAGGTTAGAAAAATGGAAGCCGAGTTACGAAATCTGAAAGTTGTCGGAATCGAACTTACCAACTATAACAGGCGATTCATGGAATTAGCCTTGTTATGTCCTGAATTGGTACCAACGAAAGAGCGAAAGATTGAATTGTACAAAGATGGTCTGCCAAAGAACATCAAGGCCAATGTTACAGCATCCAAACCCAAGATAATTCATGACGCTATAACCATGGTAAACGAGCTAATGGATCAGATCATCCTGGATAAGAACGCATCAAATACCGATGCCAAGGTATTGGATAACAAAAGAAAGTGGGATGGAAACCGTGATCGAGGTCACCAGCAACAATCTCTTAAGAAACAGGAAACCACGCAAGGTGCGGGTAGTGGTTCAAGCTCGGGTTACAAAGGGCATAATCCCTTATGTAACAGATGCCACAAACATCACACTGGTTTTTGTAATGTGGTGTGCAACAAATGGAATCGAAGGGGTCATATTGCTGAAGATTGTTGGGTTCCCGTTACAAATACAAATGGCACCAAGACTCCTGCCACCAATGCAAATAGAACTGCCTTGGCTACTGTTACTTGTTACGGGTGTGGGAAACAGGGTCATATTAAGAGCCAGTGCCCAAATCCAGAGAAGAATAACGGACCTGTACGGGGAAGAGCATTTGTTATTAATGCTAGAGAGGCGTGTGAAGACCCGGAGCTTGTTACGGGTACGTTTACCATTAATGACTTATCTACATCTATTATATTTGATACTGGTGCCAATAGAAGTTACATGTGTAGAGACTTTTACGCTAAATTGAACTGTTCATCATTACCTCTAGATGCTAAGTGCATGATTGAGTTAGCAAATGGTAAACTAATTAAAGTCGATAAAATTTGCCGTGATTGTAAAATAAATTTAGCCGGAGAAACATTTAAAATTGATTTGATACCCGTAGAATTAGAAAGTTTTGATGTAATAGTCGGCATGGACTGGATGTCCAAAATAGGAGCTGAAGTTGTGTGTGCCAAGAAGGCAATTCACATTCCCCGTAAGGATAAAATGGAAGTAATGATTTATGGAGAGAAGGGTAACTCAAAGCTAAAACTCATTAGCTGCTTGAAAGTCCAAAAGTGCTTGAAGAAAGGGTGCTATGCTATCCTAGCACATGTTAATAAAGTCGAAACGAAGGAGAAAGAGAAGAGCATCAACGACGTGCCTGTGGCAAGAGAATTTCCTGAAGTATTTCCGGAAGAGTTGCCGGGATTACCTCCATTTAGATCTGTAGAATTTCAAATAGATCTAGTACCAGGAGCTGCATCAG
This sequence comes from Rutidosis leptorrhynchoides, assembly GCF_046630445.1. Taxonomy (NCBI): domain Eukaryota; kingdom Viridiplantae; phylum Streptophyta; class Magnoliopsida; order Asterales; family Asteraceae; genus Rutidosis; species Rutidosis leptorrhynchoides. The sequence goes on from NC_092333.1 coordinate 489,633,429, forward strand.
TGGCTCGTGCTCCATACAGACTTGCACCATCTGAGATGAAAGAGTTACAAAGCTAGTTACAAGAATTACTGGACCGTGGATTCATTCGACCGAGTACTTCACCATGGGGAGCTCTGATTTTATTTGTCAAGAAGAAAGATGGATCCTTTCGAATGTTATAGATTATCGCGAATTAAACAAGTTAACTATCAAGAATCGGTACCCATTACCGAGAATTGATGACTTGTTTGATCAGCTGCAAGGATCACGTGTTTACTCCAAAATTGATCTAAGATCGGGTTATCATCAGTTGCGTGTCAAAGAAGAAGATATTCCGAAAACCGCATTTCGGACACGCTACGGCCATTATGAATTTTTAGTCATGCCGTTCGGGCTGACAAATGCACCAGCTGTATTCATGGACCTCATGAATCGGGTATGCAGTCCGTATTTGGATAAGTTTGTTATTGTCTTTATTGATGACATTCTTATTTATTCTAAGAATGAAGCAGAACATGAACAACATTTAAGGTTGGTGCTGGAACTGTTAAAGAAAGAACAGTTATACGCAAAGTTTTCCAAGTGCGCCTTTTGGCTGAAGGAAGTACAGTTCCTTGGTCACATTGTCAGCAGTGAAGGAATTTAGGTTGATCCAACCAAGATTGAAGCCATTGAAAAGTGGGAGACCCCAAAGACTCCAACGCAAATACACCAATTTTTGGGTCTTGCTGGCTATTACAGAAGGTTTATTCAAGATTTTTCCCGGATAGCCAAACCATTAACAGCATTAACACACAAAGGGAAGAAGTAGACAGGAAGACAGTAAGACAAGACAAACCGAGCAAAGACAGGAAGACAGTAAGACAGGAAGACAAGACAACCCCTGCATGTTCTAATCATTGCTTCATACCAACATCAACAAGCAATAAAGACAAAGACAGCAACTGCAAAGACAGCAACAACAACAGCAACTGCAAAGACAGCAACAACAAAGACAGCAACTGCAGCTTCCGGCCGGACACCGTCTATGCTCCGGACAGAAATACATTATTAGCTACACTAGTATATTCGAATGGACTTCTGAGCAGGAAGCCGCATTTCGATTATTGAAGAAGAAGTTGACTACATCGCCTATTCTATCGTTACCTGAAGGGAACGATGATTTTGTAATTTATTGTGACGCTTCGCGACAAGGTTTTGGTTGTGTCCTCATGCAACGAAAGAAGGTTATTGCATATGCATCCCGACAACTGAAGATTCATGAACAAAATTATACCACTCATGATCTAGAATTGGGAGCAGTGGTGTTTGCATTAAAGATTTGGAGACACTACTTGTACGGGGTTAAATGTACTGTGTATACTGATCATAAAAGCCTTCAACATATCTTCAACCAAAAACAACTGAACATGAGGCAACGTAGGTGGGTCAAGCTGATAAATGACTATGATTGTGAAATTCGATATCATCCCGGGAAAGCAAATGTAGTAGAAGATGCTTTAAGCAGGAAGGAAAGAGAGCCGATTCGAGTACGAGCAATGAATATGAAGATTCGTACGAACCTTACTACCCAAATTAAGGAGGCTCAACAAGGAGCTCTTTCTGAAGAAAACTTTGGAAATGAGATGCTTAAAGGGTTAGATAAACAGCTTGTTACACGGGAGGACGGAACCCGATACTTCGCTGGACGCATTTGGGTACCGAAGTTTAAAGGGTTAAGAAAATTGGTTTTAGATGAGGCACATAAGATGAGATATTCGATACATCCCAGAGCTGGAAAGATGTATCAAGATCTTAAAGCACACTTTTGGTGGCCAAATTTGAAAGCTGATATTGCAACGTACATCGGAGAATGTTTGACTTGCTCCAAAGTCAAGGCGGAACATCAGAAACCATCAGGTCTGCTTCAACAACCAGAAATCCCGGAATGGAAATGGGAATGTATTACTATGGATTTCATCACGAAGCTACCAAAGACTGCATGGGGTTACGACACTATTTGGGTAATTGTCGATCGTCTCACCAAATCTGCACATTTCCTACCTATGAAGGAAATGGATAAGATGGAGAAATTGGTACGATTATACATGAAGGAAGTTGTTTCAAGACATGGAGTACCTATCTCCATTATATTCGATCGCGACAGTCAGTTTACGTCAAGGTTTTGGCAATCACTACATGAAGCTTTAGGGACTCATCTGGATATGAGCACTGCATATCATCCTCAGACCGATGGGCAAAGTGAAAGGACCATTCAGACTCTTGAAGACATGCTTAGAGCATGTGTGATCGATTTCGGAAACGGATGGGATAAATATTTACCATTGGCAGAATTCTCGTATAACAACAGTTATCATACGAGTATTAATGCTGAACCATTCGAAGCACTTTATGGAAGAAAGTGTAGATCCCCTATCTGTTGGAACGAAGTAGGTGACAGATAACTGACTGGTCCCGAGATCATACAGGAGACTACTGATAAGATTGTGCAAATCAAGGAGAGATTGAAGACCGCCCAAAGTCGTCAAAAGAGCTATGCTGATGTTCGAAGGAAGCCGTTAGAATTTCAGGTTGATGACATGGTTATGTTAAAGGTGTCACCTTGGAAAGGTGTGATACGCTTTGGTAAGAAGGGTAAATTGAACCCAAGATATGTAGGACCATTCAAGATCATCGAACGTATTGGACCGGTGGCTTATCGACTTAAGCTACCACAACAACTTGCTGGAGTACACAATACCTTTCACGTCTCGAACATAAGGAAATGCCTTGCAAAAGAAGACCTCACTGTTCCTCTTGAAGAAATCTAAATCGACGAGAAACTGCATTTTATAGAAGAGCCTGTCGAAATCATGGACCGTGAAGTCAAACAGCTCAAGCAAAGCAACATACCTATAGTTAGGGTTCGTTGGAATGCTTGAAGAGGTCCCGAGTTCACTTGGGAAAGAGAGGACCAGATGAAACAGAAGTATCCACATATGTTTACAAACACCGCCCATTAAATAGGTACTACTTCAAATTTCGGGACGAAATTTCTTTAACGGGTAGGTACTGTGATGACCCGGATTTTTCCGACTACTTGATTATACTATTTATATGATTTAATAATTTTGACATGATAAGCAATGAAGTTTAATAAGTCTTGAACCTCCGGAAAGAATTTTATATAAGCAGTTGACCACCCTTTTATTCCTACGATTCACGAACGTCATAACTTGTATTAATTATATATAAGTGTATATATACATATATTTAACTTAAAAATATGATAATTAAATATCTCATTAAGTATATTAACAAAGTATTATATATATATATATATATATTTTCATACTACTAATTTAAAGAGTTTTTGAACAATATATATGTTACTATTTAAACGACGTAATTAACTTAAATTAAAATGTATGTACATACAATGTATTACGAGTGTAAATACATCATTACAAGTATTGAATACACTTTATAATATATCAATACATATAAAGGATAGCTATACTCGTATTTCCGTTCAATTTCCTCAAGAATTCTACTCGCATTCATACGGTATTTTTACCCGTATTATACACAGCTTCTAGAAGTATTTACTATTGGTATATACCAATAGAAATATGCAATTATTTGTGTAATATGTCATCCATGACCTAATCAATTTAATATGTCATCCATGACTTAATACATTTTAACTTATCTTAGATATTTTCACTAAAAACCAAATTTTCAAGCCTATAAATAAGCACCATTTCTAACTCATTTTTACACACACTTGCAAGAACTCTCTCAAGTTTTGTTCTACTACTTCTTTCCAGCAACTTTACATTCTAAACTTGAGGTAAAAACTATACTTCAACTCTTGTTCAATTCATATGTTTATAGCTATCTATATAAGAGTTTATAAACTAGAACATAGTTTAGTTGATTCTAAACTTGTTTGAAAAACTAATCTAATCTTTCTAACTTAACTCTAATAACACTTATTTATATGTATTATGATGTTATATTAAGTTAATATAAGAACTTATAACTTGTACATATGAAGAACACCTTGAAACTTAACATATATCCTTTAATCTCCATTCGGTAAAAAGCGGGCTGTTTTGGGTTGGGAATTAAAAACCTATCTTAGACTTTGAGTTCAAGGCTAAGACTTTGGAAATATGTTAATATATGTAAATAAGACTTCCAGTATTTTTTTCATGATTTTAGACAAAGTGGAAGTATTTTATCAAAAATCATATATTGGGTGGATGCCGAGATTTTTCCAAATCTGTCCACCGACACAAAAAGAGGGTAAAGCTCTAAAAATTACTACTTGGGCTGATCTTTTAGAATTGCTTTTGTTAAATTTACTTCTTAAGGAATCCATAGCAATTTTATTCACTTTAAACGGAGTTGTAATGAATATTTGGCGAGTAAAACAAAATCTGCTAAAATTAACGTTGTATGGACGAAATTTATATTATAAAAACTATATTAACCATATCCTTGCTAACTTTTCCTATATCCTATATATATTTGGACATGTTATCATTAGTATAACAAAATATTATAATCTTGGTTAATTCCGAGATTTTATATATATAATAATCTTGGTACGTTCCATGACAATACGTGCACAATACGTTTTGATAAATCCTAAGACAATACGTACACAATATGTCTTAGTTAATTCTAAGACAATACATATAAAATACGTCTCTGGATTGATGCAAGACAATACGTACACAATACGCCGTGGGGTAATTCTAAGATTATATATATACCGATTAATGGACTTTTCGAACTATTTTGGACTACCAACATAAAATGTTAAAAATTGTTATATAAGTATTCTATGAACTTGTTTATTTTATATGTCGTATTATTATCTGAATCGTTATTATTGTTATAGGTTCGTAAATCCAAGGACGACGATCATATTTTTAATAAGTTGAAAACTTATTATTAATATACTTTTACTACTATGAGTATATAGTCCCATTTTTAAACTCTAAAATATTTTGGGATGAGAATACATGCATTTTATGTTTTACGCCATGGACACAAGTACTTAAAATATATTCTATGTTGAGTTGTACCACCTTGCATATCTTCCCTAATAGCTTGGTAACTAATATTTACATGTTGTAAGAACATGTAAGCGCGAATCCTATTGATAGATCTATCGGGTTTGACAACCACAACCGGGCTAGTCGCTCTAGTATCGTAAACGGTTGCATAGTACTTCGTTTTTACTACACTTGGTACAGTGTAGGGAGATTTCATAATAAAGGGAATATGCCACATTAATGGTTAAGTATGGTTACCGAAGCACTCAACAACTTATAGAATATCTTTATTGAAATGTTTGTAACTATGAAATCTTGTGGTCTATATTTATATCGATGCTAGCTTTAAACCTATATATCTCACCAACCTTTGTGTTGATTGTTTAAGCATGTTTATTCTCAGGTCCTTAAGAAAGTCTTTCGCTGTCGCATTATCTGAGCAAGCTTTGCATGGAGTCTCATGCTTTTGTTTAAAAGAGGGTTGTATTCAATAAAACTTTGGTCATGTACTATATTCGGCTGTTATATCACCTTTGTAATATTTGAAAATCGATGTATCATGGGGATTATTTTGTAAATAATCGCCCATATGTTTAAAACTCGTATTATGTATAATAATGGTGTGCTTTTTATGAAACGAATGCAATATTTTCTAAAATGTAACATATAGAGGTCAATTACCTCGCTATGGGACCAATGAATAACGTACTGCTTTTATAGTAATATGGACGGGTCGTTTCAACGGGTCACTTAAGTATTGAAATATTCAATAGGCCGTGTATGTTTGATTATTCGTTGTTATGCGATAAAAGTTGTTATTTAATATTTATATTATTAATTACATCTCTAATATTTAATATATTTAATTATTTAAAATCTACTTTTACTCTAAGATACTTCTTAAATAGAAAATATAAATATATAAATCCTTTAAGGCTTAAAAGATTTTCTCCTAAAACATTTCTTTTCATGATTCTAGATCAAATGATTACTCGATCCAAGAAACCGGTCTTACAAAGAACGTTGTCAAATCCTGATATATTATTTTAACTTTCTAAGGATTCGAAAATAGTTAAGAAATTAGATTTCCAAGAAGGAACTACTTCTAGTGATGATTTGTTATCTAGCCCTCCATCTAGTCCTGATTCTAATTTGGGATGTCTTTTTGGTTCAGAAATTGAAATGACTGATTCAATGGAAGCATTAATGAAAGCTGGTCCGGAAGGATTAGGTCATGCTATTACTCAGCCCGAAATTAAAGAGAATTTTGATATTAAGGGTCCTATTTTTCATTTGCTAAAAGATAATCAATTTAGGGGTACGGAGAAGGAAGATGCTAATGCCCACATTTAGAATTTTAAAGATATCTGTAATCTGTTTAACATTAATAATGTGGAGAGTAATATTATTTATCTTCGTCTCTTCCCATGGTCACTAAAGGATGAAGCTAGGGAATGGTTGAACTCGTTACCTGAAAGAGATATTACTAGTTGGGATACAATGGTTGAGAAGTTTCTCACTCGATTCTTTCCTGCGTCTAAAATTGTCACCCTTCAAACTGAAATTGCTAATTTTCGTTAGAAAACTAACGAGTCTCTTTATTCTGCGTGGGTTCGATTTGGTCAAATGCTTAGAGGTTGTCCGCAACATGGTTTGGATAAGTTTAAAAAGGTAACTACTTTCTATAAGGGTTGTGATATTGCTACAAGAAGAGAAATTGATACATCTGCTGGAGGAAACATTATGAGCAAAACTGCCGAAGAAGCCGAAACTCTTATTAACAAGTTGGTTGCTCATTCCCATGAATGGCACCAAGACTTAGATATTTCTCATTCGGTGAAATCTGTTAGTTATGATTCTGAAGATATGGTTAAAGCTATGAATGTACAATTGGGTAATTTAGGAAGGCAGATTGAAAAGCTTACTAAGGAAATGCATATGATTAAGGTAGGTTGTGAAAAATGCCAAGGTCCTCATGCTACTAAATATTGTGTTGCTAGTCTTACCATGGAGGAAGTCGAGAATGTTTCGTATGTTAATCAATTTCAAGGAAACCCAAATTATCGAAATAATTATAGTACGCCTTATCCTGCTAATAATAATAAAAACCCACTTGGTTTCTTTCCTGTTAGAGCACCCTTCATTCCAAATTCTTCTAATGCTCAAAAATCTAATCTTGAAGAAAGCATCCTCACTTTTATCAAATATCAAAATGAAGCTAATGATAACATAAAAGCTCAACTTTCCTAAGTACAAAATAATCATCAAGCGTCCATTCAAAACTTAGAACGCAATGTTACTAAGTTATTCAAACTTGTCGAGGGAAAAGTTCCAGTTGAATCTGAAGTTTCTAAGGAAGTTCGTTTTGAAAAGGAAAATGCGGTTACTTTTATTAATATAGATGATAGTGATGACAGTGAAGGTTCTAATGATTCTGAATATGATTTTGACAAGGGGCCTAGGGAAAATGATCCTGAATATAATAGGTTTTGGGAAACTGTTAAGGGAATATCTGAAAGAGAACATCTTGGAAGAAAAGTAGTCCGTAAATATGTAGCCTCTAGAGGAGCTGATATAATGTGGGAATATGAATTGACTGAGGAGGAATTTTCCAAAGAGGTAGAAGAAATGAATGGTGGATATACTGATTCGGATGAAGAAGATGTTGCTACTAAAACCAAATCAATTAAGGAAGAGGATACTATTTTAGATGAATATGTGGACAAAGTAGTTGAAGCAACCACTCGCAAGATAGATAATGAAGCCGAAGAAGTCACAAAGTTCGCTGAATCATTAGAAGGAAATAAGCGTTGGGTATTTATTCTGCCACGTAATGAAATTCAGGATGATAATCTGGTTAAGGAAAAAGAATTTGTTAGTGAAGTACCATTAAAGCCAATTGAAATCTCAATCTCTGACTTTCCGATAGTTCGTGCTAATTCTGGAGAATTTCATATCCCTTGTGAAATTAATGGTTCCACATCTGTTCGTGCGTTAGCTGATAGTGGGTCTAGTGTGAATATTATGCCTTTTAGTATGTTTGAGCGATTGAAGTTAAACACGCTAGAACCTATTGATGGGATTGTTTATTTTGGTACTCAAAGTTTATGTCGTCCAAGGGGTATTGTGAAAAATGTTGAAGTTAACATAGGGTCAACTAAATTTCTTATTCATTTCCTTGTTATGGACAAGGTGGAACATAAAATCACACCTATTCTTTTGGGAACACCATTTCTGTCCATATCCAAAGCCATCATCAATTATGTCAGTAATACTATTATTATTCATCAAGGACATCATAGTGAAACCCTGCCTATAACTTCAAAATCAGGTTTGAAAAGGAAGTTGAATGAGTATGAAAAAAGTAAGTGTGAAGAGAATAAGCCTAAGGAGTAATTCCGTGAGAAGAAAAGAGACGCGCAAACGACTCTATAATCAAAACTACCTATCTCTATATGTTTGTTTATTAGGACTATATTATGTCCAAGTGTTTTAATTTTTTTATTACTTTATTATGAATGTAAGAGTAATATAGCTCCTAAGTGTTTAAATGTTTAAGTGATGAAGAATTATTAATAAAATATTATGTTCGTATTATGTTTGTGTTATTTAATATTCTTGTTGATAGGTCAGATCATGTTGAGATTGAGAGCAATGATAAGATAAAGAGAGATTCGGTATGTAAGCATGAGACTCGATATTAGAGAGAATCGGTACAATTACATTCCACAGCTTCTAGAACTCGGTTACAATGCAATGGCTATCTAATTAGGACTACTTCGGTTCCTTATATAGCCCTCTTCTAAGGAACCTTCAATTAAGCTTATTTCACATTAACACTATACAACTTCGGGGTCTTAACAATCTCCCCCTTAGTGTTAAATGTGAACTTTACAACATAATCCTATCTTGTAATCTTGAGAGGTCCAAACGTTAGTTTCCATCATGTGCCATCTGGTTTTGAAACTTCTACTTGATTTTCTGAAATTCGCTTAGAAGGTTTCCAGACACCCCACTTTTTTCTTGGATCTCCCTCATATAATGGATATTCATCCATTTCCTTGAAATATCTTCTCTTTCTCTGTCCACGAAGTATCTCAAACTGTCTTGTACGAACCCGGAGTTTCAGATGATCTCTTATATGCTTTATGAATTATCCAAGACCCATTATCATGTCAATGTCATGGAACTTGCTTTGATGAATCTTAAGATACTTCAGTGCTGCCTTAAGTGTTCCATCTGAATGTTTGTTTAGCTCTTCAGTACGAATGAACACCTTTTATTTTTGAGAATTTACAAAAACAAACCCTTCGGGTTCGAATTGCATTTGAAACATCCTCATATCCTTCAGTCCCTCTGTAAATTGATTCGGACACGTAATTCGAATCTTTTTCCTTTTTGCTTCGAGACCTATTTGAAAGTCTTTACGTCTCATCAGTTCTATTGTCTCCATCATGTATCTTTTCACAGCTTCCAAAGCTTGAGCCTTAGCAAAAGGTCGTATGGTGATGATACTGAGGTAGTTGTAGATGTGAATGATGTCAAGCATATCTAGATTATGAAAATCTATTTCAGTGAACTTGTACTCTTTCTCATCTTCTCTGATAACGTGGAACTGACTGATGACGTCTTTCTTTTCGCTTATCTCTACTCCGACTCGAGTAATATTCAACACTTCTGAAATACGATATTTTCTTTGAAACCACAAATCATCTTCATCTTTGTTGATATGTTTCCTCCACATAAACTCATACCAATTCCTTTCACTTGCTGGAAGCAATCGTGAACCTATATAAGTAAACCTTTTACTCCTTGGTAATTCATTGATGCGGAAGATCTTGTAAGCATTTTCTTCGATGAATGTGTTTCGTAACTTTATAAAATCATGTTCTACTCCCAACAATAATCTTTGCTCCTGATTCTTAAAGAATATTCCATGATTGTATTTGAATCTGGAATTCACTGTTTCACTTGATGTAGATGTACCAGAAGTTGATCTTTCATTAGCATTTGTTGGATTTGAACTCGATGAGGGTGTTGAATTTGATGAATGACCAGTAGGATTTGTTGCATCATTATTTGGAACATCATCATCTTCAATATGATCAAAGATCTCATCTTCACTTGGATTAACATAAAGATTGTCTTCATCGTCATCAGAAGAATCCATTTCATCATCACTTTCTATTACTGGTTCAGGATTCTCTTCATCTACAATCTCTACATCTTCCGGAATTGAAGATACTGATGATAACTTGCTTAGAATGACAAATCCATCGTCATCCGTCTCTTCAAGATAGAAATCACTCAAGTTTAAATCCTCATCTACCAGTCCACTATCAGCCTCATTATGAACAATTGGAATTATAACTTGCTCAGGCTCCTTATCATCAATTTCATCATGTGTAGTAACCATTTCTGATTCCATCTGAACTTGTTGAGCTTGTGAAGCTGATGAAGACCATACACCACCACCCTTAGTTGAAATATTTACTGTTAGATATTCTCCATCTACTCCTATCTCCCCCTCATGGCTATTCTGAGGATCAGAATCATCATGTTCATCATCACGGTGAGGACTCAACGGAGAAGAGCAGGAATTAAGTGGATATCGAACACGAGCACGAAACAATGCTTGAAGCGAAGTGCATTGAAGAACATCTAGATTGACTCTAGAAAACATACGACTGAAATATTCTTGCTCTAAAGCATCATAGAAATGTGGTAAATGAGAAGGTGATGGTGGAAAAGTAACAATAGGAACACCAGCAGCAGCAACTGTTGAAGGCGATGTTGGTGGAAGTGTTTGAGTTGCCGTGAGGGCAGGTAAGGATGATTGTACGGTATTATTCTTATATGTAGGGCTATACATACTACTAGTCAGATTCCTGATATCCCCTTCTGATGGAGGTTGGGTAACAACCGGAGTTGTCACCGGCGAAGTTTCTTTCGAAGCATCCGCCCCCATGACTTTGGTCTCATGGGACTCTGACAAAGTAGTAGGACTACCCGTCGGTTTAGTTCTCGCAGAGATATTGCTATCCCCGACTCCTGAAATCATTGATATACCATGAGGTGGCACATCTCTTTCAGTTAAAGACTCTTCCTCCAGACCCTGAGATTCAGAATCCGGAAGAGAAGTGGTTTGAACCAATGGATCACTTTCATGAACTAAGGGAACAGTCTGCTGGAAGTCTGATAAATATCCCGAAGGATTGTCATGTTGACTCGTTTCCATGGAACGCGGCAGATCTTCCTCATCAAGATAAGCCGGACCTCGTGACCCTGTTGTACGTTGAGGTACAGGAGGATTTCCAGCCGATACGCAGGGTTGCCTTTTCAAGATTTTTCAGCTCCCCTTCGGCCGTTCTGGACTTCAATGATTGAGTTTCCTCAATCGATTGAGTCAATGCAGACTTTACTGCAGAGGAAGACTTTACTTCCTTAGATGCCGAAGCACCTTGCTTTGTAGGATTTATTATTAAGTCCTGTTTAGATTGGATGGGCTTAGTGGTCTTTTTACCATCTGTGCGTTTAGATCTCTTGCCTACCGAAGCTTACGCTTCATTTAGCGTAGGGCTTACTGTTATTCTTGGATGTGATACGGAGATAGGTGAGGGTGACCTAATTGGCTCTTGGTCTTGATCCGTATCACCAATGGTTGGAGTAACTGTTTGGCGGACGATGGGTGTCGAAGTCCTAGATCTAGTTACTCGTTGGGTTGGCTGAGTCTGAATCATCTCATCAGGCATGTATCGAGTTCTCTTAGGAGAATGTTCAGGAGATGATTCAGATGCTGTTGCTGAAGTGTCACTGCTTACTTCGGGTGTTGTGGAAAGGGTTGGTTCAATCCTAGTTGGACTAGGTTCCCTGATCCTCACGGGTTGAGCTTGGTGTGCTACCCTAGATCGTTTGAGGTTCACCCTAAGTGGAGGATTAGCTGGCCCGAACGTCTTGGGGTTCAGCTATCCTCACTAGCCAATTTGGAATTGGTGCAGTGAATTGATTAGCAGACACCATAGGGGTGTTCATCTTCAGCTCTCCAAACCTTTTCATCTGTAATCCATGTGTACCTGGTACAAATATATTTGCATTTCTGCAAGCATTTATAGCATCATGGATAAAGATACAGAAAAACCTTTCGCAAGGGATGTATGAACCCCTTGGCTTATCAACTTGAGCTTGAACCAGATCCCATAAAAGCTCAGCATAGTCAGGAGCCTCTACTCTTATGAAAGAGTAGAATACTTTCTGCATTGGCACAGTCAAGCTATCAGATCCACTCCTTGTCATCAGCAAGCATCTGTTGATGATTGAGAAGATCACATACCACCTTGAGTGCAGATATTTCTTCTAAAACTTAGCTGGTGGAACGTTGGTAGCTCCAACATAACCAAGATCAAAGACAGAAGTCATCATTTGCTGAGTAGCAGGAAAAGCAGGAGCATTCTGTACAAGAGGAAGTCTGAAGACCCTTCTGAAATCAGCTTTAGTGAAACTCCTCCTCCCTTGAACTCCTCTTAGTTAAAATTCAAAACGAGCTTGTGTTCCCTCTGGATTTTCAGTAGTAGGTTGTGTAGCTTCCACAAACCTAATTGTTCTGTTAAGTAACTCTAGATCTGTTACAGCTACACTGGCAGTAGTATTGAGAGCAGGCCACAGTGTGTGCCTCTCTAGAATTGCTGTCCAGTAGTTGCAGGGTATGCTGGTTTCAGAGTTGATGAAGTGATTGTTCGCCATTTAGCTGTATAAATAAGAAATAGAAGACCATAAGATATTTAACAAAAAGCATATATCTCTATTCTTATTTGCCTTTGAAATCCTTTTTATATTTTTTAAATTTTAAGATTTTTATGATTTTTCAAGAATATAAAATTCTTTTATTCTCAAATATGAACAAATAATTGACAACCATGACATTCATATGATATTCATCTTAGTACAAAATCATCATGCAAAGTCAATTATATAACACAAGGACTCAGAACAACACTTAGTCAATTTTTAAACACATTTCAAGCAGATTCGGTAGTTATGAAAACTTTAGATTCTGTAACCAAATAAGCTTGAGTTTTCATATCAGAAAGATATAGAATAAACATGTTAAGTGTTTGAAGATAAAAATCAGAAAATTTCAAGGTACCAAATTTCAGACTCGGTATCAAGAAAGAAAACCAGATTTGGTATCTTCAACAATTAACAGAAAGTCACTCAAACATGCATATTCTATCATATATCAAGTAATATCATAACCATGATCGATTAACCATTCAATTACAAGTATATTAACATGTTAATTGTATGAACAAACTCGGTATCAGGATAAGAACACATTCGGTAGATACAGAATTCATCAAATAAGCAATTAAACATGTAATCAGACTCGGTCAAATAATAGATCAGTCAATTTAACTCAGATTAGACAAGATTTCATGTTGATTTTCCAAATCAATTGAGTTTAATCAAAGATTAATTGAAATCGACTCAGACTCGGTATAATCAACAAGATTTCAAAAATTAAAGGTCATAATCCAGTTATTTTGATCTTTTCTGGTTGATAAAAACTTAATTATCTCAGATATACAATTATATATCTTAAACATTGATTAAAATGAACAATTACCAAGAATTTGAAGAAACAGAATGACGGACTCGGTAGAATTAGGCAGATTCGGTATAATCAACAGACTCGGTAGGTGATTAATAACAGTAAGAGAGTAATGTTTGACTTTGACTCTCCTTTTATAGATACCGAAAGTAAAATACCGAATGGGCTTTAAAGAATGGGCCTAAAATACCGAATACAGTCCAATTTTTCAAAACTTTAACAATTTAACTCCAAATTTTGACAAATTGATTTTTCCTCTTGAAATTCATTTCAATCTTTTCATGAAAAACAATTCTGAGACAATTTCTGAAAACTTTGAACTTACCGAATCTGTACTGTTGGTTTTCAGATTCGGTAAAATGCTAAAAATAGCATTTATTCAGTAAAATTTAAATATTTTTGGATTTTACCTTTTCCAATTTTTATGAATTTTTCAAAATAAGATTTGTACTTAAAAGAACTTTGAATTTTATACAAAATACAAATCTTCAGTAATACCAATTGTTGACACGGGTTGCATATTGAGATGTATACAAGCCATAGTGAATTATTTCAGATAAAAACAAAAAAATTTTGAATTCACTTTTGAAAAACAATATTTTTGAATTATTTTCTCATTTTCTCCCGTTTTCTCCCCCTCAAAATGTGATATACAAGAAAGTAAATCAGCATTTTGATTATATTCCCAAGAAAATGAATTAACTCTCCCTTGAAATAGGATATCAATGAGTTACCTCCCCCTTGCGTAACCATTGAACAAATATATCTAGGAAGTTATCATTAATCTAAAGGCAGTCCCTTAAAGAAAAATTATCTAAAGCACTGAAACTTAGTGGCTCCCCTAGAAAGTATCTACTCCCCCTAAACACAAGATCCCAAAAATAAGTTCCAACAGATCTAAGTAATTTAGCCTAAGTTCATCTAAAGGTTTAGTGAACATGTCAGCTAATTGCACTTTAGTAGGCACAAAGTATAACTCTATATCCCCTTTCTCTACATGGACCTTAATGAAATGATAACGAATATCTATGTGTTTAGTTTTAGAATGCTAAACCGGGTTGCTTGTTATTGCAATAGCACTTTGTGAATCACAATAGATCAGGGTCTTAGAAATCTTAAAGCCATAGTCTAAGAGTTGAGTTTGCATCCACAAAACTTGTGAACAACAGTGAGCAGCAGCAATGTACTCAGACTCAGCTGTTGATAAAGACACACAGTTCTGCTTTTTGGATGACCAACCAACTAGCCTATTCCCCAACATCTGAATTGATCCAGATGTGCTCTTTCTATCAACATGGCAACCACCATGATCCGCATCAGTAAAAGCAGTGAGATTGAAATCGGATCCATGAGGATACCAGATCCCAAGGTTAGGTGTACCTTTAAGGTATTGAAAAATCCTAACAACCGCTTTGGAGTGAGATTTCTTAGGGTTGGACTGAAAGCGGGCACAGACAGTTACATCAAGTGTAATGTCTGGTCGACTCGCAGTCAGATACATTAAAGAACCAACCATGCTTCGATAAAGCGTAATATCAAAGGGTTCCCCATTAGTATCAGCATCCAGTAAAGTCCTCATTGGGGTTGTCATTAGTTTTAAAACAGTCATTTTAAAACGTTTTAGCATATCATTGATATACTTTGTTTGACTGATAAAAATCCCATTTGGTAATTGTTTTACTTGTAACCCCAAGAAGAAAGTTAACTGGTCAAGCATGCTCATTTCGAATTTGTTGGCCATAAGGTCACCAAATTCTTTGCATAAGGTCGGGGACGTGGAACCAAAAATAATATTATCAACGTAAATTTGAACCAAGAGAATGTGACCGTGGTTTTTACGGATGAATAACGTTGTATCAATCGTTCCACGAGAGAAGCCATTGTCCAGCAAATACTTTGTTAAGGTCTCGTACCATGCACGCGGTGCTTGCTTCAGACCGTATAAAGCTTTCTCCAAGTAGTAAACGTGGTTTGGATGAATGGGATCGACAAAGCCTTCTGGTTGATCAACATAGACTTCCTCTTGAAGATAACCATTCAGAAAAGCAGTTTTGACATCCATTTGAAACACCGTAAACTTCATATGAGATGCAAATGCAAGGAAAAGACGAATTGCCTCAATCCTAGCAACCGGAGCAAACGTTTCGTCATAATCAATGCCCTCTTGTTGTCGATATCCTTTGGCCACAAGACGTGCCTTATTTCGAACCACAATTCCATCAGAATCCTTCTTGTTCTTGAAAATCCACTTAACCCCTATTGGTCGTTGACCCGTTGGTCTTGGAACTAATCGACATACTTTCAATCGTTCAAATTGATTGATCTCGTCTTGCATTGCAACTACCCAGTATGGATCTAGTAAAGCTTGAGCAACCGTTGTTGGTTCAATCTTACTAAGAAAGGCTGTGAATAGACACATATTCTGAGTAGCCCTTCGAGTTGAAACTGGAGCAGATGCGTCACCAATAATAAGATCTATTGGATGACTTTTAGTCCATCGGGTGTGTGGAAGAGATTATACATCAATTGTATCCATCAAAACATCAACCGTTGTTGACGTTGAGCCTTGATCTGCTTGATCTGATGTAACAGTATCTAATGAATTCAATAGAGTATCTGGAGAAACAGCTGGAGTTGTATCAAATGATGAATCTTGATCTTGTTCAAGATTATCAATAACAGGAGTTTGGAGGGAGGATGAAGAAGCAACAGGTGAATCAGTTGGTGTTGAATCTTCATCAAAAAGACTTTGAAGAGTCTTCACAGTAGTTGACTGTGATGGTGTAACCGGTACGACTTGAACATTTGAATCCCGTTGAGGAGTATAAAGACTATCAAACAAGATATCCAGTTCCTCTGATGTAACCGTAGGAACACCCTTCTTCGAGAAAATTGAGTTTTGTGCGGAAGAAGTAGTAGCCAGGTTAGGATCGGGTTTTGAACTGAGTTGTTCAAAAGCCATTCCCGAAAATTCATCGAACTTGATGTTAATGCTCTCTTTAATCATCTTTGTCCGCTTATAATAAACACGATAAGCAACTTTGTTCGAGGAATAACCAAGAAATATGGCTTGATCGCCATGAGGATCAAACTTTCTGGGGCTGTCAAAATCGTTAAGCACATAGCATATAAAACCAAAAACACGGAAATATTTGACATTCGGGCGTCTACCATATAATAACTCATATGGAGTTTTATCAAAACGTTTGTTTACAATACAACGATTTTGGGTATAGCATGCAGTTGAAATGGCCTCCCCCCACATTTTTGGAGGTAATTTGGAGTATGCAAGCATCGTTCGTGCTGCTTCGCACAACGTACGATTACGTCGTTCGACTACTCCATTTTGTTGGGGGGTCCGAGCAGCAGAGAACTGATGTTCAATGCCTTGGTCTTTCAAATAACTATCAAGCGGGTCATTCTTAAATTCCATCCCATTATCAGTTCTGATGCTCTTAACATGTTTGTTAAAAGAGCGTTGAATCTTTTTAATGAATTCAATGATAATGGTGGGGGTTTCTGACTTAGTTCGCAAAAGAAAAATCCATGTAAACCGGGTATAGTCATCAACAATGACAAGCACATGTTTCTTGCCACCGAGGCTAGAAATACGCATGGGTCCACATAAGTCCATATGCAATAATTGCAAAGACGATGAAGTACTGGGGTTTTGCTTAAGCGGATGATTAGTCCGTTTCAGCTTACCTATCGCACATGATGGACACACATGATGCTTATCATATTGAAAGGTTGGAATACCATCAACTAAATCTTTAGAGAATAATCGATTGATACCCTTGTAATTCAGGTGTGACATCCGATGATGCCATAACCATGAATTTTCTTTGGTAGAACGAGTGGCCAAACACATGGTTGCATGTGATGGTGCATCATTGAGGTCAATAGTATATAGTGAAGCACAACGTTTACCAACAAGAAGATGATTCCCTTCGGTGGATTGCACCGAGCATTGTCGATGTTCAAACAAAACTTTGAGATCTCCATCGCAGAATTGGCTCATACTAAATAAACTGCACCCCAAACCCTCAACATATGAAACCCGTTTGATTGTTATGCCATTTTGCACAAAATCTCCGTAACCCGTTATTGCTGCAATCTCATCATTTCCGAATGTAACCGTTCCTAGGAATTCGTCAATGAAGTTGACAAGCAAGGATTTATCGCCCGTCATGTGTCGAGAACAACCGGAATTGATATACCAAACACAGACGTCGAAACCCTGAAAATGTAAATTCCCTAGAGTTTAGGTACCCAAAGTTTCTTGGGTCCTTTTCGGTTAGTACCAGCAATAAACTTTTGATTAACAACAAACTTTGGATCAATGATGAAATAATCACGTAAAGCATCATGCAGTTTAGACAATAAAGCATCATTTAAAACCACATTACATGAAGCATCATACACAATATCAATCTTTACATCGTTATCAGAAGTCTTAATGTTAGGACCCCGAAGTTGTATATTGTTAATGTGAAATAAGCTTAATTGAAGGTTCCTTAGAAGAGGGCTATATAAGGAACCTAAGTAGTCCTAATTAGATAGCCATTGCATTGTAACTGAGTTCTAGAAGTTGTGGAATGTAATTGTACTGATTCTCTCTAATACCGAGTCTCATGCTTACATACCGAATCTCTCTTTATCTTATCATTTCTCTCAATCTCAACATGATCCGACCTATCATTTGGTATCAGAGCTTCCAAGAAGTGATTCTACATCACTATATCAATCCAGAGATTGTAGATTACAGAATTTGAATACTCTCGGTATTTTGAATCACATTCGGTATTATCGAATTTGATAATCTGACGTTCAGATTCTTGTGATACGTTCAGCGAAGGTGCATTAGGTATTTTAGAAAGAGTTTCGATCATCATTACAGCTTTTTAACTTCAATTATGGAGAATCAAGTTGATTTTTAGAGTTTGTGGCTAAAACTCTCGGTATTGCTTAATTCAAGCTTGATTCTGGATTTTTGTGAAGATTTAAGGTTTCAGTTGTGTTCGTGAGGTGTTAAATCACATTTCTGACGGTTCAATTTCTTCAATTCATCAAGTTTTGAAGATTTGATCAATACTCGGTATCGTAACTGTCATACCGAGTCTGCTTCATTACTTAAATTCATCTTAAGTGTTGTAGATTGTGGTGTGATTATGATTCTATCACATTCGGTTTGATTATACGCAGCTACTTGGTGTGATTTGAGAAAGGATTCTATCATATTTCTAAGTTTTAAACTTAGACTCGGTATTGTCAACTGCTACAGTTGACATTCGGTATCCTATACATTCGGTATCTTTGATATTTTGTGTGATACTAACGTGTTTCCTTGTGCAGCAAGGTTACAGAATCTAATTCAAAAGGATTGAATTGAGTTTGAACTTCAAATTCATACAGAATCTGACTACCGAATCAAATACATAATCTGAGTTTCTGTATCACTTAATCCATTGTTTTAAGTGGTTACATGCTACAATTATTGTGCTTACCGAATCTATACTGAATCTGGGTGTGTCTCTTGTATTTCTGATCAGTTTCTTTTACAGAATCTGATATACAGAATCTTTACCGAATCTGCTACAGTACCGAATCTACTACAGTACCGAATCTGACACAGAATCTGACATTCTAATCAGATTGTTGTGATTTTTCATCTTAGATTTGTGTAATACAGAATCTTTACCTAATCTACCTCATTTTCAAGATGTATACTCAAGATACTTTGATCATTGGATCAGATTCCCGTCCTCCAGTGTTGTTTGATGGAAAGTACACTCAGTTGCTTCACCGTATCACTCAGTACATAGACTATAAGGGTGAGAAAGCAAAGTACATTTGGGCTTCTCTGAGAGATGGTCCAGTTGTTGATTATCATCCGGATACTGGTATGCCAATTCCAGTCTATGAACTTTCTGGTGATAAGCGTGAGAGAGCTCAGGGTGACATAGAGGCAAAGAATATTGTTATGCAAGCTATCCCGTATGAATTGTTTGAAAATGTTGATAGCAACACAACAGCAAAAGATATATGGGATGAGATCAAACGACAGCAAGAAGGTTATGACATGTCAGACGTTACTAAATTGAATAAGGCTCTGGGATTCTATGAAGATTTCAAGCAGGAAACTGATGAACCACTCAAGGATACCTATCGTCATTTCAATGGTGTTCTCAATGAGTTGAAAAGGTGCAAGATCATAAAAGTAAATGCTGAAGTCAACATGAAGTTTCTTAAAAAGCTCAATGCTGATTGGCTTCCTTATGGAACCATTGTTCGATCTACTAAAGAGATTGACAAGTTGACTATTCATGAGCTTGTTGGAGTTCTTATGCATTACCAACCTGAAGTGTCTAAACTTCAAGAAGGAAGGAAAGAGTCTTCTCTGGGCGATCCACTTGCCCTAATTGCCAAAAAGAAGAGCAAATCGTTGACGTCTTCCAAAAGCTTGTCCAAGAAAGTGCTTGTAGAAGAATCAACTGATTCAGAAGATTTGAATCTTTCTGATGTTGATGATTCTCACCTTGAATTAGTCAAGATGGTAGCATTGTTCACAAAAGCCTTGAACAAACACAAGTTTAAAGGCAAATCAAGCAATCAACGCAAAAACTCGTCATCTTCCTCGTACTACAAGAAAGCTGATCAATCTAAACAACAACGTGCTGATGATTCCAAGAAGGAAGATTCAATTTGTTTCAATTGTGGCAAAGCTGGTCATTACTCTCGTGAGTGCAAGATGCCTAAGAAGAAGGACGCAGCTTACTACAAGAAGAAAATGTTGATGGCTAAGATTGTGGAAACTGGGGGAGAGCTAAAACCGGTTGATGATACTTGGTTTAACTGGACTGACGATTCAGATTCAGAGGTGGAACATGCAAATGTTTGCAAGGTGACAAAGCTCATCAAAGCTAAGGAAGCAATGGAGAATTCTGACTCAACATCCGATGATGATGAGGTACAATCAACTGAAATCTCACCTGATTTTATAAAAATGAAAAATGACTTGATGAAGAATCTGGTCTCAATGTCAAAAGAAGTCAAAGGCTTAAATTCTGAAAACAAAGTTTTAAAAGATAAAATCAAAATGAATGAGACCAACCCTTCCTCATCCAAATTGCAAACGGATGTGCAACAATTGACTCTCCAACTCAACTCTACGGAAACTGAGTTGGAAGATCTAAAAAAGACAATTCATCCAATTAAAGTTGAAAGAACTGATTATCATTTAAAATCGGAATGACTTGCAGAAAAAGTTCAACTTTTAGAAAAAGATCTTTCTGATTTGAAAAACCAACATGAACCCACACTTTCAAAACTAAACAAGAAAATCGTTCATTTGGAAAACACCATAATTGAAAAGAATACTGAAATTTCTTTATTGTCAAAAGAATCTTTTCAAATGAAAGCTCAACTTTCTCGATATGAGGAAAAACTCTATCGAACAGAGCAATCCAAAGCTATCATGGATATGGAACTTTCAAAACAAACGATTTTCATGAATAGACCAAAAACGATTCATGGTGAAAAGTGGGGGTTGGGTTACGAAGATCCGAAAATTTTGGAAGATGCTTCCAAAAAGATTCCAGGATTATATCATTCTGATTATTTTCAAGCCGGTTTACCATCGCATTTTGTACATGCTTCTGATGCTGATTTTGATGATATTATTGTAAATCGTAAATCTAGGAAATACCATCAAATTAGCTTAATGTATGAAAAAATCAATGCTAAGATAGGTAAATCGAATCCTGATTTCTTGAAAAATCTTGTTGAAACTAAAAAAAACATGCAACGTGAAGATTATGTGTCTAAGCGTAGACTGGTTTATATCCCAACACTCATGCTAGAGAAATACATTTTAATGCTTGAGAATGAAGTGTTTAACAAACCTAGTTCTAGCATTACTGCAATAGATGAGGTGTTTGATGAACCAATTTTTGATGTGAAACCAATTCTACCAACTTTACCTGCATGTCCAGATGATGTTTTCCGTGAAGACCTAGCACATGAAATAACTGTCTTCTTTGAGACAGATTCTCTATGTCAAAATTCTTTAGATGAAAAAGTAGAACCTCAGGATGAACCGAACATTGAACCTTTGATAGATTTTGAAAGTCAACTTGATCCTTTGCATGATTATTACTTGCATTTGCCTGCTGTACTAGTAATTTGAATCGTATAGTAGCTCAACTTGAACAGGAGAATATTGACTTGCAACTTAAGTGCCAATCATTAGAACAAATGCTTGCTTTGTGTGATAAATTGCCTTCACTGCCTAAGAAAGAATGTACTTATGCTTTTAAGGAGGGTGAAGTGATAGTTTCTGCTGAAGAATTATGTCTTGAGATTAAAAGCTTAAAACAAAAGATAATTCAAATAAAACAGGCTAACACACTTAAGCAAACGTCTAATGTTGCAACCAATGTGCTTGAATGTACTGGTGAGATTACTAAGAAGGGGAAGGGAACAACAACATCTAAGGATGTAAAACCCATTACTATTCTTAAAAATCCTCTACGTTCTCAATTTGGCAATCATGGTTCGAAAGTTGTTTCTACAACTCAGTATATTGTTAAAAAGGTTCATTCTCCAAATGGTTCTGTGTTAACTGAAAAGATTCCTATGATTCCTATGACAAAAACTTCAAAAGCGAGTCTTTTAAAGAAATCAGTTAAGTCCACAACACGCACAAGTTCTAAACCTGATTTAAGTGAGTATGATGCAAAAGAACGTACAATCAAATTGGAAATTCTGCAAAATCAGTCATCTCATGTGTCAAATGAAAAGTTTGGACGTCTAACTAACAAAGGTATTTCTCGTGTCACAGGTCATAATCCAAACTTGAATTACAAATCTGTATGGGTTCCTAAGTCCACGACTAAGAAAGTAGCAACCAAACCAAAGTAATCTTCTAGTCGACCTAGGAAATCATCTCATGTTTTTCAATTTTCGTCTGTGAACAAAACATCTACTTGGAATAAATTGTGTGTTAAGTGATAGGTCAGATCATGTTGAGATTGAGAGAAATGATAAGATAAAGAGAGATTCTTTATGTAAGCATGAGACTCGGTATTAGAGAGAATCGGTACAATTACATTCCACAGCTTCTAGAACTCAGTTACAATGCAATGGCTATCTAATTAGGACTACTTAGGTTCCTTATATAGCCCTCTTCTAAGGAACCTTCAATTAAGCTTATTTCACATTAACACTATACAACTTCGGGGTCCTAACAATCTCCCCCTTAGTGTTAAATGTGAACTTTACAACATAATCCTATTTTGTAATCCTGAGAGGTCCAAACGTTAGTTTCCATCGTGTGCCATCTGGTTTTGAAACTTCTACTTGATTTTCTGAAATTTGCTTAGAAGGTTTCCAGACACCCCACGCTTTTCTTGGATCTCCCTCATATAATGGATATTCATCCATTTCCTTGAAATATCTTCTCTTTTCTATCCACGAAGTATCTCAAACTGTCTTGTACAAACTCGGAGTTTCAGACGATCTCTTATATGCTTTATGAATTCTCCAAGACCCATTATCATGTCAATGTCATGGAACTTGCTTTGATGAATCTTAAGATACTTCAGTGCAGCCTTAAGTGTTCCATCTGAATATTTGTTTAGCTCTTCAGTACGAATGAACACCTTTTCTTTTTGAGAATTTACAAAAACAAACCCTTTGGGTTCGAATTGCATTTGAAACATCCTCATATCCTTCAGTCCCTATGTAAATTGATTCGAACACGTAATTCGAATCTTTTTCCTTTTTGCTTCGAAACCTATTTGAAAGTCTTCACGTCTCATCAGTTCAATTGTCTCCATCATGTATCTTTTCACAGCTTCCAAAGCTTGAGCCTTAGCAAAAGGTCGTATGGTGATGATACTGAGGTAGTTGTAGATGTGAATGATGTCAAGCATATCTAGATTATGAAAATCTATTTTAGTGAGCTTGTACTCTTTCTCATCTTCTCTGATAACGTGGAACTGACTGATGACGTCATTCTTTTCGCTTATCTCTACTCCGACTCGAGTAATATTTAACACTTCTGAAATACGATATTTTCTTTGAAGCCACAAATCATCTTCATCTTTGTTGATATGTTTCCTCCACATAAACTCATACCAATTCCTTTCACTTGCTGGAAGCAATCGTGAACCTATATAAGTAAACCTTTTACTCCTTGGTAATTCATTGATGCGGAAGATCTTGTAAGCATTTTCTTCGATGAATGTGTTTCGTAACGTTATAAAATCATGTTCTACTCCCAACAATAATCTTTACTCCTGATTCTTAAAGAATATTCCATGATTGTATTTGAATATGGAATTCACTATTTCACTTGATGTAGATGAACCAGAAGTTGATCTTTCATTAGCATTTGTTGGATTTGAACTCGATGAGGGTGTTGAATTTGATGAATGACCAGTAGGATTTGTTGCATCATTATTTGGAACATCATCATCTTCAATATGATCAAAGATCTCTTCTTCATTTGAATTAACATAAAGATTGTCTTCATCGTCATCAGAAGAATCCATTTCATCATCACTTTCTATTACTAGTTCAGGATTCTCTTCATATACAATCTCTACATCTTCCGGAATTGAAGATACTGATGATAACTTGCTTAGAATGACAAATCCATCGTCATCCGTCTCTTCAAGATAGAAATCACTCAAGTTCAAATCCTCATCTACCAGTCCACTATCAGCCTCATTATGAACAATTGGAATTATAACTTGCTCAGGCTCCTTATCATCAATTTCATCATGTGTAGTAACCATTTCTGATTCCATCTGAACTTGTTGAGCTTGTGAAGCTGATGAAGACCTTACACCACCACCCTTAGTTGAAATATTTACCGTTAGATATTCTCCATCTACTCCTATCTCCCCCTCATGGCTATTCTGAGGATCAGAATCATCATGTTCATCATCACGGTGAGGACTCAACGGAGAAGAGCAGGAATTAAGTGGATGAACACGAGCACGAAACAATGCTTGAAGCGAAGTGCGTTGAAGAACATCTAGATTGACTCTAGAAAACATACGACTGAAATATTATTGCTCCAAAGCATCATAGTAATGTGGTAAACGAGAAGGTGATGGTGGAAAAGTAACAATAGGAACACCAGCAGCAGCAAATGTTGAAGGCGATGTTGGTGGAAGTGTTTGAGTTACCGTGAGGGCAGGTAAGGATGATTGTGCAGTATTATTCTTATATGTAGGGCTATACATACTACTAGTCAGATTCGTGATATCCCCTTCTGATGGAGGTTGGGTAACAACCGGAGTTGTCACCGGCGAAGTTTCTTTCGAAGCATCCACCTCCATGACTTTGGTCTCATGGGACTCTGACAAAGTAGCAGGACTACCCGTCGGTTTAGTTCTCGCAGAGATATTGCTATCTCTGACTCCTGAAATCATTGATATACCATGAGGTGGCACATCTCTTTCAGTTAAAGACTCTTCCTCCAGACCATGAGATTCAGAATCCGGAAGAGAAGTGGTTTGAACCAATGGATCACTTTCATGAACCAAGGGAACAGTCTGCTGGAAGTCTGATAAATATCCTGAAGGATTGTCATGTTGACTCGTTTCTATGGGACGCTGCAGATCTTCCTCATCAAGATAAGCCGGACCTCGAGACCCTGTTGTACGTTGAGGTACAGGAGGATTTCCAGCCGATACGCAGGGTGCCTTTTCAAGATTTTTTGGCTCCCCTTCGGCCATTCTGGACTTCAATGATTGAGTTTCCTCAATCGATTGAGTCAACGCAGACTTTACTGCAGAGGAAGACTTTACTTCCTTAGATGCCGAAGCACCTTGCTTTATAGGATTTATTATTAAATCCTGTTTAGATTGGATGGGCTTAGTGGTCTTTTTACCATCCGTGCGTTTAGATCTCTTGCCTACCGAAGCTTGCACTTCATTTAGCGTAGGGCTTAATGTTATTCTTGGATGTGATACGGAGATAGGTGAGAGTGACCTAATTGGCTCTTGGTCTTGATCCGTATCACCAATGGTTGGAGTAACTGTTTGGCGGACGATGGGTGTCGAAGTCCTAGATCTAGTTACTCGTTGGGTTGGCAGAGTCTGAATCATCTCATCAGGCATGTATCGAGTTCTCTTAGGAGAATGTTCAGGAGATGATTCAGATGCTGTTGTTGAAGTGTCACTGTTTACTTTGGGTGTTGTGGAAAGGGTTGGTTCAATCATAGTTGGACTAGGTTCCCTGATCCTCACGGGTTGAGCTTGGTGTGCTACCCTAGATCGTTTGAGGTTCACCCTAAGTGGAGGATTAGCTGGCCCGGGTGGTTGAACTTCAGGTTCCTCTACAACCTCTGGGGCTGGAACCACGGCAGGTTCAACTTGTTCTTGTTGTACCGGGTTCGGAAGAGGTATTCCTACAGCCTGAAAATAAGAACGCATACGAGCGTCTTGGGGTTCAGCTAGCCTCACTAGCCAATTTGGAATTGGCGCAGTGAATTGATTATCAGACACCATAGGGGTGTTCATCTTCAGCTCTCCAAACCTTTTCATCTGTAATCCATGTGTACCTGGTACAAATATATTTGCATTTCAGTAGTAGGTTGTGTAGCTTCCACAAACCTAATTGTTCTGTTAAATAACTCCAGATCTGTTACAGCTACACTAGCAGTAGTATTGAGAGCAGGCCACAGTGTGTGCCTCTCTAGAATTGCTGTCCAGTAGTTGCAGGGTATGCTGGTTTCAGAGTTGATGAAGTGATTGTTCGCCATTTAGCTGTATAAATAAGAAATTGAAGACCACAAGATATTTAACAAAAAACATATATCTCTATTCTTATTTGCCTTTGAAATCCTTTTTATATTTTTTAAATTTTAGATTTTTATGATTTTTCAAGAATATAAAAGTCTTTTATTCTCAAATATGAACAAATAATTGACAACCATGACATTCATATGATATTCATCTTAGTACAAAATCATCATGCAAAGTTAATTATATAACACAAGGACTGAGAACAACACTTAGTCAATTTTTAAACACATTTCAATCAGATTCGGTAGTTATGAAAACTTTAGATTCTGTAACCAAATAAGCTTGAGTTTTCATATCAGAAAGATATAGAATAAACATGTTAAGTGTTTGAAGATAAAAATCAGAAAATTTCAAGGTACCAAATTTCAGACTCGGTATCAAGAAAGAAAACCAGATTCGGTATCTTCAACAATTAACAGAAAGTCACTCAAACATGCATATTCTATCATATATCAAGTAATATCATAACCATGATCGATTAACCATTCAATTACAAGTATATTAACATGTTAATTGTATGAACAAACTCGGTATCAGGATAAGAACACATTCGGTAGATACAGAATTCATCAAATAAGCAATTAAACATGTAATCAGACTCGGTCAAATAATAGATCAGTCAATTTAACTCAGATTAGACAAGATTTCATGTTGATTTTCCAAATCAATTGAGTTTAATCAAAGATTAATTGAAATCGACTCAGACTCGGTATAATCAACAAGATTTCAAAAATTAAAGGTCATAATCCAGTTATTTTGATCTTTTCTGGTTGATAAAAACTTAATTATCTCAGATCTACAATTATATATCTTAAACATTGATTAAAATGAACAATTACCAAGAATTTGAAGAAACAGAATGACGGACTCGGTAGAATTAGGCAGATTCGGTATAATCAACAGACTCGGTAGGTGATTAATAACAGTAAGAGAGTAATGTTTGACTTTGACTCTCCTTTTATAGATACCGAAAGTAAAATACCGAATGGGCTTTAAAGAATGGGCCTAAAATACCGAATACAGTCCAATTTTTCAAAACTTTAACAATTTAACTCCAAATTTTGACAAATTGATTTTTCCTCTTGAAATCCATTTCAATCTTTTCATGAAAAACAATTCTGAGACAATTTCTGAAAACTTTGAACTTACCGAATCTGTACTGTTGGTTTTCAGATTCGGTAAAATGCTAAAAATAGCATTTATTCAGTAAAATTTAAATATTTTTGGATTTTATCTTTTCCAATTTTTATGAATTTTTCAAAATAAGATTTGTACTTAAAAGAACTTTGAATTTTATACAAAATATAAATCTTCAGTAATACCAATTATTGACACGGGTTGCATACTGAGATGTATACAAGCCATAGTGAATTATTTCAGATAAAAACAAAGAAAATTTGAATTCACTTTTGAAAAACAATATTTTTGAATTATTTTCTCATTTTCTCCCGTTTTCTCCCCCTCAAAATGTGATATACAAGAAAGTAAATCAGCATTTTAATTATATTCCCAAGAAAATGAATTAACTCCCCCTTGAAATAGGATATCAATGAGTTACCTCCCCCTTGCGTAACCATTGAACAAATATATCTAGGAAGTTACCATTAATCTAAAGGCAGCCCCTTAAAGAAAAATTATCTAAAGCACTGAAACTAAGTGGCTCCCCCTAGAAAGTATCTACTCCCCCTAAACACAAGATCCCAAAAATAAGTTTCAACAGATCTAAGGAATATCAAACACTATACTCTACCATGCCAATCTCTTTGATCAAGAAATTTAGCCTAAGTTCATCTAAAGGTTTAGTGAACATGTCAGCTAATTGCATTTTAGTAGGCACAAAGTATAACTCTATATCCCCTTTCTCTACATAGACCTTAATGAAATGATAACGAATATCTATGTGTTTAGTTTTAGAATGCTAAACCGGGTTGCTTGTTATTGCAATAGCACTTTGTGAATCACAATAGATCGGGGTCTTAGAAATCTTAAAGCCATAGTCCAAGAGTTGAGTTTGCATCCACAAAACTTGTGAACAACAGTGAGCAGCAGCAATGTACTCAGACTCAGCTGTTGATAAAGACACACAGTTCTGCTTTTTGGATGACCAACCAACTAGCCTATTCCCCAACATCTGAATTGATCCAGATGTGCTCTTTCTATCAACATGGCAACCACCATGATCCGCATCAGTATAAGCAGTGAGATTGAAATCGGATCCATGAGGATACCAGATCCCAAGGTTAGGTGTACCTTTAAGGTATTGAAAAATTCTAACAACCGCTTTGGAGTGAGATTTCTTAGGGTTGGACTGAAAGCGGGCACAGACAGTTACAGCAAGTGTAATGTCTGGTCGACTCGCAGTCAGATACATTAAAGAACCAACCATGCTTCGATAAAGCGTAATATCAAAGGGTTCCCCATTAGTATCAGCATCCAGTAAAGTCCTCATTGGGGTTGTCATTAGTTTTAAAGCAGTCATTTTAAAACGTTTTAGCATATCATTGATATACTTTGTTTGACTGATAAAAATCCCATTTGGTAATTGTTTTACTTGTAACCCCAAGAAGAAAGTTAACTGGTCAAGCATGCTCATTTCGAATTTGCTGGCCATAAGGTCACCAAATTTTTTGCATAAGGCCGGGGACGTGGAACCAAAAATAATATCATTAACGTAAATTTGAACCAAGAGAATGTGACCGTGGTTTTTACGGATGAATAACGTTGTATCAATCATTCCACGAGAGAAGCCATTGTCCAGCAAATACTTTGTTAAGGTCTCATACCATGCACGCGGTGCTTGCTTCAGACCGTATAAAGCTTTCTCCAGGTAGTAAACGTGGTTTGGATGAATGGGATCGACAAAGCCTTCTGGTTGATCAACATAGACTTCCTCTTGAAGATAACCATTCAGAAAAGCAGTTTTGACATCCATTTGAAACACCGTGAACTTCATATGAGAAGCAAATGCAAGGAAAAGACGAATTGCCTCAATCCTAGCAACCGGAGCAAACGTTTCGTCATAATCAATGCCCTCTTATTGTCGATATCCTTTGGCCACAAGACGTGCCTTATTTCGAACCACAATTCCATCAGAATCCTTTTTGTTATTGAAAATCCACTTAACCCCTATTGGTCGTTGACCCGTTGGTCTTGGAACTAATCGCCATACTTTCAATCGTTCAAATTGATTGATCTCGTCTTGCATTGCAACTACCCAGTATGGATCTAGTAAAGCTTGAGCAACCGTTTTTGGTTCAATCTTACTAAGAAAGGCTGTGAATAGACACATATTCTGAGTAGCCCTTCGAGTTGAAACTGGAGCAGATGCGTCACCAATAATAAGATCTGTTGGATGACTTTTAGTCCATCGGGTGTGTGGAAGAGATTGTACATCAATTGTATCCATCGGAACATCAACCGTTGTTGACGTTGAGCCTTGATCTGCTTGATCTGATGTAACAGTATTCAATAGAGTATCTGGAGAAACAGCTGGAGTTGTATCAAATGATGAATCTTGATCTTGTTCAAGATTATCAATAACAGGAGGTTGGAGGGAGGATGAAGAAGCAACAGGTGAATCAGTTGGTGTTGAATCTTCATCAAAAAGACTTTGAAGAGTCTCCACAGTAGTTGACTGTGATGGTGTAACCGGTACGGCTTGAACATTTGAATCCCGTTGAGGAGTATAAAGACTATCAAACAAGATATCCAGTTCCTCTGATGTAACCGTAGGAACACCCTTCTTCGAGAAAATTGAGTTTTGTGCGGAAGAAGTAGTAGCCAGGTTAGGATCGGGTTTTGAACTGAGTTGTTCAAAAGCTATTCCCGAAAATTCATCGAACTTGACGTTAATGCTCTCTTTAATCATCTTTGTTCGCTTATGATAAACATGATAAGCAACTTTGTTCGAGGAATAACCAAGAAATATGGCCTGATCGCCATGAGGATCAAACTTTCCGGGGCCTTGTAATTCAGGTGTGACATCCGATGATGTCATAACCATGAATTTTCTTTGGTAGAACGAGTGGCCAAACACATGGTTGCATGTGATGGTGCATCATTGTGGTCAATAGTATATAGTGAAGCACAACGTTTACCAACAAGAAGATCATTCCCTTCGGTGGATTGCACCGAGCATTGTCGACGTTCAAACAAAACTTTGAGATCTCCATCGCAGAATTGACTCAAACTAAATAAACTGCACCCCAAATCCTCAACATATGAAACCCGTTTGATTGTTATGCCATTTGGCACAAAATCTCCGTAACCCGTTATTGCTGCAATCTCATCATTTCCGAATGTAACCATTCCTAGGAATTTGTCAATGAAGTTGACAAGCAAGGATTTATCGCCCGTCATGTGTCGAGAACAACCGGAATTGATATACCAAACACAGACATCGAAACCCTGTAAATGTAAATTCCCTAGAGTTTAGGTACCCAAAGTTTCTTGGGTCCTTTTCGGTTAGTACCAGCAATAAACTTTTGATTAACAACAAACTTTGGATCAATGATGAAATAATCACTTAAAGCATCATGCAGTTTAGACAATAAAGCATCATTTAAAACCACATTACATGAAGCATCATACGCAATATCAATTTTTACATCGTTATCAGAAGTCTTAACACACAATTTATTCCAAGTAGATGTATTGTTCACAGACGAAAATTGAAAAACATGAGATGATTTCCTAGGCCGACTAGCAGATTGCTTTGGTTTGGTTGCTACTTTCTTAGTCGTGGACTTAGGAACCCATACAGATTTGTAATTCAAGTTTGGATTATGACCTGTGACACGAGAAACACCTTTGTTAGTTAGACGTCCAAACTTTTCAGTTGACACATGAGATGACTGATTTTGCAGAATTTCCAATTTGATTGTACGTTCTTTTGTATCATACTCACTTAAATCAGGTTTAGAACTTGTGTGTGTTGTGGACTTAACTGATTTCTTTAAAAGACTCGCTTTTGAAGTTTTTGTCATAGGAATCATAGGAATCTTTTCAGTTAACACAGAACCATTTGGAGAATGAACCTTTTTAACAATATACTGAGTTGTAGAAAAAACTTTTGAACCATGATTGCCAAATTGAGAACGTAGAGGATTTTTAAGAATAGTAATGGGTTTTACATCCTTAGATGTGTTGTTCCCTTCCCCTTCTTAGTAATTCCACCAGTACATTCAAGCACATTGGTTGCAACATTAGACGTTTGCTTAAGTGTGTTAGCCTGTTTCATTTGAATTATCTTTTGTTTTAAGCTTTTAATCTCAAGACATAATTCTTCAGTAGAAACTATCACTTCACCCTCCTTAAAAGCATAAGTACATTCTTTCTTAGGTAGTGAAGGCAATTTATCACACAAAGCAAGCATTTGTTCTAATGATTGGCACTTAAGTTGCAAGTCAATATTCTCCTGTTCAAGTTGAGCTACTATTCGATTCAAATTACGTACAGCAGGCAAATGCAAGTAATAATCATGCAAAGGATCAAGTTGACTTTCAAAATCTATCAAAGGTTCAATGTTCGGTTGATCCTGAGGTTCTACTTTTTCATCTAAAGAATTTTGACCTAGAGAATCTGTCTCAAAAAAGATAGTTAGTTCATGTCCTAAGTCTTCACGGAAAACATCATCTGGACATGCAGGTAAAGTTGGTAGAATTGGTTTCACATCAAAAATTGGTTCATCAAACACCTCATCTATTGCAGTAATGCTAGAACTAGGTTTGTTAAACACTTCATTCTCAAGCATTAAAATGTAATTCTCTAGCATGAGGGTTGGGATATAAACCAGTCTACGCTTAGGCACATAATCTTCACGTTGCATGTTTTTTTCAGTTTCAAAAAGATTTTTCAAGAAATCAGGATTCGATTTACCTATCTTAGCATTAATTTTTTCATACATTAAGCTAATTTGATGGTATTTCCTAGATTTACGATTTACAATAATATCATCAAAATCAGCATCAGAAGCATGTACAAAATGTGATGGTAAACCGGCTTGAAAATAATCAGAATGATATAATCCTGGAATCTTTTTGGAAGCATCTTTCAAAATTTTTGGATCTTCGTAACCCAACTCCCACTTTTCACCATGAAACGTTTTTGGTCTATTCATGAAAATCATTTGTTTTGAAAGTTCCACATCCATGATAGCTTTGGATTGCTCTGTTCGATAGTGTTTTTCCTCATATCGAGCAAGTTGAGCTTTCATTTGAAAAGATTCTTTTGACAATAAAGAAATTTCAGTGTTCTTTTCAATTATGGTGTTTTCCAAATGAACGATTTTCTTGTTTAGTTTTGAAAGTGTGGGTTCATGTTGGTTTTTCAAATCAGAAAGATCTTTTTCTAAAAATTGAACTTTTTCTGCAAGTCGTTCCGATTTTAAACGATAATCAGTTCTTTCAACTTTAATTGGATGAATTGTCTTTTTTAGATCTTCCAACTCAGTTTCCATAGAGTTGAGTTGGAGAGTCAATTGTTGCACATCCGTTTGCAATTTGGATGAGGAAGGGCTGGTCTCATTCATTTTGATTTTATCTTTTAAAACTTTGTTTTCAGATTTTAAGCCTTTGATTTCTTTTGACATTGAGACCAGATTCTTCATCAAGTCATTTTGCATTTTTATAAAATCAGGTGAGATTTCAGTTGATTGTACCTCATCATCATCGGATGTTGAGTCAGAATTCTCCATTGCTTTCTTATCTTTAATGAGCTTTGTCACCTTGCAAACATTTACATGTTCCACCTCTGAATCTGAATCGTCAGTCCAGTTAAACCAAGTATCATCAACCGGTTTTAGCTCTCCCCCAGTTTCCACAATCTTAGCCATCAACATTTTCTTCTTGTAGTAAGCTGCGTCCTTCTTCTTAGGCATCTTGCACTCACGAGAGTAATGACCAGCTTTGCCACAATTGAAACAAATTGAATCTTCCTTCTTGGAATCATCAGCACGTTGTTGTTTAGATTGATCAGCTTTCTTGTAGTACGAGGAAGATGACGAGTTTTTGCGTTGATTGCTTGATTTGCCTTTAAACTTGTGTTTGTTCAAGGCTTTTGTGAACATGGCTGCCATCTTGACAAATTCAAGGTGAGAATCATCAACATCAGAAAGATTCAAATCTTCTGAATCAGTTGATTCTTCTACAAGAACTTTCTTGGACAAGCTTTTGGAAGACGTCAACGATTTCCTCTTCTTTTTGGCAATTAGGGCAAGTGGATCGCCCGGAGAAGACTCTTTCCTTCCTTCTTGAAGTTTAGACACTTCAGGTTGGTAATGCATAAGAACTCCAACAAGATCATGAATAGTCAACTTGTCAATCTCTTTAGTAGATCGAACAATGGTTCCATAAGGAAGCCAATCAGCATTGAGCTTTTTGAGAAACTACATGTTGACTTCAACATTTACTTTTATGATCTTGCACCTTTTCAACTCATTGAGAACACCATTGAAACGACGATAGGTATCCTTGAGTGGTTCATCAGTTTCCTGCTTGAAATCTTCATAGAATCCCAGAGCCTTATTCAATTTAGTAACGTCTGACATGTCATAACCTTCTTGCTGTCGTTTGATCTCATCCCATATATCTTTTGCTGTTGTGTTGCTATCAACATTTTCAAACAATTCATACGGGATAGCTTGCATAACAATATTCTTTGCCTCTATGTCACCCTGAGCTCTCTCACGCTTATCACCAGAAAGTTCATAGACTGGAATTGGCATACCAGTATCCGGATGATAATCAACAACTGGACCATCTCTCAGAGAAGCCTAAATGTACTTTGCTTTCTCACCCTTATAGTCTATGTACTGAGTGATACGGTGAAGCCACTGAGTGTACTTTCCATCAAACAACACTGCAGGACAGGAATCTGATCCAATGATCAAAGTATCTTGAGTAGACATCTTGAAAATGAGGTAGATTCGGTAAAGATTCTGTATTACACAAATCTAAGATGAAAAATCACAACAATCTGATCAGAATGTCAGATTCCGTATCAGATTCGGTACTGTAGCAGATTCGGTACTGTAGCAGATTCGGTAAAGATTCTGTATATCAGATTCTGTAAAAGAAACTGATCAGAAATACAAGAGACACACCCAGATTCAGTATAGATTCGGTAAGCACAATAATTGTAGCCTATAACCACTTAAAACAATGGATTAAGTGATACAAAAACTCAAATTCTGTATTTGATTCGGTAGTCAGATTCTGTATGAATTTGAAGTTCAAACTCAATTCAATCCTTTTGAATTAGATTCTGTAACCTTGCTGCACAAGGAAACACGTTAGTATCACACAAAATATCAAAGATACCGAATGTATAGGATACCGAATGTCAACTGTAGCAGTTGACAATACCCAGTCTAAGTTTAAAACTTAGAAATATGATAGAATCCTTTCTCAAATCACACCAAGTAGCTGTGTATAATCAAACCGAATGTGATAGAATCACAATCACACCACAATCTGCAACACTTAAGATGAATTTAAGTAATGAAGCAGACTCGGTATAACAGTTACGATACCGAGTGTTGATTAAATCTTCAAAACTTGATGAATTGAAGAAATTGAACCGTCAGAAATGTGATTTAACACCTCACGAACACAACTGAAACCTTAAATCTTCACAAAAATCCAGAATCAAGCTAGAATTAAGCAATACCGAGAGTTTTAGCAACAAACTCTAAAAATCAACTTGATTCTCCATAATTGAAGTTAAAAAGCTGTAATGATGATCGAAACTCTTTCTAAAATACCTAATGCACCTTCACTGAACTTATCACAAGAATCTGAACGTCAGATTATCAAATTCGATAATACCGAATGTGATTCAAAATACCGAGAGTATTCAGATTCTGTAATCTACAATCTCTGGATCGATATAGTGATGTAGAATCACTTCCTGGAGGCTCTGATACCAAATGATAGGTCAGATCATGTTGAGATTGAGAGAAATGATAAGATAAAGAGAGATTCGGTATGTAAGCATGAGAATCGGTATTAGAGAGAATCGGTACAATTACATTCCACAGCTTCTATAACTCAGTTACAATGCAATGGCTATCTAATTAGGACTACTTAGGTTCCTTATATAGCTGTCTTCTATGGAACCTTCAATTAAGCTTATTTCACATTAACACTATACAACTTCGGGGTCCTAACACTTGTCAAGTTATTTATTCAATTCAAAAGAAGTCCGCAAAAGTGCTCGCAAATCATATTATGATCCTACAAATCGAGTAACATCATGCTTTCTCTTATTTTTTTATTATGTCCTTTATTTATTTATTTATTTCATTCTTTTATTTATAAATGCAATGAGGACATTGCATAATCTAAGTGTGGGGAGGGAAGTGATTAATCACTTGAAAAATTATAAAAGATACTATCAAATTTTCCCGAAAAGGTTGAAAATGGGTATAATTTTAAATTTTTTTTTCTTTTTGAAAGTATAAATTCTTAGTCAAACTTATGTCTTTCTACTAACTTAATCTTAATGCTAATAAAAGAACTACTCTCAATTTCGAGATCGAATTACTTGTTTAAGATAAGGAAGTTAAAAGTCAAAAATGGTGAAACGAGTGCAAGCTTATAGCCACTACCATATGGGATAAGAAACATGGACCACTGAGGCAGCAAAAGAGTCCCAAATAAGGGCCAATTTAGAAAATTGCCAAATGTAAAGCAAATGCTAAGCATGAAAGCAAAAGAAATGAAAAGAAAAAAGAGCTCAATGAAGGCCAACAAAAGAAAAGAGTTCCAATGAGAACCATATATTTATAAAAGTTAGAAAACAAAAGAGTCCAATGATGACCAAACTGTATAAATCTGACTTAATAAACCTTTAGGACTACTTGTAATCCTTGGTCTGGTTCAGACTAGTTCTCATGAATAATAAATACTAACTTCTTATTAAGACATACTTTTGACTTTGCAATTTTACTTTAATACCCATGATATAATTTATAAGGTTTACTTGAGGACAAGTAAAGGTTTAAGTGTGGAGAATTTAATAACTCCTAAATTATATAGTTTTTTGATAACATTTTGAGGAGGTATCTTAGTATTTTTGAGTCATTTTGATACCAAAACACACTAAAATGGGTAAAAATGGGAAAAAGATATTTCTAATGATTATGTCCAAGTTATGTATTAAACAGGATCAAAAATGAAGAAAATTACAGATCGGCTGTATGAAGCCGCCGGCATGGTTCTAAGGAAGCCGCCGGCTTTGAAGGAAAAATACCAGAATGTTCTAGAATCGATAATAATTGAAAGAACTTGTTGATCAAGAAAAAGGCAAAGGAAGCCGCCGGCTTCCCAATGAAGCCGCATGCCTGGTTCACACGTTTTCTCAACTTATTGATCAAGTTCAAGTAAAAATGGAAACAAAATCAAGATAAAATCAGAAAGATTCGGCGAATCAAGTGAAGCCGCCGGCATGGTGTGATGACCCGGGAATTTCCGACCAAATTTAAACTTAATCTTTATATGTTTCTGACACGATAAGCAAAATCTGTAATGTTAAGTCTCAAAAATTTTGGAATTTACTTTTATGTAATCAATTACCCTTTGACTAATCCCGACGATTCACGAGCAATTGTTGTTAATAAATATGTATATATATATATATATATATATATACATATATATATATATATACATATATATATATATATATGTATATATATATATATACATATATATATATACATATATATATATGTATATATATATAAATATAAGTATATGTGTATAAATAATAATGTTAAATAATTAAATACCAATTAAACAGTAGAGTTAAATATGAAAAATAATATATAATATAATAATGTTATTATATATAAACATATATAATAACTACACATGATTACTATTATATATATTGTAATATATATATATATATATATATATATATATATATATATATATATATATAAGATATAATTATTATGTGTTGAAATTTAATAATATCTAATTATGTTATGAAATAATATAATATAGTAAATAAGATATATAATAATTATATACATAAAACATTATTAATGTATTCATATTTACATAATATAACTAATATGCAAACACCGTTATATAATAATATATAAAATGTGTAAATATTAGATATTCAGTATATGTTATTATATAAAAAAATATTATATTACATAATTAATAATAAATAATATTAAGATATTAAATTAAATTATAAATTTAAAATATAGATACTAAGGTAATATTATTACTTTTAATACTAATATCAACATTACTATTTTTAATATCATTATATTAATATATAACATATAGATATAAAATTTGATATATATAAATATTATCGTAAATATTATTATTATCATTGTTAACACAAATATAATTAGTACTATTGTTATTATTATCATTAGTAATATTATTATTATCATTTTCACTAAAATCATTTTTATTGTTATGACTTATTATTAATATTATTATTATTATTAATATCCTTATTAGTAAACTTATTGAAATTATCATTTTATTTACTATCATCATATTATTATGATTATCATTATTTTCAAATGTGTCATTATTATTAACTTATAAATAAAATTATCATTATTATTATTAATATAACTATTATAAATTAGTATCATTATTATTATTAATATACTTATATTATTTAAAACTAAAAATAAAATAAAAATAAAATAATCATATAAAAATAGAAATTGTACAATTCAGTTAGGGATCATTATCTGATTTCTTTCAATTTGTCAAAGTAATCGTACTAATTGATTCTAAATCAATACAAACCAAAAACCAGTCAATTTCACCTTTTTATTCTTTGTATTTTATTTTCTGTTTGAGTGACTAACTGTCGAACCAATTGATCATAAGAAAAGCAATGTGGATTGTTTACAGGTATTACACATTATTAAGTTACTCAGACACAACCTGCAATCCATAAACAATACGATTTTTAAATATAAATTTTAGGAAGAACATGTACTGCCCTGTTCGAATCATTCTTAAATCAAAAACCTTGAGTTAGAGTTTAATTTTAAAATCCTTTATTGTAGTTAGGTTAGAAATCTTTCATTTGAACTATCTGCAAGTTTTCAAAACTCAATTCTCTCTATCACGTTCCAATTTCTGAGTCAAAGTATTTTGATTTAAAAGTCAAACAATTGTTCATGAACGAATTTGAATTTTCTGTTATAATTTATGTTAAATTGAAAGTTCCTAAAGTTTGTAAAAGTGATTTGGAACCTTTCTCATGAAGGAATCATTATCTAAAACATACTAGAAATTCGAAATTGATGTTGAGTTTGTAAACGGGTGTTCATGTCTGTGTTATTTTTTTTTATTTAATCCTGTTTCATTTAATTCAAACGCCACTTCTTGGTTTTTCTGTTTATTTCAAATCCTAAACGAACCCATTTAATTGCTGTTATGATTATGAGAAGTTTGGTCGATTCAGTTTTGGGTTGAAGAAGAACAAAACAGAAAAATACTCGAGTTATAAATTATTTTGGGTGGGTTTTAAATCAGAAAAGTGAGCCAGCTCAGTTGGTTAGAGGGAGTGTCGAGTTATCGAGGGGTCTTGGTTCGAGTCTCCTCCGGGACAAATCTTTTTAGAAAAGGTTCCAAATAGGTATATACTTTTAATTTAATTTCTATTATTATTATTATCATTTATATTATTATTATTATTATTATTATTATTATTATTATTATTATTATTATTATTATTATTATTATTATTATTATTATTATTATTATTATTATTATTATTAATTACTAATTATTATTAGGATTATTATTATTCTTGTTACCATGAATATTGTTATTGTTATTGCTATTATTATTTGTATCATTATTAAGTATTAGTATTATCGTTATCATTATTATTAGAATTAGTATAATTAGGAAAATAAAAAGTTTCAATGATATTGTTTAGGTGACAATTATAAAGATAAGAATCACAAAAATGATTAAGTGTTAATATGAAAAATGATAAAATTATAATTAGGATTCAAATGGTGTATTATTATTATTATTATCCTTATATTTATAATTATTATTTTTTACAAACAAAGGGCATTTATATGAAAGTATATATTTATGATGTCGAACGAGGTGTATATAAAATAGCTTATTTTTTTACTAGGAAAAACTATTAAATATGATACAATTTTACACAAGATATTTATTTATTTATAGAATGGATATACTTAAACCTTGCTACAACACTTATAGGCAGTGTACCTAATCGTTCAGTAGTGTAGTTTTTAGTAAGTCCGGTTCGTTCCACAGGGAAATCTTTAAGCAAAGCTCAACGCTATATTAGTTTACTTTTATAAAAATACAAATATATATATAAGTAATATTATTATTATAAAGGGGGTTTTTACCGTTTAATGACCGGTTTGTCGATTTTAAAACTTTAGTCGCAGTTAAAACCTAAAGTAAAATATAAAATAAATACAAGACTTTAAATTAAAGCGTAAAGTAAATAACGATAATGAAATTGCGAATAATAAAAATGCGATAAAATAAAATTGCGATAATTAAAAAGTACGATAATTAAAAGTGCGATAAAATAAAATAAATAAAAGTCCGATAATTAGAAGTGCAATTAAATATAAAATAAAGGAAATTAAATATGAAATAAAAGAATTATGCTTATTTAAACTTCCGTAATCATGATGTTTGACGTGTTGATTTTAGTTTTATGCCCATGGGTTAATTGTCCTTTGTCCTGGATTATTTAATATGTCCGTCTGGTTTTTGTCCATAACAGTCCATCAGTCATAAATATAAAGTACAAGTGTCCTTGTCAAATTATTATTATACCCGAAGTTAAATATTCCAACTAATTGGGGATTCGAATTGTAACAAGGTTTTAATACTTTGTTTAATGAATACACCAGGTTATCGACTGCGTGTAAACCAAGGTTTTACTACTTTGTTAACAATTACACCAATTACCCTTGAATGTAATTTCACCCCTGTTTTAATTATTCTAGTGGCTATTAATCCATTCCCGTGTCCGGTTAAATGAACGATTATTCGTACATATAAATACCCCGCCCATCGTGTCCGATCGAGTGTATATGGTAATTTATAGGGACGCCCAATTGTAAATCTTTATATTAACATTAACAAACTTTCATTTAGTTAAACAAATATAAAGCCCATTAATAGCCCATAGTCTAGTTTCCACAAGTGTCGTTCTTTTGTCCAAACCCCAATTATGGTACAAAGCCCAATTACCCAATTTTAGTAATTAGCCCAACATCATGATTACTTCGTTTTAAATAAGCATAATAATAACTTAGCTACGAGACATTAATGTAAAAAGGTTGAACATAACTTACAATGATTAAAAATAGCGTAGCGTTACACGGACAGAATTTCGACTTACACCTTTACAACATTCGCTAACATACCCTTATTATTAGAATTATAATTAAAATTAAAATATAAATTATAAATATAAATATATTTACGTATGAAGAGGAAGAGAAAAAGATGATTAAATTTGATCAGAATTCGGTTGGCTTTATAGCCAGAGTTGAAAATTGGGGCTCCGCGACTCGCGGCAAAATGCCCTTAAAACTCCGCGAGTCGCGGAGAGATATTTACAGCTCACACCCTTGGAGTTTCTTGCTGCCGACGGTTTTTAATATATATATATAATATATATATAATTAATATAATTAATTATATATTATATTATATTTATATACATAGTTAACTTGTAATTTTTAGTCCGTTGCGTCGAGCGTTAAGAGTTGACTCTGGTCCCGGTTCCGGATTTTCGAACGTCCTCGCGTACAATTTAATATCTTGTACTTTGCGTTTTGAATCTTGTACTCTTGTGATTTCGAGACTTTTCTTATCAATAATTGGAACCTTTTTGATTGTCTTTTGTTCTTTTGAGCTTTTTGGTCGTTTGCGTCTTCAAATCGTCGAATCTGTCTTCTGTCTTCACCTTTTATTATTTAAACGAATATCACTTGTAAATAGAACAATTGCAACTAAAAGCTTGTCTTTCTTGAGGAATAATGCTATGAAATATATGTTCGTTTTTAGCATTATCAAATATTCCCACACTTGAGCGTTGCTTGTCCTCAAGCAATATTGTCTTGAAATACTAGAATCACTTCTTTATTCTTCACACTTTGTACATCAGTGATTTCTATATGGCGGTATAAACAATGGTAGTAACGATATGGTTTACAGTCCCACATGACTATAAAAATTTAGATCCATTAAGGAAATTGGATCTTTATGAAAACATTTGATCTTTTGAAATCTAGTTTTTACCCTAGATTAGTTTTCCGGAATAACCCTTTACCGGTGTTTGCAAAATATTTTTGTGGGTTTGGTGGGTTTCAGATTTGAAAATTTTAGCTCAAAACTTGCGGTTTTGTGTCACCCACTTGCTAACCTTGTATTTGGAAAGCAACACGTCCAGTTTACTTGTTCCGTATATTACCTTTCGGCAAACTACCGTCCGGTTGTAAAGGAAAGCGTTGAACAAGCAACTGTTAAGGCAATGTCCCGTGACATGCTTTTGATTATGGTCTATAACGTGTCGGACGCAATTACTATCCTTGGTAGGAGCAATAGTAAAGCTCACCCTTATAATTTTTTCGGTCTGGCACAAGGTCCTGTCTCCGACCATGTTATGCAACCACCGTTCTTACGGTTGACACCCGATTTAGTTCAGGTGACCTAATGAATTCCAGGTGAATTCCTAGGATTTTACGTTCAATGGTAATGAACGCATTGAAAATGGGTTTTCAGAAAACAAATCGGTTTGTATTTTTGATCAAAATATTTTCTCGTTTAAGCTCGAGTTTAGATATCATTGAATTCCATGAGTTTGAATTCTCAATCTTTAAGGTCAATCTCTAGGATTGAGTAATATCAGTCTTAAAAGCTGATTTTTAATCTTTAAGGAGATTATCCTTTCTGGGGATCTGATTCATTAGTCTTATCAAGCTAATTTGCATGGTGCCCCCCCATTGTACGAGATAAATCCTTCTCATGGTTAGGATAAATCTGACCACTTGGCGACCCTGTTTAATGCTGAGGTCCGTGGATTTCCTGCTGATTTTAGTGATGACTTTTCTAGATTTTTCGTCAACCTACAGCTGGTCTAGACGACAACTTCATGACCTAAATCAAGAAGCGCGTGTCTTTTTCGGAAGACTTTACTTCCTTTTAATGATGGAATTGATTCATCGTGTAGATCCATCTCTTTTTTTTCTTTCATTGGGTAAAACAGTTTAGTTTAGTCCAAAGCAAAAGTATTTTCAGTTATTTGTTACAAATATATGTGACATATGTTTAAAATAACTTGGTAAATTTTCCCACACTTGGCTTTTTATTTTCCTTTTTTAAAATCCTCTATTCCATTTTAAATGAATTTTAACATTTTAGTTTGTTTCTCAATTTATGTCCTTTCCGAGGTAACAATAATTTCGGTGTTAAAACCTAGTTTTATCGTTCATAAATATGTATAAACATGATTTTGAATTCATTTAATTGAAAATTTTGAAAAATTTTACTAGAATTGGGTAGTCAGTATATAAGACTAGGGCTGTTCTTTTTTATCAGAGAGCACTAGATTCTAATACAACTACTGCTTTACTAGTATTTTTAATGGTAACCAAGTGTTTAATATAAAAATTTTAAAATCCGAAAGAATTTAACCCCTTCCCACACTTAAGATCTTGCAATGCCCTCATTTGCAAGAAATCAGTAACAATTTAAATTATTAAGGGTGATTTGTGTGAAAATGATTAAATTTTTACCAAAGTTTCCAAATATATTGGCGTTTGTTTGCTGAATGATAAATGGTGCACATCATTTGTTTATTCCGTCTTGTTGTTATTTCACATATATTTTGCATCTTGTCGTCAAAATTAGTTGCTTTTGCTGAACTTAATGCCAGTCTTTGAAAATGCGTTGTTTTACCCTGTTGTGTACATAAGATAAACTGCAAACATATATACATATTTTTGAAGTTTGGTTTATTACCCCACATTCAAAAATTATTAAAATCTAAGAATAAAAGTTAGATAATTATAAAAATGATTACAATATTAACAAAAATATTAAACATATCAATAAGTATGCAAA
Organism: Rutidosis leptorrhynchoides; assembly: GCF_046630445.1. Lineage (NCBI taxonomy): Eukaryota > Viridiplantae > Streptophyta > Magnoliopsida > Asterales > Asteraceae > Rutidosis > Rutidosis leptorrhynchoides. The sequence goes on from NC_092333.1 coordinate 489,677,017, forward strand.
CCCCGTTGATATTTTGGATAATCTATCCAAAGTCTGTCAAATCTCAGGTTCGGGTGCAACTGTTCCAAGTGCATATCTGAAAAGGTCATGACTGGATGAGGTACATCCTGCTTGTAGTAGTTATCTACCTCCTGTTGTTCCAAATTCTCAGCAGGAGCATGGCGGGCTTGGGATGAAGATTCACCCCTTTCATTCTGCAAAACACATCAAACACAAATTTTGTGCATCCAAATATGCATTAGTGTCAGCAAAATCATCAATCAAAATAATTACAATGACATTATCAATTTATATCAAACTTAAGCTTATTTTCACATTTTTATCAAATCTACACTTTTTCAAATAATCATATATGAAAATTTTCGCCAAGTTCATAAGCATTCAACTCAAATAACATGTCAAAATAATCATTACTAGCAAATAAACAAGTCTCAAATGGCATTATCTTTCAAAAATCAAGTTCATGAATTTTGGACTTGAAAAAGTCCACTTTAATTCTCAAAATCATGTTTAGGCTCAAAGTTTGGATCATTTAACTACCTAGATATGTTACACTACTCAATTTAGCAACAATTCATGACAAAAATCGGCCATAACCTGTTTATATCAAAAAGCCCCAAATTGCTCAAGAACACAAACCCCAGATTATTCAAAATTTGAAGTTTAAGGCTTCTAATCATGTTAAACAGCATCAATCTAGGTTATACAAGCATAATACATAAACAATTTAAGTCTAATTACACTAAAAAGCATCAAAATCAAATTGGGGAAAAATAGCTCAAGAACACCTAATTTCGAATTAATGGTGTTTAGGTGTAGAAATTTACCGTTTTTCTTGAGTAATTCTTAGATATCATCCTTCTCAACATGATTTTAGCAAAAAATTTGGTGATTAACGGTTAAAAATTGGGATTTTTGGGGGTGATTTTCGGGTTTTTCGGGGTCTTTTTTCGCAGTATTTGGGTGTTTATGTGTGTGGGTGAGTGAACTGATCGTTCAGCTATTTTTATTTTTTTTTCTGGGTTTTGATTCCTCCGCGAGTCGCGGAGGTTTTGCACTGAAAACTCCGCGAGTCGCGGAGTTTACTCTCTTTTTTTTTTTTTTTTTTTTTTTTTTTTATAATCTTTAACTTATAAAACAATTAAGAAATTAATTTTAAAATTTTGTTTCCCTTGTTATTTAGGACGAGGTCGTTTCGGATCGATGTCCTAGTCCGTCCTTCGACAAAATTTTACAATTTGTCTTTTTGTAGCGATTGTTTTAAAAGCTAAGATTTTTGGTTTTTTTTTTTTTTTTTTTTTTTGTTTTTGGCATACTTTAAATCAATAAGATTAAAAATAATGATAATAAAAGTTCTCGTCCCTCCCTCGGGTAAAGCAATTTCGGTTCAAAGACCTAGTCTTCAACTTACGACGAATTTTAAAAATCATATTTTTAACTTAATGAGATAAAGTAAATTTTTGTTTTTAAATTCACACAACATAAATATAAAATTCAAAATTAATATTTAAAAATTAAAAATTCACACCAAACTTAAAATTTGAAATGCATAAAATTAAAATTTCATATTTTAAAAATTAAAAATTCACACCAAACTTAATTTAAAAATTCATATTATAAATTCACACCAAACTTATATTAATTTTTCAAATATTTACAATTTTAAATATATTGTTTTTACAAAGTTTACAATATTAATTTAAGATTTAAATATTAATTTTAAAAACATAATAAAATTAAAAATCTTTTTGTCTTTTTATCCCACTTTAATCAATCAAATATTATCAAAAATATGCGCCCCTCTTTTCGGTAAAGTAATTTCGGTTCCAAGACCTAATTTAACTCATGACGAATTTTTGAAATATTTTGGGTTGATTGATTAAAGATATTTATACCTTAAGAATAAACGTTAAATTTCGCAGTGATGTAATAAATTTTTGAAGGATATCAATAATTTCGGTCGCCAAACCTAATTTTATTTAATACCAATTTAATACTTTTTAGCGAACAAATTAGCGTTTATTATCAAAAGGTTAAAAATAAAAATAAAAATAAAAAACTGTACAGACATACCTGTGAAATAGATTTCTTAGTTATATGATCTATTATATTCATAAGATAGTCGGTTTAATTGGTTTTCCATGGCTGCATAGGCGTAACCTCGAGCATTCATTGTCTTTTCTTCTAAACATATGAACGGTCCGTCTCTGCATAAAGTAACAAATTCGGTATTTGAATAGGTTTGATTATTTGAACATTTACCTCCATGTGACCATTTTCCGCATTTGTGACATCTTTCTAGGTGTCGTGCTCTTCTTTTCGCTGCGGATTTTGATTTTCCTTTACCAAATTGTAACTTATTATCTTCGCATCTGGATCCTTTTCTAACTCCGTCCATTCTTTCTCTGATTACTGATACTAATTCGCTCGGTAGTATATCATTATTTCTTTTAGTGATCAAAGCGTGTAGCATTAGACCATGGTTTAGTTCACAGGCAGTCTTCATTTCGTAAAAACCTAAAAAAATAAAAATTCAGAATGGGGGGAGAAGACTAGTTCTTTAGGGTCTGCTAGGGAAAGACCATACGTGTTCCATTTTCGAGAACTACACGAAAACAGACAATCTAACTCTAACAGAAATACATATTATCCTTTAAAGACTTGATTCTCCCCACACTTAGTTAGCTGTGGTGTCGAAATTGTGATTAACTTCGTTGTCGACTTCCATCGGACCATGTATGTAATGTTTAACTCTGTGACCATTAACTTTAAATTCAATCCCATTTGAATTTATTAATTCTATCGTTCCGTATGGGAAAACTCTTTTGACTATGAATGGTCCAGACCATCTTGATTTCAATTTTCCAGGAAATAGCTTGAATCGTGAATTGAAAAGAAGAACTCTGTCTCCTTCTTTAAATTCTTTTGAACTTCTGATTCTTTTATCATGCCATTTCTTCGTTCTTTCTTTATAGATTAACGAATTTTCGTATGCTTCATGTCTTAATTCTTCTAATTCGTTTAGTTGACTTAATCGTAGACGTCCGGCTTCATGTAAATCAAGATTACATGTCTTCAAAGCCCAAAATGCTTTGTGTTCAATTTCTACTGGAAGATGACATGCTTTTCCATAAACAAGTCTAAAAGGTGTGTTTCCAATTGGAGTTTTGTAGGCTGTTCTAAAAGCCCAGAGTGCATCCTCCAATTTAATGGACCATTTCTTCGGATTTGATCCTACGGTTTTCTCTAGAATACGTTTTAAAGCTCGGTTGGTATTTTCAACTTGTCCACTTGTTTGTGGATGATATGCGGTGGAGATTTTATGAGTTACTCCATATCTTTTAAGAACTTTCTCAAGTTGATTATTACAAAAATGAGTTCCCCGATCACTTATTAAAGCTTTCGGTGTTCCAAACCTTGCAAAAAGACGTTTTAAAAAGTTGACTACAACTCGTGCATCGTTAGTTGGGAGAGCTTGTGCTTCCGCCCATTTAGATACATAATCAATGGCTACGAGTATATATAAATTATTATGAGATTTTGGAAATGGACCCATAAAGTCAATACCCCAAATGTCAAATACTTCACATACTTGGATGATATTTTGTGGCATTTCATCACGTTGACTTATTCTTCCGGCCCTTTGACATGCATCACAGGATTTGCAAAGAAGGTGTGCGTCTTTGTAAATTGTAGGCCAATAGAATCCAGCTTCATAAACTTTTCTTGCTGTTAGTTGAGGCCCATAATGCCCTCCTGTTGGTCCTGTGTGACAATGGTTTAAAATTTTACTAGCTTCATCTCCAAATACACATCGGCGTATTATTCCATCGGGACAACTTTTAAACAGATGTGGATCTTCCCAGAAATAGTGTTTTATATCACTGAAGAATTTCTTTCGTCTTTGGTACGATAATCCTTTTTCAAGGAATCCACAAACTAAGTAGTTTGCATAGTCTGCAAACCATGGGATTTCTTTATAATCTATCTTCAATAGATATTCATCAGGAAAGTTGTCTTGTATGGCCGATTCATTCAGAACTTCTAATTCGGGATTTTCAAGACGAGAAAGATGATCAGCGGCGAGATTTTCTGCTCCTCTTTTATCTCGGATTTCAATATCAAACTCTTGTAAGAGTAAGATCCAACGGATTAATCTTGGTTTAGCATCTTGTTTTGAAAATAGGTATCTAAGAGCAGAATGGTCGGTATAGACCACCATTTTTGCTAGAACGAGATATGATCGAAATTTGTCAAAAGCAAAGACAATAGCAAGGAGTTCTTTTTCAGTAGTTGTATAGTTCGTTTGTGCTCCTTGTAATGTCTTACTAGCATAATATATAGGTTGAAATCGTTTTTCAATCCTTTGTCCTAAAACGGCTCCCATTGCAAAATCACTTGCATCGCACATTAGTTCAAATGGTAGATTCCAATTTGGTGTTATCATGATCGGTGCATTAGTGAGTTTTTCTTTAAGAATATTAAAAGATTTGATACACTCATCTGAAAAGATGAATGGAGCATCCTTTTCTAGGAGTTTATTCATAGGAGTGGCAATTTTAGAAAAATCTTTTATGAAACGTCGGTAAAAACCGGCATGCCCTAGAAAACTCCTAACTCCTCTAACATTTGTGGGATGTGGAAGTTTAGCAATTACATCTACTTTAGCTCTATCCACTTCAATTCATTCTTTTGAAATTTTATGTCCAAGAACGATGCCTTCTTTAACCATGAAATGGCATTTCTCCCAATTAAGTACTAGATTTGATTTTTCGCATCTAATTAGCATTCGTTCTAGATTAACTAGACATGATTTAAATGTATCACCGAAGACTGAAAAGTCATCCATGAATACTTCCATGCATTCTTCTATCATGTCGTGAAAAATCGCCATCATACACCTTTGAAAGGTTGCAGGGGCGTTACAAAGTCCAAATGGCATGCGTTTGTAAGCAAAAGTACCATAAGGGCACGTGAATGTGGTTTTCTCTTGATCTTCGGGTGCTATTGGAATTTGAAAATATCCGGAAAATCCATCTAGAAAACAATAGTAACTATTTCCGGCTAATCTTTCCAACATTTGATCTATGAAAGGTAAGGGAAAGTGATCTTTTCTGGTGGCGTCATTTAATTTTCTATAATCAATACATACACGCCATCCTGTTACAGTCCTAGTAGGAATAAGCTCATTTTTCTCATTTGTGATGACAGTCATGCCACCCTTCTTAGGCACGCATTGAACTGGGCTTACCCATGGACTATCAGAAATTGGATATATCAAACCTGCATCTAGCAGTTTAATAATTTCCTTTTTAACTACATCTTGCATATTAGGATTTAGTCTTCGTTGGCGTTGCACATACGTTTTATGACCTTCTTCCATAAGGATTTTATGTGTGCAATACGAAGGACTTATTCCTTTAATATCATGAATCTTCCATGCAATGGCTGGTTTATGAGCTTTCAACACAGAAATGAGTTGTGATTTCTCATTTTCAGTAAGAGAAGACGATATTATTACAGGTAATTCAGATTCACCATGTAAATAAGCGTATTCCAAATGGTTTGGAAGTGGCATTAACTCTAATTTCAGAGGTTCTTCTATCGATGATTTATATCGATATCTGTCTTCTTCTTTTAGCGTTTGAATTTCTTCTGTTGTTGGTTCATATCCATTAGCTATAAGTGTAGCTAACATTTCAGCTTCATCAATTGGTTCATTACCTTCTCCTAAAGAACATTCTCCTGTTCCTTGTAATTCTGGAAATTCTTCTAATAATTCTGCATGTGCATCTATAGTTTGAATATAATAACATGTATCATCTGCAGATTGTGGTTGTTGCATTGCTCTATCAACTGAAAAGGTAACACTCTCATCCTCTATACTTAGGGTCAGTTTCTTACCGAACACGTCTATCATTGCTTTAGCCGTGTTTAAGAATGGTCTTCCTAATATGAGAGGAACTTGAGAATCTTCTTCCATGTCCAAAACAACAAAATCTACTGGAAATACTAAAGTACCAACTTTAACTAGCATGTTCTCCATTATCCCTCTAGGATATTTTATTGATCGATCGGCTAGTTGTATGCTTATTCTGGTTGGTTTTAATTCTCCAAGGTCTAGTTTAGCGTATAGTGAATACGGCATTAAATTTATACTAGCACCTAAGTCTGCCAATGCTTCTATTGAACTAAGACTACCCAGAAAACATGGAATTGTGAAACTTCCTGGATCAGATAGTTTTTCTGGTATCTTATTCAACAGCACTGCTGAACAATTTGCATTCATAGTGACAGCCGAGAGTTCTTCCATTTTCTTTCTATTCGTGATTAGATCTTTCAAGAATTTAGCATATCTTGGCATTCCTGAAATCACATCAATGAAAGGAAGATTTACATTTATCTGTTTAAACATATCCAAGAATTTGGATTGCTCGGCTTCAAGTTTTTCTTTCTTCATTTTACTTGGGTAAGGAAGTGGTGGTTGGTATGGTTTAACATAAGGTTTATCCTTAACTGTGTTATCTTCATTAACCTTTTCAACTACCGGTTCTTTTTCCTTATCTTGATCAGGTTGTGGTTCTTGTGGAGTAGGAATAGTTTCATCAGAAGTTACAGGTATTTCAGGTGGTTTAAGTGTTGTACCACTTCTTGTGGTAATAGCTTTAGCTGTTTCATTCCGAGGGTTAGCATTTGTATCGCTTGGTAAACTTCCCGGTTTTCTTTCACCTATTAACCTTGCTAGGTTACTTACTTCTTGTTCTAGATTTTGAATAGAAGCTTGTTGATTTCTAAATGCTTGAGCATTTTGTTCATTAGTTTGTTTTTGAGATGTGAAAAACTGCGTTTGAGTTTCAACTAGCTTCGTCATCATATCTTCTAAATTCGGCTTTTTATCATCGGTTTGTTGTGGTGGTTTGTTTTGAAAATTAGGTCTTTGCTGATTATAAGTATTATTGGATACTTGTTGATTGCTAGGACCTTGTTGGTTGTTGTATGGAATATTTCGGTTATAATTCTGGTTTTGATTGTAAATCGGTCTTGGCGGTTGATAATTATTCTGATAATTATTTCCAGGCCTTTGGTTTATGTATGAAATATTCTCTCTTTGTTCCATTGTTAATTCAATACTGAGACAATCTTTTGTCAAATGTGGTCCTCCACACTGCTCACAACTAATTCGTATAGCATGAATATCTTTAGTCATCTTTTCCATTCGTCTCTCGAAAGCATCTATCTTTGCGGAAATGGAATCTAAGTCATGGCTAGAATCGGCTCTAGCTGCTTTAGATGATCTAATGATGTCTTTTTCTTGGTGCCACTCATGTGAGTGGGAAGCAGTATTATCAATAATTTTGTAAGCATCAGTTTCGGTTTTCTTCATAATCGAACCACCAGCTGCTATATCTATGTCTTTCCTTGTAGTGATGTCGCATCCTCGGTAGAATATTTGTACTATTTGACAGGTGTCTAAACCATGTTGCGGACATCCTCTTAATAACTTTTCATATCTAGTCCACGCCTCATATAGAGTTTCATTTGGCTTCTGTGTGAACGTAACAATTTCTGCTTGAAGTCTTACGGCTTTAGATGCAGGAAAAAATTGTTTAAGAAATTTGTCAATTAAAACGTCCCATGTATCGATCGCCCCTTCAGGTAACGATTCCAACCAATCTTTGGCTTCTCCCTTTAAAGTCCAGGGAAATAACATGAGATATATCTGTTCATCCTCCACTTCTCGTATTTTAAATAGTGTGCAGATCCTATTAAAGGTACGTAGATGTTCATTTGGATCTTCCTTCGGCGCACCACTAAATTGGCATTGATTAGTCACCATGTGTAGAATTTGTCCTTTGATTTCATAATCTGGCGCATTAATGTCTGGATGAGTAATTGCGTGACCTTGGCCAGTGCGTTTAGCTCTCATTCGGTCTTCCATACTTAAAGGTTCCAGATTCTCCATAATTGAATTTGTTGAATCGGTATCACTAGATGATTCTGATTTAATAGTTCGTTCCTCAACAATCTCTGTTTGAATGATTGGTGGTTCCGGAGGAAAGTTTAATGGTTCAGGATCTACGAACCGTTCCTGAATATTTTCTGGATTCTCAATTGTGAGGTTGGGTTCAAAAAATGGATTATCGGAAATTTGAACTGAAGTACTTGGTCGACTGGATGACGATTCTAAAGAAAAATCAACGGCGGTTATATTTGTTAAATGATGTCTTGATCGAGTTACAGGTGGTGAACGTACAAAAGGTGGTGAACGTCTTGCTCGGTGCATTCACTGAATATCCTATTAGTTTTTAAAAAGGAAAGAAAAATTATAATAAGTTATCCAATCAATAGACTTTTCTGATTTTGCCCACGTTTCGAATAGCCAAAAGATGCAGCAGAGGGGCAGGATTCGTTTGGTCTCAATATAATTGAGGACTGTTTGGCTCCAATAACCCGGTCCACGTACAAATCCAACTATTACTACGAACCAGAAAATTTTGATGTCTATCAATTTAACTACTCAAAATAAATTTTCGTAATTTTAAGAAATTTAGATAAGAAGTAGAATAAAATTCTAAGTCCTAAAAACTAGAATAGCGAGAAATAAGAGAGAAAAAGAGAGTTCGTCGAAAAAGGTCGAAAAAGAAAAAAATGGTTGAAAAATAAAAGGTGACGGAAAAATAAAAGAAACTTATAAAAACTTAAAAATACTTTACTAACCTAACCTTATTACTACAACTAACTTAAAATTATAATCGCAAATTGAAATTACTAATTGGAATGATAATTGATACATAATAAAAGGTCTAAAAATATTAAAGCTTACAGGAAAAACTAAATCCCAAATGGAAATAACTTAAAAAGAAACTAAAACTTAAAAAGGCGTCGCAAAATTCTAAAGTACCTAAATCTTAGTCTAAAAAAAACACTTAAGGAATTCTACGGCAAAGCCTAAAAATCTAGGAGTAAAAATAACTATAGCAAAAACTAAGTTTAAGATTAAAAATGAGCTAAAAAATACAAATATTACGCTACAACGATTAAAAAGGGACAAAATATAAAAATATACAAAAAGTTGTAAAAAGTACAATTTTTTAAAAAAAAATATTATTTTTATATTATTTATTTTATAAAACTATTAATTTTACAATTTAATAAAACTAATTTAACTAAAATATATAAATAAAAAGTAAAAGTAAAATTAAAACTAATAATAATAATAATAATAATTAGGTTTAATTAATAATAAATATTAATAATATCCCGTAATTAATGCTCGATTAGGGCTTCCTTGTCGCCTGTCAGAGGGTCTCCGCGAGTTGCGGTGATTAATGAGGAAAACCCCGCGAGTCGCGGGGTTCAGGAATTCAGTTGACAGCTTTGTGTTTTTACGCGTTTTTCTTTATTTTTTTTTTATTTTTTTTTCTGTTTTCTGTTTTTTTAAATAATTAAAAGATTTTAAAATAAAACTTATATTTTTATAAACTAAAATAGAAATAAAGAAACTTATAAAACTTAAATATTTAACAAAATCTTAAAAATGCTTATATTTTTGTTTTTCTTTTTATATTTTCGAATATTTAAAACGTATTGTTACAAAAACGACTTTTAATAAAAGTAACTAAAAATCTTTTTTTTTTTTTTTATATTAGCGTTGCGCTTCCGGCTTTTAAGAGTGTTCCCCGGCAGCGGCACCAAAAATACTTGATGTCGAACGAGGTGTATATAAAATAGCTTATTTTTTTACTAGGAAAAACTATTAAATATGATACAATTTTACACAAGATATTTATTTATTTATAGAATGGATATACTTAAACCTTGCTACAACACTTATAGGCAGTGTACCTAATCGTTCAGTAGTGTAGTTTTTAGTAAGTCCGGTTCGTTCCACAGGGAAATCTTTAAGCAAAGCTCAACGCTATATTAGTTTACTTTTATAAAAATACAAATATATATATAAGTAATATTATTATTATAAAGGGGGTTTTTACCGTTTAATGACCGGTTTGTCGATTTTAAAACTTTAGTCGCAGTTAAAACCTAAAGTAAAATATAAAATAAATACAAGACTTTAAATTAAAGCGTAAAGTAAATAACGATAATGAAATTGCGAATAATAAAAATGCGATAAAATAAAATTGCGATAATTAAAAAGTACGATAATTAAAAGTGCGATAAAATAAAATAAATAAAAGTGCGATAATTAGAAGTGCAATTAAATATAAAATAAAGGAAATTAAATATGAAATAAAAGAATTATGCTTATTTAAACTTCCGTAATCATGATGTTTGACGTGTTGATTTTAGTTTTATGCCCATGGGTTAATTGTCCTTTGTCCTGGATTATTTAATATGTCCGTCTGGTTTTTGTCCATAACAGTCCATCAGTCATAAATATAAAGTACAAGTGTCCTTGTCAAATTATTATTATACCCGAAGTTAAATATTCCAACTAATTGGGGATTCGAATTGTAACAAGGTTTTAATACTTTGTTTAATGAATACACCAGGTTATCGACTGCGTGTAAACCAAGGTTTTACTACTTTGTTAACAATTACACCAATTACCCTTGAATGTAATTTCACCCCTGTTTTAATTATTCTAGTGGCTATTAATCCATTCCCGTGTCCGGTTAAATGAACGATTATTCGTACATATAAATACCCCGCCCATCGTGTCCGATCGAGTGTATATGGTAATTTATAGGGACGCCCAATTGTAAATCTTTATATTAACATTAACAAACTTTCATTTAGTTAAACAAATATAAAGCCCATTAATAGCCCATAGTCTAGTTTCCACAAGTGTCGTTCTTTTGTCCAAACCCCAATTATGGTACAAAGCCCAATTACCCAATTTTAGTAATTAGCCCAACATCATGATTACTTCGTTTTAAATAAGCATAATAATAACTTAGCTACGAGATATTAATGTAAAAAGGTTGAACATAACTTACAATGATTAAAAATAGCGTAGCGTTACACGGACAGAATTTCGACTTACACCTTTACAACATTCGCTAACATACCCTTATTATTAGAATTATAATTAAAATTAAAATATAAATTATAAATATAAATATATTTACGTATGAAGAGGAAGAGAAAAAGATGATTAAATTTGATCAGAATTCGGTTGGCTTTATAGCCAGAGTTGAAAATTGGGGCTCCGCGACTCGCGGCAAAATGCCCTTAAAACTCCGCGAGTCGCGGAGAGATATTTACAGCTCACACCCTTGGAGTTTCTTGCTGCCGACGGTTTTTAATATATATATATAATATATATATAATTAATATAATTAATTATATATTATATTATATTTATATACATAGTTAACTTGTAATTTTTAGTCCGTTGCGTCGAGCGTTAAGAGTTGACTCTGGTCCCGGTTCCGGATTTTCGAACGTCCTCGCGTACAATTTAATATCTTGTACTTTGCGTTTTGAATCTTGTACTCTTGTGATTTCGAAACTTTTCTTATCAATAATTGGAACCTTTTTGATTGTCTTTTGTTCTTTTGAGCTTTTTGGTCGTTTGCGTCTTCAAATCGTCGAATCTGTCTTCTGTCTTCACCTTTTATTATTTAAACGAATATCACTTGTAAATAGAACAATTGCAACTAAAAGCTTGTCTTTCTTGAGGAATAATGCTATGAAATATATGTTCGTTTTTAGCATTATCAATTTATTACATATATCATAAGTGCACTAATATTAGATTCTAATATATTAACTAATATAATATTACTTATATTAATATAACATTTAGTAGAATATATATATCGTATAAGTATTATAACGAATTATAAGAATTAATATAATTATATATAGAGATATTAATCTATATATATATATATATTATAGGATATACATTAACTTAGTTGATTAATTTTACAATGTGTTAATATATATATACTTGATATAGGATCGTGAATCGAAGGTCAACCCTGCATTGTTCAATGTCGTCATATGTATTTTTACTACAAAATACAGTATTGTGAGTTTCATTTGATCCCTTTTTAAATGCTTTTGCAATATATATTTTTGGGACTGAGAGTACATGCGTTGCTTTTATAAATGTTTTACGAAATAGACACAAGTACGTGAAACTACATTCTATGGTTGAATTATCGAAATTGAATATGCCCTTTTTATTAAGTCTGGTAATCTAAGAATTAGGGAACAGACACCCTAATTGACGCGAATTCTAAAGATAGATCTATCGGGCCTAACAAGCCCCATCGAAAGTACCGGATGCTTTAGTACTTCGAAATTTATATCATGTCCGAAGGAGGATCCCAGAATGATGGAGATATTCTTATATGCATATTGTGAATGTCGGTTACCAGGTGTTCAATCCATATGAATGATATTTTTGTCTCTATGCATGGGACGTATGTTTATGAGAAATGGAAATATGAAATCTTGTGGTCTATTAAAATTATGAAATGATTATTTATGTTAAACTAATGAACTCACCAACCTTTTGGTTGACACTGTAAAGCAAGTTTATTCTCAGGTACGAAAGAAATCTTCCGCTGTGCATTTGCTCATCTTAGAGATATTACTTGGAGTCATTCATGACATATTTCAAAAGACGTTGTATTCGAGTCATTGAGTTCATCAAGATTATTATTAAGTTAATTATAGTAAGATATATTACGAAATGGTATGCATGTTGTCAACTTTCGATGAAATGAAAGAATGTCTTTTCAAAAACGAATGCAATGTTTGTAAAATGTATCATATAGAGGTCAAGTACCTCGCGATGTAATCAACTGTTGTGAATCGTTTATAATCGATATGGACTTCGTTCGGATAGATTAGGACGGGTCTTCAAAGTTGGTATCAGAGCGGTCGTCGTAGCGAACCAGGTCTTGCATTAGTGTGTCTAACTAGTAGTCGTTAGGATGCATTAGTGAGTCTGGACTTCGACCCGGTCTGCATGTCAAAAAGTTTTGCTTATCATTTTGTGTCGAAAATTATCTGCTTATCATTCTTAGTCTAGACACGTCTTGCTGCATTGATTGCATGAATAGTGTATAGACAAAAATTCATATCTTAGCATACCTACTAATCCATATCTTAGCGCATTTGTCACTGTAGACTTTATCTGACACGTTTCCTTAATTTTCTCTGTAATTCACGGGATCTTTAGAAGTATGTATAGATATTCTATATATAATTAGAATATCATTCGATATTCGAAAATCATCTCATATCAAAACCCTGTAACTGATCGTGAGAGATGGATCCTACACCTAGCTTCGATTCCCTTAGTTCCGGAAGCGATTTCGAAATGTACATTAAAGCAGACTCCAAAGTCAATGAACCAGAAGTGCCTCAACCATTTAGTTATTTTTCTTTCTGGAGAAGATGGGGGTGGGTTCGAGACTTACTCACTCGATGGAGAAATGAAGAAGGCGAGCCCTACCGCGAACCAAACTTACCTCCTAACATCGGAGAAAACGATGTACTCACCGGTGAACCTATGTGCAACACTGTATTCACCCTTCTTGCTAAAGTTTTCCACCTCGAAGGTTGCGTTACTGCAATCTCAGAAAATATTCAACCTCTACTTCCGAATACCAATCGAAGGGGAATATTAGAAGAAGCTAGGGAACTTCGAATTGATAATCAAGATCTATCGAATCAGATGAGTGGATGGATAGAAATGATAGAGGGTAGGATAGAAACTCTGACATAAATGGTGCGTGATTTACAAGCTATACTTACTACACCAACATCATCATCAACCTCAGCACCAACAACACTTGTAGCACCGACATCAACAGTACCACCATCAGCAGCACTAGCAGCATAACCAGTATCAACAACAACAACATCATCACACGTCTCAACTTCGTAATCTATACCTCAAGCATAATCATCATTCTACGAATCGTTCTACATAAACTATCTTCGTCCTTCATGGAAATTATATAATCTCTAATGTTTTAGAGATTATGTACTCTAGTTCTAGCCGTAAATCTGATGAGTTTAATATCACATTGACTCATTAAATCCATGATTACGTCTGAAGAAAATATATATGTATATATGTTTTCATAAAGATGGTAATTAAAAGTTTTATTGTACAAACTGTTAATGGTAAAAATATTTTAACGAGTAGGTAATACCCGAGGAATATTTAGATTTCACATTAATAAGTACACTGTACATTCTTTCAAATCTGATTCAACAGTCAATTACTATCCTACTTACATCCACAGATATACGAATCCGTTCACCACAGAATAGCCATTTCCATTCAATTTCATATTTGGATTTTGACTTATCAGAATCCAACAAGTGGCATAATAAAGAAAACATTTGACAAAATAAAATTTGTTAGAAACAAACAAATTAACTATGAGAAATTTTGCTAAGAATCCACGCTAATTGCTCCTAGCTAATTGTTCCTAGCTAACTGATTACATTCTATTTATCGCAATTTAATTATCGCAATTTACATTCTCGCAATTTTATTTATCGTCATTTAATTTCTGTTATTTACTTTACGCACTTTATTTATTGTCATTTAATTTTTGTATTTATTTTACGCACTTTAAATATCGGGACACGTATACAAGGTTTTGACATATCATATCGACGCATATATATATATATATATATATATATATATATATATATATATATATATATATATATATATTATTTGGAATAACCATAGACACTCTATATGCAGTAATGATTGAGTTCTCTATACAGGGTTGAGGTTGATTCTATAATAATATATATACTTTGAGTTGTGATCGAGTCTAAGACATGTACACGGGTCACGATACGTATTAATTAATTCGAATATTATAAATTAAACTATATATGAATTATTGAATTGCTAACTGTGGACTATCAACTGAGGACTACCAACATTGGACAATTAAAATGAATTAAAATATTGTTTATAACATATGAAACTAAACAATTCTTCAAGTTTGCCACTTGAGTTCATCTTAAACCTCATTTGTATCTTAACGATTACAATCTGCGTTCAAACCTTTCGTAATTCTTGAAAACACCTCAATCGGGAGGAGGAACCAAGCACACTTCATCTCTGTAAGAAGAGATTGATGCATATAGTTATGCACTTGGAAACTCACAGAACCTGAGTAAACGTTTAACACGTATCTGTGCTAATTCCTTTAGCGTTATTATTATCCAAAATAACTTGGTAATTTATTCCAAATTAGCAAATTTTGTCACAGATCCAGCAAGTCAACTTCGACTTTTCAGTCGGAATAGCCTTACTATAACCATGATATATATGCGTGCTCTTTTATTGTTACTGAGGAACCTTTTATATTCCACTATATTACCAGCAGATGTACCAGCAACCTCGTCTCTTCTTGGCTTAAATCTCTTTGACAAATCACTACATTTATCTATTGAAGTCTTATCATGAACTCATTGGCATCTTGTAACGAGAATTGCCATACCAATTACTGAGAATCAGCAATCAGTATTTCGAACCCCGCAACGTTTCTACATCAACAGTTATATGTATGACATTTATATCTTAGAATTATGATCTCTCATTCTGAAATTCTGAAAAGCACTCAGTCACAAATCAATACTCTGAATATTGAAAAAGCTGAATGAAGCAGCAGAAACCATAGACAATCGTAAACGACCTTAATCATCGAAAGTTTGATGATCAAGAATAGTATGTTGGAAAAGCTCAGAAAAGTTGAAACTGGAAAACGGATTGAGCTAACTACGAAGGAGACCAAGGACAAATACAAGGACCATACCATATATTCAAAGAATCCAGGTAATTCTGGATTCGATGAAACCTTCAACGAATATCTTGCTCCGTACTCATGTTAAAATCTTGCGGAAAATCTTCTTCATCAACCATCGAACTTAGAAATTCCAAAATATCATCATAAATATCTTCGATATTTCTGAAGATATTTTCATAAATATTCTCGTCCGAAATTATTTATCTCTTCGTGCTATCTATATTACATCATAAAGGAAATTACTTTAGTTTCTAAAATTCTTTAAAATTCGAGTTTAAATTATGAATGTTTTTGAAGTAGTGTTGGGAATTGATGCATGAGTTTGTATAATATAATGACACTTGATCAACGTGATTATATTACAGTAAGTCATGCTGAGTTTCTAATGGAACGTGATGATTCACAGATCATAACATCATCATGTGCCATGTTACACGACTCGTTCATTCTACTTCATCTCCGAACATATCAAGAAAATATATTCTTGATAGTTCTATTCTCAGTGATTCTGGTAATTTGATAAATCAAATCATGCCATTACGATTTTCTTCTTAGAACATTAACAATGTTCATTTCGAAGTTTATATCTGCGAATTCTGAACCATTACAAGCGGTGTTTAATCGCAAGAAGAAGAAACGAAGGGATAAAGCTCCAAAATATAAGAGAAAATATAAAGCCCAATAACAACACGGAGGTTACAAACCGTGGATATTAATACGAATAACAATATAAAGACATGGTATAATTAAGAATAGTATTACCCCAAGGTAATAGTAGGAGTAAACAGATTCTTCTGGTGGAAGATTAAAAAGAAGGATGACAGAAATGATAATTAAGAAAACATCAAGGATTAGAATGGGATTAAGGATTTCACAATCTTTTGGATGTATGGACTAAGAAAGAAAGTATAGGAATGGTGAGAATAATGAAACGGAAGAGTTTGATTTATAATGGAAATATCAGACAGAGTAATCGAGGCAGATCACGGTATTTAATTATAGAGATCTTAATTTCCTTATTCACCGAAGAATCAAATCTTTTGGATTTTGAAGATTTTCTATAAATCTCTTGAATTCTGGAATTCAACCAATACAACGTCAAAAGTTAAGACTCATCTTATTTTCTAAATTCAACCCTGACTCTATCAAAAGTTAAGATGAATCTTTACTTTCCTATTTCACTCTTTTGGTGATAACTTCATTCGTACCCTTCGAATAATCGAATTATTTTATCCATATTACACAATGATGATAAAACTCAAAATTATCAACTCATATTCGTCATGAAAACATTTTTATTGTTAGCCATGACCACCTCACTCAAATTTCGGGACGAAATTTCTTTAACGGGTAGGTACTGTGATGACCCGGGAATTTCCCACCAAATTTAAACTTAATCTTTATATGTTTCTGACACGATAAGCAAAATATGTAATGTTAAGCCTCAAAAATTTTAGAATTTACTTTTATGTAATCAATTACCCTTTGACTAATCCCGACAATTCACGAACAATTGTTGTTAATAAATATGTATATATATATACATACATATATATATATATATATATATATATATATATATATATATATATATATATATATATATATATATATATATATATATATATATATATATATATATATATATATATATATATATATATATATATATATAAGTATATGTGTATAAATAATAATGTTAAATAATTAAATACCAATTAAACAGTAGAGTTAAATATGAAAAATAATATATAATATAATAATGATATTATATATAAACATATATAATAACTACACATGATTACTATTATATATATTGTAATATATATATATATATATATATATATATATATATATATAAAAGATATAATTATTATGTGTTGAAATTTAATAATATCTAATTATGTTATGAAATAATATAATATAGTAAATAAGATATATAATAATTATATACATAAAACATTATTAATGTATTCATATTTACATAATATAATTAATATGTAAACACCGTTATATAATAATATATAAAATGTGTAAATATTAGATATTCAGTATATGTTATTATATAAAAAATATTATATTACATAATTAATAATAAATAATATTAAGATATTAAATTAAATTATAAATTTAAAATATAGATACTAAGGTAAAATTATTACTTTTAATACTAATATCAACATTAGTATTTTTAATATCATTATATTAATATATAACATATAGATATAAAATTTGATATATACAAATATTATCGTAAATATTATTATTATCATTGTTAACACTAATATAATTAGTACTATTGTTATTATTATCATTAGTAATATTATTATTATTATCATTTTCACTAAAATCATTTTTATTGTTGTGACTTATTATTAATATTATTATTAATATTAATATCCTTATTAGTAAACTTATTGAAATTATCATTTTATTTACTATCATCATATTATTATGATTATCATTATTTTCAAATGTGTCATTATTATTAACTTATAAATAAAATTATCATTATTATTATTAATATAACTATTATAAATTAGTATCATTATTATTATTAATATACTTATATTATTTAAAACTAAAAATAAAATAAAAATAAAATAATCATATAAAAATAGAAATCGTGCAATTCAGTTAGGGATCATTATCTGATTTCTTTCAATTTGTCAAAGTAATCGTACTAATTGATTCCAAATCAATACAAACCAAAAACCTGTCAATTTCACCTTTTTATTCTTTGTATTTTATTTCCTGTTTGAGTGACTAACTGTCGAACCAATTGATCATAAGAAAATCAATGTGGATTGTTTACAGGTATTACACATTATTAAGTTACTCAGACACAACCTGCAATCCATAAAAAATACTATTTTTAAATATAAATTTTGGGAAGAACATGTACTGCCCTGTTCGAATCATTCTTAAATCAAAAACCTTGAGTTAGAGTTTAATTTTAAAATCCTTTATTGTAGTTAGGTTAGAAATCTTTCATTTGAACTATCTGCAAGTTTTCAAAACTCAATTCTCTCTATAACGTTCCAATTTCTAAGTCAAAGTATTTTGATTTAAAAGTCAAACAATTGTTCATGAACGAATTTGAATTTTCTGTTATAATTTATGTTAAATTGAAAGTTCCTAAAGTTTGTAAGAGTGATTTGGAACCTTTCTCATGAAGGAATCATTATCTAAAACATACTAGAAATTCGAAATTGATGTTGAGTTTGTAAACGGGTGTTCATGTATGTGTTATTTTTTTTTATTTAATCCTGTTTCATTTAATTCAAATGCCACTTCTTGGTTTTTCTGTTTATTTCAAATCCTAAACGAACCCATTTAATTGCTGTTATGATTATGAGAAGTTTGGTCGATTCAGTTTTGGGTTGAAGAAGAACAAAACAGACAAATACTCGAGTTATAAATTATTTTGGGTTGGTTTTAAATCAGAAAAGTGAGCCAGCTCAGTTGGTTAGAGGGAGTGTCGAGTTATCGAGGGGTCTTGGGTTCGAGTCTCCTCCGGGACAAATCTTTTTAGAAAAGGTTCCAAATAGGTATATACTTTTAATTTAATTTCTATTATAATTATTGTCATTTATATTATTATAATTATTATTATTGTTATTATTATTAATTACTAATTATTATTAGGATTATTATTATTCTTGTTACCATGAATATTGTTATTGTTATTGCTATTATTATTTGTATCATTATTAAGTATTAGTATTATCGTTATCATTATTATTAGAATTAGTATAATTAGGAAAATAAAAATTTTCAATGATATTGTTTAGGTGAAAATTATAAAGATAAGAATCACAAAAATGATTAAGTGTTAATATGAAAAATGATAAAATTATAATTAAGATTCAAATGGTGTATTATTATTATTATCCTTATATTTATAATTATTATTTTTTACAAACAAAGGGCATTTATATGAAAGTATATATTTATTACATATATCATAAGTGCACTAATATTAGATTCTAATATATTAACTAATATAATATTACTTATATTAATATAACATTTAGTAGAATATATATATCGTATAAGTATTATAACGAATTATAAGAATTAATATAATTATATATAGAGATATTAATCTATATATATATATATATATATATATATATATATATATATATATATATTATAGGATATACATAAACTTACTTGATTAATTTTACAATGTGTTAATATATATATACTTGATATAGGTTCGTGAATTGAAGGTCAACCCTGCATTGTTCAATGTCGTCATATGTATTTTTACTACAAAATACAGTATTGTGAGTTTCATTTGATCCATTTTTAAATGCTTTTGCAATATATATTTTTGGGACTGAGAATACATGCGTTGATTTTATAAATGTTTTACGAAATAGATACAAGTACGTGAAACTTCAGTCTATGGTTGAATTATCGAAATCGAATATGTCTGGTAATCTAAGAATTAGGGAACAGACACCCTAATTGACACGAACTCTAAAGATAGATTTATCGGGCCCAACAAGCCCCATCCAAAGTACCGGATGTTTTAGTACTTCGAAATTTATATCATGTCCGAAGGAGGATCCCGGAATGATGAGGATATTCTTATATGTATATTGTGAATGTCGGTTACCAGGTGTTCAATCCATATGAATGATATTTTTGTCTTTATGCATGGGACGTATGTTTATGAGAAATGGAAATATGAAATCTTGTGGTCTATTAAAATTATGAAATGATTATTTATGTTAAACTAATGAACTCACCAACCTTTTGGTTGACACTGTAAAGCATGTTTATTCTCAGGTACGAAAGAAATCTTCCGCTGTGCATTTGCTCATCTTAGAGATATTACTTGGAGTCATTCATGACATATTTCAAAAGACGTTGCATTCGAGTCGTTGAGTTCATCAAGATTATTATTAAGTCAATTATAGTAAGATATATTATGAAATGGTATGCATGTTGTCAACTTTCGATGAAATGAAAGATAGTCTTTTCAAAAACGAATGCAATGTTTGTAAAATGTATCATATAGAGGTCAAGTACCTCGCGATGTAATCAACTGTTGTGAATTGTTTATAATCAATATGGACTTCGTCCGGATGGATTAGGACGGGTCTTCACACATGGCTATGAAGCCGCCGGCTTCAGTATGACGGTTATAAGGATTGACTTGCTAATCAAGTTTAACTTGCATGAGGAGTCACCGACTCAAGGTAAGCCGCCGGCTTCTCAATGAAGCCACTGGCTTGGCAAACCGCCCCAGAATACTATAAATTGAAGCCCGTGGTCTCAGTTTTCAAATGTTCAAAAATTCAGAAGTTTGTAGAAGTAGAAAGTTCATTTTTAGTGGTTTTCTCTAAACCCTTAGATTAGATTTACTCTTTTGTAATCAAGATTCAAGATTTTATTCAAGTAATTTTACATCTACCTTCTTTACAAGGTATGATTCTATCTTTAATTTATTGTTTTGTCTATTTTATTTTCTGTAATTATTTCTGTTCATATTTTATCATGAACTAAACGTTCATAGTGATTACGTGGACGAAAGTCAAACTTCATCTGGAATTCAGATGAAGCCGCTGGCTTCACACTCAAGTCGCCGGCTTGGTGTGAAGGAAGCCGCCGGCTTCGTGCTTCATTCTGTGCAGTTTCTGGTTCTTTTCCAGATCTGTATGGTTAAGTTTCTGTGATGATCTTTAAACTGTTTTGAATCTGTTTTACTTGATTACACTTGTTTGCCATGCTTAATGTTTAAATAACATGATTTTAAGGTTGATTAGTCCTTGATCTGATAAATCTATTATTTGATTCATGCTACTTGTTTAGATCTAGTCCATCAAACTTGTTAAATTGAATTGCATGCAAATAAGTTAAAGAGTTTAATAGTGATAAACTTATTTGATTTGAATTACGCTTATATAATAGAGGTTAATATTGTTAGGTTTAATCGAAGATCCTTCGTTCGGATTTGTTTAATTAATGATTGCATGAAAACTTAGTAGTAATTGGCTTTCAGCTAGTAACTTGAGTTGATCTACTTGGTGTTTAATAGCTTATATAATTTGTCAGTCTATTTGCATATTGATCCTCATCACAAGATTGGTATGTATCATGTAATTGAATTGAACATGAAGAATTAAGATGTTAGTTATGCACATCACATATCTAGCATATGCTTTAAATCCTACTTATTGATTGATATGCAACACTTAGTTTAACGTATTAAGGGATAATAATTGGTCTATGATTGTTATTCTACTTTGTGTTAATATAAGTCATGAAACTTATTTAATATGAATCCCGTATGAATTGATTGTCCATGTAATCACTTGTATAATCACTTGTATAATTACTTGTATACTTATTTGTATCTTTATCTTTATTTTTGAATCTTCAATTCCTTATGTTATTATGTTTATCTTTTAAAAAAGCAAACTCTTTTCTAAGAGAAATCTATCCTATAAAAGACATAAAAATATATCTTGAATTCTTTAATAAGAATTAAATAATAAAAACAATTCTTATCGACACCACCCGTCTCATGGGACGATAACCTTACATACTACCTCTGATCGGGTTTTGTTGCTCGTTAGGGTGTTAAAGTGTAATAATTAAAAGGTTTTATAAATTTAAAAGTTGAAGATTAAGCTAAGCACTACTGCACACACTTTCAACACATCAACATCCCCGTCCGTCCGGGTTAGAAACTAACCTAAACTTAACGGGCGTATACTATTTGAGGTGGTACATTTTGGTTAGGTGTACATAACAACAGGGGTACTAAACAAACTTTAAGGCTTAGTTACCGGGTGATCAAACTTATAGAATATTTTCTTTTTATATTTTTAAGATGCCGGCAAAGCATGCAAACAAACAAATCTTGTGGTCTATACTCTACACTTTATACTACTTAAACCTATGATTCACTCAACCTTTGTGTTGACGTTTTTACATGTTTATTCTCAGGTAATTAGGAAATGCTTTCGCTGTAGCTAGTAGGGCAGTAGAGGTCATGCATATGGATTGAAGACTCGTTTAGACTTTGATATTGGCATTATGTCTTTTCATTTTAAATACATTTGGTTTTTGAATAGTACTTTGTTGGTTATGACTTTATTTTTATGTAAACACTTTGATTTTTGAATAAAATGCCACTATTGTTTTTTAAAACGTTGCATATAGCTTGCATCGATCAGACTTTGACCTCTGGTAATACAGCACATCAAGGCCACATTTTGACGGGGTATTACAATTGGTATCAGAGCTCTGGTTATAGGGAATTAAGATGCATTTGTGTGTCTTCCTATAGGATACGTTAATAAGCCTAATCTATAACTAGACAATTATAAGTTGCCTTACTTACTTGTTACTCTAGATTTACTCATTTTCTTTTAGATAACATGTCAAAAGCTAACCTCATCATTCTCTCCGACACCGAGGACGAAAGTCCTAGCCATTCACCGAGCTACCACCCTATGACCTCCTCCGAATGGAGAAATTACCCCGACTATTTGACAATATGCATACATATCTAATGATGCTAACTCTATATTTATTGTATGAAGAACAATGTCTGGAAGACGAACTTACAGTCCTGAAGAACTCCGAGCCCTTATCAATGAAGGTGTCTCCGCTGCATTGGCTAATATGCCTGGAGGCTCGAACACGAGACAAAACTGCACTTACAGGGAGTTTATGGCTTATAAGTCACTACCATTCAAAGGAACTGAAGGACCAGTGGGTCTAACCCATCGGATTGAGAAGATGGAGTCAGTGTTTAGTATTAGTAACTGTGCACAAGCTAACTGGGTAAAGTTTGCTACTTCCACACTGGAAGGTAAAGCCTTGACCTGGTGGAATTCTATTGCTCGACCTATAGGTCTCGAGGCTGCTCATGCCATCCCTTGGGAAGACATCAAAACCCGTATGACTGCTGAGTATTGTCCCGATAATGAATTTAAGAAGATGGAGGCAGAGTTATGGGATTTAAAGGTTGTTGGGACTGATCTTGCTACTTACACCAACCGCTATTTAGAATTGATTCTGCTATGTCCGGGTATGGTCCCAACTGAAAGGAAAAAATCGATCGTTATGTTAAGGGTCTTTCTGAAAATATTAAAGCTATTGTTCATGCTTCCAAACCCCAAACTTTGCAAGAGACCATTATTATGGCAAATGATCTCATGGATCAATTTACTCAATGGAATGCTGCTGAAGTGAAATCTGGGGATAATAAGAGGAAGTGGACTGGAAATTCTAACTCACAGTCATCCAAAAAGCAGGAAGTTTCTAGAAAGGGTATCAAGGAAAGGCTCCTTACTGTTCAAGGTGTGAGAGACACCATGAGGGAAGATGCACCGTGACTTGTGGAAAGTGCAAGAAAATAGGGCACCTGACCAAGAACTGTTGGTCAAAGACTACTGATACGCAAAACCTCCTGCTACTAATGCTGGTGCTGTGAAGACATGTTATGAGTGCGGTCAGAAGGGGCATTTTAGGAATGAGTGTCCAAACAAGAAAGGACCAGAGAAAGGAAGAGGAAGAGCATTCAATATCAATGCTCACGAGGCTCGTGAGGACCCTGACTTGGTTACTGGTATGTTTCTTCTAAACAATCACATTGTTTCAGTACTATTTGACTGTGGTGCCAATAGAAGTTTCGTATCAATAGAATCTTGTTGCATGCTTGACAAAACCCATGTACCAGTAGACACTAAGTACTGTATTGAATTGGTGAACGGTAAACTTGTGAAGGCTAATAAAATCTACAATGACTGTACCTTAGTTTTAGAAGGAAAACCATTTTTGGTGGACCTGATGCCTATTGAAATAGGAAGCTTTGACGTAATGGACTGGTTGTCTAAGAATAGAGCCGAAATAGTGTGTTTCAAGAAGGCGATTCGTATACCCCTTGATAATGGGGAGAATTTGATGGTTTATGGGGATAAAACTGGTGTAAAACTAAACCTGATTTCGTGCATGAAGGCACAAAAGTATTTAAGGAAAGTCTATCAAGCTATCCTTGCACATGTCAAAGAGATCGAGACCGAAGAAAAGCGAATTGAAGATGTACCAATTGTTAGAGAATTCCCGAACGTCGTTCCCGAAGAACTACCTGGTCTTCCACTTCATAGATCAGTAGAATTCCAAATAGATCTCGTACCCGGAGCTACACCAGTTGCACGATCACCATATAGATTGGCACCATCGGAACTAAAAGATTTGTCCAACCAATTGCAAGAATTGTTGGATAGTGGTTTCATTCGACCAAGCTCATCTCCGTTGGGAGCCCCCATTCTTTTTGTCAAGAAGAAGGATGGATCCCTGCGAATGTGTATCGACTATCGCGAGCTGAATAAGCTAACTATCAAGAACAGGTACCCACTACCGAGAATCGATGACCTATTCGACCAACTACAAGGGTCATCAGTATACTCTAAGATCAATTTGAGATCTGGTTATCACCAATTGAGGGTGAAGAATGAAGATATCTCTAAGACAGCGTTTAGAACTCGCTATGGTTATCACCAATTGAGGGTGAAGAATGAAGATATCTCTAAGAAAGCGTTTAGAACTCGCTATGGCCATTACGAATTCTTAGTGATGCCATTTGGGTTAACAAATGCACCTGCAGTGTTCATGGATCTTATGAATCGTGTATGCAAGCCCTATTTGGACAAGTTTTTAATCGTGTTCATCGATGACATTTTGGTATACTCGAAGAGTAAAGCGGAACATGAGCAACACCTGAGATTACTATTGGAACTACTCGAGAAGGAACAATTGTACGCGAAGTTTTCGAAGTGTGAGTTTTGGCTATCAAAGGTACAATTCCTTGGTCACGTGGTTAGTAGTCAAGGGATACAGGTGGACCCAACAAAGATTGACTCTATTAAGAACTGGGAAGCACCTAAGACGCCAACCCAAGTGCGAAAATTCTTAGGTCTTGCTGGTTATTATAGGAGATTCATTGAAGGTTTCTCCAAAATTGCAGGACCATTGACTGCTTTGACTCATAAGGGCAAGAAATATGAGTGGTCCGATGTGCATGAAGCTGCTTTCCAACTTCTGAAATAGAAGTTAACATATGCTCCTATCCTGTCCCTACCTGAAGGAAACGATGATTTTGTTGTATACTGTAACGCATCTCACCAAGGTTTTGGCTGTGTCTTGATGCAACGGCAAAAGGTCATTGCTCACGCCTCCCGTCAACTAAAGATCCACGAACAGAATTACACCACACATGATTTGGAACTTGGTGCCGTGGTCTTCGTGCTCAAAATGTGGAGACACTATCTTTATGGAACCAAGTGCAGCATCTTTACTGATCATAAGAGTTTGTAGCATATTTTAAACCAAAAACAACTCAACATGAGGCAACGATGTTGGGTTGAGTTATTAAATGATTATGATTGCGACATCCGATACCACCCTGGTAAAGCAAATGTTGTGGCTGATGCCCTAAGCTGAAAAGAAAGGGTTAAACCCTTACGAGTCAGAGCTTTAAATTTGATAGTCCATACCAATTTAACTACACAAATCCGATATTCCCAACTTGAAGCGCTTAAAGAAGAGAATAAGAAGGAAGAATCTCTTAGAGGTTTAGACAAGCAATTTGAAATAAAAGGAGATGGAACTCGTTATTTTGCCGAAAGAATTTGGGTCCCAAAAATTGGTGAAGTAAGAAAGAAAGTGCTTGATGAGGCACATAAGACAAGGTATTCGATTCACCCAGGTGCTGACAAGATGTATCATGATTTAAAAATGTTATATTGGTGGCCTGGAATGAAAGCGGATATTGCTACCTATGTGAGAATATGCTTGACTTGCTCTAAAGTTAAAGCTGAACACCAGAAACCTTCTAGGCTACTGCAACAGCCTGAGATTCCCTAGTGGAAGTGGGAACACATTACCATGGATTTCATTACGAAGTTGCCAAAAACCGTGAATGGTTATGATACGATTTGGGTAATTGTTGACCGTCTCACCAAATTAGCTCACTTTTTACTAAAATGACCCGTTCATATACATTATAAACGATTCACAATAGTTGATTATATCGCGAGGTATTTGACCTCTATATGATACATTTTACAAACATTACATTCGTTTTTAAAAGACAAACTTTCTTTACATCTAAAGTTGACGGCATGCATACCATTTCATAATACTTCCAACTATACTTGACTTAATAATAATCTTGATGAACTCAATGACTCGAATGCAACGTCTTTTGAAATATGCCATGAATGACTCCAAGTAATATCTTTAAAATGAGCTAATGCACAGTGGAAGGTTTCATTAATACCTGAGAATAAACATGCTTTCAAGTGTCAACCAAAAGGTTGGTGAGTTTATAGGTTTATCGTAAACAATCATTTTCAATATTATAATAGACCACAAGATTTCATTTTTATTTTCATAAACATACATCTCATATCAGGCATTTCGTAAACTGCATAGAGATAAAAATCATTCATATGGTGAACGCTGGATAACCGAACTAATAGGATGCATATAGAATATCCCCATCATTACGGGACTCTCATCGGACATGATAATCGAAGTACTAAAGCATTCGTAACCCGAATGGGACTTGTCAAGGTCCATAGATCTATCTTTAGGATTCGCATCAATTAGGGGCCATTTCCCTAATTCTTAGGCTACCAAGCTAAAAAGGGGCATATTCGATTTCGATAATCCAACCATAGAATGTAGTTTCGATTACTTGTGTCTATTTCGTAAAACATTTATAAAAGCAGCGCATGTATTCTCAGTCCCAAAAATATATATATTGCAAAAGCATTTAAAAAGGGAGCAAATGAAACTCACAATCCAATATTTTGTAGTAAAAATATTCATACGACGAAACTGAACAATGCAGGGTTGACCTTGGATTCACGAACCTATATCAAGTACATATATTAACACATATAATTAACATGTAATAATAATCAACTAGTTTATATATATATTACTTATTTAATTTATTAACTTATTTGTTATTTCAAAGGTTATATATAGATATATATTTATTTTGTTTATTTATACACATAGTTATACTAATACATATATATCTATATAATTAGTATTATATTGTTAAATTAAAATTTGTTATATGTAATTATTCATGTAAATAATATTATTATGTTTCTAGTAATAATAATATTGTAATTGTAATAATCATAATATTAATGTTAATAATAATGTAAATAAAATTATATATAAAAATCATGTTAATGAAAATAATAATAATGATAGTAATAACGATAATAATAATGATAGTTTTAATAATATTAATATTAATACTAATAATAATAATAATGATAATAATATTAATTGTGTTAATGATAATAAAAATGATATTTTTAGTATTAGTAATAACACAATAACAATAAAAGTAATAATAACAATAATAATAATAATAATAATAATAATAATAATAATAATAATAATAATAATAATAATAATAATAATAATAATAATAACAATAAGAATATTAATATTAATAAAATAAAATACTACCTTATAAGCTTTTTAAAATAAAAACCGTCGTTGCCCGAGCTCGAACCCGCGACCTCTCGCTAACCTCTAAACACCCAAACCACTCCACTGCTACTTTCTTTTCTGTTTTGATTCGCTCGACATATTTATTTAACCCGTTTGTTTCAGCTTCCATTCTCTTCTTCGCTTAATTATATCACTCATCATTATCATCATATACCTCCTAATCGTGATCAAGGTACAGGAGTAGCAACAAACGAGCAGCAAATCATTATCATCTTGCATCGAATTTCATTATCAACATCGTTATTTCATGTCACACTTATCATCATATTTACATCATAACGTCCTCATCCTACCAATATCATCTCGTTATCATCATGATACCATCCTCATCATCAACATGCTTATATCATCACTTTCATCGTAACCTTCCCCATTATGATCATCATCGTGATCACATTCATTATCATTTAATACATCGACTTCTAACAACAAAAAGACCTGAAGTAAATAATACGCGTGTGTGGGTTTGTTCAAAGTAGAAAACGGAAGGGTCAGCCTAGCAGGTTGGGTTAGACGATATTTCCACACAATTCTGTTGGATCTCGATTTCAAAAATAATTCGTAACCCACCTCAACAGCCCACCACTGTTACAGCCCAACAAGGAAAGGATTTTAACTCGGCCCAATTCAATTCCCAATTCAATAAGCCCGAGAGAAAAAAATAGCAGGCTAATAACAGAAAAAAATGGTGTCGGTCAGTTAAGCTTCCAGCTGGATTCCACGATCAACAGCCATACATCAGCATCATTTATATTCTTTATTTCATCGCCATCATCTTAACCATAATCATATTTTATTTTATTTTATTTTTTTATCTTTCTCACAGAATTTAAGATAGAAAACGCGTAATTGCAGTAGCCACAACAATCGAAGCAGGAAACAGAAGTAATTAGAAGGGAGTAGCAGGAATTGGAGTCTACCATGGTGACGGTTTACAAGGTTTCATAAAAGGAAAACCGAAACAAACAGAGAGTATGCCATATTTCAGGGAGGTTATCGACGGTTGATACAAAAAAAAAGAAAAAAAATAACCACGATGAAAAGATGGTGGCGTCGGTTTACAGATGTGGTGTTTTGGTTATTGAGTTTGTGAGATTTTCGATCAGAAACTAAAATAAAAATAGAAGAGAGATGAAGAGAGAGAGAGAGAGAGAGAGATAAAAGTGGTGTTGCGGTGGTTCATGGTGATGATGGAGGATGCTGTTGAGATGGCTGGATTATTGTGGTCAGGGTGATGATGAAAGGTGGTCTTGTTGGTGGTTCGTGATGGTTGAAGTGGTGGATCATGTTGGTGTGATTTAAGTTCGATGGTATGAGGAAGGTGGCGGTTTAGAGGGTGTGTTTTGGTGTATTAACATTAGCAAAACAATAGTGGGTTTTGGTTCTGAGATAGCAAGCGACGAGACGGGTAGCAGTATCAATTTATTTGAAAGATAGTAGTAGCCTTACGATGATGGTTTCAATGGATGTTGGTTCTGGTGTTGTTTGGGTTGAGGCCACGAATGACACAAAAACAGAAGTAACAGTGCTCGATCGGTTGTTGCAATGGTAATCAAAAGTAACGAAGATGATGGTTAAGGTTAATGGCCGGTTGTTTTGTTAGTGTACTCGTATATCTTCATTTATAGGTGTATGTATGTTTTTATATAACACACATGCATAAGTATCTATATAGATATAGTAATATGAATTAACTAACACAAATACTAAATCTCAATTCAATCAATTTAGTACAGTAATGTTAATATATTAGTCGGCTATTTTTCTAGTATATTAGTGATAAAGTAGAAAACATGTGGGCTAATATATAATGAAGTGATTGAGATGGTAAGAAAAGAAACAAGAAGAAACAGTAATCCATTTTAATAATATGCAAAGTAAAGTACCTTCTTTCAATTCACGGATATAAATCCACAAATTTTGTGTAATAATATAATATTAATAATAATAATAAATAATATAATAATAGTCAAAGAAATATAAACGTGTAAATTGTTAGCCGTCGTCTACTATTTCATTCACGGGCTGAAATTCGTCCTCCGTTGATAAATCAGTGGCGAATAAAAGTATTCGAAAAAATCCCACATTTTTACAGTGACTATCTTTATTTATTTTGGTCATTATTGTAGAGACCCGTCCTAATCCATCCGGATGAAGTCCATATCGATTATAAACGATTCATAACAGTTGATTACATCGCGAGGTACTTGACCTCTATATGATACATTTTACAAACATTGTATTCGTTTTTGAAAAGACAAACTTTTAATACATTGGAAGTTGACGGCATACATACCATTTCATAATATATCTAAACTATAAATGACTTGATAATAATATTGATGACATCGACGACTCGAATGCAACGTCTTTTAAAATATGCCATGAATGACTCCAAGTAATATCATTAAAATGAGCAAATGCACAGCGGAAGATTTCTTTCATACCTGAGAATAAACATGCTTTAAAGTGTCAACCAAAAGGTTGGTGAGTTCATTAGTTTAACATAAATAATCATTTCCATCATTTTAATAGACCACATGATTTCATTTTCAGTTCTCATAAATATACGTCCCATACATTGAGACAAAAATAATCATTCATATGGATTGAACACCTGGTAACCGACATTCACAATATGCATATAAGAATATCCCTTATCATTCCGGGAAACCCTTCGGATATGATATAAATTTCGAAGTACTAAAGCATCCGGTACTTTGGATGGGGTTTGTTAGGCCCAATAGATCTATCTTTAGGATTCGCGTCAATTAGGGTGTCTGTTCCCTAATTCTTAGATTACCAGACTTAATAAAAAGGGGCATATTCGATTTCGATAATTCAACCATAGAATGTAGTTTCACGTACTTGTGTCTATTTTGTAAATCATTTATAAAAGCGCATGTATTCTCAGTCCCAAAAATATATATTGCAAAAACATTTAAAAAGGGAGCAAATGAAACTCACCTAATGTATTTTGTAGTAAAAATACATAGAACGACATTGAACAAGTATAGGGTTAGCCTCGAATTCACGAACCTATATCATGTATATATATATTAACACATATAGTTGTAATCGAATAAATTTATGTATATATTTATTAATGATATCATTTTATATTAATAATTTGTATGTTTCATAAATGTATTCATTTTATGTACTTTAACTAAATAAAAAAAAATATAGTTATATTATATGTATTAAGTATAGTGTTATATAACTAATAGTTATTTGATAATATTAATAATAATAACTAAAAAGTTGTTTCGCTTTAATATAATAATAATAACAGTTGTTATGATAATAATAATGATACTAGTATTAATAAAAATGATAATAATAATAATAATAATAATAGTAAAATAATAATAATGATAATAATAATAAAAATGATATTTTTAACAAAAATGGTAGTCCTTAATAAAAATGATAATTTTAGTAATAAAAATGATAATTTTATTAGTGATAGTAATAATAAAGATAATAATAATAATAATAATAATAATAATAATAATAATAATAATAATAATTATAATAATAATAATAATAATAATAATAATTATAATAATAATAATAATAATAATAATAATAATAATAATAATAATAATAATAATAATAATAATAATAATAATAATCATAATCATAATAATAATAATGATAATAAAATACTACCTTCATTTAAAGGCTTTCCAAAAAAATAATGCCCATACTCGGGCTTGAACTCGCGACCACTCGTTAACCCAAACCACTTGTGAACCACTCTTCCATTTGCATTTATCTGATATGAATCAGATAAAACTTAGATAAAACACGTATTTATGTTTTCCCCCTTTTTTTTCTTTTTCTTCACTAACTACACTTCGATGGATTACATACTATGGCCCAAGTTTCTAAACCCAAAGCATATAATATTGTTGGTAATCCATTATCAATCATTTTGGAAATCTTT
This sequence comes from Rutidosis leptorrhynchoides, assembly GCF_046630445.1. Taxonomy (NCBI): domain Eukaryota; kingdom Viridiplantae; phylum Streptophyta; class Magnoliopsida; order Asterales; family Asteraceae; genus Rutidosis; species Rutidosis leptorrhynchoides. The sequence continues at coordinate 489,709,309 of NC_092333.1, forward strand.
AATCGATCCAACCCCAGAAAATATATTCGTACAGCGGGAGTAAAAAGAAGGAAGAAAAAATAGGGTTTTTGGGTTCTTCCTTGTTCCATCATCATCTCGTCATTTTTCATCAACATAAGCAGACAGATTACCGACACTGTATCATCTCCAACGATCGACATCATCAATATTCTTAATCCCATAACATAAACAACTAGACAAATTACCATTGTTTTAATAATAATGCTCCACGTAATTATTGTTATGATTAATTCATTAGAATAATTAAAACTGTCCCACGACTATGATCTTGTCATCCATAACAGAAAAAGGGAAGCATGCCCATGTCGACTAATTTATCACCAAGTGCTTCGGCCAAATAAAAAAAATACGTGGCCCTTTGTTTCTATACTCTTCAAATATCAAGTGGATTATCCCAATTAGAAAGTGTCGGCCAATTAGGAAAAGTAAAGGGCATGTAATCATCATCATTCTTTATTAACCCACCTTGCATCATGATCATATTAAATGTATCATCTTTATTCGTTTATATATATCAACTGGAATCGAAATTTTTTAGCTGTAGTTGCAGTGTCGAGGCTTGTTTAAAAACAGAAACTAGTCGAGGTAACAGATGGTTTTTGCGTGGGTTTGATGATGATGATTAACCAGAAAAAAATGAGGGTTTTGAATTGGTTGTCGATGAGTTCAATGGGTTTCGAGAGTTCCTGTCATAATAGAAAAGAAAACAGAATGGAATACAAGGTTGTGTTTAAGTGGGTTTCGTTTTGGGTTGCATTCATAACCGATAAAAAAAAATAAGCGTAGCAATAGCAGCTCTTGTTTGCAGCTATAAACGAGTAATGGTTTCAGGTTTCGTAGGGGTTTGATTTGTGGTGTTTCAATGGGTTTGGATCGAATGGAAAACAGAAAAAAGTATAGCGAGTGGTGGTGTGATTAAAGGTTGTAGATGATATTCGTCGGTTTTATGCAACGACAACAGGAAACAAATAGATTTTCGTGTGTACGATTTAGATTAGTGAGGGTGGTTGTAGTGGTCATTTATAAAAGTGGTGTTTGATGATAATTGAAGGTGGTTTTTAAGTTCACAAGGAATTTAAGATGGTGAATGTAAATCTATATCTCTCTCTCCCTCTCTATAATTATCTATATATTTTGTAAGTGATACGATAAATAATAATTGGTCACATTTTGGTTTGTAGGGTTTAATTGAAGTTGTCCAAGAAGCTTGAGCAGGTGAAGGAAGGACAGTCGACAGAGGGAATCGAGCAGGAGGAAGAAAACAAAGAAAATATAAAGTTGATAATGACCTTCAACAGATTTTGTTTATATTAGACCCGTAATTGACAAACAATTCAATCAGAAGAAAGATTCAATAAAGTGAAAGGGATTGGAAACAGAATTTGGTTATATCTGAAATCAAATTCGTTCTAGTACAGATTTTAGAGACAGAATCAAAGATCGCCTACAGATTGATAATGACATGAAACAGAATACATATACCATTGTATTTAATCATATTTTTTATATATTTATCTGTATATGTAATTCTGTATAAATATATAACTGTATTTTATACATATGTATTTATATATCTGATTTTCTATATCTGTTAATATATCTGTATATATTTATATCTGTGTTCACAAAGTATATAATCAATATTTATACTAATTAATGAAAATTGTAATTATAATACTTATTATTAATTATAGAAATAGAATTACTAATAATAATATTAAATATAGAAATACTTATAATAATAATAAAAGTAAAAATGTAACGATATTAGTAATAATAATATAACAAATTACATTTATTCTATTTTCATTTTATAACCTTAATGATACTTATAATACTATTAATAATTATATGTAAGTATACATCTTATAATTATATCCATTTTCATAATAATATTAATAATACTGTTATATGTGTTAATATTGAAAGTAATAATATTATTATTATAACAATTATAGCTTAACTTATAATTAAATTATTATATCAGATATTAACATTACATATTATTAATTATATGATATGTATAAGAATAATAATAATAATAATAATAATAATAATAATAATAATAATAATAATAATAATAATTCTTAATATCAATACTTGATAATAATAATTCTTAATTCAAATGATTAAATTTTATTATTTCCTATTATTATATTTATTTACATTTATATATATATATATATATATATATATATACACCTGTACATATTTATTTATAAATATTTATTCGTGAATCGTCGGGAATAGTCAAAGATTAAATGAATGTATGAACATAATTTAAAATTCCTGAGATTTAACTTAACAAACTTTGCTTATCGTGTCGGAACATATAAAGATTAAAGTTTAAATTTGGTCGAAAATTTCCGGGTCATCACAATTATGGTATAAGATTTGATCATTAATTTATTAAATAAAAATTACATCAACCGTCCCTCTCAATTCTGGGTAAAATATAAAAAGTATTAAAATTAAATAATTAGATCCTAAATATACTTTTAATAAACCTATAACTTATATAACTCATTTTCTGATCACCTTTTATTTTAAAATTACACAAGTTCGAATTTAACTTGCTTAATATCAATCGGAACATCAAACGAGTATTACAAGCAATTAATATTTATTTTTAATATACTTTATTTATATATAGAGATATATTTTTAATAATAATTATTATAATATCCTATCTTTATTTTATTAATTTTTTAATAGCAACATATAATACTTCAAATTATATTTTGAATTATTATTTATATATACATACACACATATCTATTTACAATTAATTGTTCGTGAATCATCGAGAATGGTCGAAGGTCAATGAATACCTGAACACAGTTCAAAGTTTTTGAGATTTCAACATTACAGACTTTGCTCATCGTGTCGGAAACATATAAAGATTAAATTTAAATTTGGTCAAAAATTTCCGGGTCATCACAGTACCTACCCGTTAAAGAAATTTCGGCCCGAAATTTGAGTGAGGTGGTCATGGATAACAATAAAAATGTTTTCATAACGAATATTAGCTGATAAATAGAGTTTTTTCATTATTGAGTAATACAGATAAAACAATTCGATTATTCGAAGTGTATGAGTGAAGTTATCACAAAAGAGTGAAGTAAAGAAGTAAAGATTTAGCTTTGACGTAGTCAGGGTTGAATTTAGGAAAATAATACTCGTCTTAACTTTTGACGTAATCACAGTGGAATTCCGGAATTCAAGGGATATAAAGAAAATCTTCGAAATCTAAAAGATTTGATCTTTCGGCGAATAAGGAAATTAAGATCTCTATAATTAAATACGGTGATCTGCCTCGATTACTCTGTCTGATATTTCCATTATAAATTAAGCTCTTCCGTTCCATTATTTTCACCATTCCTATATTTTCTTTCTTATTTCTTACCTCCAAAAGATTGTGAAAATGCTTAATCCAGTTCTAATCCTTGATATTTTTCCTATTTATCATTTATGTCATCCTTCTTTTCGATCTTCCACCAGAAAAATCTATTTATTTTTACTATTACCTTGGAGTGATACTATTCTTAATTCTACCGTATTTTTATATTGCTATTCGTATTAATATCCACAGTTTGTAACCTCCGTGTTGTTATTGGGCTTTATATTTTTTCTTATATTTTGGAGCTCTTTGCCTTTTTATTCTCCTCTCGACCTCTAGTAAAGAGAGTAATGGTCCAGAATTTGTAAGGATGGAGTTTCGAATGAACTTAATGTTCTAAACAAGAAAGAACGTAATAGCACGATTGGATTTGTCAAATTACTAGATTCACTGAGAATTGAACTATCAAGAATATACTTTCTTGATATGTTCAGAAGTTAAGCAGAATGAAAGAGTTATGTAACATGGCACATGATGACGTTATGATCTGTGAATCATCACGTTCCATTAGAAACTCAGCATGACTTACTGTAATATAATCACATTGGCCAAGCGTCATTATATTATACTAACCCATGCTTCCATTCCCAACACTTCTCCACAATTCATTCATAATTTATACTTAGATTTTACAGAAGTTTTCAATATAATGAAATACAGAAAACACGAAGAGGTAGATAATTTCGAACTAGAATATTTATGAAAATATCCTCAGAAATATCGAAGATATTTATGATTATATTTTGGAATTTCTAAGTTCGAAAGTTGATGAAGAAAAATTTTCCGCAAGATTTTAACATGACTTCGGAGCAAGATATTCTCTAAAGATTTCATCGGATCCAGAATTACCTGGATTCTTTGAATATAGGGTTTGGTCCTTGTATTTGTCCTTGGTCTCCTTCATGGTTAGCTCAATCCATTTTTCAGTACCAAATTTTCTATCGAGCGTTCCCAACACTCTATTCTTTATCATTAAACTGTTGGCCGTTTAGACCATCTACAACTTTGCTGTTTCCTCTGCATTTAATGCTATCATATCTGAATCATCGGTTATTAATCCAAGGTTGTTTCAAGAAAATTGTGTTTTTAGATGATTAAATGCTGATAGTAGTATGGTGGAATATAAAAGGTTCCCCGGTAGCAATAAAAGAGCACGCATATATATCACGGTTATAATAAGGTTGTTTCGAATGAAAAGTCGAAGTTGACTTGCTAGAGCTATGACAAAATTGACTAATTTGGAAAGAGATTGCAAAGTTATTTTCGGTAATAATAACGCTAAAGGAATTAGCACAGCTACGCGTTAAACGTTTACTCAGTTTCCGAGAGTTTTTCGGTGCATAACTGTACGCATCAATCTTTCTTTCTGTAGATGAAGTGTGGTTGGTTCATCCTCTCGATTGAGGTGTTTTCAAGAATCATGAAAGGTTTGAACGTAGATTGTAATCATCAAGATACAAATGAGGTTTAAGATGAAATCAAGTGGCAAACTTGAAGAAATGTTTAGTTTCATATGTTATAATCAATATTTTAATTCATTTTAATTGTCCAATGTCATTAGTCCACAGTCGATAGTCCACAGTTAACAGTCCAATAATTCATATATAATTTAATATATAATATTCGAATTAATTAAATCGTATCGTGACCCGTGTACATGTCTCAGACTCGATCACAACTCAAACTATATATATTATTGTAGAATTAACCTCAACCCTGTATAGCTAACTCCTGCATTACTGCATATAGAGTGTCTATGGTTATTCCAAATAATATATATAGATGCGTCGATATGATATGTCAAAACCTTGTATACGTGTCCCGATATTTAAAGTGCGTAAAATAAATAACAGAAATTAAATGACGATTAATAAATTGCGAGAATTTAAATTGCGATAAATATATTGCGATAAATAAAATGTAATACGGAATTAACAGTTAGCTAGGAACAGTTAGCTAGGATTTTGTTAGCGTGGATTCTTAACAGAATTTTCTCATAGTTAATTTGTTTGTTTCTAACAAATTTTATTTAGTCTAATGTTTTCTTCATTATACCACTTGTTGGATTCTGATAGGTCAAAATCCAAATATGAAATTGAATGAAAATGGTTATCCTGCGGTGAACAGATACGTATACCTGTGGTTGTAAGTAGGATAGTAAATGACTGTTGAATCAGATTCGAAGAATGTACAGTGTAACTTATTAATGTGAAATCTAAATATTTCTAGGGTATTACCTACCCGTTAAAATATTTTCACCATTAACAGTTTGTACGAAAGAATTTTTAATTACAATCTTTATAAAAATATACTTACATATATATTCTCTTCAGATGTAATCATGGATTTAATGAGTTAATATAATATTAATCTCATTTGATTTACCGTTAGAACTAGAATACATAATCTCTAAAACATTAGAGATTACACAATCGCCATGAAGAATGAAGATAATTGATGTAGAACGATACGTAGAACGATGATTATACTCGAGGTACAGAATGAGATGTTGAGGCATGGATTGTTGATGGTACTGGTGTCGATGTTGGTGGTACTGTTGGTGCCGGTGGTGTTGTTGAATCCGGTAAGTTTTGCACCATATTCTCCAAATTTATTACTCGAGCGCGAATCTCATTGACTTCTTCCATTACTCTAAGATGATTATCGGTCGGAACGAGCAGATGAATAAGGTTTAGAATTGTGGATAGAATATAATCATGTCGAGGTATTCTGGAAATGAGGCTGAAAATAGTGTTTCGGATAGGTTCGCCGGTAAGTGCTTCGGGTTCTTCACCAAGAGGTGAATTCGGTTGGTGGAAGGGATCGCCTTCTTCGCGTCAACATTGATTAAGTCGACTACGAACCCATAAGATGAATTGATGATGGCTGGTTGGTTGATCCATTTCGGTTATACTGTTTTCAGAGCTTGGGTGGATATCCATATCGGAATAGCTGTCGGAATAACTATCGGAATAGCTATCGAAACCTGAGGGACTCGAACTGGTTGAGGGATTCATCTCGTACAATCAGATGAAGTATTTTCGATAAGAAATAGATTATAGGATGTAGATTAGTACCCTGCAATACATAATTTACATATGCATATATAATACTAAAATCCCATAAGTTACGGAGGAATCTACGGAAGCTGTCAGGTAAAGGTAACAATAACAGATACGCTAAGATATGAATTTATCTATACACAGTCTATGCAATAGAGGCAGTAAGACGTGTCTAGACTTTAAGAATGATAAGCAAATAATTTTTCGACACTAAATGATAAGCAAAACTTTTGACTTGCAGACACGGTCGAAGTCCAGACTCACTAATGCATCTAAACATCTATCAGTTAGACATACTAATGCAAGACCTGGTTCGCTAAGACCACCGCTCTGATACCAACTGAAATGACCCGTTCATATACATTATAAACGATTCACAATAGTTGATTACATCGCGAGGTATTTGACCTCTATATGACATTTTACAAACATTGCATTCGTTTTTAAAAGACAAACTTTCTTTACAACTAAAGTTGACGGCATGCATACCATTTCATAATACTTCTAACTATACTTGATTTAATAATAATCTTGATGAACTCAATGACTCGAATGCAACGTCTTTTGAAATATGCCATGAATGACTCCAAGTAATATCTTTAAAATGAGCCAATGTACAGCGGAAGGTTTCTTTAATACCTGAGAATAAACATGCTTTCAAGTGTCAACCAAAAGGTTGGTGAGTTCATTGGTTTATAGTAAACAATCATTTTCAATATTATAATAGACCACAAGATTTCATTTTTATTTTCATAAACATACATCTCATATCAGGCATTTCGCAAACTGCATAGAGATAAAAAACATTCATATGGTGAACGCTTGATAAGCGAACTAACATGATGCATATAGAATATCCCCATCATTACGGGACTCTCATCGGACATGATAATCTAAGTACTAAAGCATTCGTAACCCGAATGGGACTTGTCAAGGTCCATAGATCTATCTTTAGGATTCGCGTCAATTAGGGGCCATTTCCCTAATTCTTAGGCTACCAAGCTAAAAAGGGGCATATTCGATTTCGATAATCCAACCATAGAATGTAGTTTCGATTACTTGTGTCTATTTCGTAAAACATTTATAAAAGCAGCGCAAGTATTATCAGTCCCAAAAATATATATATTGCAAAAGCATTTAAAAAGGGAGCAAATGAAACTCACAATCCAATATTTTGTAGTAAAAATATTCATACGACGAAACTGAACAATGCAGGGTTGACCTTGGATTCACGAACCTATATCAAGTATATATATATTAACACATATAATTAACATGTAATAATAATCAACTAGTTTATGTATATTACTTATTTAATTTATTAACTTATTTGTTATTTCAAAGGTTATATATAGATATATATTTATTTTGTTTATTTATACATATAGTTATACTAATACATATATATCTATATAATTAGTATTATATTGTTAAATTAAAATTTGTTATATGTAATTATTCATGTAAATAATATTATTATGTTTCTAGTAATAATAATACTGTAATAATCATAATATTAATGTTAATAATAATGTAAATAAAATTATATATAAAAATCATGTTAATGAAAATAATAATAATGATAGTAATAACGATAATAATAATGATAGCTTTAATAATATTAATATTAATACTAATAATAATAATGATAATAATATTAATTGTGTTAATGATAATAAAAATGATATTTTTAGTATTAGTAATAACACAATAACAATAAAAGTAATAATAACAATAATAATAATAAGAATATTAATATTAATAAAATAAAATACTACCTTATAAGCTTTTTAAAATAAAAACCGTCGTTGCCCGGGCTCGAACCCGCGACCTCTCGCTAACCTCTAAACACCCAAACCACTCCACTGCTACTTTCTTTTCTGTTTTGATTCGCTCGACATATTTATTTAACCCGTTTGTTTCAGTTTCCATTCTCTTCTTCGCTTAATTATATCACTCATCATTATCATCATATACCTCCTAATCGTGATCAAGGTACAGGAGTAGCAACAAACGAGCAGCAAATCATTATCATCTTGCATCGAATTTCATCATCAACATCGTTATTTCATGTCACACTCATCATCATATTTACATCATCACGTCCTCATCCTACCAATATCATCTAGTTATCATCATGATACCATCCTCATCATCAACATGCTTATATCATCACTTTCATCGTAACCTTCCCCATTATGATCATCATCGTGATCACATTCATTATCATTTAATACATCAACTTCTAACAACAAAAAGACCCGAAGTAAATAATACGCGTGTGTGGGTATGTTCAAAGTAGAAAACGGAAGGGTCAGCCTAGCAGGTTGGATTAAACGATATTTCCACACAATTCATGTTGGATCTCGATTTCACAAAGAATCCGTAACCCACCTCAACAACCCACCACTGTTACAGCCCAACAAGGATAGGATTTTAACTCGGCCCAATTCAATTCCCAATTCAATAAGCCCGAGAGAAAAAAAAATAGCAGGCTAATAACAGAAAAAATGGTGTCGGTCAGTTAAGCTTCCAGCTGGATTCCACGATCAACAGCCATACATCAGCATCATTTATATTCTTTATTTCATAGCCATCATCTTAACCATAATCATATTTTATTTTATTTTATTTTATTTTTTTATCTTTCTCACAGAATTTAAGATAGAAAATGGGTAATTGCAGTAGCCACAACAATCGAAGCAGGAAACGGAAGTAATTAGAAGGGAGTAGCAAGAATTGGAGTCCACCATGGTGACGGTTTACAAGGTTTCATAAAAGGAAAACCGAAACAAACAGAGAGTATGCCATATTTCAGGGAGGTTATCGACGGTTGATACAAAAAAAAAGAAAAAAAAATAATCATGATGAAAAGATAGTGGCGTCGGTTTGCAAATGGGTGTTTTGGTTATTGAGTTTGTGAGATTTTCGGTCAGAAACTAAAACAAAAACAGAAGAGAGATGAAGAGAGGGAGATAAAAGTGGTCTTGCGGTGGTTCATGGTGATGATGGAGGGTGCTGTTGAGATGGCCGGATTATTGTGGTCACGGTGATGATGAAAGGTGGTCTTGTTGGTGGTTCGTGATGGTTGAAGTGGTGGATCATGTTGGTGTGTTTTAAGTTCGATGGTATGAGGAAGGTGGCGGTCTAGAGGGTGTGTTTTGGTGTATTAACATTAGCAAAACAATAGTGGGTTTTGGTTCTGAGATAGCAAGCGATGAGACGGGTAGCAGTATCAATTTATTTGAAAGATAGTAGTAGCCTTACGATGATGGTTTCAATGGATGTTGGTTCTGGTGTTGTTTGGGTTGAGGCCACGAATGACACAAAAACAGAAGTAACAGTGCTCTATCGGTTGTTGCAGTGGTAATCAAAAGTAACGAAGATGATGGTTAAGGTTAATGGCCGGTTGTTTTGTTAGTGTACTCGTCTATCTTCATTTATAGGTGTATGTATGTTTTTATATAACACACATGCATAAGTATCTATATAGATATAGTAATATGAATTAACTAACACAAATAGTAAATCTCAATTCAATCAATTTAGTACTGTAATGTTAATATACTAGTCTCCTATTTTTCTTGTATATTAGTGATAAAGTAGAAAACATGTGGGCTAATATATAATGAAGTGATTGAGATGGTAAGAAAAGAAACAAGAAGAAACAGTAATGCATTTTAATAATATGCAAAGTAATGTACCTTCTTTCAATTCACGGATATAAATCCACAAATTTTGTGTAATAATATGATATTAATAATAATAATAAATAATATAATAATAGTCAAAGAAATATAAACGTGTAAATTGTTAGCCGTCGTCTACTATTTCATTCACGAGCTGAAATTCGTCCTCCGTTGATAAATCAGTGGCGAATAAAAGTATTCGAAAAAATCCCAAATTTTTACAGTGACAATCTTTATTTATTTTGGTCATTATGGTATAAGATTTGATCATTAATTTATTAAATAAAAATTACATCAACTGTCCCTCTCAATTCTGGGTAAAATATAAAAAGTGTTAAAATTAAATAATTAGATCCTAAATATACTTTTAATAAGCCTATAACTTATATAATTCATTTTCGGATCACCTTTTATTTTAAAATTACACAAGTTCGAATTTAACTTGCTTAATATCAATCGGAACATCAAACGAGTATTACAAGCAATTAATATTTATTTTTAATATACTTTATTTATATATAGAGATATATTTTTAATAATAATTATTATAATATCCTATCTTTATTTTATTAATTTTTTAATAACAACATATAATACTTCAAATTATATTTTGAATTATTATTTATATATACATACACACATATCTATTTACAATTAATTGTTCGTGAATCATCGAGAATGGTCGAAGGTCAATGAATAGCTGAACATAGTTCAAAGTTTTTGAGATTTCAACATTACAGACTTTGCTCATCGCGTCGGAAACATATAAAGATTAAGTTTAAATTTGGTTAAAAATTTCCGGGTCGTCACTTTTACCGATGAAGGAAACTAACAAGATGGAAAAGCTTGCTCAGTTGTATTTGAAGGAAGTTGTTTCAAGGCATGGTGTGCCTGTTTCTATTATTTCGGATCGAGATAGCTGTTTTACTTCTAGATTCTAGAAGTCGTTACAAGAAGCTTTGGGAACGCAGTTAGACATAAGTACTGCTTACCATCCTCAAACAGATGGACAAAGTGAGAGAATGATTCAAACGCTCGAGGATATGTTACGAGCCTGTGTTATTGATTTTGGTAAAGGATGGGACCGATTCCTGCCATTAGTTGAGTTTTCATATAATAACATCTACCATTCAAGTATTCAAGCCGTACTGTTTGAAGCACTCTATGGGCGAAAGTGTAGATTGCCGATCTGTTGGAACGAAATGGGTGACCGACAGTTGACTGGTACAGAGATAATCCATGAGACGACCGAACACATCGTAAAGATTAAATAAAGGCTAGAGACGGCCCGAAGTCGTCAAAAGAGTTATGCTGACGTCAGAAGAAAACCGTTAGAATTCTAAGAAAACGACATGGTCCTGCTAAAGGTGTCACCATGGAAAGGTGTGATACGCTTTGGCAAACGAGGAAAGCTGAGCCCAAGATATGTGAGGCCTTTCAAGATCATCGAACGTATTGGGCCAGTGGCCAATCAACTAGAATTACCTAAACAACTCGCTGGAATACACGATACGTTTCATGTGTCGAATTTGAAAAAGTGCTTAGCGAAAGAGGACCTTAACCCACTTGATGAAATCCAAGTTGATGACAAACTGAACTTTATTGAAAAACCCTCGAAAATCAATGATCGAAACGTCAAAGGACTTCGTCAGAGTAGAATACCAAGCGTCAAAGTTTGATGGAACGCGCTTCGAGGACCCGAGACCACGTGGGAACGTGAAGATCACATGAAAGAGAAATATCCTCATTTATTTGTAAACGAAATGCCAGATGACGGCAACGACCAAATTTTGGGACGAAATTTCTAATAACGGGTAGGTACTATAACACCCCAACTTTTCCGATCATTATTTTTTATATGAACGAAATTGAAACTTAGGTTGTCCAAAGCAAACTTGCTCGGTTAGAAAACCGAAACTAATGAAAGTAATGAAATGGGTACGAGGTTACCTAAACTAACGATCATGGCTCGTCATCATCAATAAAAATTTAACGAAAGACTAACGCGAATAAAATGTGCGGGGACTAAAATGCACATTAATTAAAATGATAAAAATTAAAAATATATATATTTCAAGTACATAATCATCCCAAACTTGTCGTCACTTTGTCCTCTACTATTTATACCTACTTTCGGTTGTAACACATTCATCAAAACTCATATCTACAAACAAACAAAAAATAAAAAAATGAATGTGAGTGGCAGTAGGCGTTCGACAAACCAAACTCATAATTAATATTAATTTGTACATACATACATGTACATATGTTAATATTAATATTTAAAATATAAAAACTAACTATTATAACACTTAAATATTACGGAGTATATGCCATAATAATCAGCCACATGAGTTATTAGCATGTATCCACAACCCACAAAGCATCACCCTCAAATTAAAAAAAAAAAAAAAAAATAATAATAATAATAATAATAATAATAATAATAATAACAACAACATTAAAAAAACGAAAATAAATATCAATGTATGCATATCGGCCAAGGTGCTGTACATCAAGTTATCATTTACTTTTAAATTTTGCAATCCTAAAACAAATTCAAGTCCTATCCTAAACTAACTTGAACTCAATCCCAAAATTTGTGGAATAGTAAACCTACTCAAACTATGATCTCTAGCCTATAAATAAAGCATCGAAATCACCAATTCATTCACCACAATTAAACCCTGTCGCTGTTTTTTATCGACTCCCAAACCCACAAACGAGTCAACTTCAGTCGACTACAAACCCAAACCGAAACACATTCGGTTCTTGTTCTTCCCGAGCACGAATCGTCGAACCCACATCATCTCACACATTCGACCCTAGCCACTCCGGCCGATCACTTTCTGCTGTTGCTGTTCACGACTTGCTGTCGAACCCGAAGCCCACAAATCCCACTCGATCGTTTCTTACGTTCAACCCGAAGGTACTAACCGAAACTTAAATATATATATTTTGTTATATATACTTTTGAATTTATACTCCACTAATTGTGTATAAAAGATGGTTATAAATATAAATAGCATGTTACGTAGTACTGTGAGCATGCTAAATAAATAAAAGAATTAAATAAAAATGAGTACTCTGTTTCTTCATACGTTCCAGATACAAGAATGGGGAAAAAGAAAGAATTAATTTGGTAATTACCGTTTAACCCCTGATCTATGTCTATAGTTACAAAATAGATAAATATATTTCTATAATTACAGTTTACCCCCATGACTATATATGGATTTATTTATAAGTTTTAATAATAAAAAAAATAAAAATTCGGGAATGTATCTGTAGAAAGAAAAAGAAGGATGAATATTATAATATGTTATTTTTACTTTAAGCCCTTAAACTATGTATACCTTTACAACATTAATTTAAAGTATTTTATAACTACAGTTTCAACCCCTAGCGCCATACGATTTTACATTCTCAGTACACATAATTTTACAATTACGATATGTCAAAATCTGATTTTATATAACTAATGGAAAGAAAATTTAAACCGAGCTTTTAAAATAAAAGGTGTTAATATCATGAATATTAATATAGGATTTGATTATGAATTATATATATATATATATATATATATATATATATATATATATATATATATACAAATTATCACCCATTAATCTACTTATTAAATATATAAGTATAATAATAATTATACAAGCAAGAATAGTATATGAATAAAAATAGTTGTGTTATATTCCTATACACACACTCGAAAGTTATATATAAGACACATGTATTATACAAGCATATAATATAGAACTATAATCACAAACGAATAACGTATGACTTTTAAAAGTCTCGCCGCTACTTACGGTAATGGATGGTGTCTAGGTTGCCAGTTTGGGATATGGTTGTGGATCTCGAATGTCACGACTTAAAGTCGGATCAAGAATCCTGGCTCCCGGTTACATCTGGCTGTCCATTGACTTACTTGATAGCTGATGTGTGCAGCAGCGTATACGAAATAGTTATATTTTTATTGCGAAATATTATTAAATATGATACAATTTTAAACAAGTTATTTATTTATTTATAGAGTGGATATACCTAAACCTTGCTACAACACTTATAGGCAGTGTACCTAATCGTACAGTAGTGTAGTTTTTAGTAAGTCCGGTTCGTTCCACAGGGAGCTAGCCAAGTTTAACGCTATATATTTCTAACAACTATATTTATATAAAATATATATAATTATATATAGTAATATTATTATAAAATGGGGTTTTTACCGTTTAATGACCGGTTTGTCAATTTTATATTTTAAACGTAAACATGAATGACGATAATTAAAATGCGTAAAATAAATATCAATATTTAAAATGACAATAAATAAATGACAGTAAATAAAAGTACGATGAGATATAAAATAAAACAATTATGCTTATTTAAACTTCCGTAACCATGATGTTTGACGTTTTGATTATAATTAATTGTTACCCGGGTTAATTGTCCTTTGTTCTGGTTTATTTGATACCTATCTGGTTTTTGTCCATAATAGTCCATCGGTCATAATTATAAAATGCTCGTCAAATTAACCTTATTCCCGAAGTCAAATATTCCATCTAATTAGGGATTCAAACTGTAACAAGGTTTTAATACTTTGTTTAATGATTACACCAGGTTATCGACTGCGTGTAATCCAAGGTTTTAATACTTTGTTAACAATTACACCAATTATCCTTGTATGTAATCCACCCCTGTTTTAATGAGATATGAATATTAATTTACCAACTTGGTCAGAATGAATAATCAATTACCCAACCCAAATAATTAATTAAATGATCGTAAAAGATGTCGTATAAACGTCACTAAATAGGACATACATAATCATTTTAATAATTATTAGATTAACTAATTTGAAAATAGGTTCGACAGGTTCCAATGAGTTGTCGCTCAATTAGACAATACCCCCTATCTATTAATAGTCATAGTCCAATATCCACAAGTGTCGATCTTTTGTCCAAACCTTAATTATGGTACAAAATCTAATAACCCCGTCTTAATATTTAGTCTAACATCACGATTACTTTGGCTCAAATAAGCATAATAATAACTTAGTTACGAGACATTAATTTAAAAAGGAAGAACATAGCTTACAGTGGTGATTAATCGCGTAGCGTTACACGGACAGAGTTCCGACTTTAAAACCGTAAAACATTCTTAAAATAACCTTATTATTATTAATTTAAAATTAAAATTATATTATATATATATATATATATATATATATACGTTACAGAGAAGGAAAAAGAAAAAGATGTGTCTAAAATTCGTCCAAAAACTGCTCGATTTATTGACTTGGCCAGGATTTTCCCTCCATGCGATCGTATGGATTTTAGGCATCCTGGCCATGCGATCGCATGGCCAGCTGGATCCAGCCCAATTACTTTGTTTTCTAGTTTTGCTGACGTTTTATTATATAATATAATATATATAATTTTAAGAATTATTTATATATTATATTATATTTATGTACATAGTTGACTTGTAATTTTAGCTCCGTTGCATCGCGCGTTGAGAGTTGACTCTGGTCTCGGTTCCGGATTTTCAAACGTCCTTGCGTACTATTTAATATCTTGTACTTTGCGTTTTGCGGCTCGTACTCTTGTAACTTTTAGACGTTTCTTATCAATAAATTGAACCACTTGGATTGTACTTTGTACTTTTGAGCTTTTTGGTCATTTGCGTCTTCAAATCGTCGTTTTCTTCTTTTGTCTTCGCACTTATTTATTTAAACGAATATTACATAAAAATAGAACAATTACAACTAAAAGCTTTACATATTGGAAGGATATTGTGCCTAAATATATGTTCATTTAGAGCACTATCAAATATCTCCACACTTGAACGTTGCTTGTCCTCAAGCAATACAGAACTTAAAATAAAATCACACTTCACTCGAGTCACTTTTTTATTCTCACACTTTATACATCAGTGATTTTGATACGGCGGTATAAACAATGATAGTAACGATATGGTTTACAGTCCCACATGACTATGAAAATTTAGATCCGTTAAGAAAATTGGATCTTTATGAAAATATTTGATCTTTTGAAAATTCATTCTAGCTTTTACCCTAGATAAGTTTTCCGGAATAACCCTTCACCGGTGTTTGCAAAATATTTTTGTGAGTTTTGTAGGTTTCAGTTTTGAAAATTTTAGCTCAAAAACTTGTGGTTTTGTGTCACCCACTTGCTAACCTTGTATTAGGAAAGCACACGTCCAGTTTACTTGCTCCGTAAATTACCTTTCTGTGATGCCCCGTACAAAACCATCGTATACGAATCATCAACAACAGGATCATTACAAGGTTAAGTACTATATGCTGTAATTAAAGAAATTGCATTCGCGATAAAAAGGTGATGTCATAACCGACATCAAATGTTTTACATTTCAAAAGCATGCTTCACTAAGTAGAAGCAAATAATAAGTGTACGTGACCACAATGGTCGTTACAAGTCATAGTTCAAAAGTACGAATGTTTGAATGCAAAGTAAAGTAGTTCATGCGTGGACAACTCTAAGCAGCGGGTTCTACAGCACGACTAGTACACAGCGGAGGCAACCTCAAGCACCTGAGAAATACATGCTTAAAAACGTCAACACAACGGTTGGTGAGCTATAGTTTAAGTATAACAGTATGTAAGGTAGGCCACGAGATTTCAGTGCTACAAAGAGCGTTTCAAAACAGTATGATAAAGTATATGTTAACCGTGGGCACTTGGTAACTAACTTAACGTTTAAAATACCCCCTGAAAGTACACTTGGCGAGTGCGTATGTTTACGAAGTATTAAACACTCGTTGACTGCTAGCGCGACTAGCCCGAGTGGGGATGTCAAACCCTATGGATCCATATCTAAGATTCGCGTTCACCGGTTCATAAACCAATGATTAAACGTTACCGAGCTAAAGGGAATGTTTCTGCCGTTATATAACCCACACATATATAAAGTTTAAGTACTCGTGCCTAGTATGTAAAACATAAAATCCGCATGTATTCTCAGTTCCCAAAATAAGTTAAAGTAAAAAGGGAATGCTATAACTCACAATGATATGTAGCGGTAAAGTAGTAGTCGGGAAAGGTGTGCAAGTAAATGGTCCGAAGTCCTCAACCTAAGTCAAATAGTACTAAGTCAGTAAATCGTCTTAATAGGTTTAAAAGTATGTAATTAAGGTCTTAAGGGTCATCATCATTCATCATCAAACAACAGGCGTAAAGTAAGTTTCGTTTATGAAAGTAGTTTTCAACAAAGTCTGATTCAGTCAGTCACCACGGCCTCTACCCTTACTGAATTAAGGTGAGACCAGTGGCCATGGCTCCGTCTATGAGTCCTTTAAGTGTGGTAAAATTTACAGAAGCAAACTCGTCTTGGTTTGACCGTGGCGACGGTCTAAGTGCGAGTAGGTCAGAAATTTCTGCACAACGTTAAAGGACATAGTAACGATCGGAGGGCCATAAATCCTAAACCGTAACTCGGATTAAGACGAGTCCTATATGAAAAGTTATCTACTCGAAAAGTTCTATCTAAAAATCAAGGTTAGAACAGCCCAGGTCTACTGGTCTGTTCCAGAAGCATCAGGTCAGTAGGTTTTGGACAGAACAGTGAGTTTAAAAGGATTCCGGTGGTCTTGGTGCTTGATGTTCATCATGGTTCTCATCCTTGATGCATATAGCTTCAAGTGTACAACTCATTGTTGTATCTACATCATCTTAACCAAGTCTTGACCATCATAACCCATGTGCAAGTCTAAGACATGAAGCACAACTCACTTAAGAGTTGTATGAAGTTTGATGAACCAAAGTTGCATCAAGGTCTTAGATCTAACACATACATGGACTTTAAAGCTAATAACAAGTTACAAACTTGAAAGTAAACTAACTAATCAAGATCATAAGTAGTAGAACTTAGTTCTTAGTTTGATCTTGAAGATCCAAGACTCAAAAGTCTAGATCCAAAGTTATATTTAAGGAAAACTTATTTGTGTGTTCTTGAACTTCCAAGGTTAACTTGATTTGTTCAAGAGATATGAGATCAAGACTAACTTGTAGTACTTGACCATATAAACTAACTACATGAAATTAAAGTGCAAGAAGAAGTAAACTTAAATAAACAAGAAAAGGTTCATGGTTGTTCATACTTTAAAGATTCAAACCAAAGTTTGATCTTTAGAAAGTAAACTTTAGAGTTTACTTCATGAACTTCAAGTAGGTCTTTCAACCATGAACTTTATAATCTTTTGAAACAAATAATGTAGAACATAAACTAGTAAGCTTAGTTCTTGTTTGTTCTTGAAAACACAAGATATTATGAAGAATTCAAACTAGTAAGTTTGATTCTTGAAAGCTAGTAATTAAGTAACAAGAAACTACAAAGTAAGTAACAACAACATGATTTAATTAACTAGTAATCAAAGACAAGTAACATTTAAATAAAAGAATGATGATGATGAAGATATAGAATTCAGTTTTTAGAAGTAAAAAAAGGAGAGAAAAGTTATCTTGCTACTTACTAGATTTGAGAGAAAAGCAAGAGAGAAAAGAGAGTAAACTTGGAAGTATTTTTGTGTGTGTGTTTGAGAATGAGATTTACAAGTAACAAGTAATGTAAAAAAAAGATTTGAACTCCTTTGGTGACCATCTAGGCCACGGCCTGCAGTCCAAAAAGGGGAGAGGGATTGTTTTGTGGTCACTTGCAAGTAAAGCTTCAAAAGTGTGATTATTAGAGGTATGTGCATGGGGATTGAGTGATAACAAGATTCCAAGTATTCTAACTAACTAGTTACATGTTAAATGGTACTTACAAGTTGCAAGAGTGGGCTAAAGGTCCATTAATAAATGTAGGGTGGGCTTGGAAGTCCAATAACATGAGTCCATTACACTAACAAAGCCCAAGTTCAAATAAATCACAAGTTAAACCAATTAAAGCCTAAGTAACTAACTAATAGCCATAGTTAATCAAAATGATTAATAAAACTTAATCATGAATTCAAATAATATCTAGAAATATTATTCGTGAAGTTTCGTGTGTCACAAAGACATTTCGGGCACTTAAAAGTCAAGTACGGGCAATCATGGCAACATGTAAATGTAATAACATACATTCGTTTAAACACGCGTATTAATAATAATAATTATTAATAAAATAACGTTGGAATTTCCAGGGTCGTTACATTACCCACCTGTTAAAGAAAATTTCGTCCCGAAATTTAAGCTGAGGTAGATGGAGGAGTCGGGAAAAGGTGAGGATATTTCCGCATCATTTGATCCTCTCGTTCCCAAGTAAACTCGGGTCCTCGTTTGGCATTCCATCGTACCCGTACAATCGGAATCTTGTTGCGTTTCAAAGTTTTGATCTCACGATCCATAATTTCAACAGGTTCCTCCACAAAGTGGAGTTTGTCGTCAATAGTAAGTTCTTCCAATGGTATGATAAGTTCGGGTGCAGCAAGACACTTCTTCAAGTTCGATACATGGAAGGTAGGATGAACTGAGCTCAATTGTGCTGGTAGATCCAAACGATAAGCAACAGGTCCAACACGTTCCAAGATTTCAAAAGGACCAATGTATCGTGGGTTTAACTTTCCACGTTTTCCAAAGCGAATCACACCCTTCCAAGGTGCAACCTTTAACATTACACGATCACCAACGTTGAATTCAAAGTCCTTACGTTTAAGATCGGCATAACTCTTTTGACGATCACGGGCAGTCTTAAGTCTAGCTTGAATCTGAGCAATCTTCTCCGTGGTTTCGTGGACTACCTCGGGTCCGGTGATTTGCTTTTCGCCTACTTCAGCCCAACAAATAGGAGATCGGCACTTACGACCATACAATGCTTCAAAAGGTGCAGCATTAATGCTAGAGTGATAACTGTTGTTGTACGAGAATTCGGCGAGTGGCAAATGTCTTTCCCAGGCCTTTCCAAAATCAATGACACATGCACGCAGCATGTCCTCCAAGGTCTGAATCGTTCGTTCACTTTGCCCGTCAGTCTGAGGATGATAAGCAGTACTCATGTCGAGACGAGTTCCCATGGCTTCTTGCAAAGAACGCCAAAATCTGGAAGCAAAACGGGGATCGTGATCGGAGATGATCGATAAAGGTACACCGTGTCGTGATACAACCTCCTTAATGTATAATTGAGCAAGTCTTTCCATTGTATCAGTTTCCTTCATCGCTAGAAAGTGTGCAGATTTGGTAAGGCGGTCAACAATAACCCAAATAGTATCGCATCCGCCCACCGTCTTCGGCAGCTTAGTAATGAAATCCATTGTGATCCTTTCCCACTTCCATTGTGGGATTTCCGATTGCTGAAGTAAACCAGAAGGTCTCTGATGCTCGGCTTTAACCTTCGAGCAAGTCAAACACTTACCAACATAAGTCGCAACGTCCCTCTTAAGATTCGGCCACCAATACTGTTCTTTAAGGTCGTGGTACATCTTACCCGCACCGGGGTGAATCGAATATCTCGATTTATGTGCTTCATCAAGTATCAGGTTCCGTAGATCTCCATAAAGAGGTACCCAAATTCTTCCGGCATAACATCGGATTCCAGACTCCCTAACCTCGAATCGAGAGAAAAGTATGTTCAAATATTCGTGAGATATGTTCTCCTCCTTGAGAGCCTCAACTTGGGCTACTCTGATCTAGCTGTTGAGGTTCGAATGGATGGTGATGTTCAGAGCCCTAACACGAAGAGGTGCCGTCCTCTCCTTTCGGCTTAAAGCGTCAGCTACAACATTGGCCTTGCCAGGGTGATAACGGAGTTCACAATCGTAGTCGTTGAGCGTCTCGATCCATCGACGCTGTCTCATATTCAGTTGCTTCTGATCGAAGATGTGTTGGAGACTCTTATGATCGGTGAATATAGTGCTCTTAGTTCCATACAAATAATGTCTCCACAATTTGAGTGCAAAGACAACGGCTCTAAGTTCAAGATCATGTGTAGTGTAGTTCCGCTCGTGAATCTTCAATTGGCGGGAGGCATAGGCAATAACCTTTGATCGTTGCATCAGTACACAACCAAAACCACTCTTCGATGCATCACAATAAACAACAAACTCGTCACTGCCTTCAGGAAGCGATAGGATAGGTGCGGAGGTTAACTTCTTCTTCAAAGTTTGAAATGCTGATTCGTGTGCGGGTTCCCAAATGAACTTCTTGCCCTTGTGAGTCAGTGCGGTCAAAGGACGCGCAATCAGAGAAAATTCTTCGATGAATCTTCGGTAGTAACCGGTGAGACCTAGGAATTGGCGAATATGCGTTGGAGTAGTGGGGCTCTCCCACTTGCTGATGACTTCAATCTTGGCGGGATCAACTTTGATACCCTGGTCGCTTACAACATGACCCAAAAATTATACTTCCTTCAACCAAAATTCACATTTGGAGAATTTGGCGTAAAGTTGCTCTTGTCTTAAGAGTTCAAGCACTAATCGGAGGTGTTGCTCATGTTCTTCTTCGCTCTTAGAGTAGATGAGGATATCATCTATGAAGACAATAACAAACTTGTCCAAGTAAGGCTTGCAGACACGATTCATGAGGTCCATGAACACGGCGGGTGCATTTGTCAAACTGAATGGCATCACGAGAAACTCATAATGACCATAACGGGTTCTGAATGCAGTCTTCATCACGTCACTTTCCTTCACCCTCAACTGGTGATAGCCGGATCGCAAATCGATCTTTGAATAAACGCTCGATCCTTGTAGTTGATCAAAAAGATCATCAATTCGCGGAAGAGGATACCGATTCTTGATTGTCAATTTGTTGAGCTCACGGTAGTCGATACACATACAAAAGGATCCATCCTTCTTCTTCACAAACAGAACAGGTGCGCCCCAAGGCGAGAAACTTGGTTGGATAAACCCTCGATCTAACAGCTCTTGTAGTTGACTCTGTAATTCTTGCATCTCGGAAGGTGCGAGTCTATAAGGTGCGCGAGCTATAGGTGCAGCTCCTGGAACTAAATCAATCTGAAATTCTACGGCTCTCGGCGGTGGTAATCCAGGCAATTCCTCTGGGAAGACATCGGAAAATTCGTTCACAATTCGAACGTCGTTCACGCTCTTCACCTCAGTTTCTACCGCTTTCACATGTGCTAGGACAGCAAAGCGTCCCTTCTTCATAATCTTTTGCGCTTTCACGCAACTAATGAGGTTCAACTTCGAGGTACATCTCTCTCCATATATAACCAGTGGTTCGCCATCTCCTTGTGGTATGCGAAGTGCTTTATCTCCACAGATAACATCGGCCTTTATCTTGCTCAACCAATCCATACCGATGATCACGTCAAAACTTCCCAGTTTGATAGGTATCAAATCAATTTCGAAATCTGCACCAGCTATGTTGATAATAGCTCCACGACTAATATGGTCAACCTTTTCAAGTTTTCCATTGGCGACCTCGACAAGCATACTCTCTTTTAACGGGACTAATGACCAATTAATCTTATCGCAAAAATGTCTACATACATAACTTCTATCCGCACCAGTACCAAACAAGACAGAAGTTAAAAGATTGTTGATTGTGAATATACCTGTCACCAAGTCGGGGTTATCGCGTGCATCCCTTGCATTAACATTAAAAGCTCTAGCACGCGATGGTCCGCCATCCTTTCGTTTGTTCGGGCACTCGTTTCTGAAATGGCCCGTCTGCCCGCATTCGTAACACTTTTTCGGCCCGTTAGTGTTCGGCCTCCCTGTCATCTTGGTAGTCTTGTAGTCTCTACCGATGTGCCCGCTCTTCTTGCACTTCTCACAAACAGTATTACAATACCCGGTGTGGTGCTTGTAGCACCTCTTGCATTGTGGTAGCGTGCCTTTGTAGTTCGGGTTGGAGTTGTTGTTGTTGGGGTTGGGGTTGTTGTTGTTTTTCCTGAACCCTTCATGTCGCTTCGCCGGGTTTTGATCATAGTTTCTACCCCTGTTGTTGTTATTGTTGTTGTGGTTGTTGTGGTTGTTATCCCATTTCCTCTTTTCGTTACTACCAGCTTCAAACTTAGCCTTCTCCGGCTCATCAATAAGGATCTGATTCATGAGGGTATGCGCCATGCGCATTGCTTCGGGAACATTCGGTGGTTTGGATGAGGTGACATTTCCTTTGATGGACTTAGGGAGTCCCGAGAAGTATTTCTCCATGCGCTTGAATTCGGGAGTGACCATGGTCGGACACATAAGAGCCAACTCCAAAAACCTACGGTTGTAACTGTTAAGGTCGTTCCCTACGGCCTTTAACTGCATAAATTCGATTTCCATCTTCTGAATTTCGGTTCTCGGATAATACTCATCAATCATAGCCGCCTTGAATTCCTCCCATGGCGTAGCATACGCCTCATCGATACCTTTCGCTTGAGCTAACGTATTCCACCACGTTAGCGCGCCGTCAGATAGCGTGCAAGATGCAAACTTGGTTTTATTATCCTCCGAACAGTTGCTAACTCGGAATACTGATTCAAGTTTCTCGAACCATCTGGTGAGACCAACTGGTCCCTCGGTGCCACTGAAGTTATGCGGTTTGCAGCTCTGGAATTCCTTGTATGTACACCCATTTCGAACGGGTGGGATAACTGGTGGTGGTGGCGGTGGAGCTTGGAGATTTCTTTCTGCTAGGGCTGCAGCGACCCGTTCGCTGATCATGTCCTCAATCTGGGCGGCGATAGGTGTGGTTCTTCCATTAGCCATGGTATTCTAAACAAAAATTTTGACCCAAGTCAAAATCCAGCATGCAAGTAGTAGTAATACAGTATATAGTGACCAATCATGGAATCAAAACATCACATGTTATTAAATAATGCATCTAGGTACAAATACCACAGAATCATCGTACAACAATGTAAATAGAACATCGTGTAAGAATTAAATAATGCAAAGTTCCATTCATTAATAATAATAAGTTTCATACATCTGAATAAGTTCGTACAATACATATGAAATACATGAAACTATATCTAGATTACATCATGAAATCTAAATACAAAGTCCTACGGTGAAGGCGGGTGAACTGCTCCTCGAGCCAATTGCTCCTCGAGCTCAGTGACTCGAGCTCGGAGAGTCTCAACCTCCCTCATCAGTTCCTCGTTAGAGGGAGCTGGTGGGGCAGGCGGTGCAGGTGGGGCGGGTGGTGCGGGTGGTGCCGGTGGTGCTGATGTAGATGGTCTGGCTCCGGATGTAGACGGTACGTCCCTAGATGTAAGTGGTGCGTATCTGAATCTAGGTGGTACGGTTCCAGGAATAGTCAATACATAACGAGGAACCTTACGTATCTGTGGTTCGGCAGGGTATGGCACAACTCGTTTACGAGCAGTAACCCTACGACGATGGCCAAATGCGTCAGTAAAAGCACGACCTCCATTCACCCCTGGAATGACGGTGCTGTCGGAACGGTACCGCTTCTTCGGCGGGGTGGAGGGTGCCTGAATAGGTCTATCAACAGGATCCTCATCATCGCTGGAGTCGTCTGATGATGAAGAATCGGCGGATGATGAGCCATCCAAATCGTGTGGTGGTGACACTGGTGGCTGAGCTGGTAATCCGAAGCATCCGAAGGCGGCCAACATCTGTCTGTGTCTGCCTGGCGGAATCACGACTAAATGTCCGTCGGGAGTGCGTCGGCAAGGCGTGCGCATGTGGTTATGAAACGGCCCTTCCCCGAACTCCGCGGGGATCTCAATACCACCAATGCGGGGCTGTGACCCTGAGGGTCCGGGAGCAGACACTGGGGCAGGTGCACTAGTACCAGCTCCGGAAATAGAAGCGCCGGGATCACTAGTGGGTGTCGGAGCCGGTGTATCGGCAGTAGCAGCAGCAGGTGTAGCAGTAGGTAGGGCGACGGGGTCTGAGTCTGTACTGCCCGAAATGCCAGCAGGTGGAACATCCGACATCTAAACAAGGAAAAATAAATTTTCCATGTCAGTATGTCATAAAGCAAGCAAATAATAGGCCAACAGTTTAAATCATGTATAACGGTAACTAGCATGGCAATAACAGTAATTCGTATGAAGGTAGCATGCAATCAAAAGCAAGTAGCATCATGCAGTAGGGGAATCATGTAATAGCATATGGCATATAGCAGTAACAGTAAGCAGCAGCATGCAGCAAGTTCAACAGAAACACGTAAACTAGCAAGTTGTAGATTAGTCCTATTAGTGAATCCTACTCGGGTCGGTCTTAGACTCACTAATGCAACCTAATTCCCTACAACCAATGCTCTGATACCAAATGTGATGCCCCGTACAAAACCATCGTGTACGAATCATCAACAACAGGATCATTACAAGGTTAAGTACTATATGCTGTAATTAAAGAAATTGCATTCGCGATAAAAAGGTGATGTCATAACCGACATCAAATGTTTTACATTTCAAAAGCATGCTTCACTAAGTAGAAGCAAATAATAAGTGTACGTGACCACAATGGTCGTTACAAGTCATAGTTCAAAAGTACGAATGTTTGAATGCAAAGTAAAGTAGTTCATGCGCGGACAACTCTAAGCAGCGGGTTCTACAGCACGACTAGTACACATCGGAAGCAACCTCAAGCACCTGAGAAATACATGCTTAAAAACGTCAACACAACGGTTGGTGAGCTATAGTTTAAGTATAACAGTATGTAAGGTAGGCCACGAGATTTCAGTGCTACAAAGAGCGTTTCAAAACAGTATGATAAAGTATATGTTAACCGTGGGCACTTGGTAACTAACTTAACGTTTAAAATACCCCTTGACAGTACACTTGGCGAGTGCGTATGTTTACGAAGTATTAAACACTCGTTGACTGCTAGCACGACTAGCCCGAGTGGGGATGTCAAACTCTATGGATCCATATCTAAGATTCGCGTTCACCGGTTCATAAACCAATGATTAAACGTTACCGAGCTAAAGGGAATGTTTCTGCCGTTATATAACCCACACATATATAAAGTTTAAGTACTCGTGCCTAGTATGTAAAACATAAAATCCGCATGTATTCTCAGTTCCCAAAATAAGTTAAAGTAAAAAGGGAATGCTATAACTCACAATGATATGTAGCGGTAAAGTAGTAGTCGGGAAAGGTGTGCAAGTAAATGGTCCGAAGTCCTCAACCTAAGTCAAATAGTACTAAGTCAGTAAATCGTCTTAATAGGTTTAAAAGTATGTAATTAAGGTCTTAAGGGTCATCATCATTCATCATCAAACAACAGGCGTAAAGTAAGTTTCGTTTATGAAAGTAGTTTTCAACAAAGTCTGATTCAGTCAGTCACCACGGCCTCTACCCTTACTGAATTAAGGTGAGACCAGTGGCCATGGCTCCGTCTATGAGTCCTTTAAGTGTGGTAAAATTTACAGAAGCAAACTCGTCTTGGTTTGACCGTGGCGACGGTCTAAGTGCGAGTAGGTCAGAAATTTCTGCACAACGTTAAAGGACATAGTAACGATCGGAGGGCCATAAATCCTAAACCGTAACTCGGATTAAGACGAGTCCTATATGAAAAGTTATCTACTCGAAAAGTTATATCTAAAAATCAAGGTTAGAACAGCCCAGGTCTACTGGTCTGTTCCAGAAGCATCAGGTCAGTAGGTTTTGGACAGAACAGTGAGTTTAAAAGGATTCCGGTGGTCTTGGTGCTTGATGTTCATCATGGTTCTCATCCTTGATGCATATAGCTTCAAGTGTACAACTCATTGTTGTATCTACATCATCTTAACCAAGTCTTGACCATCATAACCCATGTGCAAGTCTAAGACATGAAGCACAACTCACTTAAGAGTTGTATGAAGTTTGATGAACCAAAGTTGCATCAAGGTCTTAGATCTAACACATACATGGACTTTAAAGCTAATAACAAGTTACAAACTTGAAAGTAAACTAACTAATCAAGATCATAAGTAGTAGAACTTAGTTCTTAGTTTGATCTTGAAGATCCAAGACTCAAAAGTCTAGATCCAAAGTTATATTTAAGGAAAACTTATTTGTGTGTTCTTGAACTTCCAAGGTTAACTTGATTTGTTCAAGAGATATGAGATCAAGACTAACTTGTAGTACTTGACCATATAAACTAACTACATGAAATTAAAGTGCAAGAAGAAGTAAACTTAAATAAACAAGAAAAGGTTCATGGTTGTTCATACTTTAAAGATTCAAACCAAAGTTTGATCTTTAGAAAGTAAACTTTAGAGTTTACTTCATGAACTTCAAGTAGGTCTTTCAACCATGAACTTTATAATCTTTTGAAACAAATAATGTAGAACATAAACTAGTAAGCTTAGTTCTTGTTTGTTCTTGAAAACACAAGATATTATGAAGAATTCAAACTAGTAAGTTTGATTCTTGAAAGCTAGTAATTAAGTAACAAGAAACTACAAAGTAAGTAACAACAACATGATTTAATTAACTAGTAATCAAAGACAAGTAACATTTAAATAAAAGAATGATGATGATGAAGATGTAGAACTCAGTTTTTAGAAGTAAAAAAAGGAGAGAAAAGTTATCTTGCTACTTACTAGATTTGAGAGAAAAGCAAGAGAGAAAAGAGAGTAAACTTGGAAGTATTTTTGTGTGTGTGTTTGAGAATGAGATTTACAAGTAACAAGTAATGTAAAAAAAAAGATTTGAACTCCTTTGGTGACCATCTAGGCCACGGCCTGCAGTCCAAAAAGGGGAGAGGGATTGTTTTGTGGTCACTTGCAAGTAAAGCTTTAAAAGTGTGGTTATTAGAGGTATGTGCATGGGGATTGAGTGATAACAAGATTCCAAGTATTCTAACTAACTAGTTACATGTTAAATGGTACTTACAAGTTGCAAGAGTGGGCTAAAGGTCCATTAATAAATGTAGGGTGGGCTTGGAAGTCCAATAACATGAGTCCATTACACTAACAAAGCCCAAGTTCAAATAAATCACAAGTTAAACTAATTAAAGCCCAAGTAACTAACTAATAGCCATAGTTAATCAAAATGATTAATAAAACTTAATCATGAATGCAAATAATATCTAGAAATATTATTCGTGAAGTTTCGTGTGTCACAAAGACGTTTCGGGCACTTAAAAGTCAAGTACGGGCAATCATGGCAACATGTAAATGTAATAACATACATTCGTTTAAACACGGGTATTAATAATAATAATTATTAATAAAATAACGTTGGAATTTCCAGGGTCGTTACACTTTCGGTAAACTACCGTCCGGTTGTAAAGGAAAGCGTTGAACAAGCAACTGTTAAGGCATTGTCTAATGACATGCATTTGTTCATGGTCTACAACGTGTCGGATGCAATTACTATCCTTTATAGGAGCAATAGTAAAGATCACCCTATAGTTTTTCGGTCTGGCACAAGGTCTTGTCTTCGACCATGCTATGCAACCACCGTTCTTACGGTTGAAACCCGATTTGGTTCAGGTGACCTAATGAATTTCAGGTGAATTCCTAGGATTTTACGTTCAATGGTAATGAACGCATTGAAAATGGGTTTTTAGAAAACAAATCGGTTTTAATTTGATCAAAATATTTTCTCGTTCAAGCTCGAGTTTATATATCATTGTATTTCATGAGTTTGTAATTCTCAATCTTTAAAGTCAATCTCAAGGATTGAGTAATATCAGGCTTAAAAGCTGATTTTGAATCTTTAAGGAGATTATCCTTTCTGGAAGTCTGATTCATTAGTCTTATCAAGCTAATTTGCACGGCGCCCTCCCCATTTTACGAGACAGATCCTCTCATGGCTAGAATAAGTCTGACCACTTGGCGACCCTGTTTGATGCTGAGGTCCGTGGATTTCCTGCTGATTTTAGAGATGACTTTTCTAGATTTTTTGTCAACCTACAGCTGGTCTGGACCACAACTTCCAGACCTAAATCAAGAAGCGCGTGTCTTTTTCGGAAGACTTTACTTTCTTTTAATGATGGAATTGATTCATCGTGTAGATCCATCTATTCTTTCAAAGGTATTACAATAAATCGGGTAAAACTAATTAGTTTAGTCCAAAGCAAAAGTACCTGCAATAATCTGTACCAAATATGTGATATGTGTTTTTAAAGAACTTGGTAAATTCTTCGCACACTTAGCTTTTATTCATTCTTTTCTTTGCCTTTTTATTCTCCTCTATTCTATTTTAAATGAATTCTAACGTTTTGGGTTGTTTCTCCATTTATGTCCTCTCCGAGGTAACAATAATTTTGGCATTATCACCTAGTTTTATCATTCATAAATATGTGTAAACATGATTTTGAATTCATTTAGTTGAAATTTTTTCAAATTTTCACAAAATTTGGCAATTAAACTAAGTGTAAACCCGAGAGAATTTATAACCCTTCCCCACACTTGAGATCATGCATTGCCCTCATTTGCATGAAATTAGACTATAATTATAAATTCATGAGGGTGATTAGTGTAGAAAAGTGATTAAAAATACCGAGTTTGCAAACATATTATTTTATATCACATTTGATATTTTGCGTCATGTCGTCAAAATTAGTAGCTTTTGCTGAACTTAATGTTAGTCTTTGAAAATGCGCTGTTTTACCCTGTTTTGTACATAAGATAAACTACAAACATATAATATATATATATATATATATATATATATATATATATATATATATATATATATAAAACTTTTATTTATTAAAACAATTTAAACGAATAATTTTTAAAAATTTGTTTCCTTTTACTTTAGGTAATTTCGGTATGTTTACCTAGTCCGTCCCTCGACAAAATTTAAAATTTGTCGTTTTTAAAGCGATTGTTTTAAAAGCAAAGAAATTTTTTTTTTTTTTTGTATACTTTAGATCAATAAAATTAAAAATAATGATAACAAAATTTTTCTTCCCGCCCTCGGGTAAAGCAATTTCAGTTCCATGACCTAGTCTTCAACTTACGATGAATTTTAGAAATTATTTTTTAAACTTAATGAAATAAAGTAAATTTTTTTTTAAATTCACACAAAACTTAAATTTAAAAATGCATATTAATTTCATACAAAACCTACAAAACAAAAATTCAGAATGGGAGAAGAAAACTAGTTCTTTAGTGTCTGCTAGCGGAAAAGACCAATCGGATTCCATTCTCGGAACTACACGAGAACAGAACAACTAACACTATACAGCATTTTCTCTTAGAACATTTAAATCTCCCCACACTTAGGTAGCTGTGGTTTTGAAATTGAGATTAACTTCATTGTCAATTTCTCTTGGACCATAATCAACTTGCATATCTGTGACTTTTACTTTAAGCCATTGGTCGGATTCCTGTGTAATATCCACAAATTCAACTAGTTTTGTCTTTTCTTTAGGCGATAGATTGGATACTAACCGGTTACATAACTTAAAGTTCCTCTTGGTTCTAGCATCGCGAATCCGTTTAATAAGTTTCTTCATTGAACTATTAATAACGGGGTCATTTAATTTCGCATCAACAACGGGGTTTTTTGTTATCAGGTCATCATTAGGTGTTACTTCATTTTCCCTACACTTAGGCGGTTTATTATTGCTAAGCACTACCGTTGGAGTTGGTAAAATAACATGGTTCTTACCAATCATTTTTGTTGGTTGAACGGTTTTGATTGGTGGAGATTTAGCCTTTCGAATCACAAAGGTGACTGATTTGTCACCATCACTAAGTGTCATTCTACCCTCTCTTACATCAAATAACGCCCCGGTGAACGCTAAGAATGGTCGACCTAAAATTAGAGGAATGTTTGGGCCCTCTTCTATGTCAATGACAATAAATTCGACTAGAAAGGTTAAATTACCCACTTGAACGGGTAGGTTGTCAGCAATTCCAACTGGGTGCCTAATGGTTTGATCAAAGAGTCGAACACTCATTTCCGTTGGACTTAGCTCACCTACTCCTAATCTCTTATATAATGAAAGAGGCATAACACTTATACTCGCACCTAAATCTGTTAGTGCATCATACATGACACAATCACTAAGTAGACAAGGAACAGTAAATTCACCCGGATCACCCAACCTGGGTGGAGGTTTTGGTGGAACTGTCTTCACCGGATTTATCTTTACGGTTTTTGTTTCTTGTACTTTCTTATTCTTCTTCTTCTTTCCAGAGGTATCACAAACTTTATTACCTATTACTTGCTCATACTCAACTCCTTTTCTTGGAAACGGGATGGGTGGTCTGTATGGTGCCACCACTGGTTTTACATACTCGGGTGGTGGTGGTGGTGTAACTTCTTCATTGTTACTTACATCTAAAACCTTCCCATCTTCTAGTGCTGGTTTTTAGAATTTGTTGACACCATATTAACATTTTCATTCCGAGGATTTACTTCAGTATTACTCGGTAGCTTTCCTTGTTCCCTCTCACTCATCATGCTAGCAAGAGTACCTACGTGTTTTTCTAGATTCAAAATGGAAGCTTGTTGAGTTCTTAATGACTGATCAAACCTCTCATTTATTTGAGTTTGAGATGTAATAAATTGTGTTTGAGATTCCATTAACTTTGCCATCATTTCTTCCAGTTGTGGCTTTTTCTCTTCGGTTTGTTGTGGTGGTTTATATAAGCCAGGTCTTTGTTGATTGAAAGTGTTTTTTTGAGTTGATTGGTTATTCGGACCTTGTTGGTTATACGAGTTATTATTGGGTCCATTTTGATTGTAAAGAATGTTTTGATTTCGATTGAAGTTTGGCATTGGCGGTTGATAATTATTTTGATAATTATTTCCCGGCCTTTGGTTTATGTAGGAAACATTCTCACGTTGTTCCATGGTTTGCTCAATGTGACAATATTTCATTAAGTGTGGTCCACCGCATTGCTCACAACTGATTCGTATTGCGTGAATATCTTTAGTCATCTTTTCCATTCGTCTCTCGAAAGCATCTATTTTTGCGGAAACGGAATCAAAGTCATGGCTAGAATCGGCTCTAGCCGCTTTAGATGATCGAAAAATATCTTTTTCTTGATGCCACTCATGTGAGTGGGATGCTGTGTTATCAATGATTTTGTGAGCTTCGGTTGCGGTTTTCTTCATAATGGAACCACCAGCTGTTATGTCGATGTCTTTTCGTGTAGTAATGTAGCATCTTTGGTAAAATATTTGTACTATTTGATAAGTATCTAAACTGTGTTGAGGACATCCTCTCAACAATTTTTCAAATCTTGTCCATGCCTCATATAGAGTTTCATTTAGCTTTTGCGTGAACGTAACTATTTCTCCTTGAAGTCTCACGGCTTTAGATGCCGGAAAGAATTGTTTAAGAAATTTTGAAGCTAAGACATCCCATGTATCAATCGACCCTTCACGTAACGATTCTAACCAATCTTTGGCTTCTCCCTTTAAAGTCCAGGAAAATAACATGAGATAGATCTGTTCATCCTCAACTTCTCTGATTTTGAATAGAGTACAAATCCTATTAAAGGTTCAAAGATGTTCGTTTGGATCTTCCTTCAGCGTACCACTATATTGGCATTGATTAGTTACCATGTGTAGGATTTGTCCTTTGATTTCATAATCTGGCGCATTAATGTCTGGCTTTATAATGGCGTGACCTTGGCCCGTGCATGTGGCTCTCATTCGGTCTTCCATACTTAGAGGTTCCGTTATTTCCATATTTGAATTTGTTGAATACGAATCACTAGAAGATTCTGATTTAACGATTTGTGGTTCAGGAGGAATGATTATTGGTTCTGGATCTTGGAATTGTCCTTGAATATCCTCCGGGTTCTCAATTGTGAGGTCGGGTTCAAAAAATGGATTATCGAAAATTTGAATTGGAGTTCTTGTTCGACTAGATGATTCTAAAGAAAAATCAACGGCGATAATATTGGCTAGATGTCTTGATCGAGTTACAGGTGGTGAACGTATGAAAGGTGGTGAACGTTTTGCTCAGTGCATTCACAGAATATCTTATTAGTTATAAAAGATAAAAATTATATAAGTTATCAAATTAATAGACTTTTCTGATTTTGCCCACGTTTCGAATAGCCAATAGATGCAGCAGGTAGCCAGGACCCTTTAAATCGGAAGCCCACAACTCGCCACTAACAAATCCAACTATTACTACGAACCAGAAAATTTTGGATGTCTATCAATTTAACCGCTTAAAATAATTTTTCGTTTTGAATTTTTAGAGAAGAAATAGAAAATTCTATGTCCTAAAAAGTAGAGCGTCGAGAAATAAGAAATAAAAAGAGCGCGTCGAAAAACGTCAAAAAATAAAAGGTCGAAAAATAAAAATCGAAAAATAATAATAATAAAATGCAGCGTCAAAACTTAAAAGTCTAAAAACTAAAAATTAAAACTTACGTCTAAAGGTATTAAAGCTTAAAGGAATTCTAAATCTAAAACGGCAATAACTTAAAAAGTACTAATATCTTAAAACGGCGTCACAAAATTCTAAAGCGCCTAAATCTTAATCTAAAGAAAAAGCACTTAAGGGATTTTACGGCGAAGCCTAAAAATCTAGAAATAAAAATAAACTATGGCAAAAACTAGATTTAAAACTAATTACGAACGAAAAATTATAAAATTACGCTTTAACTAATAAAAAGATACAAAAAAAAAAAGCTTAAAGTTATAAAAATACAATTTTATAAAAATATTATTTTTATATTATTTATTTTATAAAAATATCAATTTATAATTAATAAAACTAATTTAAACTAAATATTACAAATTTAATTAAAACTTAAACTAATTATTATTAAATTAAATCCTAACTATAATTAATTAATATTAATTATTATTAAATAAAAACCCTAATCGTACAGACTAGGATACCTGGGCTGTCTTTTCAACTCATGCGATCACATGAGTTGTATGTTATATATACATGCGGTCGCATGACCCTCGGATCCAGTTCAGATGTTGGGCTGCTACAGTGTAGTGGCCCGATTACTTTTTTTTTCTTTCTATTTTTAATTTATTTATATAAAATAAATAAAAACTTAATTTTTAAAAACTAAAATAGAAATAGAAAAACTTTATAATTTTATATATTTTAAACAAACTCTTAAAAATATATATATATTTCATTTTTCTTTTTACATTTTTGTATTTTTAATATTTAAAACATATTTTTACAAAAAGAAATTAAAACTTTAATAAAAAATTTTATTTTTTTATAGCGTTTCGCTTCGGCGTCCCCGGCAGCGGCGCCAAAAACTTGATGTGTGCAGCAGCGTATACGAAATAGTTATATTTTTATTGCGAAATATTATTAAATACGATACAATTTTACACAAGTTATTTATTTATTTATAGAGTGGATATACCTAAACCTTGCTACAACACTTATAGGCAATGTACCTAATCGTACAGTAGTGTAGTTTTTAGTAAGTCCGGTTCGTTCCACAGGGAGCTAGCCAAGTTTAACGCTATATATTTTTAACAACTATATTTATATAAAATATATATAATTATATATAGTAATATTATTATAAAAGGGGGTTTTTACCGTTTAATGACCGGTTTGTCGATTTTATATTTTAAGCGTAAAGATGAATGACGATAATTAAAATGCGTAAAATAAATAACAATATTTAAAATGAAAATAAATAAATGACAGTAAATAAAAGTACGATGAGATATAAAATAAAACAATTATGCTTATTTAAACTTCCGTAACCATGATGTTTGACGTTTTGATTATAATTAATTGTTACCCGGGTTAATTGTCCTTTGTCCTGGTTTATTTGATACATATCTAGTTTTTGTCCATAATAGTTCATCGGTCATAATTATAAAATGCTCGTCAAATTAACCTTATTCCCGAAGTCAAATATTACATCTAATTAGGGATTCAAACTGTAACAAGGTTTTAATACTTTGTTTAATGATTACACCAGGTTATCGACTGCGTGTAATCCAAGGTTTTAATACTTTATTAACAATTAAACCAAATATCCTTATATGTAATCCACCCCTGTTTTAATGAGATACGAATATTAATTTACCCACTTGATCAGAATGAATAATCAATTACCCAACCCAAATAATTAATTAAATGATCGTAAAAGATGTCGTATAAACGTCACTAAATAGGACATACATAATCATTTTAATAATTATTAGATTAACTAATTTGAAAATAGGTTCGACAGGTTCCAATGAGTTGTCGCTCAATTAGACAATACCCCTATCTATTAATAGTCATAGTCCAATGTCCACAAGTGTCGATCTTTTGTCCAAACCTTAATTATGGTACAAAATCTAATAACCCCGTCTTAATATTTAGTCTAACATCACGATTACTTTGGCTAAAATAAGCATAATATTAACTTAGTTACGAGACATTAATTTAAAAAGGAAGAACATAGCTTACAGTGGTGATTAATCGCGTAGCGTTACACGGACAGAGTTCCGACATAAAACTCGTAAAACATTCTTAAAATAACCTTATTATTATTAATTTAAAATTAAAATTATATTATAAATATATATATATATATATATATATATATATATATATATATATATACGTTACAGAGAAGGAAAAAGAAAAAGATGTGTCTAAAATTCGTCCAAAAACTGCTCGATTTATAGACTTGGCCAGGATTTTCCCTCCATGCGATCGCATGGATTTTAGGCATCCTGGCCATGCGATCGCATGGCCAGCTGGATCCAGCCCAATTACTTTTTTTTCTAGTTTTGCCGACGTTTTATTATATAATATAATATATATATATATATATATATATATATATATATATATATATATATATATATATATATATATATATATATATATATATATATATATATATATATATAATTTTAAGAATTATTTATATATTATATTATATTTATGTGCATAGTTGACTTGTAATTTTAGCTCCGTTGCGTCGCGCTTTGAGAGTTGACTCTGGTCCCGGTTTCAGATTTTCAAACGTCCTTGCATACTATTTAATATCTTGTACTTTGCGTTTTGCGGCTCGTACTCTTATAACTTTTAGACGTTTCTTATCAATAAATTGAACCACTTGGATTGTACTTTGTACTTTTGAGCTTTTTGGTCATTTGCGTCTTCAAATCGTCGTTTTCTTCTTTTGTCTTCGCACTTATTTATTTAAACGAATATTACAGAAAAATAGAACAATTACAACTAAAAGCTTTACATATTGGAAGGATATTGTGCCTAAATATATGTTCATTTAGAGTACTATCAATAGCAACGAGGATAGTTTGAGTTATGCAACATCTAAACTATGGGAATGATTAACATTGTAAACTCTGAAAAGGACACCGGTAATATATATGAACATATATATCAAACACATAACTATAATGATGATGATGATGACCATGATGATCCGAGTAACCTAAACCTAATGATGATAGGTTGACAACTTTGAACTACCGCTACTATTTTGCTATCACTCTGTTACTGTGCTCATAAGGTGAGTCATAGCCCCAACTTTTTAATTGTTTTATAAACTGTTTTCGGGGTTAGAATACATGTCTTTTTCTGTTTTACAAGTAGACACAAGTGTTAAACTTACATTCTATGCTGAGTTATAACCGAAAATCCCTTAGCTTTGGTAACTAGTAACTACCAGTTATAAGAACCGGTGGGCGCGAATAGTTGTATATGGATCCATAGGGCTTGACATCCCCGCCCGTCCGGGTTAGAAACTAACCTAAACTTAACGGGCGTATACTATTTGAGGTGGTACATTTTGGTTAGGTGTACTAAACAAACGTTAAGGCTTAGTTACCGGGTGCTCAAACTTATAGAATAATTTCTTTTTATATTTTTAAGATGTCGGCAAAGCATGCAAACAAACAAATCTTGTGGTCTATACTCTACACTTTATACTACTTAAACCTATGATTCACTCAACCTTTGTGTTGACGTTTTTACATGTTTATTCTCAGGTAATTAGGGAATGCTTTCGCTGTAGCTAGTAAGGCAGTAGAGGTCATGCATATGGATTGAAGACTTGTTTAGACTTTGATAGTGGCATTATGTCTTTTCATTTTAAATACATTTGGTTTTTGAATAGTACTTTGTTGGTTATGACTTTAAATTTATGTAAACACTTTGATTTTTGAATAATATGCCACTATTGTTTTTAAAACGTTGCATATAGCTTGCATCGATCAGACTTTGACCTCTGGTAATACAGCATGTCAAGGACACATTTTGACGGGGTATTACAACCACATTATACCTGATAGAGAAGAATCATGCCTACGAAAGTGGAAGTGGTTTGACCTAGTTTTAGATAAAACCACACGAATAACTATATAATTGTTAGAGTATAGTTACACTAACAAATCAACATAAAAATATCGTTAGTAACTTGGTATAACTACTTTGTTGGTTGCTAATGCCAACTGACCCTTTTACAAACTGAACGATAAGTATATAAATGACTATATTCAAAATATGTAGTTTAACTCCACAAATAAATAACTTAAACTAAAATATGTATTTCAACTCAACAAATATATCACTTGGTCGCTGTATTTCCTATTTAGCTCTTTCCGACCTTATTTAGCTATTTATATTTACCTATCTACCATGTATGATAATGTAAAAAGGATCAGTCAACACCCAAATTGACCGATTCATAATAGGTGAGTTGAAACATAAATAGGAGCTCAATGCACACAGTTGGAAAAACCAATGAAAAACTTACCATGGTAAAATTTCTGACACCAATATGGACAATCAAATTGGTCATGTTTCCGATCAGATAACCAGTGAGCCCAATGTTGACAAAAAAAAAGATGTTCTTATTAGATTTTAGCATGATTCAATGATTTGTGCCCATATTGATAGACCAAACACAGCTTGAAAAAATATGGCATTCCGATTAAAGGTATAGGGTATAAGAATGAGGAACAATTTAAAGATTACAATGTAACACGAAACCAATTCATGAACATCTTCACATTCATAAAAAACAATTGAACATCAAAACATGAATATATTCAGACCAAAATATAGCATAAGTAATAAGGCTTTCTGATTAAAATAAGAATTTTGTGTTTAGAAAAGTTATTACCTTTGCATATATAGATTTGATTTCCTCTTAAAACGATTACATTCGTTTCTGATGACTGAATCTGGTGCTTTGATTCAGGAAAATTAAACGATCGCCGTTATTTGGTTCATACAAATCTAGGGCTCCGATTCTTTCATTTACGACGCCTGAATATAATGCTTTGATTCACTCATTTCCGATGCCCGAATCTAGTTCTTTGATTCATGAAAATTAAACGATCACCGTTTTTTGGTTCATCCTGATCGTAGTCGGGAACAACTAATTTTGATGTTTGGGATCCTCGAAATTGTTGTTCAAGGGATTTGATTGGAGTTGAATTTGGATGATGGAATGGTTTTTTCATTTGAGAAGAAAATTAGGGTTCCTATGAATAATTTTTTTGACGAACGGCGTGAACTCCTATTTTTTGAAATTTGTTCTGTGTTTCTTTTTATTAAGGGGTATTTTAGTCTCTATAATTTCAAAAATTAGAATTACGAGGTCATAATTATGACATGAAACTTATAATGGTGTAGATTACATAGATCATTATAGATGGATGGCTAGGAATTAAAGATATTATTTTAATGTGACCTCCTTATCATTTTCATTAATAATTAATCAACTGTGCCATCCACCCTATCATTTTCATTAATAATTAATTAACGACTTAGAAGCTACAATGTTCATCTTTTCCAAGCCATATGTCATAGTGACGATAACATTAAACTTTGCTGCAATGTTCGTGTGAAGATGAACAAGTTCACTAACAAAATTGGATCTAAGTGTATTTGTTATTTGCATTTACGCAATGTGCATCTTAAATTTAAGAGTTGATCTAAAAGAAGATGAACATTAACTTAAAATTTCAAATAAAATTTAGATTTGATTGCATCAATAAAATGATACCAACCACCTGGGCATAGCCCAGTGGCCACCAATATAAAACAAAAAGGTAAAGTTAACGTGTTATTACCTAATTAAAAGTTATAAGTTTTCCTTAACTTTTAACTTTTAATTAAGTGATTACACATCAGCTTTAACTTTTTGTTTTAACTTTTAATTTTTTGTTTTTGCGATGATTTTTGTTGTAATAGTTAGTTTCTTTTAGGAAAATCAAGTACAAATAATAAAAAACGAAATATTCACATTAAAAAACATTACTTAAATTATTACATACGGAGTAATATATTCACTTCTCCAATAGAAAACATATGTTAATAAATCATTGTGCATATTAGTATTGTTATTAATCATTTAATTATTAAATCTTGTCATTATAATTATTAATTTAAATTAATAATTAATATTTATGATATTAAAAAATATATTCATGATACGAATCAACGAATCATTTCTTTTTAGCAATAAATATGGAAGTGAGTACATTCTATGTACAAAGCATGTGTGGTGACTTAGATGGTTAGTCATTGAGACCTTTTTAGAAAAGGCAAGTGTTCGAGCCTCTTCCCTCTAGGCCTCTTTTTTCACTTGTTCCCCTCTATTTTTATATTTTATAATTCTTTTCTCAAATTTGTAGTAACACTTTTAGCCCTTGCAAAGTTAATCATCTAATCTAAACTCACAAATTATCCTTTTTTCTAAAACCTAAAAATGATAAACAACTAATTTTTGAAGCGCAACTCGAATCGAACTAAAAGGTATAATCTGTGAAAGATTTAAATGTTATTTTAAATTAACAATATATGTGCATCTCGGCGTTTCGCTATGAAATTGTCGACTTTTAAAAATTTAACGCAAAATCAACGTGTATGAAAAGTACCTAAAATATTTAGTGTTATTTAAAAAGCGTCCGTTTTGCATATAGTTAGTGACATTGTGTTCCTAAAATTATTTCGAGTTTAACGATGGTGTCGAAAGAATTTAACTCGTTGCGAGCGAGAAGATATGACATATTGAATATTTGGGTGGAGTTTATTTAAGATTTTTTATGAAAATGATTATGTGACACTTTACCCCCTGGTTGGGGGGTCGATTTTAATTATTCAACAAAGTGGGGGGGGCTTTTTTTATATAAAAAAAGGTGGAATGAAAAAAAAGGAAAGGACGAAATTGCCCCTGATTACTATTCATGGTTTTTGTCTATTAATTATTAATTATTAATTACGCGTAGGATAGAATTTCACTACTTCTAATTCCACTTTCTCTAAATAACTCATGTTATTACAATAAGTCCGAGCCCATAACTCAACAAGAAAAAGGCCCAACACATGTTAAAAACTTTAAAGCTAAACCACAAAACCATCACCTTACTGTTACCACCACATGCCACCACCACTACCAGCCAACACCACCATCATTCCACTGTTGCCACCACCACTACGCCACCTTCAACATCGTGCTGCTGACCGTCAATAATAATTACCACCACCATCAGTCGTTAGCAACCTCAACTCTGACCACCAGAGATCGTTTCCATTAATTTATACTATTTGTGAAGTAGACACAAAAGTTCAACTCAACCCGTTAAAACTCCACCAATTTTGACCCATATCCAACCACTGTTAGAAAAAGGAGGCTCTGTATATATTATTTGTAGAAGAGATGAATGATGATTTAGAAGTTTGATTGATCTTGAAAGCTTTTCTTTATTGCTTATTGCTTTGCTTGCTTACAAATGAGGGATGGAACTCTCTATTTATACTTCACAGTGGAACACTCTAGAACACTTCATCATCAACTAATATCTAGATATTTCCTAAGTATTTTCTAGACTTTAGATATTTTACATGATTATTCTACACACTTTGAATACTACATATTACATGAGGTTTCTAGATATCGGACTACAATCTTGATCCATATACTTGTATACTTGCAAGCCCATATCCAAAACACATAGTCCAAAATCAAGTTTAGTTAACAACAGCCCCCCTTAAACTTGATTTCGTTACTCCGAGCATATTTTGTAATCTCTGAAACGTCTCGTGTTTTAGAGGCTTTGCGAAAATATCAGCAACTTGGTCAAATGACTTCGTGTACCTTATATGCACTTCTTTATTTTTAATACACTCCCTGATGAAATGGTATTTCGTATCGATGTGCTTGCTTCGATCATGGAAGACTGGATTATTTGCTAGAGCAATCGCAGACTTGTTATCCACATATATCTCTGTAGCTTCCTTTTGGAAAAACTTAAGCTCATTTAGTAACTTCCTCAGCCATACTGCATTACAGGTGCACGATGTTGTTGCTACAAACTCGACTTCACACGCTGACAAAGTCACAATGGGTTGCTTCTTCGAACTCCATGTGAACGCCGTATCTCCCATATAGAACACGAAACTACTCGTACTCTTGCGATCATCTTTGTCTCCAGTCCAATCACTATCACTGTATCCAACTAGCTTGAAGTGATAAGAAGGTGAATAAAATAGACCATAGTCAACTGTACCTTTGATGTAGCGAAGTATCCTCTTAGCTTCCTTCAAGTGATTTATTGTAGGTGCTTTCATATATCGACTTACTAGTCCAACTCCGTAGAGAATATCTGGCCTTGTGCATGTTAGGTACCTTAGACTTCCAACCAAACTCTTTTATTGTGTTGGGTCAACCAAGTACCCTTCATCATCTTTTGACAATTTAAGATTACAATCCAGTGATGTGTTCATTGACTTGCAGTTATTCAACTTAAACTTCTTCAACACCTCCTTTGCATAACCTTCTTGGGATATGAATATTCCTCCTTTCATTTGTTTCACCCCGATCCTAAGATAGTAAGCCATAAGTCCAATGTCGGTCATCTCGAACTCCCGAACCATCGCTTTCTTAAACTCCTCGAACATTTTGGGATTACTACTGGTGAATATCAAGTCATCCACGTATAGGCACATAAGCATAACATCTCCATCCTTGCCAACTTTGGTGTAGAGGGCATGCTAATGTGGGCATTTTGTAAAGTTATTCTGCTAAAAATATTTGTCTATCCTGCTATTCCATGCACGAGGCACTTGCTTTAACCCGTATAAGGCCTTTTTCAGTTTCAACACCTTATTCTCTTGGACTTTCATGATGTATCCCAAACGTTGTTCTGTATAAACTTTTTCTTCTAAATGGCCATTAAGAAAGGCGGATTTGAAATCCATTTGATAAATCTTCCAATTATGCTGAGCCGCAAGTGAGATTATTAATCTTATAGTTTCTAGACGAGCTACGGGAGCAAATACCTCGTCATAGTCTATGTCGGCTCGTAGACTATATCCCTTTGCCACAAACCTTTCCTTATATCTTTCTACCTCACCTTTGGAATTCTTCTTGGCTTTGTACACCCACTTTAAACCAATCGCCTTATGCTCCTTTGGTAGTGTGGCAAGATCCCACGTATCATTCTTCTCGATTGCTTGAATCTCTTCGTCCATAGCACGTTTCCACTTTTGGCTTTTTGTTGCGTCTTCATAGCTTATTGGAACACAATCGGCGAGAAGTCAGAACAATGTTAGATCCTCCATAGGCTGAGTTACCTCGTACAACTTTTCAATGCTCCATGTGTGATGTTGTAGCCTACTTGATTCTCCTCCTGATCTTGGTGTCTCTTCATCTGGTGTGGTTGGATTATGTGGCAAGTGTAGAGATGGTGTACTAGAAGGTTCTTGAACCTCTAGATATTCTTCGTTCCTTATAGTACTCTCAAACGGATATGGAGAAAATCGTAGTTCTCCTCTTCGGGAATATTCTAATCCCATGTTGCTTCTTTATCGAACACCACGTCTCGACTTGAGATTACTTTACCGGTCTTGGGATTGTATAGCTTGTAATCCTTTGAACTTGAGTCATAGCACACGAATATGAGCTTCTCGCTTTTATCATCAAGCTTCGTCCTCTTCTGATCTGGCATATGAGCATATGCCACACTTCCGAACACTCGTAGGTGTAAGATGCCAGGCTTCCTTCCACTCCAAACTTCAATGGGCATTTTGTTCTTGACACTTCTAGTGGGTGAGCAATTTGCTAGATAGATCGCACAGTCCACTGCCTCAGCCCAAAACTCCTTAGGCATCCTTTTGCTTTTTAACATATTCCGGGCCATATCAAGAATGGTCCTATTCTTTCTTTTCGCAACACCATTTTGCTGAGGTGAATATGGAAGAGTTAGAGGACGTCGCAAGCCATTGTTGTCACAAAATTCCTTGAATTCCTTGGATGTGAACTCTCCTCTTGATCAGATCTCATCGCCTTTTTGGTGAGACCACTTTGATTCTCCACAAGCGCTTTAAACTTCTTGAACATTCCAAAAGCTTCCGCCTTTTCCTTTAGAAAATAGACCTATGTCGTTCGACTAAAATCATCAATGAATAAAAGAAAATATCTATTTTTACTGAGAGACGGTGGACTGATGGGTCCACACACATCCGCGTGAATAAGTTCTAGAGGTTTCTTCGCTCTACTAGAAGTCTCTATTGGAAAACTATTTCGAAAGTGCTTTCCTAGAAGGCATCCCTCACATATTTGATCTGGATGATTAATTGGAGGCAAACCCTTCACCATTCCTTTACTTGATAATAATTTTAAGCCTTCAAAATTGAAGTGCCTGTATCTCATGTGCCAAAGCCAAGAATGCTTTTAAACATCTTAAATTGTCATGTTGAATATTTAGCAAAAACATCATATTCTTTGACATTGGCACCTTAGCAATCAAACCTCCTTTTTGGTCTGTTAAATAAAGACTACGTTTTATCATGTGAATATCAGAGTCTTTCTTTAAGAGTTGTCCAATACTCAGTATTTTTATCTTCATATTGGGCACATAATACACGTTAGAGATAAATTGATGCCTTCCATTTTTCAAGCGGATGAGGATCTTACCTTTGCCTTTAACCGGGACTTTAGAGGAATCTCCGAAGATGATATTTCCACTTATTACCTCGTCTAACTCCACAAACATGCTTTTGTCATGAAATGTCCCGTTCATATTGATTATAAACGTTCCATATTAATTGATTTCGTTGCGAGGTTTTGACCTCTATTGAGACGTTTTTCAAAGACTGCATTCATTTTTAAAACAACCATAACCTTTATTTTATCAATAAAGGTTTTAAAAACATTACGTAGATTATCAAATAATGATAATATAAAATATACTGTTTACACACGACCATTATATAATGGTTTACAATAGAAATATATTACATCGACATATGTTTCTTGAATGCAGTTTTTACACAATATCATACAAACATGGACTCCAAATCTTGTCCTTATTTTAGTATGCAACAGCGGAAGCTCTTAGTATTCACCTGAGAATAAACATGCTTTA
The DNA here is from genome assembly GCF_046630445.1 of Rutidosis leptorrhynchoides. Classification (NCBI taxonomy): domain Eukaryota; kingdom Viridiplantae; phylum Streptophyta; class Magnoliopsida; order Asterales; family Asteraceae; genus Rutidosis; species Rutidosis leptorrhynchoides. The sequence goes on from NC_092333.1 coordinate 489,753,680, forward strand.
AACGTCAACAAAAATGTTGGTGAGTTATAGGTTTAACCTATATATATCAAATCGTAACAATAGACCACAAGATTTTATATTTCAATACACATCCCATACATAGAGATAAAAATCATTCATATGGTGAACACCTGGTAACCGACATTAACAAGATGCATATATAAGAATATCCCATCATTCTGGGACACCCTTCGGATATGATATAAATTTCGAAGTACTAAAGCATCCGGTACTTTGGATGGGGTTTGTTAGGCCCAATAGATCTATCTTTAGGATTCGCGTCAATTAGGGTGTCTGTTCCCTAATTCTTAGATTACCAGACTTAATAAAAAGGGGCATATTCGATTTCGATAATTCAACCATAGAATGTAGTTTCACGTACTTGTGTCTATTTTGTAAATCATTTATAAAACCTGCATGTATTCTCATCCCAAAAATATTAGATTTTAAAAGTGGGACTATAACTCACTTTCACAGATATTTCCTTCCTCAGAAATAAGACTTGGCCACGGATCGATTCACGAACCTATACAAATATGTATATATATATCAAAGTATGATCAAAATATAATTACAACCATTTTTATTATGTTTTAAAGATTTGAGTGTATTAAGTCAGCTGTCATCATTAGTAACCTACAACTAGTTGTCCACAGTTAGATGTACAGAAATAAATCGATATATATATTATCTTGAATCAATCCACGACCCAGTGTATACATGTCTCAGGCTAGATCACAACTCAAAGTATATATATTTTTGGAATCAACCTCAACCCTGTATATCTAACTCCAACATTACTGCATATAGAGTGTCTATGGTTGTTCCAAATAATATATATACATGGGTCGATATGATATGTCAAAACATTTGCATACGTGTCTATGGTATCCCAAGATTACATAATATATTAGAATACATGTATAATACAATATAAGTTACCTAGGATATGATTTGTATAGATTTGTTAAACATTTCTCGTAGCTAAAAATATCAAAAATATCCAATCTTGTTTTACCCATAACTTCTTCATTTTAAATCCGTTTTGAGTGAATCAAATTGCTATGGTTTCATATTGAACTCTAATTTAAGAATCCAAACAGAAAAATTATAGGTTTATAGTCAGAAATTTAAGTTACATGTCAATTACTAAAGAGGTAGTCATTTCCGTCGAAAGAACGACATCTTGATGACCATTTTGAAAAACATACTTTCACTTTGAGTTTAACCAAGATTTTTGGATATAGTTTCATGTTCATATGAAAAATTATTTTCCCAGAAGAACAACTTTTAAATCAAAGTTTATCATAGTTTTTAATTATCCAAACCAAAACAGCCCCCAGTTTCACTACGACGGCGTAGATCCGATTTTATGGTGTTCATCGTGTTTCCAGGTTTTAATTCATTATTTTAGCATATCATATAGATATAGAACATTTGTTTAGTTGATTTTAAAAGTCAAGTTAGAAGGATTAACTATTGTTTGCGAACAAGTTTAGAAGTAACTAAACTATGTTCTAGTGATTACAAGTTTAAACCTTCGAATAAGATAGCTTTATATGTATGAATCGAATGATGTTATGAACATCATTACTACCTCAAGTTTTCTGGATAAAACTACTGGAAGTGAGAAAAATGGATCTAGATTCAAAGGATCCTTGGATGGCTTGAAAGTTCTAGAAGCAGAATCATGACACGAAAACAGTTCAAGTAAGATTTTCACTTTAAATAAGATTGTTATAGTTGTAGAAATTGAATCAAAGTTTGAATATGAATATTACCTTGAATTAGAAATATAACCTACTGTAAATAACAAAGGTTCCTTGATCTTAGATGATTAATTGGAATGGATTAGAAAGCTTGGAAGTAGACTTGCAAACTTGGAAGTATTCTTGATTTTTATGAAACTATACTTATGGAATTTATGAAGAACACTTAGAAGTTGAAGATGGAACTTGAGAGAGATCAATTAGATGAAGAAAATTGAAGAATGAAAGTGTTTGTAGGTGTTTTTGGTCATTGGTATATGGATTAGATATAAAGGATATGTAATTTTGTTTTCATGTAAATAAGTCATGAATGATTACTAATATTTTTGTAATTTTATGAGATATTTAATGCTAGTTACCAAATGATGGTTCCCACATGTGTTAGATGACTCACATGGGCTGCTAAGAGCTGATCATTGGAGTGTATATACCAATAGTACATACATCTAAAAGCTGTGTATTGTACGAGTACGAATACGGGTGCATACGAGTAGAATTGTTGATGAAACTGAACGAAGATGTAATTGTAAGCATTTTTGTTAAGTAGAAGTACTTTGATATGTGTCTTGAAATCTTTCAAAAGTGTAAGAATACATATCAAAACACAACATGTATATACATTCTAATGGAGTCGTTAAGTCTTCGTTAGTCGTTACATGTAAGTGTTGTTTTGAAACCTTTAAGTTAACGATCTCCATTAATGTTGTTAACCCAATATTTATTATATCAAATGATATGTTAAATTATTATGTTATCATGATATTATGATGTATGAATATCTCTTAATATGATATATACATTAAAATATCGTTACAACGATAATCGTTACATATAAGTCTCGTTTCGTAATTCTTGAGTTAGTAGTCTTGTTTTTACATATGTAGTTCATTGTTAACACACTTAATGATATATTTAAATATCATTTTATCATGTTAAATATATTGTATCAATATCTTAATATGATACATATGTATTTAGTAGACGTTATCATAATGATAATCGTTATATATATCATTTCGAGTTTCTTAACTTAGTAATCTCATTTCTTATGTATATCACACATTGTTAATATACTTAGTGAGATACTTACTCATCATAATCTCATGTCAACCATATATATATGTCTATATATATCACAACATGTAGTTTTTACAAATTTGTAACGTTCGTGAATCGCCGGTCAACTTGGGTGATCAATTGTCTATATGAAACTTATTTCATTTAATCAAGTCTTAAAAAGTTTGATTGCTTAACACGTTGGAAACATTTAGTCATGTAAATATCAATCTCAAATAATATATATAAACATGGAAAAGTTCGGGTCACTACAGTACCTACCCGTTAAATAAATTTCGTCCCGAAATTTTAAGCTGTTGAAGGTGTTGACGAATCTTCTGGAAATAGATGCGGGTATTTCTTCTTCATCTGATCTTCATGCTCCCAGGTGAACTCGGGTCCTCTACGAGCATTCCATCAAACCTTAACAATTGGTATCTTATTTTGCTTAAGTCTCTTAACCTCACGATCCATTATTTCGACGGGTTCTTCAATGAATTGAAGTTTTTCATTGATTTGGATTTCGTCCAATGGAATAGTGAGATCTTCTTTAGCAAAATATTTTTTCAAATTTGAGGCGTGGAAAGTGTTATGTACAGCCGCGAGTTGTTGAGGTAGCTCCAGTTGGTAAGCTACTGGTCCGACACGATCTATAATCTTGAATGGTCCAATGTACCTTGGATTTAGTTTCCCCCGTTTACCAAATTGAACAACGCCTTTCCAAGGTGAAACCTTAAGCATGACCATTTCTCCAATTTCAAACTATATATCTTTTCTTTTACTGTCCGCGTAGCTCTTTTGTCGACTCTGGGCGGTTTTCAATCGTTGTTGAATCTGGATGATTTTCTCGGTAGTTTCTTGTATTATCTCCGGACCCGTAATCTGTCTATCCCCCACTTCATTCCAACAAATCGGAGACCTGCACTTTCTACCATAAAGTGCCTCAAACGGCGCCATCTTAATACTAGAATGATAACTGTTGTTGTAGGAAAATTCTGCTAACGGTAGGTGTCGATCCCAACTGTTTCCGAAATCAATAACACATGCTCGTAGTATGTCTTCAAGCGTTTGTATCATCCTTTTACTCTGCCCATCAGTTTGTGGATGATAGGCAGTACTCATGTCTAGATGAGTCCCCAATGCTTGTTGCAACGTCTGCCAGAACCTTGAAACAAATCTACCATCCCTATCAGAGATAATAGAGACGGGTATTCCATGTCTGGAGACAACCTCCTTCAAATACAATCGCGCCAACTTCTCCATTTTGTCATCTTCTCTCTGGCAGGAAGTGTGCTGACTTGGTGAGACGATCAACTATTACCCAAATAGTATCATAACCACTTGCAGTCCTTGGCAATTTAGTAATGAAATCCATGGTAATGTTTTCCCATTTCCATTCCGGGATTTCAGGTTGTTGTAGTAGACCTGATGGTTTCTGATGTTCAGCTTTGACCTTAGAACACGTCAAACATTCTCCTACATATTTAGCAATATCGGCTTTCATACCCGGCCACCAAAAGTGTTTCTTGAGATCTTTATACATCTTCCCCACTCCGGGATGTATTGAATATCTGGTTTTATGTGCTTCTTTAAGTACCAATTCTCTCACATCTCCAAACCTTGGTACCCAAATTCTATCAGCCCTATATCGGGTTCCGTCTTCCCGAATATTAAGATGTTTCTCTGATCCTTTGGGTATCTCATTCTTCAACTTTCCTTCTTTTACAACCTCCTGTTGCGCCTCCTTTATTTGAGTAGTAATGTTAGTACGAATAATTATATTCATAGCTTTTACCCGTATAGGTTCTCTGTCCTTTCTACTCAAAGCGTCGGCTACCACATTCGCCTTCCCAGGGTGGTATCGAATCTCAAAATCATAATCATTCAACAGTTCAATCCACCTGTGTTGTCTCATCTTTAGTTGCTTCTGATTAAATATATGTTGGAGACTTTTGTGGTCGGTATATATAATACTTTTGATCCCATATAAATAATGCCTCCAAGTCTTTAATGCAAAAACAACAGCACCCAATTACAAATCATGATTTGTATAATTTTGCTCGTGAATCTTCAATTGTCTAGACGCATAAGCAATCACCTTCGTTCGTTGCATTAATACACAACCGATACCTTGCTTTGATGCATCACAATAAATCACAAAATCATCATTCCCTTCAGGCAATGACAATATAGGTGCCGTAGTTAGCTTTTTCTTCAATAACTGAAACACCTTCTCTTGTTCATCCTTCCATTCAAATTTCTTCCCTTTATGCATTAATGCAGTCAAGGGTTTTGCTATTTTGGAGAAATCTTGGATGAATCTTCTGTAGTAACCAGCCAATCCTAAAAATTGACGTATATGCTTTGGAGTTTTTGAGGTTTCTCACTTTTCAACGGTTTCGATCTTTGCCGGGTCCACCTGGATACCTTCTTTGTTCACTATGTGACCGAGGAATTGAACTTCTTCCAACCAAAATGCACACTTTGAAAACTTAGCGTACAGTTTTTCTTTCCTCAATACTTCTAGCACTTTTCTCAAATGTTCTTCGTGCTCTTGATCATTCTTTGAGTATATAAGTATGTCATTGATGAAAACAATGACAAACTTGTCAAGATATGGCCCACACACTCGGTTCATAAGGTCCATGAACACAGCTGGTGCGTTAGTCAATCCAAACGGCATAACCATAAACTCGTAATGACCATAACGCGTCCTAAAAGCAGTTTTTGGAATATCATCCTCCTTTACTCACATTTGATGATATCCAGAACGTAAATCGATTTTCGAATAAACCGACGAGCCTTGTAGTTGATCAAATAAGTTGTCAATTCTCGGCAGTGGATAACGGTTTTTGATGGTAAGTTTATTCAACTATCTGTAGTCAATACACAACCTAAATGTACCATCCTTCTTCTTGATAAACAAAACAGGAGCTCCCCATGGTGATGTGCTTGGTCGAATGAAACTATGTTCTAATAGTTCTTGCAGTTGGATTTGCAGTTCTTTCATCTCGCTGGGTGTGAGTCTGTAAGGAGCACGAGCTATTGGTGCAGCTCCTGGTACAAGATCTATTTGAAATTCAAAAGATCGATGTGGAGGTAGTCCCGGTAATTCTTTCAGAAATACATCGGGAAATTCTTTTGCGACGGGAACATCATTGATGCTCTTTTCTTCAGTTTGTACTTTCTCGACGTGTGCTAGAACAGCATAGCAACCTTTTCTCATTAGTTTTTGTGCCTTCAAATTACTAATAATATGTAGCTTCGTGTTGCCCTTTTCTCCGTACACCATTAAGGGTTCTCCTTCTTCTCGTACAATGCGAATTGCATTTTTGTAACATACGATCTCTGCTTTCATCTCCTTCAGCCTGTCCATGCCAACTATTACATCAAAACTCCCCAACACTACTGGTATCAAATCAATCTTAAATATTTCGCTACCCAGATTAATTTCTCGATTCTGGCATATATAATCTGCTGAAATTAATTTACCGTTTGCTAATTCGTGTAAAAATTTACTATCCAATGGCGTCAATGGACAACTTAATTTAGCACAAAAATCTCTACTCATATAGCTTCTATCCGCACCCGAATTAAATAAAACGTAAGCATATTTATTGTCAATAAGAAACGTACCCGTAACAAGCTCCGGGTCTTCCTGTGCCTCTGCCGCATTAATATTGAAAACTCTTCCGCGGCCTTGTCCATTCGTGTTCTCCTGGTTCGGGCAATTTCTAATAATGTGACCCGGTTTTCCACATTTATAACAAACTACATTGGCATAACTTGCTCCGACACTACTTGCTCCGCCATTACTCGTTCCGACACCATTTGTTCCTTTCGTTCTGTTAACCCCTGGTCCGTAGACCTCACACTTCACCGCGCTATGACCATTTCTTTTACACTTGTTTCAAAATTTGGTGCAGAACCCCGAGTGATACTTTTCACACCTTTGGCATAGCTGCTTCTGATTGTTATTGTTGTTGTGGTTGTTATTGTTGTTGGGATTATTGTTGTAGTTGTTGTTGTTGTTGTTGTGCCGTTTGTTGTAGTTGCGATTGATGTTGCGATTGTTGGGATAGTTGTTGTTGTTTTGGTGACTCTTATCACCGTTTTCCTCCCACTTTATTTTGACTAACTTCACGTTGGCCTCTTCGGCCGCCTGTTCTTTAATTTTTCCCTCAATCTGGTTCACTAGTTTGTGAGCCATTCTACATGTCTTTTGTATGGAGGCAGGCTCGTGTGAACTTATATCTTCTTGGATTCTCTCCGGTAACCCTTTCATAAACGCGTCGATCTTCTCTTCCTCATCTTCGAACGCTCTCGGACACAATAGGCACAATTCTGTAAATCGTCTTTCGTACGAAGTAAAATCGAATCCCTTTGTTCGTAACCCTCTAAGTTCTGACTTGAGCTTATTGACCTCGGTTCTGGGACGGTACTTCTCGTTCATCAAGTGCTTGAATGCTTACCACGGTAGTGCGTAAGCAGCATCTTGTCCCACTTGCTCTAGATAGGTATTCCACCATGTTAACGCAATACCTGTGAAGGTATGCGTAGCGTACTTCACTTTGTCTCATTCAGCACACTTACTTATGGCAAACACCGATTCAACTTTCTCGGTCCACCATTTTAATCCGATTGGTCCTTCGGTCCCATCAAATTCTGAAGGTTTGCAGGCAGTGAATTCCTTGTAGGAGCATCCTACACGATTTCTTGCGTCGTTAGCTGTATTGCTAGTTTCAGAGTTATTGTGGGTATGTAGCGCGACCTGTACTGCGGCTATGTTTAAAGCAATAAAGGCACGAAATTCCTCTTCGCTCATATTCAAGGTGTGTCGAGTAGTCGGTGCCATTTCCTTCAAAATAGTCAAATGAAACAATTTAATCATACAGAATATTAAGAGTAGTCAATAGTATCTCGTAGCATAATATGAACTCATTTATAAAAGCTTTTTCTTCATATTAGCGTTTTATAAGTTTAAATTCGGGTACTACCTACCCGTTAAGTTCATACTTAGTAGCTAATATACAATTCAACTACTACAATTCCATATGAAAAACTGATTATAATAATATATCACATACAAATATTCTTCAAACTTACAACTTCGCTATATTACATATAACATGAAATATAGTACACTATGATACAGGACAGTTTTGAAGATAAATCTAGTTAATACGCAAGTTGTTCAGCAAAGGAAATAAAGACACGTAATTCATAAGTCCAGAAACAAGTCATGCATTCTGGTTTTACTAAGACGACTTCCCATCCTTGGTCTTGTGGAAAATAACCGTTATGAACATTGGCTAGGCAGCATGTAGTAATGTCGTCAAAAGGACGAGGGTTTCGTAATGTCCAACAGCCCCGTAATAATCTAAAAACCTTGTTTCTCACCCCAACTACTGAATCCGTCACTTATGGGAATGTTTTATTTAAAAGCTGCAATCCGATGTTCTTTTTCTCACTTTGGTAAGAAGCGAACATCACTAACCCGTAAGCATAACATGCTTCTTTATGTTGCATGTTAGAAGCTCTTTCTAATTCATGAAATCCTATGTTGGGATATGTTGAGTCAAAATAGGTTCTTAACCCGTAGCGTAAAATTGCATTTGGGTTCCCCGCATTTAACGCTTTAAAGAAAACACGGCGTAACTTAAAGTCTCCCCAATGTGATATACCCCACCTATCAAAGGAAAGCCTTTTATAAACTAAGGCATTTCTAGAAAGTCTTTCAAATGTTTGACAAGTTAATTTCGCCATAACTAAATGTGCTGATGAATTCTGACCGACTCTAGACAAGATTTCCTCAATCATATCCTCTGGTAGGTCTTCTAAAATATTCGGTTGTCTACCCTTAACGTCCATTTTGTTTTTATACTGTAAAATAGACAAGGATTAGATTCGTAATAACAAACAATACAAGCAATTTTTACATAGAACATAAAAGTACAAGCACACTACAATACATTTATTACACAACATGCTCACACCCCTCTAATCTGAATCACTGGTTTTTTCTTCTTCGGACTTAGTTCTTTTTCCTAATCTTCTAGGGATATATGATGTTCCTCTAATATGAGTCATCGTTTTCCACATTGGTTTAGAAAAACCTAGTGGTTTAGAGGTTCCCGGGTTATTGTCATGATATTGAAAATACGGGTGTTGACGGTACATATAAAGTTCATCGGGGTCGGAATCAGATTTCTCTATTTTGATGCCTTTTTCCTTATTATTTTCTTTTGCCTCATTAAACTGGGTCGGGGTAATTTCTATAACATCATCGGAATCCTCATCAGGATCCGATTCATCGGAAAATTGGTAATTTTTCCAATATTTTTCTTCCTTAGCGGAAACACCATTGATCATTATTAACTTTGGTCCATTGGTTGAGGATTTTCTTTTATTTGACCTGTTTTCTGTGGTTCCTACTATTCCCCCCTCCGGAACATCTTCTTATTCCGTTCCTCTTCTTCTGGTTCCTCTTCTTCCGGTTCCTCTTCTTCCGGTTCCGTTTCCTCTTCTTCCGGTTCTTCGGGAACTTGTGAATCTTGCCAATATATATTCGACTCTTCGTTATTATTAGGTGAGTCAATGGGATTTGTGCTAGAGGTAGACATCTATCACACAATATCAAACATGTTAAGAGATTAATATATCACATAATATTTACATGTTAATAATATATAGTTTCCAACAAAAATGTTAAGCAATCATTTTTAAAGAAAACACGGTCGAAGTCCAGACTCACTAATGCATCCTAATAAACTCGATAAGACACACTAATGAAAATTTTTTGGTTCTCTAAGACCAACGCTCTGATACCAACTAAAATGTCCCGTTCATATTGATTATAAACGTTCCATATTAATTGATTTCGTTGCGAGGTTTTGACCTCTATATGAGACGTTTTTCAAAGACTGCATTCATTTTTAAAACAACCATAACCTTTATTTTATCAATAAAGGTTTTAAAAACATTACGTAGATTATCAAATAATGATAATCTAAAATATACTGTTTACACACGACCATTACATAATGGTTTACAATTGAAATATATTACATCGACATATGTTTCTTGAATGCAGTTTTTACACAATATCATACAAACATGGACTCCAAATCTTGTCCTTATTTTAGTATGCAACAGCGAAAGCTCTTAGTATTCACCTGAGAATAAACATGCTTTAAACGTCAACAAAAATGTTGGTGAGTTATAGGTTTAACCTATATATATCAAATCGTAACAATAGACCACAAGATTTTATATTTCAATACACATCCCATACATAGAGATAAAAATCATTCATATAGTGAACACCTGGTAACCGACATTAACAAGATGCATATATAAGAATATCCCATCATTCTGGGACACCCTTCGGATATGATATAAATTTCGAAGTACTAAAGCATCCGGTACTTTAGATGGGGTTTGTTAGGCCCAATAGATCTATCTTTAGGATTCGCGTCAATTAGGGTGTCTGTTCCCTAATTCTTAGATTACCAGACTTAATAAAAAGGGGCATATTCGATTTCGATAATTCAACCATAGAATGTAGTTTCACGTACTTGTGTCTATTTTGTAAATCATTTATAAAACCTGCATGTATTCTCATCCCAAAAATATTAGATTTTAAAAGTGGGACTATAACTCACTTTCACAGATATTTCCTTCCTCAGAAATAAGACTTGGCCACGGATCGATTCACGAACCTATACAAATATGTATATATATATCAAAGTATGATCAAAATATAATTACAACCATTTTTATTATGTTTTAAAGATTTGAGTGTATTAAGTCAGCTGTCATCGTTAGTAACCTACAACTAGTTGTCCACAGTTAGATGTACAGAAATAAATCGATATATATTATCTTGAATCAATCCACGACCCAGTGTATACATGTCTCAGGCTAGATCACAACTCAAAATATATATATTTTTGGAATCAACCTCAACCCTGTATATCTAACTCCAACATTACTGCATATAGAGTGTCTATGGTTGTTCCAAATAATATATATACATGGGTCGATATGATATGTCAAAACATTTGCATACGTGTCTATGGTATCCCAAGATTACATAATATATTAGAATACATGTATAATACAATATAAGTTACCTAGGATATGATTTGTATAGATTTGTTAAACATTTCCCGTAGCTAAAAAGATCAAAAATATCCAATCTTGTTTTACTCATAACTTCTTCATTTTAAATCTATTTTAAGTGAATCAAATTGTTATGGTTTCATATTGAACTCTAATTTAAGAATCCAAACATAAAAAGTATAGGTTTATAGTCGAAAATTTAAGTTACATGTCAATTACTAAAGAGGTAGTCATTTCCATCGAAAGAACGACATCTTGATGACCATTTTGAAAAACATACTTCCACTTTGAGTTTAACCAAGATTTTTGGATATAGTTTCATGTTCATATTAAAAATCATTTTCCCAGAAGAACAACTTTTAAATCAAAGTTTATCATAGTTTTTAATTATCCAAACCAAAACAGCCCCGGGTTTCACTACGACGGCGTAGATCCGATTTTATGGTGTTCATCGTGTTTCCAGGTTTTAAATCATTAAGTTGGCATATCATATAGATATAGAACATGTGTTTAGTTGATTTTAAAAGTCAAGTTAGAAGGATTAACTTTTGTTTGCGAACAAGTTTAAAATTAACTAAACTATGTTCTAGTGATTACAAGTTTAAACCTTCGAATAAGATAGCTTTATATGTATGAATCGAATGATGTTATGAACATCATTACTACCTCAAGTTTTCTGGATAAAACTACTGGAAGTGAGAAAAATAGATCTAGCTTCAAAGGATCCTTGGATGGCTTGAAAGTTCTTGAAGCAGAATCATGACACGAAAACAGTTCAAGTAAGATTTTCACTCGAAATAAGATTGTTATAGTTGTAGAAATTGAATCAGAGTTTGAATATGAATATTACCTTGAATTAGAAATATAACCTACTATAAATAACAAAGATTCCTTGATCTTATATGATTACTTGGAATGGATTAGAAAGCTTGGAAGTAGACTTGCAAACTTGGAAGTATTCTTGATTTTTATGAAACTATACTTATGGAATTTATGAAGAACACTTAGAACTTGAAGATGGAACTTGAGAGAGATCAATTAGATGAATAAAATTGAAGAATAAAAGTGTTTGTAGGTGTTTTTGGTCGTTGGTATATGGATTAGATATAAAGGATATGTAATTTTGTTTTCATGTAAATAAGTCATGAATGATTACTAATATTTTTGTAATTTTATGAGATATTTAATGCTAGTTACCAAATGATGGTTCCCACATGTGTTAGGTGACTCACATGGGCTGATAATAGCTGATCATTGGAGTGTATATACCAATAGTACATACATCTAAAAGCTGTGTATTGTACGAGTACGAATACGGGTGCATACGAGTAGAATTGTTGATGAAACTGAACGAAGATGTAATTGTAAGCATTTTTGTTAAGTAGAAGTACTTTGATATGTGTATTGAAATCTTTCAAAAGTGTAAGAATAAATATCAAAACACAACATGTATATACATTCTAATGGAGTCGTTAAGTCTTCTTTAGTCGTTACATGTAAGTGTTGTTTTGAAACCTTTAAGTTAACGATCTCCATTAATGTTGTTAACCCAATGTTTATTATATCAAATGAGAAGTTAAATTATTATGTTATCATGATATTATGATGTATGAATATCTCTTAATATGATATATACATTAAAATATCGTTACAACGATAATCGTTACATATAAGTCTCGTTTCGTAATTCTTGAGTTAGTAGTCTTGTTTTTACATATGTAGTTCATTGTTAACACACTTAATGATATATTTAAATATCATTTTATCATGTTAAATATAGTGTATCAATATCTTAATATGATACATATGTATTTAGTAGACGTTATCATAACGATAATCGTTATATATATCATTTCGAGTTTCTTAACTTAGTAATCTCATTTCTTATGTATATCACACATTGTTAATATAATTAGTGAGATACTTACTCATCATAATCTCATGTCAACCATATATATATATATATATATGTCTATATATACCACAACATGTAGTTTTTACAAATTTGTAACGTTCGTGAATCGCCGGTCAACTTGGGTGATCAATTGTCTATATGAAACTTATTTCATTTAATCAAGTCTTAACAAGTTTGATTGCTTAACACTTTGGAAACATTTAGTCATGTAAATATCAATCTCAATTAATATATATAAACATGGAAAAGTTCGGGTCACTACATGTCACTGCACATATGGTTGCTTGCAACCATGTCAAGATACCACAAATTCGATTATCCGTTGTCTTCACCTTTGCATGCTAGTAACAAAATGTTTTACACGGCTTCGTTATCTTGTTGGGCAAAATTTACTCTTGCTTGGACATAATTGTTTGAATTCTCGCATTCCGAAGCATAGTGGCCAAATCTATGACAATTTTAGTATTTAGTTTGAGAGTTGTCATATCTTGGCCTTCTACTTTTGTAGCTTCTCCCGCGACCTCTTGTTGAGTGTAAATCCTGGCTTCTTTCTTCAATTTTGTAAGAAGTATAGCCTCCACGTTTGAAAAATCCTTGCCCTCATCCGCGGCCACGTACTTCACCACGACCTCGTTGAATCGGTTGATGAGTCTTTTCACTGCTCTCTTCATTGAAAGACAATTTTAATTGTAAAGCTTGCTCCAAAGGCTCCTTATTATTCTTATTGAACCTCTCTACATGGGCTTGTAGTGAACCCGTGAGTTCATCGATAGTCATTGAATCTAGATCTTTAAATTTTTCGATGGCTACGACTATATAGTCGATTTTTGAATCTAATGATCTAAGAATCTTCTCAATGACTCTTACATCACTTAGAGTTTCACCATTCCTCTTCAATTGATTAACAATCGCCAAGACTCTTGTAAAATAATTGGAAATTGATTCAGAGTCTTTCTTATTTAAAGATTCAAACTCAGCTCGTAGGGTTTGTAGGCGAACCTTTTTCACCTTTTTAACTCCCTTGTGAGAATTCTCCAAGATCTCTCATGCTTTCTTGGCGGTGGTTGCACTTGCAATTTTCTCAAAAACTCCATCATCTACACTTTGCTGGATGATGGAAAGAGCCTTTTGATCGTTGGTCTTCAATAGTTTTTTCTCCTTGCCGAGAGAACCTTTTTCTATAGGTTCCTCATAGCCTTCCTCCACAATCTCCCATAGGTCTGGTCCACCTAGGAAGGTCTTCATTTGGATGCTCCATCGATCATAATTATCCTTTGTGAGGTGTAACATCCCGTTTTTCTTCATAACATGTCCAAGGTACGTGATGAACTTTAGAATGTTCATACTTGGTTGTATAATAGTATAAAGTTGATTGTACGATGAGTGCATGAAGTGTACCAAGCGTGTACGTGTTTCTTGTTCGAATGTCGAAGAAAACTGGACGTTGTTTGAGTCACAAGGTGTGTACGTACCTTTTCGACCCCAAATAAAGTTTGAGTTGATGTTTCAAAGCCTTACCATTGGAAAGAAAATCTTATTACGTTTCCAACAATATTTGATTCATCGAAAACGGAGTTACGGTTAAAAAGTTATGGCCAAAACAAGTTTGCTGAAGTTCGGATGAAACAGGCAAATGCCGCGGCGCGACCAGAACGGCCACGGCGCGACAAATGCTTATTTTGAAGGTCAGAAATCTTTAAAAAAGTGATCTAAAATCACTCTTTGGGCCACGGCGCGACAAATCTGCTCCGCGGCGCGACAATAGGCACGTTCAGGTACTTTTCAGCCTTTTAATGAGTTAAATGAGGGGCAAAGTTGGTATTTCACATATGAACAGGTCTTTGGCCATAAAACTGATCCCAATCTTATCTAAACCTCATTTCCTTCTCATTTCTTCCCTCCCACTCACACCCCAAACCCTAAGGAGAGAGTAAAGGGTTTAGAGAGAGAAAGCTCGAATCGGGGATGAAGAAGAGTGATTCGGGTAGGGTCTCAAGAGTTAAAGTTGTTCTCCTCGTTCACGGCTACGTTGTGATAGTGATGGTAAGTTCTAACTCCGAAATTCATCTTTATGATTTGGTATTCAAGTTAGGGTTTTTAGCTTTTTAGTTGTAAAACCCATTTAGATGATGAAGTGGTTTATGAAAACTAGTTATTTTTGATACATGGCGGGTTTTGGGTTGATTGACGTTTTGACCATGATTAGGCTTTGGTTTTGGGTGTAATCACTTAGTTTAGTGATTTTGGACGCGTTGGAACCCTTTTGGGTGTATTCGAGTTGACTAATTTTGAAATGGGTCAAAATTAGGGTTTATGTGTCAAAATGGGTTTCGAGTGATGAAATTATGAGTTTGGGTCTTGCGTGTGTTGGTTAGACGTTAGAACACTTGTGTTGACTTGGTTTTTGGGTGTAAACCCTAATTTAGGTCAAAACGGGTCAAATGAGTATTTCGGGACAAGTAAGCTTGATTCGGTGTCAAATTAAGTTTTAAGTCAAGTTTTGGTAAATTAAGTAGGTAAATACTTGATTTAAGTGTTAGTGGTTGTCTTGGAAATATAATCACTAGTCGTTAGTGATTTTGGGGCATTTTATGACTTTGGTCAAAATGAGCAATTTGAATTGGGTCAAAATTGAGAATGACACTAATTTGGATTAATTGGATGTTAAACGCATTTGTTAAGTGTTAAATGATGCTTTTGATGTAATTACTCACGAGAAGTGATTTTAGGTTAAAATTTGGTGTTTTAGCAATAAATCAAACTTGGTCAACCATGGAATGGGTTTTGTGTAAAATACGAGCTAGTATGCGTTTAGAGGTTAAAGTTGACATATTTGGGTATTTCGGGAATGCGGGAACTAGTCTCCTTAGTTTTGGACCTTCGGGTAGCGTTAAAAGTGCAAAAGGGTGTATTTTGCACTTGTTGTTCATTTAGGCGGGTCGAGAGTCCAAATGGGGTTGTATGTTGATTATGTGTATACCTATATGTGTATTATAGGTAAAATCTTGCTCGGTTGCGTGTGGTAAATATTTCGCGCATGGTTTGTAATGCTCGAGTTCACGAGGTGAGTGGAATGATTATACATGTGTGTATATAATGTATTTACTTGTACGAGGTTCGATGTGGGTTTAAGTTCGGGCGTTCGATACCACATCGGGTCAATATATGATATGGGTTTAAAGTTCAGGCGTTCGATACCATGTCATATATATGTGTGTGGGCGTGTAGTGTGGGTTTAAAGTTCGGGCGTTCGATACCACATTACACGTGACGGGTGGGTTTAAAGTTCGGGCGTTCGATACCACCCAGTTGTTAGTGATATATTTCGTTGTACACTAACGGTTGTTGGGAACACCGATGGGAAATTCGAAGTACCATTCCTTTGTACGATTGGTTAACCATGGTTATGTGTTGTAGTGCAGCATATTATATTGTTCGAGTTATATATGCTATTGTTTGTGCTAGCTTGTGGTCTTGGAGATTTAGCGTTATACTTTGCGATGGTATGCCATGTAAATTGCTAGCGTGTATGAGGTATTTGTGTAAGTGTTTGCAAGTAGGTATATTATATATGTATATGTATAATTATTGCATTCACTAAGCTTTATGCTTACCCCTCTCGTTGTTTACCTTTTTACAGGTATTGTGATTATGAAGCTAGCTAGTTGTAGACTAGATGCTTAGGTGCGCTTGGGCTCGAGGGGGTAGCTTTTGGATATTTGGAGGCCGATGGGGGATTTGGTATTCCCCGGGATTATGCTCTTGGTATTGGGTTGGGTTATTGTGTCTTAACTCGTATTTCTCGTGATCGGGTCATTATTACAAATGATTTTGTAAAGTGTAATTTGTGTGCCAAGGGTCATGATAGATTGTTAAAAGTATCATTACGATGTTATGTTTCGATTAAAATAGAGTTGAAAATGTATTGTATTAATGGGACCTAACTAATATAAAAAAAATTTACTCCGTTTTTGGTTAAACGGATTGGGGTTGTTACAAGTGGTATCAGAGCATGGTCTAAGGGAATTAGGTGACCTTGGAATAGGTGCCTAGTCTTAGACTTATTGACAGTGGTGCGTTAATTACCGGACTTGTAGGAATACGGGTTAGTTTGAGATTTGTTAGTGCCTTAGAGTAGGTGACTAACTAGGACTTGTGATTGTCCAAAATGTGATTATGTGGAGGCCTTATTTCGTGTGTAAATTAGTGCCTTAGATTGCTAGTGCCTAATGTAAGTAGACGAACTTGGGCGTTGTTTGAGTGATAGTCACCTAGGTTGTAGGTTGACTTATTGTTGCGGTGTACTTGTGTATATTTATTATTATATTGTATATAGGTGTATATATACAGGTATCTATTGGTGCGGTGTCCTAGAGACGAATCTATTAGAGGGATTCGAATGTTTGGCGGTTTGAGTGATCAAGTTCGCGGTAAGGACTTTGGTCATTCGGGTACCAGGAGTTATTGTAAGACCCGAATATTCGTAGTGTACATATGTGTATATGAGTTACTCAAGTTTGGGGTTTTTGTTGCACATAATTAAAAAGACAAAAGATGCTGAACTGGGAGGTCGCGCGCCGCGCGGCTAGGTGGCGCGCCGCGCCATCTGTCTGCGACAGATTCCTTTCTTCTTTTTAAAATAGATATTTTGAGGGCAATTGTGTAATTTCACTTTGGGGCCGAATTTAATACCCTAGATCAGTTTTGGGGAGCTCATTTACTACTCCCACAACAGCCTCATCTTCTCCAATTAAACTCTAGAGAGAGAGTGCAATCCTTGAGAGAGAAAGCTCCATTAAAGGGTGAAAGAGGTTGAATCGGGTCTCGGTGCAAGTTATAAAGTCGTTCATCTAGTCGATAGCTACGTGGTGATTGTGTTGGTAAGTTATAAAACCCAATTTCTTACTTTAATTGCTTTAAGGGTTAGGGTTTGGGCTAGTGATGAACCAAAGACCCATTTTGTTAGTATTTTGGGGATTTTGGGTGAATATGGGTTATGAAGGCTCATTGATGACTAACCTAGGGTTTGAATGTGTTAATTGGACTTTTGAGTCTTAAATTTAGTTAGTTAGTGCTAGAACACTTTAATAATATGTAAATGGGTGTTATTGGGTATGGATGACCCAAATGGGTGTGTTGACCTTGAAATGGGTCAAATGAGTCTTTAATGACCTAAGTGGCCTAGCAATTATGAAAACGAGTTAGCCTTGTGACCTAAATGTGTTTTAAACCCATCTTGACGAATGATTAGGGTTTTGGTGTGTGTTGACCCAATTTAGGGTTAAGGGTGCAAATGGGTTAAAATTGCACCATTGGGTCAAAATGGCTTAGAATGGTGAAAGGGTTTGGTAGACTGACGTGAGTTTGCGTTTGATGATGTGTATAATATGATAGGTACGTTACTTTGAGGTCTTGCAAGCTCGGGTATCTTTTCACAAGACTTTGAGGTGAGTGGAATAATTATATGCGTATGTATATAATGTATCTATTTGTTGTAGCGTGAAAGGTGTAGTGTCGAGGTGTTAAGACACCACGTTTCACGTGAAGAGTGTAGCATCGAGGTGTTAAGATGCCACTCGGGTGTAGCATCGAGGTGTTAAGATGCCACCTAGGAGTGTAGTGTCGAGGTGTTAAGACACCACTCCGTAAAATAATGAGTGATGCATCGAGGTGTTAAGATGCCACTCGGGGTGATGTGCCGAGGTGTTAAGGTGCCACCCTAGGGGTTAGTGGTGCGAGGTGTTAAGTGCCCTAACGGATGTTACGAACATCGATGGCATTTTCGCGAGCGCCGTTCCCTTGTACTATTGGTTAACCATGGTTATTTGTGTTGTAAGCATATTATATTATTCGAGTTATATTCATATGCAGTTGTTATGCTAGCTTGTGGTATAGGAGATTTATAGCTTGCTATTGTGACGATAAGCTAAATGTGTATGCTAGCGTGTTTGCGGTTGGGTGTGTAAGTGTATGCAAGTAGGTATAATTATATATGTATTCATATAATTATTGCATTCACTAAGCTTTGCTTACCCTCTCGTTGTTTACCATTTTATAGGTTCGGTTTTGGACAAGGGTAAGGGCATCGTTTTGGACTAGAGATCCCGCTTGATGCTAGGGGACGCTTTTGGCTTTAGTAGCTCTTGGAGTTTGACCGATAGTTGGGTAGTTTAATCCCAAACGCCATGCTCATTGTGTAGTTTGGAACTTAAACTTTTTGGTGGTCGAAACTCGTAAATTGTATTAAACTCGTAAAACGGCCGATGTGGGCCCCGCTTGTAAAACATTGATTTTATATTTGAAACAGGTTAGTTTTACATATTTGGATGTATGGTAAAAAGTGTTTCGTCTAAAAGTGTCGGGAACTAGTCAATCTTTTTCGCATTTTGAGACTTTCCGGACAGACCCGAATGGCGCGCCGCGCCCCTACCTGGCGCGCCGCGCGGGTATGCTGCACAGGAATTTTTTTTATTATTTTGTATTTTCACGTGGTTTGTTCGCGGGTTAGTTTGGGTTGTTACAGTTATCGCGTGTTATTTTGTGAGAATGTTGCGTTTGTCCGGGTAAAGTACTTTGCATGACCATGTGTAAATGGTAAGGTACGCATTTGTAATAGTGATTGATCACCATTATTACGAAAGTGTATCTTGACATCGAGCATGACATGACGGGTACCGAGTAGAGGAAACGTGGCATGGTTGGGGTAGATTCGGAATGAATGAGGAATCTTTTAATGGTTCCTAGGTTATAGTTATCTCGGGTGATGTGATTGTTGTCACGTCGAGTTCATTGCGAGTCGGGAAGTGTTACGGTGGATTTGGTTAGCTAAGGTGAGTGAGCAACTCACGAGTTTGGTGCGTGCTTAGTCACCCTAAGTAGTGGGTGAACTGTTGAGATTGTTATTGGTTTTAGTTACCCATCGTAACTAGGATGACCGATTTATTGTATGCGTGTGTGTGCGTCGAGGACTTAAATTCCTTAATGGAATGCGACAAGTCTAATGATTGTAGTTTTGAGTTACACTCAGTAGAGTGTGTGGTTAGAGAATCGTGTTAGGATTCTAGTTGTGAGTCGCCATGGAATTGGCGAATCGAGGAGTCTTCGGGTCGTTAAACTCATGGGAGTGGGACCCGTATGACGATGATTGTGTTAGTGTGTTGTGGCTTATAAGGTAACATTCCTAATGGAATATCCCTTATAGTAGTGGTTTTTATCGAGATGTGCGAAAGAGTGTAAGACTTGGTGTTTCCAAGCATCTCTTTAGCATTAGATGAAAGGTTTCGTGTGGCTATATCGTTTGGCCTTGTGGAATTGCAGGTGACGTGTAATAGCTAGAAATTTTGAGAAGACAATAAACCCTAAGGTTTGTCGGGTAGGTATGACTTCGGGTCATTATCGTGGAGAAGTTGGTGACATCGGGTGTATGGAACCTAAAGATCGAGTTTCTAAATCTCGATAGGTTATGGTGGGAGTTTGCATGACACTGCGACAGGTGCCTTTTTATACCTGCAGGTGTAATGTTCAACTCCGGTAGTGGTGTGATCACTTTGTGCTTAGGGTGCCCGTGAGATACCCTTGGAAGCATCCAAGATTTTAAATAGTGATCGACGGGTGATAGTAATTCGACGGTTGCGAAAGTCGAAGTTTAAGAGCATTGCAGTAAATACTTCTTATGAAGTGGAGGATGAGCGAATATTGTTGCTCTTAAGTGTTAGACGGGTAAGGAGGACCGGTGAGCCGGTGATGGACTTAATGGTCGATTAAGTCGAAGGTTATGATGAAGCGTTGATATTGCGGTCGATGCAATTATTGTGTCGGATTGGTCACTCTTCCCCATGAGAGTGAGCAATTATTGATAATGGTTCGTTGCGTAGAAGGTCGGGTGATCTCGACTGTGATGCACGACTGATTAAGCGGAGTAGCATATGCCTAGTCATAGAGGCGTAGGTGGGACTTTGGTGGAGTTCGTTTTGCGAACGGTTAAGGCAGTCGATTGTGATTTGTGGTATGAAGGTGCGAAGTCGTCGCGTGTACGACATCTCTGGTAATTTTGTATGACGGCTCTGAGAGCCTAAAGTGAATTTGCAGTGATTCGGTGTTTACGATCAATGATGAGAATGATCACGTGTGTTGCGAAATGGTAATTCCGCGGGGTGTTATCATCATGGCGGTGAGAATGTGAAGATGAATCCTAAGTGGGGGAGTTTTACTGCCGCCCGAGGAAGATCCGGTGGTGTATTGTATACTGAAGTCTCCGAGTGTACCGTGCTAGACCTCAATAGGGATTCATAGACCCTGACGAGGAAGAGTGACGGGTTGTTGATGTTGACTCGAGATCGTGCGTTACGATTGTTAGTTACAATTTCGGAATGTTATGCGTAGAGTTGTGATGATGGGATCGAATGAAGTGTAATTCTTTTTAAGCAAGGTGGTCGTGTAGTACCAAGTGCGGTATGAGACCAAGTGTGAAGTTTGAGATCACGGACGTGAGAGAATGTAACTGTCATTGCGGGTGCTCTCGTGATGTAAAATTGGGTTGGTGCGAAACCCAGATAGTGCTGTTGAGTAGGTACGAGTTCAATTTCGGTATGGATACTGTATTTTCCCTTTCGGGAAACGTGATTGTGGATATTGTCGGTGGATTATTCCACTTTGTGGATGATTGTGAGGCGGGGAGCGCCGGTTCTGATTGTCTCACGTCGAGACACACGGATGTTGTTGGTTGCAAGGGTGTGTACCCTAGTGATATGACCTGTTAGTTTTATTTAAATGTCGAGGCCATCCTTAATGGACAGTTTAGGAAGGAGTATTCACCCTGCATAGGTGAATATATTTTGTGGGTAGTGTGGCAAATCGCGAATTGTTATGATGATAATTCGCTATTGACGAGATTATAGTAAACGAATAGTTTCCATGCTATTACTAGGAAGCCGTAGTGTATGATGTGTTATAGGGTTTAAAGGGAGAAACCCTGTGTCGAGTGTTGATGTTTTGCCTAGTTCGTGGTGCATTATTTTCGTCCTGGATTAATCCAGAGACTGGTGGTCGTGTGCGGATCGATCGATGGGAAAGTTTGTGTTCCCTAGAGTGATTATCTTGGTGATACCAAAATTTCTTCATTGAAGGAATAATTCGGTTGCGGAAATGAGGGAGGTTCGTTCTTGAAATAGAGAACATACTTGATTGACCGGTTGAGTGGTGCGTTATGGACTGTTAAAGTACAGAGTTTTAATGGGGGCAGTTTGAATGTTAAGCAGGGGAAATATCGCTTGTTGCGGTAATGCACGCTAGTGATTATTAGCGTGTGGTGAAAACTTCGGATTAATGGAAATTGTTATTGGGATTTGTTATGGACATCGAGTTTAGAGGGTGTCGAAGGACCGTTGGGTGTAGGTCCGGATTAGTTAAATGATGAGAATCATGAGGACGTGATTGAATTTAAGTGGGGGAGAGTTGTAACATCCCGTTTTTCTTCATAACATGTCCAAGGTACGTGATGAACTTTAGAATTTTCATACTTGGTTGTATAATAGGATAAAGATGATTGTACGATGAGTGCATGAAGTGTACCAAGCGTGTACGTGTTTCTTGTTCGAATGTCGAAGAAAACTGGACGTTGTTTGAGTCACAAGGTGTGTACGTACCTTTTCAACATCAAATAAAGTTTGAGTTGATGTTTCAAAGCCTTACCATTGGAAAGAAAATCTTATTACATTTCCAATGATATTTGATTCATCGAAAACGGAGTTACGGTCAAAAAGTTATGGCCAAAACAAGTTTGCTGAAGTTCGGATGAAATAGGCAAATGCCGCGGCGCGACCAGAACGGCCACGGCGCAACAAATGCCTATTTTGAAGGTCAAAAATCTTAAAAAAAGTGATCTAAAATCACTCTTTGGGCCACGGCACGACAAATCTGCTCCGCGGCGCGACAATAGGCACGTTCTGGTACTTTTCAGCCTTTTAATGAGTTAAATGAGGGGCAAAGTTGGTATTTCACATATGGACGGGTCTTTGGCCATAAAACTGATCCCAATCTTATCTAAACCTCATTTCCTTCTCATTTCTTCCCTCCCACTCACACCCCAAACCCTAGAGAGAGAGTAAAGGGTTTAGAGAGAGAAAGCTCGAATCGGGGATGAAGAAGAGTGATTCGGGTCGGGTCTCAAGAGTTAAAGTTGTTCTCCTCGTTCATGGTTACGTTGTGATAGTGATGGTAAGTTCTAACTCCGAAATTCATCTTTATGATTTGGTATTCAAGTTAGGGTTTTTAGCTTTTTAGTTGTAAAACCCATTTAGATGATGAAGTGGTTTATGGAAACTAGTTATTTTTGATACATGGCGGGTTTTAGGTTGATTGACGTTTTGACCATGATTAGGCTTTGGTTTTGGGTGTAATCACTTAGTTTAGTGATTTTGGAAGCGTTGGAACCCTTTTGGGTGTATTCGAGTTGACTAATTTTGAAATGGGTCAAAATTAGGGTTTATGTGTCAAAATGGGTTTCGAGTGATGAAATTATGAGTTTGGGTCTTGCATGTGTTGGTTAGACGTTAGAACACTTGTGTTGACTTGGTTTTTGGGTGTAAACCCTAATTTAGGTCAAATGGGTATTTCGGGACAAGTAAGCTTGATTCGGTGTCAAATTAAGTTTTAAGTCAAGTTTTGGTAAATCAAGTAGGTAAATACTTGATTTAAGTGTTAGTGGTTGTCTTGGAAATATAATCACTAGTCGTTAGTGATTTTGGGGCGTTTTATGACTTTGGTCAAAATGAGCAATTTGAATTGGGTCAAAATTGAGGATGACACTAATTTGGATTAATTGGATGTTAAACGCATTTGTTAAGTGTTAAATGATTCTTTTGATGTAATTACTCGCGAGAAGTGATTTTAGGTTAAAATTTGGTGTTTTAGCAATAAAGCCAAACTTGGTCAACCATGGAATGGGTTTTGTGTAAAATACGAGCTAGTATGCGTTTAGAGGTTAAAGTTGACATATTTGGGTATTTCGGGAACGCGGGAACTAGTCTCCTTAGTTTTGGACCTTCGGGTAGCGTTAAAAGTGCAAAAGGGTGTATTTTGCACTTGTTGTTCATTTGGGCGGGTCGAGAATCCAAATGGGGTTGTATGTTGATTATGTGTATACCTATATGTGTATTATAGGTAAAATCTTGCTCGGTTGCGTGTGGTGAAGATTTCGTGCATGGTTTGTAATGCTCGAGTTCACGAGGTGAGTGGAATGATTATACATGTGTGTATATAATGTATTTACTTGTACGAAGTTCGATGTGGGTTTAAGTTCGGGCGTTCGATACCACATCGGGTCAATATATGATATGGGTTTAAAGTTCGGGCGTTCGATACCATGTCATATATATGTGTGTGGGCGTGTAGTGTGGGTTTAAAGTTCGGGCGTTCGATACCACATTACACGTGACTGGTGGGTTTAAAGTTCGGGTGTTCGATACCACCCAGTTGTTAGTGATATATTTCGTTGTACACTAACGGTTGTTGGGAACACCGATGGGAAATTCGAAGTACCATTCCTTTGTACAATTGGTTAACCATGGTTATGTGTTGTAGTGTAGCATATTATATTGTTCGAGTTATATATGCTATTGTTTGTGCTAGCTTGTGGTCTTGGAGATTTAGCGTTATACTTTGCGATGGTATGCCATGTAAATTGCTAGCGTGTATGAGGTATTTGTGTAAGTGTTTGCAAGTAGGTATATTATATATGTATATGTATAATTATTGCATTCACTAAGCTTTATGCTTACCCCTCTCGTTGTTTACCTTTTTACATGTATTGTGATTATGAAGCTAGCTAGTTATAGACTAGATGATTAGGTGCGCTTGGGCTCGAGGGGGTAGCTTTTGGATATTTGGACGCGGATGGGGGATTTGGTAGTCCCCAGGATTATGCTCTTGGTATTGGGTTGGGTTATTGTGTCTTAACTCGTATTTCTCGTGATCGGGTCATTATTACAAATGATTTTGTAAAGTGTAATTTGTGTGCCAAGGGTCATGATAGATTGTTAAAAGTATCATTACGATGTTATGTTTCGATTAAAATAGAGTTGAAAATGTATTGTATTAATGGGACCTAGCTAATAAAAAATAAAATTACTCCGTTTTTGGTTAAACGGATTGGGGTTGTTACATGAGGCGAAGAAACGTGATGACATTGTTGGCCATCATCTTGTCGAACCAAGCTCTTGATACCAATTTGTTAGAAATAGGAGGCTATGTATATATTATTTGTAGAAGAGAGGATTGATGATTTAGAAGTTTGATTGATCTTGAAAGCTTTTCTTTATTGCTTATTGCTTTGCTTGCTTACAAATGAGGGATGGAACCCTCTATTTATACTACACAGTGGAACACTTCATCATCAACTAATATCTAGATATTTCCTAAGTATTTTCTAGACTTTAGATATTTTACATGATTATTCTACACACTTTGAATAC
This sequence comes from Rutidosis leptorrhynchoides, assembly GCF_046630445.1. NCBI lineage: Eukaryota > Viridiplantae > Streptophyta > Magnoliopsida > Asterales > Asteraceae > Rutidosis > Rutidosis leptorrhynchoides. The sequence goes on from NC_092333.1 coordinate 489,779,014, forward strand.
TACATATTACATGAGGTTTCTAGATATTGGACTAATATCTGTCTTGAGCTTATTGACCTCGGTTCTGGGACGGTACTTCTCGTTCATCAAGTGCTTGAATGCTGACCACGGTAGTGCGTACGCATCGTCTTGTCCCACTTGCTCTAGATAGGTATTCCACCATGTTAACGCAGAACCTGTGAAGGTATGCGTAGCGTACTTTACTTTGTCCTCTTCAGTACACTTACTTATGGCAAACACCGATTCGACCTTCTCGGTCCACCATTTCAATCCGATCGGTCCTTCAGTTCCATCAAATTCCAAAGGTTTGCAGGCAGTAAATTCTTTGTAGGTGCATCCTACACAATTTCCTGTACTGCTAGATCCAAGGTTATTGTTGGTATATAGCGCAGCCTGTACTGTGGCTATGTTTGAAGCTAGAAAAGTACGGAATTCCTCTTCATTCATATTCACGGTGTGTCGAGTAGTCGGTGCCATTTCCTTCAAAATAGTCAAATGAAACAAGTTAATCATACAGAATATTAAGAGTAGTTAATAGTATTTCGTAGCATAATATGAACTCATTTATAAAAGCTTTTTCTTCATATTAGCGTTTTATAAGTTTAAATTCGGGTAGTACCTACCCGTTAAGTTCATACTTAGCAGCTAATATACAATTCAACTACTACAATTCTATATGAAAAACTGATTATAATAATATTTCGTGTTCAAACTTTTACACAATATTTTACAAACTTACAATACCGCTTATTTTACATATAGCATGAAATATAGCACACAATAAATTTGATACAAGATGGTTGTGAAGATAATTCTAGCTAGTACACAAGTCGTTCAGCAAAGGCAATAAAGACACGTAATTCATACGACCAGAAACAAGTCATGCATTCTGGTTTTACTAGGATTACTTCCCATCCTTGGTCTTGTGGAACATAACCGTTATGGCCGTTGATAAGACAGCATGTTGTAACATCGTCAAAGGGACGAGGGTTACGTAATGTCCAACAGTCCCGTAATAATCTAAAAACCTCATTTCTTACCCCAATTACCGACTCCGTCACTTGTGGGAACGTTTTGTTTAATAGTTGTAGACCGATGTCCTTGTTCTCACTTTGGTGAGAAGCGAACATTACTAATCCGTAAGCATAACATGCTTCTTTATGTTGCATGTTAGCCGCTTTTTCTAAATCACGAAGTCCAATATTCGGATATATTGAGTCAAAATAATTTCTTAACCCATTGCGTAAAATAGCATTTGGGTTCCCCGCAATATATGCGTCAAAGTAAACACATCGTAACTTATGGATTTCCCAATGTGATATCCCCCATCTTTCGAACGAAAGCCTTTTATAAAGCAAGGCATTCTTGGAACGTTCTTCGAATGTCTTACAAACTGATCTCGCCTTAAATAGTTGTGCCGAAGAATTCTGACCGACTCTAGACACGATTTCATCAATCATGTCTCCGGGTAGGTCTCTTAAAATATTGGGTTGTCTATCCATTTTGTATCTTTATACTGTAAAATAGACAAGAGTTAGATTCATAAAAAAAAAATACTTATTAATACAAGCAATTTTTACATATATCATAAAGCATAAGCACACTATATTACTTATATTACACCACAAGAATACAACTATCTTATTCCGACTCGCTTGTTTCTTCTTCTTCGGTTTTGGTTCGTTTTGCCAAGTTTCTAGGGATATATGATGTTCCCTTAATACGAGCCGTTGTTTTCCACATTGGTTTAGAAAAACCTGGTGGTTTAGAGGTTCCCGGGTCATTGTTACAACTTAAGGACTTCGGGGGTTGACGATACATATAAAGTTCATCGGGGTTGGAATTAGATTTCTCTATTTTTATGCCCTTTCCCTTATTATTTTTTTTTGCCTTTTTAAATTCAGTTGGGGTAATTTCTATAACATCATCGGAATTCTCGTCGGAATCCGATTCATCGGAGAATTAGTAATCCTCCCAGTATTTTGCTTCCTTGGCGGAAACACCATTGACCATAATTAACCTTGGTCGGTTGGTTGAGAATTTTCTTTTACTTAACCGTTTTATTATTTCCCCCACCGGTTCTATTTCTTCATCCGGTTCCGAATCTTCTTCCGGTTCCGACTCTTCTTCCGGTTCCTCTTCGGGAACTTGTGAATCAGTCCACGAATCATTCCAATTTATATTTGACTCTTCATTATTATTAGGTGAGTCAATGGGACTTGTTCTAGAGGTAGACATCTATCACATAATATCAAACGCGGTAAGAGATTAATTTATCACATAATATTCACATGTTAAAAATATATAGTTTCCAACAAAATTTGTTAAGCAATCATTTTTCAAGTAAACACGGTCGAAGTCCAGACTCACTAATGCATCCTAACAAACTCGATAAGACACACTAATGTAAAATTCTGGTAGACATCTATCACATATATATATTGAAATGTCCCGTTCTTATTGATTAAAAACGTTCCATATTAATTGATTTCGTTGCGAGGTTTTGACCTCTATATGAGACGTTTTTCAAAGACTGCATTCATTTTAAAACAAACCATAACCTTTATTTCATCAATAAAGGTTTAAAAAGCTTTACGTAGATTATCAAATAATGATAATCTAAAATATCCTGTTTACACACGACCATTACATAATGGTTTACAATACAAATATGTTACAATAAAATAAGTTTCTTGAATGCAGTTTTTACACAATATCATACAAGCATGGACTCCAAATCTCGTCCTTATTTAAGTATGCGACAGCGGAAGCTCTTAATAATCACCTGAGAATAAACATGCTTAAAACGTCAACAAAAATGTTGGTGAGTTATAGGTTTAACCTATATATATCAAATCGTAACAATAGACCAGAAGATTTCATATTTCAATACACATCCCATACATAGAGATAAAAATCATTCATATGGTGAACACCTGGTAACCGACATTAACAAGATGCATATATAAGAATATCCCCATCATTCCGGGACACCCTTCGGATATGATATAAATTTCGAAGTACTAAAGCATCCGGTACTTTGGATGGGGTTTGTTAGGCCCAATAGATCTATCTTTAGGATTCGCGTCAATTAGGGTGTCTGTTCCCTAATTCTTAGATTACCAGAATTAATAAAAAGGGGCATATTCGATTTCGATAATTCAACCATAGAATGTAGTTTCACGTACTTGTGTCTATTTTGTAAATCATTTATAAAACCTGCATGTATTCTCATCCCAAAAATATTAGATTTTAAAAGTGGGACTATAACTCACTTTCACAGATTTTTACTTCGTCGGGAAGTAAGACTTGGCCACTGGTTGATTCACGAACCTATAACAATATATACATATATATCAAAGTATGTTCAAAATATATTTACAACACTTTTAATATATTTTGATGTTTTAAGTTTATTAAGTCAGTTGTCCTCGTTAGTAACCTACAACTAGTTGTCCACAGTTAGATGTACAGAAATAAATCGATAAATATTATTTTGAATCAATCCACGACCCAGTGTATACGTATCTCAGTATTGATCACAACTCAAACTATACATATTTTGGAATCAACCTCAACCCCGTATAGCTAACTCCAACATTCACATATAGAGTGTCTATGGTTGTTCCGAAATATATATAGATGTGTCGACATGATAGGTCGAAACATTGTATACGTGTCTATGGTATCTCAAGATTACATAATATACAATACAAGTTGATTAAGTTATGGTTGGAATATATTTGTTACCAATTTTCACGTAGCTAAAATGAGAAAAATTATCCAATCTTGTTTTACCCATAACTTCTTCATTTTAAATCCGTTTTGAGTGAATCAAATTGCTATGGTTTCATATTGAACTCTATTTTATGAATCTAAACAGAAAAAGTATAGGTTTATAGTCGGAAAAATAAGTTACAAGTCGTTTTTGTAAAGGTAGTCATTTCAGTCGAAAGAACGACGTCTAGATGACCATTTTAGAAAACATACTTCCACTTTGAGTTTAACCATAATTTTTGGATATAGTTTCATGTTCATAATAAAAATCATTTTCTCAGAATAACAACTTTTAAATCAAAGTTTATCATAGTTTTTAATTAACTAACCCAAAACAGCCCGCGGTGTTACTACGACGGCGTAAATCCAGTTTTACGGTGTTTTTCGTGTTTCCAGGTTTTAAATCATTAAGTTAGCATATCATATAGATATAGAACATTTGTTTAGTTAATTTTAAAAGTCAAGTTAGAAGGATTAACTTTTGTTTGCGAACAAGTTTAGAATTAACTAAACTATGTTCTAGTGATTACGAGTTTAAACCTTCGAATAAGATAGTTTTATATATATGAATCGAATGATGTTATGAACATCATTACTACCTCAATTTTAGTAGATAAACCTACTGGAAGTGACAAGAAATGATCTAGCTTCAAAGGATCTTGGATGGCTTGAAAGTTCTTGAAGTAGGATCATGACACAAAACCAAGTTCAAGTAAGATTTTTACTCGAATTAAGATAGTTTATAGTTATAGAAATTGAATCAAAGTTTGAATATGAATATTACCTTGAATAAGAAAGATAACCTACTATATATAACAAAGGTTTCTTGATCTTAGATGATTACTTGGAATGGATTAGAAAGCTTGGAAGTAAATTAGTAAACTTGAAGGGATTTTTGAAGTGTTCTTGAAGTGTTCTTCCTATGATGATTATAGCTTGATTCTTGAAGTGATTTTTGATGAAGATGATGATTAACTACTGTAAAAATACGTTCATAATAGTGTGTGTGTGTTGAGAGAGAATTAGAAAGACAATTGGAAGTGAAATGGAGTGAATGATGAGTGGTAATTGGTGAGTGGTGAGTGGGGTTAAAAGGAGTTCTAGTTAGTTGACTAGCTCATGGTAGAAGTTAAAATTGATTATTCATACATGACATAATCAAGAGTGGAATCCCATGCTAGTTCCTATTGGTATATACCCATAGTAAGTACGTTTTGAAGCTGTGTATAATACGGGTAAGAATACGACTAGAATTCTTGATGAAAGAAAAGAATGGGAAAGTAACTGTAACCATTTTCGTTAAGTATGAGTGTTTTGATATATGTCTTGAAGTCTTCCAAAAGTATTTTAATACATCTAAATACACTACATGTATATACATTTTAACTGAGTCGTTAAGTCATCGTTAGTCGTTACATGTAAGTGTTGTTTTGAAACCTTTAAGTTAACGATCTCAATTAATGTTGTTAACCCATTGTTTATTATATCTAATGAGATGTTAAATTATTATATTATCATGATATTATGATATATTAATATATCTTAATATGATATATATACATTTAAATGTCGTTACAACGATAATCGTTACATATATGTCTCGTTTCGAAATCCTTAAGTTAGTAGTCTTGTTTATATGTATATAACTCATTGTTAATATACTTATGGAGATACTTACTTATCATAATCTCATGTTAACCATATGTATATCCATATATATATCATCATGTCGTTTTTACAAGTTTTAACGTTCGTGAATCGCCGGTCAACTTGGGTGGTCAATTGTCTATATGAAACATATTTCAATTAATCAAGTCTTAACAAGTTTGATTGCTTAACATGTTGGAAACATTTAATCATGTAAATATCAATCTCAATTAATATATATAAACATGGAAAAGTTCGGGTCACTACAGTACCTACCCGTTAAATAAATTTCGTCCCGAAATTTTAAGCTGTTGAAGGTGTTGACGAATCTTCTGGAAATAGATGCGGGTATTTCTTCTTCATCTGATCTTCACGCTCCTAGGTGAACTCGAGTCCTCTACGAGCATTCCATCGAACCTTAACAATTGGTATCTTGTTTTGCTTAAGTCTTTTAACCTCACGATCCATTATTTCGACGGGTTCTTCGATGAATTGAAGTTTTTCGTTGATTTGGATTTCATCTAACGGAATAGTGAGATCTTCTTTAGCAAAACATTTCTTCAAATTCGAGACGTGGAAAGTGTTATGTACAGCCGCGAGTTGTTGAGGTAACTCAAGTCGGTAAGCTACTGGTCCGACACGATCAATAATCTTGAATGGTCCAATATACCTTGGATTTAATTTTCCTTGTTTACCAAATCGAACAACGCCTTTCCAAGGTGCAACTTTAAGCATGACCATCTCTCCAATTTCAAATTCTATATCTTTTCTTTTAATGTCAGCGTAGCTCTTTTGTCGACTTTGGGCGGTTTTCAACCGTTGTTGAATTTGGATGATCTTCTCGGTAGTTTCTTGTATAATCTCCGGACCCGTAATTTGTCTATCCCCCACTTCACTCCAACAAATCGGAGACCTGCACTTTCTACCATAAAGTGCTTCAAACGGCGCCATCTCAATGCTTGAATGGTAGCTGTTATTGTAGGAAAATTCTGCTAACGATAGATGTCGATCCCAACTGTTTCCGAAATCAATAACACATGCTCGTAGCATGTCTTCAAGTGTTTGTATCGTCCTTTCGCTCTGCCCATCAGTTTGTGGATGATAGGCAGTACTCATGTCTAGACGAGTTCCTAATGCTTGCTGTAATGTCTGCCAGAATCTTGAAATAAATCTGCCATCCCTATCAGAGATAATAGAGATTGGTATTCCATGTCTGGAGACGACTTCCTTCAAATACAGTCGTGCTAACTTCTCCATCTTGTCATCTTCTCTTATTGGCAGGAAGTGTGCTGATTTGGTGAGACGATCAACTATTACCCAAATAGTATCAAAACCACTTGCAGTCCTTGGCAATTTAGTGATGAAATCCATGGTAATGTTTTCCCATTTCCATTCCGAGATTTCGGGTTGTTGAAGTAGACCTGATGGTTTCTGATGCTCAGCTTTGACCTTAGAACACGTCAAACATTCTCCTACGTATTTAGCAACATCGGCTTTCATATCCAGCCACCAAAAATGTTTCTTGAGATCCTTGTACATCTTCCCCGTTCCAGGATGTATTGAGTATCTGGTTTTATGAGCTTCTCTAAGTACCATTTCTCTCATATCTCCAAATTTTGGTACCCAAATCCTTTCAGCCCTATACCGGGTTCCGTCTTCCCAAATATTAAGATGCTGCTCCGATCCTTTGGGTATTTCATCCTTTAAATTTCCTTCTTTTAAAACTCCTTGTTGCGCCCCCTTTATTTGAGTAGTAAGGTTATTATGAATCATTATATTCATAGATTTTACTCGAATGGGTTCTCTGTCCTTCCTGCTCAAGGCATCGGCTACCACATTTGCCTTCCCCGGGTGGTAACGAATCTCAAAGTCGTAATCATTCAACAATTCAATCCACCTACGCTGCCTCATATTCAGTTGTTTCTGATTAAATATGTGTTGAAGACTTTTGTGGTCGGTATATATAATACTTTTGACCCCATATAAGTAGTGCCTCCAAGTCTTTAATGCAAAAACAACCGCGCCTAATTCCAAATCATGCGTCGTATAATTTTGCTCGTGAATCTTCAATTGTCTAGATGCATAAGCAATCACCTTCGTTCGTTGCATTAATACACAACCGAGACCTTGCTTTGATGCGTCACAATAAATCACAAAATCATCATTCCCTTCAGGCAATGACAATATAGGTGCCGTAGTTAGCTTTTTCTTCAATAACTGAAACGCTTTCTCTTGTTCATCCTTCCATTCAAATTTCTTCCCTTTATGCGTTAATGCAGTCAAGGGTTTTGCTATTCTGGAAAAGTCTTGGATGAACCTTCTGTAGTAACCAGCTAGTCCTAAAAACTGGCGTATGTGTTTCGGAGTTTTTGGGGTTTCCCACTTTTCAACAGTTTCTATCTTTGCCGGATCCACATTAATACCTTCTTTGTTCACTATGTGACCGAGGAATTGAACTTCTTCCAACCAAAATGCACACTTTGAAAACTTAGCATACAATTCTTCCTTCCTCAATACTTCTAACACCTTTCTCAAATGTTCACCGTGTTCTTGGTCATTCTTTGAGTAAATAAGTATGTCATCAATGAAAACAATGACAAACTTGTCAAGGTATGGTCCACACACTCAGTTCATAAGGTCCATGAACACAGCTGGTGCATTAGTTAAACCAAACGGCATGACCATAAACTCGTAATGACCGTAACGTGTTCTGAAAGCAGTCTTTGGAATATCATCTTCTTTCACCCGCATTTGATGATACCCGGAACGTAAGTCAATCTTTGAATAAACAGACGAGCCTTGTAGTTGATCAAATAAGTCATCGATTCGCGGTAGTGGGTAGCGGTTCTTGATGGTAAGTTTGTTCAACTCTCGGTAGTCGATACACAACCTGAATGTACCATCTTTCTTCTTGACAAACAAAACAGGAGCTCCCCACGGTGATGTGCTTGGTCGAATGAAACCACGCTCTAAAAGTTCTTGTAATTGGCTTTGCAGTTCTTTCATCTCGCTGGGTGCGAGTCTGTAAGGAGCACGAGCTATTGGTGCAGCTCCTGGTACAAGATCTATTTGAAATTCAACGGATCGATGTGGGGGTAATCCCGGTAATTCTTTCGGAAATACATCGGGAAATTCTTTTGCGACGGGAACATCATTGATGCTCTTTTCTTCAGTTTGTACTTTCTCGACGTGTGCTAGAACAGCATAGCAACCTTTTCTTATTAGTTTTTGTGCCTTCAAATTACTAATAAGATGTAGCTTCGTGTTGCCCTTTTCTCCGTACACCATTAAGGGTTTTCCTTTTTCTCGTATAATGCGAATTGCATTTTTGTAACAAACGATCTCTGCTTTCACTTCTTTCAACCAGTCCATACCGATTATCACATCAAAACTCCCTAACTCTACTGGTATCAAATCAATCTTAAATGTTTCGCTAACCAGTTTAATTTCTCGATTCCGACATATATTATCTGCTGAAATTAATTTACCATTTGCTAATTCGAGTAAAAATTTACTATCCAAAGGCATCAATGGACAACTTAATTTAGCACAAAAATCTATACTCATATAGCTTCTATCCGCACCCGAATCAAATAAAACGTAAGCAGATTTATTGTCAATAAGAAACGTACCCGTAACAAGCTCCGGGTCTTCCTGTGCCTCTGCCGCATTAATATTGAAAACTCTTCCGCGGCCTTGTCCATTCGTGTTCTCCTAGTTCGGGCAATTTCTAATAATGTGGCCCGGTTTTCCACATTTATAACAAACTACATTGGCATAACTTGCTCCGACACTACTTCCTCCGCCATTACTCGTTCCGACACCATTTGTTCCTTTCGTTCTATTAACCCCTGGTCCGTAGACCTCACACTTCGCCGCGCTATGACCATTTCTTTTACACTTGTTGCAAAATTTGGTGCAGAACCCCGAGTGATACTTTTCACACCTTTGGCATAGCTGCTTCTGATTGTTGTTGTTGTTGCGGTTATTATTGTTGTTGGGATGATTGTTGTAGTTGCTGTTGTTGTTGTTGTTGTTGTTGTTGTTGTTGTTGTTGTTGTTGGGCCGTTTGTTGTAGTTGCGATTGATGTTGCGATTGTTGGGATAATTGTTGCGATTATTGTTGTAATTGCTGTTGTTATTGTATTGGTGATTCTTATCACCGTTTTCCTTCCACTTTCTTTTGACTTGCTTCACATTGGCCTCTTCAGCAGTCTGTTCTTTAATTCTTTCTTCAATCTGGTTCACTAGTTTGTGAGCCATTCTACATGCCTGTTGTATGGAGGCGGGCTCATGTGAACTTATATCTTCTTGGATTCTTTCCTGTAATCCTTTCACAAACACGTCGATCTTCACTTCCTCATCTTCGAATGCTCCCGGACACAATAGGCACAATTCTGTGAATCGTCTTTCGTACGTGGTAATATCAAATCCTTGGGTTCGTAACCCTCTAAGTTCTGTCTTGAGCTTATTGACCTCGGTTCTGGGACGGTACAGCTCGTTCATCAAGTGCTTGAATGCTGACCACGGTAGTGCGTATGCATCGTCTTGTCCCACTTGCTCTAGATAGGTATTCCACCATGTTAACGCAGAACCTGTGAAGGTATGCGTAGCGTACTTTACTTTGTCCTCTTCAGTACACTTACTTATGGCAAACACTGATTCGACATTCTCGGTCCACCGTTTCAATCCGATCGGTCCTTCGGTTCCATCAAATTCCAAAGGTTTGCAGGTAGTGAATTCTTTGTAGGTGCATCCTACACGATTTCCTGTACTGCTAGATCCAAGGTTATTGTTGGTATATAGCGCAGCCTGTACTGCGGCTATGTTTGAAGCTAGAAAAGTACGGAATTCCTCTTCATTCATATTCACGGTGTGTCGAGTAGTCGGTGCCATTTCCTTCAAAATAGTCAAATGGAACAAGTTAATCATACAGAATATTAAGAGTAGTTAATAGTATTTCGTTGCATAATATGAACTCATTTATAAAAGCTTTTTCTTCATATTAGCGTTTTATAAGTTTAAATTCGGGTAGTACCTACCCGTTAAGTTCATACTTAGCAGCTAATATACAATTCAACTACTACAATTCTATATGAAAAACTGATTATAATAATATTTCGTGTTCAAACTTTTACACAATATTTTACAAACTTACAATACCGCTTATTTTACATATAGCATGAAATATAGCACACAATAAATTTGATACAAGATGGTTGTGAAGATAATTCTAGCTAGTACACAAGTCATTCAGCAAAGGCAATAAAGACACGTAATTCATACGACCAGAAACAAGTCATGCATTCTGGTTTTACTAGGATTACTTCCCATCCTTGGTCTTGTGGAACATAACCGTTATGGCCGTTGATAAGACAGCGTGTTGTAACGTCGTCAAAGGGACGAGGGTTACGTAATGTCCAACAGTCCCGTAACAATCTAAAAACCTCATTTCTTACCCCAATTACCGACTCCGTCACTTGTGGGAACGTTTTGTTTAATAGTTGTAGACCTATGTCCTTGTTCTCACTTTGGTAAGAAGCGAACATTACTAATCCGTAAGCATAACATGCTTCTTTATGTTGCATGTTAGCCGCTTTTTCTAAATCACGAAGTCCAATATTCGGATATATTGAGTCAAAATAATTTCTTAACCCATTGCGTAAAATAGCATTTGGGTTCCCCGCAATATATGCGTCAAAGTAAACACATCGTAACTTATGGATTTCCCAATGTGATATCCCCCATCTTTCGAACGAAAGCCTTTTATAAAGCAAGGCATTCTTGGAACATTCTTCGAATGTCTTACAAACTGATCTCGCCTTAAATAGTTGTGCCGAAGAATTCTGACCGACTCTAGACAAGATTTCATCAATCATGTCTCCGGGTAGGTCTCTTAAAATATTGGGTTGTCTATCCATTTTGTGTTTTTATACTGTAAAATAGACAAGAGTTAGATTCATAAAAAAAAAAAAAAAATACTTATTAATACAAGCAATTTTTACATATATCATAAAGCATAAGCACACTATATTACTTATATTACACCACACGAATACAACTATCTTATTCCGACTCGCTTGTTTCTTCTTCTTCGGTTTTGGTTCGTTTTGCCAAGTTTCTAGGGATATATGATGTTCCCCTAATACGAGCCGTTGTTTTCCACATTGGTTTAGAAAAACCTGGTGGTTTAGAGGTTCCCGGGTCATTGTTACAACTTAAGGACTTCGGGGGTTGACGATACATATAAAGTTCATCGGGGTTGGAATTAGATTTCTCTATTTTTATGCCCTTTCCCTTATTATTTTTTTTTGCCTTTTTAAATTCAGTTGGGGTAATTTCTATAACATCATCGGAATTCTCGTCGGAATCCGATTCATCGGAGAATTAGTAATCCTCCCAATATTTTGCTTCCTTGGCGGAAACACCATTGACCATAATTAACCTTGGTCGGTTGGTTGAGAATTTTCTTTTACTTAACCGTTTTATTATTTCCCCCACCGGTTCTATTTCTTCATCCGGTTCCGATTCTTCTTCCGGTTCCGACACTTCTTCCGGTTCCTCTTCGGGAACTTGTGAATCAGTCCACGAATCATTCCAATTTATATTTGACTCTTCATTATTATTAGGTGAGTCAATGGGACTTGTTCTAGAGGTAGACATCTATCACATAATATCAAACGCGTTAAGAGATTAATATATCACATAATATTCACATGTTAAAAATATATAGTTTCCAACAAAATTTGTTAAGCAATCATTTTTCAAGTAAACACGGTCGAAGTCCAGACTCACTAATGCATCCTAACAAACTCGATAAGACACACTAATGTAAAATTCTGGTTCTCTAAGACCAACGCTCGGATACCAACTGAAATGTCCCGTTCTTATTGATTAAAAACGTTCCATATTAATTGATTTCGTTGCGAGGTTTTGACCTCTATATGAGACGTTTTTCAAAGACTGCATTCATTTTAAAACAAACCATAACCTTTATTTCATCAATAAAGGTTTAAAAAGCTTTACGTAGATTATCAAATAATGATAATCTAAAATATCCTGTTTACACACGACCATTACATAATGGTTTACAATACAAATATGTTACAACAAAATAAGTTTCTTGAATGCAGTTTTTACACAATATCATACAAGCATGGACTCCAAATCTCGTCCTTATTTAAGCATGCGACAACGGAAGCTCTTAATAATCACCTGAGAATAAACATGCTTAAAACGTCAACAAAAATGTTGGTGAGTTATAGGTTTAACCTATATATATCAAATCGTAACAATAGACCACAAGATTTCATATTTCAATACACATCCCATACATAGAGATAAAAATCATTCATATGGTGAACACCTGGTAACCGACATTAACAAGATGCATATATAAGAATATCCCCATCATTCCGGGACACCCTTCGGATATGATATAAATTTCGAAGTACTAAAGCATCCGGTACTTTGGATGGGGTTTGTTAGGCCCAATAGATCTATCTTTAGGATTCGCGTCAATTAGGGTGTCTGTTCCCTAATTCTTAGATTACCAGACTTAATAAAAAGGGGCATATTCGATTTCGATAATTCAACCATAGAATGTAGTTTTACGTACTTGTGTCTATTTTGTAAATCATTTATAAAACCTGCATGTATTCTCATCCCAAAAATATTAGATTTTAAAAGTGGGACTATAACTCACTTTCACAGATTTTTACTTCGTCGGGAAGTAAGACTTGGCCACTGGTTGATTCACGAACCTATAACAATATATACATATATATCAAAGTATGTTCAAAATATATTTACAACACTTTTAATATATTTTGATGTTTTAAGTTTATTAAGTCAGCTGTCCTCGTTAGTAACCTACAACTAGTTGTCCACAGTTAGATATACAGAAATAAATCGATAAATATTATTTTGAATCAATCCACGACCCAGTGTATACGTATCTCAGTATTGATCACAACTTAAACTATACATATTTTGGAATCAACCTCAACCCTGTATAGCTAACTCCAACATTCACATATAGAGTGTCTATGGTTGTTCCGAAATATATATAGATGTGTCGACATGATAGGTCGAAACATTGTATACGTGTCTATGGTATCTCAAGATTACATAATATACAATACAAGTTGATTAAGTTATGTTTGGAATATATTTGTTACCAATTTTCACGTAGCTAAAATGAGAAAAATTATCCAATCTTGTTTTACCCATAACTTCTTCATTTTAAATCCGTTTTGAGTGAATCAAATTGCTATGGTTTCATATTAAACTCTATTTTATGAATCTAAACAGAAAAAGTATAGTTTTATAGTCGGAAAAATAAGTTACAAGTCGTTTTTGTAAAGGTAGTCATTTCAGTCGAAAGAACGACGTCTAGATGACCATTTTAGAAAACATACTTCCACTTTGAGTTTAACCATAATTTTTGGATATAGTTTCATGTTCATAATAAAAATCATTTTCTCAGAATAACAACTTTTAAATCAAAGTTTATCATAGTTTTTAATTAACTAACCCAAAACAGCCCGCGATGTTACTACGACGGCGTAAATCCGGTTTTACGGTGTTTTTCGTGTTTCCATGTTTTAAATCATTAAGTTAGCATATCATATAGATATAGAACATTTGTTTAGTTAATTTTAAAAGTCAAGTTAGAAGGATTAACTTTTGTTTGCAAACAAGTTTAGAATTAACTAAACTATGTTCTAGTGATTACGAGTTTAAACCTTCGAATAAGATAGTTTTATATATATGAATCGAATGATGTTATGAACATCATTACTACCTCAAGTTTAGTAGGTAAACCTACTGGAAGTGACAAGAAATGATCTAGCTTCAAACGATCTTGGATGGCTTGAAAGTTCTTGAAGTAGGATCATAACACAAAACCAAGTTCAAGTAAGATTTTTACTCGAATTAAGATAGTTTATAGTTATAGAAATTGAATCAAAGTTTGAATATGAATATTACCTTGAATAAGAAAGATAACCTACTATATATAACAAAGGTTTCTTGATCTTAGATGATTACTTGGAATGGATTAGAAAGCTTGGAAGTAAATTAGTAAACTTGAAGGGATTTTTGAAGTGTTCTTGAAGTGTTCTTCCTATGATGATTATAGCTTGATTCTTGAAGTGATTTTTGATGAAGATGATGATTAACTACTGGAAAAATACGTTCATAATAGTGTGTGTGTGTGTGTGTGTTGAGAGAGAATTAGAAAGAGAATTGGAAGTGAAATGGAGTGAATGATGAGTGGTAATTGGTGAGTGGTGAGTGGGGTTAAAAGGAGTTCTAGTTAGTTGACTAGCTCATGGTAGAAGTTAAAATTGATTAGTCATACATGACATAATCAAGAGTGGAATCCCATGCTAGTTCCTATTGGTATATACCCATAGTAAGTACGTTTTGAAGCTGTGTATAATACGGGTAAGAATACGACTAGAATTCTTGATGAAAGAAAAGAATGGGAAAGTAACTGTAACCATTTTCGTTAAGTATGAGTGTTTTGATATATGTCTTGAAGTCTTCCAAAAGTATTTTAATACATCTAAATACACTACATGTATATACATTTTAACTGAGTCGTTAAGTCATCGTTAGTCGTTACATGTAAGTGTTGTTTTGAAACCTTTAAGTTAACGATCTCAATTAATGTTGTTAACCCATTGTTTATTATATCTAATGAGATGTTAAATTATTATATTATCATGATATTATGATATATTAATATATCTTAATATGATATATATACATTTAAATGTCGTTACAACGATAATCGTTACATATATGTCTCGTTTCGAAATTCTTAAGTTAGTAGTCTTGTTTATATGTATATAACTCATTGTTAATATACTTATGGAGATACTTACTTATCATAATCTCATGTTAACCATATGTATATCCATATATATATCGTCATTTCGTTTTTACAAGTTTTAACGTTCGTGAATCGCCGGTCAACTTGAGTGGTCAATTGTCTATATGAAACATATTTCAATTAATCAAGTCTTAACAAGTTTGATTGCTTAACATGTTGGAAACATTTAATCATGTAAATATCAATCTCAATTAATATATATAAACATGGAAAAGTTCGGGTCACTACATCAGCTGTTTGAATGAAACTAGTTAGAACTAGAACTTGTAGCTGGTCTAGAGCCTATGGGCTATTGCTGGAGCTTATTTTTGAAACTAATAGTTGAACCTTATTATTTTTTATACAGAGTAATTGTTTGGTAAACTAACTAGAGCTTATTTAATTTACAAGCTTTATTATTTTCATAAGCTATTAAAAGTAGCTTGTTTTTTAAGAATTTATGATTTTAATAAGCTCTACTTTTTATGTACCAAGCAAAATTTATTACTTAGAGTTTATAAAATTATAAGCTCAAACTCATATAAAATTCCATAAGTTCCAAGAAGATCACCAAAAACACTCGTCAGAGGTAAATATGGTCGGATTACCATACGGAGCATCAGATTCGTATAAAATGTATTACTGTATATTATTAAGTATTATTATATATGATTATAAATTTTAAGTATTGAATTTTTTATTGGTAGAGTAATTTTATATTATTATTATTATTAAAAAAGATGTAGCTCTAAAATAGTTAATTAGCAAATGACAATTAATTTAGTACATATTACATATTACGTTTATAATACTCCACATAACTTTAGTTATCATTGTTTGTAATAGAAAGTTGTAATCGTTTCCTTGTTCGGGTTACACGAAAAGAGCGAGTAATCTGACCACATACTCTACTGTGCGCAGCTCATCATGAATACACTCGGGCTGTTTTCAAGCCTTCTCTGGACACCCTACAAATCGAACATGGAATCTATTACAAGGATATCAGGCTCAATCACTGTACTACCTTGAGATGGTAATATAAATGGATATGGAGTGTAGAGTGTACATGTGTTTACATGTACAATAGTATATCACTCACTTATTGTATATCATATACTAGGTGATCTTTGGCTGTGCAAATGCACAGCCCAACCCATGTCCAAGTATGATACTTGATTAGTTCTTGAAGACCCGAAATAAAAGTAAACACGAATGAAATAGATGTTGGGATAACTGTAATAGTTACTGATGTCATCAATAACATCACGAGTCACGAGTAATGAATAAAGCAAGATACTCAATTGCATTGACGATGTCAACTGCGAGGTCACCAACAGACTCAGAAAGCACAAAAAAACTTGATCCATGTAGAGTTGATGACATCACAAAGCAGAGCTGAAAGAAGGACCAAAGCTATTTTCTTCTAATTGTGCCTATCCTTGGCTATTGGCCATTTCCTTCAACCAGTTTACCACGTCCAAATGACGTTACTCCCTTTCTATAACCTCTAATTCTTATGAGTACTACATACTAAAATTATGGCTGAAAAATATTAAAACACCATCACCTATATCTACATTAAATTATTAGATTTAACAATTAAAAAGTCAACAATCAACATTGACTTCACATAACATTGACTTCACATGGATACTTAATATACCGTATATGTCTATGATGTAGATAAACAAAATACTACACAATAATATAGATGTAGATAAACAAAATAATACACAAAACACCTTTTATAACCCTAACTAACTTCTTAGAATGAGAACGACACACATGCCTAACAGTAACCTCAAACTTTTCCCACCTATTTACCGTCGGAGCTTTAACTTAATGTTCAACCATCAACCACACCGGAGATTTTGGCGATGATGAAAACATTTCCGTACTCTTTGTTTCAATACCTCCCTTTGTTCATCAGTCAAAATGCCCTAACGTCCTGCCACCATCGCTAATTACAGATCCTGCAATCAAGTTAAATAAAAATATAAATAAAGATATATGAATAAAATCATAAAAGAATTGATTAGCATTAAAATTTGATTGATTAAATCATTACATAAAACATAAAAAGGATATCTAACAGAGTTCTATATATAATTTTCAATATAGTTGTCCGAAATGGATAGATAATCTAACAACACTCAATTATGACTTTGAAGGCGATATATGAATACGAAACAGTAGAGCAATTGATCAAGTTAAACACGAAACTCATGGTCACTCTATGATTTTATATATAGATAGAAGACAGAAAGAATAGATGAATCATCAATTGGTGAAAACGACTTGGCATCTATTAAGAATCAAATGTGGCAAAGGGGTTGACTGAGGAAAGCATGAGGTGTCTTTTGGATAGATGTAGAAGAGAATTGGCCCACTAACTCAAATTAGGTTGGAAAAAAATAGACATCAGAATCACAAACGATAAATTTGCTAAAAGTGTTGACACTAATGTTGTTGTTGTTGAAAACATAAATTCAACAAAAGTTAGCTCATAGTATGCTACATAAACTCCAATTATAAAAGCAATATCAGTAATGAAAGCACACATAGAAACTTAAAAATAACCTTAGTTTAGCATGTCACCAAAATTAGTTATATAAACCTGAACCTAAAAGTTTGTCATATGATGTCCTTTTTTAATCTAAGATATCTCCAATTGAAACTGCATACAAAATGACTATGTAAGTCATTGGCTAACATAACACCGATATGTGATGTTTGAATCCGGCTTATTTACACATTTTTTGGGCTATCATGCAACTCATATCTTACTACAGTAACCAATTTCGGTCTTTCTCATGGCAAAACAGCCCATGGGCAACGTGTTAAGCTATTCGTTTGTTATCGTTTTGTAACATCCCATTATTTAAGGTAATATTTTATGTAATATAATATATATATATATATATATATATATATATATATATATATATATATATATATATATATATATATATATATATATATATATATATATATATATATATATATATATATATATTGTTGGTGCTATTTTGTATTGTAAGTGGTTAATATTTTAAGTTTGTTAGTTAAGTAAAAGGGGACTAGTGATGCAAAGTTAATTTAAGAACCTCCCTTAATAAGGTTTTGGTGGGGAGGGTAAAAAGTGTAAATGAGGCAAAGTTAAATCAATTAAAAGAGTAAAATACTGAAAATGGATATCAGTTGCAAAAAATTACAGAAGTGTGTGTGTGTGCGCTAAAGTGGCGACCCAAACAAGAAGAGAAGGAGAAACCTTCAATTAGAAGGATTTGATGCATGCAAGTGAAAATTGGTGAAATCTAGTGTGATCTAATCATCCTAGCAAGTTACAATTCTTCAATTTCTTCTCCGTTGTGCACAATTAGGGTTCTTAAATCCCTAAAGTTAAGGTATGAACTTCAATGTCTAAGTATCACTAAAATTGGGTGTTTCAGATGAATCTCAAGCTTTAAAGTTGTTGTTTATTGAAAAGGTGCACACTTGTATGATTAAAAACGAATTTGTAATTGATGTTGGAAGTAAATTCATGTATGAACTTGCAATTTGAGTTTATATTGTGTATATGATGACTTTGATGTTAGTTATAACTTAGAAACAAGTCATGCACACTACGTGTTTGATGAAATGCCTCAATGAAAATGTTTATGAGATTTAGTTAAAATTTGCAAAGGAGAAAGTTTATATGTGAATTGTTGTTATTGTTGTAAGTAATGATATTTGGATAAATGATGATCTTAAGGTTGCTAGTAGTAGAAATGAGTTATGCACATTTGATATGTAATGAAATGTTTGAAAGAATTGCAAGTCATGATTGTAAGGGATGAACTAGATAAATTGTGTAATTAAGGAAATGATGTTTGTAAGATAATGTTGTTATATTGGAAAAGATAAGTTAAACATGTTATGTATATAAGTGTTCATGTGAATGTGGAGTAAAAAAGGGGGATTAAGTCAATGTGATAGTGTGTGAAAGTGTTGTAAGCTATTGAAAGTTGTGATTTCGTTGAGTTATGTTATTGATGAAATTAGCTCATGTATAGGTGCTAATCAAGGCATAGGAGCTTCAAGTGATCAAGGAACCTCATTTAATCAAGGTGAGTTTATAGGGGGTAAATTGGGCGGGTCAAGAGTGGATTAGTGTTCTCGGATTGCATCCGTGCAAGAGAGCAACGACTAAGTGCACGAGATGAGTAGCTTAGATATCATTGTTAGGTTCACCTAATAATTGTATCTATGGTTGATGATTAGCTTAGACAAGGATAATAAGCTTGCTTAGTAACCCTTGTCTATGGTAAGACTTAGCTTGGACACTTCGGGTGTCTATGTACCTATGTATGGATGCAATGTGTTTAAGGTAGCTTAGGCATATGTGTATGCCTATGGTTGTGTTTATCTTAGATATGATTACTAGGGTTGGTCTTAGTAAGTTATGTCTATGGTAAGTAATGGGTCGGATCCAAAAAGTAAGTAAGCAACCATTTGGTTGGAAAGACAAAGTGATATAATGATTACGCTCAATATTGTATGCTTTATTATTAGCCTATAACTCGCTAAGCATGAAAGCTTACCCCCGTGATGTTTTATGTTTTATAGGAACGAAAGGTCACCGTGAAGGTAAGGAGCCCATTTGAGGATAGCGAAGCATTGGCATTGTAGTAAGTGGTAATGCAAGTCCCTATTTTGAATCTAGCTCTAATGATACCGCTTATCGATGTTAAAACTTTTGTATTCAAAAACTATAATTCTTTTGAATATTGGGACCAAATGTTATGTTCAAGTTGTGCGAACTTGTTGCTCACAATTAAATAGTCTTTGTAATGCTTGATGATGTGTGAAAACGTTTTTATTAAGTTTGTTTATGATTTATGTTGTTAAAATGTATTGGGTGAAGGAGAATTGGTGAAAATGTGGTTTTTGTAACATGTTGCAGCTCAGTACCAGCGTCAGTGTAAGGCTGCGCCGCGACCTCATGTGCCGCGCCACGGCATATCAAATGTTTCAAATACAGGAGGGCTGTTAAGCAGGAATAATTTCCTTTGAAATGTCACGCCGCGACCAAGGCTTGTCGCGCCGCGGCATATCACTTGGTCTGGGCAGACACCTATTTAAAAAAAAAATTCTATCGTTTCAAGGCGTAAAAATTTGGTATCAGAGCTATGGTTTAAGGGACTTGGATGATCCACTATAGGGATTATCTAGGCTTAAACCATTATTGATAAAGGATAAGCGGTTTAGGACTTGCATGATAGTTGAGATTGAACGATTATGCCATGCTCCATAGGGAAGAATTTATTGACGAGACCTATAGTGTAGTATTAAGATTGTGGATGATCTGGGCGAAGAGTTTAATGCTTATTAACCATGAATCATAAATGATTAAGTGCGTAATGCGATGGTGTAATGACAACCGGCCATTGCCATTACATCATTTTAGTACGCATGAACATCTATTATGGTCACGGTGAAATGAGTTATTTACATTGTTTCAGAATGGATATTGTATCTCCAAATAGAGGTAATGAT
Organism: Rutidosis leptorrhynchoides; assembly: GCF_046630445.1. Taxonomy (NCBI): domain Eukaryota; kingdom Viridiplantae; phylum Streptophyta; class Magnoliopsida; order Asterales; family Asteraceae; genus Rutidosis; species Rutidosis leptorrhynchoides. The sequence goes on from NC_092333.1 coordinate 489,799,859, forward strand.
GAGGACGATGAGTACGTCCACACCCCGTCAATGGAATCTTTTGAAGGCTCACAATCTGAATCCGATGAGGTTACTATGGCAAACGATATTTCGGGGCAAATAGGGCAAGCTTTGGTACGATACACCCCGACCCTTCTAGAGAAGATAAAGACATTGATTAATGATCAATTAGATGAAAAGTTAAAGACTCTTATGACCAATAACCCTATGTTAAGAAGGGAAGGGGGAAGTGGGTTAAGACGAGAGGAAGTAGAAGCCCCAAGAAAGAAAGACGAGCGCTTTGAGTATAAGAACTTTGCTAATTGTCATCCACCAGAGTTTCATGGTAAGGTTGACCCAATTGTTAGTCAAAGTGGATCGACGAGTTAGAGGAAACTTTCATGTTATGTGAATTGTAACGACCCGAAATTTTCCGATCGTTCTATACCTATGAGATTAATATTTACATAAATTAAACCTTACCAACATGATAAGTAATCTAAATTGTTGAGACTTATATTTTTGAAAAGAGTTTTACATAACGTTTGACCGTCCAATTTGACCGATGATATCACGAACTATATAACACACGATAATTATACGATTATGTATATGTACATATCTATACATATTTAACATGATTTAAGGATGGTTTAACATTTCATTGTGAACTAACAACAATGAGTTATAAGTATACTTTGAGACCACTAACTTAAGTTTTCAAAACGATGACTATATGTAACGTTCTTTGACATATATACTTACAATCTATAATGTGTTGTGATTTATGTCACCAATATGATATAAGTGTAATGGGATTAATTTGTAACCAAAATAATCTTGATAAATGTCGAACAAGTTTGGGGAAGTGTGGAGTGCACACTTGTTTGAACTTATCTTGATTATGACGGGGGTTCGGGGGCAGCGCCCCCGATAAGCGGGGTCCAAGGGGTGGCAACCCCTGGTGGGGTCCAAGGGGCAGAGCCCCTGGCTGGGGTCGAGCTGCCAGGTCAGCTTGGAAATTTTTTTTGGGCTAACATTGCTTTATTAAAAATGTCTTAAAATTTTATTATTGGCCCGGTTGGACCCAAAATAAAAGCCCAATTTTAAGCTTCTTTTACCGTATCATACCCATCATCTATACGTATTTACTATTGGTAAATACACATCAAATCAATATCCTTATCTGCCTTAGATCTGCCCTAGATAAGAGGGAATCTTATTTGTAAGCTAGCATACATTATTACTCAAAAATTCAACACAATAATTTGTCCTTGTTCCCTCAACAACCAGACTGTCCTATAAGTATCACCATCACCTTGGTTTTTCATTTCATTCTTACAACCATCTTTCTCTAACCAAAAACACACTCTTAGGAAATCTAAGTGTTCTTCACAATCTCAGCAAATACTCATAAAGAACTAGCTTCATGAACAACCTATAATCATCATAAGAAAGTTTGATCAAGATTATTTTCTATCTTTTCCAGTAGCTTTATCCAAGTAACTTGAGGTAGTAACCTTATTCATAATCTTATTCGATTCATATTTATATAGCTATCTTATTTTGTGTTATAAAATTTTTAACAACAAGAACATAGTTTGAATGATTTCAAACCTGTTCGCAAACTAAATAGATCCTTCTAATTTGATTTTTAAAACACTTCAAAACCTGTAATATATCATATTATGACAAAATCGGATTAATCATATCTTGGCTAATTAACATAATATTTAATATATATTTACTTATGATTTGATTTTATATATTTCAGGACCACCCGTAAACAACACGAGAAGATTAATCATAAGACCTCATGATTGTATGCAACACGTCATCTGACAACACGGTACTTTATGTACGCAACACGTCATTTGACAACCTGGTACCATGGGTCGAGATTAATTCTGATCAATACGAGTACGATGGGGTCTTTATTTATTTTATTGAGCAACTAATTGTGGACCATTAACAACAGACTGCTAACTACGGACTAAGAAAATATTAAAAGTATTATAAGTATATATATATGTAACGATTACTTGAAAAGAAAATATGTTGATATATTATATATATGGTTAGGTTCATGATATCTATCGGAGACCAAGTCGAGTTAAATACCTTCAAGGAAAAGGTGAGTATATAGTCCCACTTTTAAACTCTAAATATTTCGGGATGAGAATACATGCATTTTATGATTTACGTTATGGACACAAGTGATTAAAATTATATATTCTATGTTGAGTTGTACCACTGGCATATCTCCCTGTAACTTGGTAACTACTATTTACATGCGGTATTGTAAACGCGAATCCTGTTGATAGATCTATCGGGCCTGACAACCCCAACCAGACTGGACGACCAGTATTCAACGGTTGCACAGTACTTCGTTTCGGTGACTACACTTGGTACGGTGTAGTAAGATTTCATAATAAAGGGAATATGCGACGTTGATTAAATGTTAAGTATGGTTATCAAGTGCTCAACAACTTAGAATATTTTTTATTAAAACGTTTATATATGAAATCTTGTGGTCTATATTCATAACGCTGCCGGCATTAAACCTATATCTCACCAACTTTATGTTGACGTTTTAAGCATGTTTATTCTCAGGTGATAACTAAAAGCTTCCGCTGCAACATGTTGAATTTAAGCAAGATCTTGAGTATGCATATTTGTGTCAAAAATAAAACTACATATCGGAGGATTTGTAATGTAAAATATGTTGGAAGTCGTATTGTTATTATCACATGTAAAGTTTGTAAGTCTAAGATTATCGCTAAACGATAATCATTATTATCTTGTTTAAACCTTGTATTTGTAATAAAAGTTATGGTTTGTATTGTAAAAATGAATGCAGTTTTTGAAAAACGTCGCATAAAGAGGTCAATACCTCGCGATGAAATCATATGTTATTGTATTCGTCCTTATGGTTAAGGTCGGGTTATGACATGAATGCCCCGAACACTTAAAGGTAATTTACGTGGCAAACCAAATGAAAGGAAGTGGTTATGAATGGTGGAATTTCATAGTTAAGTCACATGAACGGGAGGTGGCAACAAGTTTTCCATGGGAAAAGTTTCATGAAATGTTTATGGATCAATTTGCTCCACCCGCCGAGGTTAGCTGGTTAAAGTCCGAATTCATGAATATTGAGCATGGGAGTAAATCAGTGACCGAGTTTAATGCCGAATTTAATGATAAGTCTCGTTTTTGCCCGGACTTTGTTTCAAGTCCTAAGTTGATGATGGATCACTATCATGAAAAGTTAAACCCCGAAATAAGTGAGTTTATTGATAAGGGCACATATAAGACGTTAGCCGAGATGATGAATAGGGCCCTTGTGAGGGAACACGAACTTAAGAAGAAAGCTGCGTTCAAACGAAAGTTAGATCAAGATTCAAGGTCAATGCAAAGTATGAGCCCTAAGAAAGGTAAGTTTAATTCCGAATGTGACGACCCGGGAATTTCCGACCAAATTTAAACTTAAACTTCATCTGATTTCGACACGATAAGTAAGGTCTATTATGTAGAGTCTCAAAAAGTTTGAACTATTGTCATACATTCAATTTAACCTCGACAGCTATCGACGATTCACGAACCTTTAATTATAACTAGAAATGTAAATATAAATAATTATATATGAAAATTATTATATTAAATATATTAATGAACTATTAAGTAATTTAATTTTTATGAAAGATAACTTTAAATAACTAAAGCTTGTTATTTTGAATATATATATATATATATATATATATATATATATATATATATATATATATATATATATATATATATATAGTGTATTGTATATAAATAGATCAAACATAATTTGCCAATGTATCAAAATATTAAATGTATAATGTTATATTTGAGATTAATAGTTTAATATATATAATAAATTATCTACTTAATATTTAACACATAATTGTATATATAATAGTATATATATATATATATATATATATATATATATATATATATATATATATATAAATACAAATCTATATATGGTTCCTAATCAAGGTTATATTGTAATATATAAAATGTATAAACATTAAATATTAAATGGAAGATATCATATAATATATTAAGAAATTATTAAATATTACATAAATTAATAAGTTGTATATTAAATGCGGTTACAGGATAAAAAGATTATGGTTGTTATACTAATATTATTATTATTACTATAGTTATCAATATTAGTATTACTATAAAAATAATACAAGTTATTTTTATTATGTTTATAATTAGTATTACTATTATTACTTTAAAATTTATATTAATGTAACAAAATATCATTATTACTATTATTAATATTATTAGTATTATTACTAAAAGTATTAAAATTTATATAATTATTGTTATGATTACAAAACAACTTATTAATATTATCATTATTAATATTATCTTTATTAACATTAGTATTTATAATTTATTATTATCATTATTATTATAAATCATTATTATTAATATATTTATTATTATTAATATTAAAAATATAATTTATGAATACAGATTTTACGTGGAGTTAGTTAATATCAACATCAAACTTCTAATCCTTGCTCCCTAATTTACCGTGTGATTATTAGAGAATCGAATATGATCTTGCAAGACTACAAAATCTTTAGAAATCATATACAACCTTTATTTATTTTATTAATATCGCCTGTCCTTGATTAAGAAAAATTAACCTCACAAATCTGTTTATAGTCGACCAATTCTGGTGCCAATTAATTCATTTGACTTCCTATCATCAATTATAATTTACACATTTCAGTAATCTATCTCAAATTTTTGGAATTTAATCAAAAAGAACAAATAACACAGGTTCTGCCCTATTCTTGGTTTCAATTTTCAAAAAGCTTGATTCTTTAACGAATATCAAAAAGTAGAAATGCAGGATTGTTGGAAATCGTACGTTTAAACTATCTGTAAAGTTCCAAGATCTAATTTTATCTATCGCGTTCAAATTTCTTGAGTCAAACTTTCGATTTCAAAGTCAAACGAATGTTCATCGATTAAATTCGAGTCTTCTGTTATAATACAAGTCCAATTGATGATGCATAAAGTTTTTAGGAACAATTTATAACGTTTTTCGTGTTGAAAGTATAACCTGAAACGATCTTAAATTCGTGAAGAGGTTTTGAATTTTTTTTAAATCGTCGAAGGTCTGCTACTGCTATTCTATATGTATTTTTTTATTAATTCATAAGCTGTTATTGAGTGATTATCATTTCATTTAAATGTTTTAAAAACTGAACAAATTATCTACTGGATTGATAAGTTTGAGTTGATCGATTTTAATTTGATAATGAAGAAGATGAAGTTAATTATACGAGCTATAAAGAAATAAATTCGGTTTTAATCAGAATGTGAGCATCAGCTCAGTTGGTTAAGGGTGTTGAGGTGTTGAGCGAGGGGTCTCGAGTTCGAGTCTAGGCGGAGCCATTTTTTTTACAACTCGATTTAAAGTAGTTTTCTCTAATATTTATTATTATTACGATTATCATTATATTTAATATTATTGTTATTTTTATTAGAAATTATTATTGTGACTAATATTATAGTAATTATTCCTAATATTAATACTAGTTATTATTTAGTATTGTTATAATTAAAGATTACAAATTTCATTACTATTACCATTATAATTATTAATAATATTAATATAAGTATTGTTATTATTATTTTTATGTTAGTATTATTAGAATAACTACTACAATCATTAATATATTAGGGTTATTATTATAAATATGGAAATAATACAAGATTATTCGTAATTTCATCAGTATTAGGATTAGTATCACTTTTGGTAACCATTAGTATTATTATTATTATTATTAAACAAAAGTATCGTTATTGATAAAATCATTACTATTAATATTATCATTGTAATAAAGTTACTATTATTATTATTATTATTATTATTATTATTATTATTATTATTATTAGTAAAACATTTGTATCAAAACTAATTTTTTTTTAAAAAATAATAAATAAATAAATATTTTGTGCATAAGATGTACTTACTACATATACTATAATTATATTAACACTTCACATAACTATATATATCAAATCTATAAATATTATTTATATAAATACTTACGTATAACAAACTATTAGATTTAAATATACCACTAAACAATTATATATACAAATATGAATATATTAATTATACAAATATTAATCATTTTAAATACATGCACAAATTAAATATATATAATATATATAATTTAAGATATAATATATAAACTTGTTCGATTAAGATTATATATTTTAATATATATACAAATGATATAGGTTCGTAAATCCGAGGCTAACCCTGCATTGTTCAGTTTCGTCGTATGAATATTTTTACTACAAAATATTGGACAGTGAGTTTTATTTGCCTTTTTACCCTTTATATTTTTGGGCTCAGAATACATGCACAATTTTTATAAATGTTTTACGAAATAGACACAAGTAATTGAAACTACATTATATGGGTGAATGATCGAAGCCGAATATGCCCCTTTTGCTTGGTAACCTAAGAATTAGTAAACCGATCTACTAATTGATGCGAATCCTAAAGATAGATCTATGGGTCTGACGAACCCCATCCAAAGTACCGGATGCTTTAGTACTTCGATGTTGTTTTATATCATGTCCGAAGGATTTCCCAGAATGATAGGGGATATTCTTATATGCATCTTGTTAATGTCGGTTACCAGGTGTTCAATCCATATGAATGATTTTTGTCTCTATGTATGGGACGTATATTTATGAGAACTGGAAATGAAATTCTTGTGGTCTATTAAAATGATGAAAATGATTATTTATGTTAAACTAATGAACTCACCACCCTTTTGGTTGACACTTTAAAGCATATTTATTCTCAGGTACGAAAGAAATCTTCTGCTGTGCATTAGCTCATTCTAGAGATATTACTTGGAGTCATTCATGACATATTTCAAAAGACGTTGCATTCGAGTCGTTGAGTTCATCAAGATTATTATTAAGTCAATTATAGTTAGATATATTATGAAATGGTATGCATGCCGTCAACTTTCGATGTAATGAAAGATTGTCTTTTCAAAAACGAATGCAATGTTTGTAAAATGTATCATATAGAGGTCAAGTACCTCGCGATGTAATCAACTGTTGTGAATCGTTTATAATCGATATGGACTTCGTCCGGATGGATTAGGATGGGTCGCTATAGTTGGTATCAGAGCGGTGGTCTTAGCGAACCAGGTCGTGCATTAGTATGTCTAACTGATAGATGTTTAGATGCATTAGTGAGTCTGGACTTTGACCGTGTCTGCATGTCAAAAGTTTTGCTTATCATTTCTAGTCGGAAATCATCTGCTTATCATCCTTAGAAAATTACCTGGTTATCATTCTTAGTCTAGACATGTCTTACTGCCTCTATTGCATAGACAATGTATAGATAAATTCATATCTTAGCGTATCTGTTATTGTTACCTTTCTCTAACAGCTTACGTAGATTCCTCCGTAACTTATAGGATTTTAGTATTATATATGCATATGTAATTATGTATTGTAGGGTACTAACCTACATCCTATAACCTATTTCTTATCGAAAATCCTTCATCTGATCATACGAGCTGAATCCCTCAACCAGTTCGAGTCCCTCAGATTTCAATAGCTATTCCGATAGTTAGTCCGACAACTATTCCGACATGGATATTCACCTAAGCTCCGAAAGCGATGTCACCAGAATGAATCAATCAATAAGCCATCCCCAATTCATTTGATGGGTTCGTAGTCGACTTAATCAATGGAGACGCGAAAACGGCGATCCTTTCCACCAACCAAATTGCCCTCTTGGCGAAGAACCTAAAGCACTTACCGACGAATCTATCCGAAACACCATTTTCATCCTCATTTCTAGAGTAGTCGACACGATTATATTCTATCTAAAACTCTAAATCTTATTCATCCGCTCATTCCGACCGACAATCATCCCGGAATAATAGAAGAAGTCAACGAGCTTCGTGCTCGAGTAATCAATTTGGAGAATATGGTGCAAAACTTATCAGCTTCAGCAACATCACCAGCACCAACAATACCACCAGCAAACCAAGTTTCAACTTCACATACCTCAACATCTCATTCTGTACCTCCAGCATAATCATCGTACTACATGACATCCTACATCGATTATCTTCGTTCTATGTATCATTATACCACATTTATCTTCGTTCGTCATGACGATTATGTAATATCTAATGTTTTAGAGATTATATATTATGTTCTAACGATAAATTAAATGAGTTTAATATCACATTAACTTATTAAATCCATGATTACATCCGAATAAAATATATATGTATATATGTTTTCATAAAGATTGTAATTAAAAATTCTTTTGTACAAACTGTTAATGGTGAAAATATTTTAACTGGTAGGTAATACTCAAATAATATTTAAATTTCACATTAATAAGTTACACTGTACATTCTTTGAATCTGATTCAACAGTCATTTACTATCCTACTTACATCTACAGATATACGAATCCGTTCGCCACAAAGTAATCATTTCCATTCAATTTCATATTTGGATTTTGACTACTCAGAATCCAACAAGTGGCATAATGAAGAAAACATTTGACAAAATAAAATTTGTTAGAAACAAACAAATTAACTATGAGAAATTTTGTTAAGAATCCACGCTAACAAAATCCTAGTTAACTGTTCCTAGCTAACTGATTACATTTTATTTATCGCAGTTTATTTATCGCAATTTAATTATCGCAATTTTATTTATCGTCATTTAAATTCTGTTATTTACTTTACGCATTTTATTTATCATCATTTAAATTCTATATTTATTTTTATGCACTTTAAATATCAGGACACGTATACAAGGTTTTGACATATCATATCGACGCATACATATATATATATATATATATATATATATATATATATATATATATATATATATATATATATATATATATATATATATATATATATATATATATATATATATATATATTATTTGGAATAACCAAAGACACTCTATATGCAGTAATGATCGAGTTCTCTATACAGGGTTGAGGTTGATTCTATAATAATATATATATTTTGAGTTGTGATCGAGTCTGAGACATGTACACGGGTCACGATACGTATTAATTAATTCGAATATTATATATTAAACTATATATGAATTATTGGACTGTTACTGTGGACTATCGAATGTGGACTAAGAACATTGGACAATCAAATTGAATTAAAATATTGATTATAACATATGAAACTAAACAATTCTTCAAGTTTGCCACTTGATTTCATTCTAAACCTCATTTGTATCTTGACGATTATAATCTACATTCAAACATTTCATGATTCTTGAAAACACCTCAATCGAGAGGATAAACCAACCACACTTCATCTACGGAAGAAGAGATTGACGCATATAGTTATGCACCTGAAAACACTCAGAACTTGAGTAAACGTTTAATACGTATCTGTACTAGCTCCTTTGGCATTGTTATTACCGAAAATAACTTTACAATCCCTTTCCAAAGTAGCCAATTTTGTCACAGCTCCAGCAAGTCAACTTCAACTTTTTGTTCGTAACAACCTTATTATAACCTTGATATATACGTTGTCTTTTTGCCTTCATTACCGGGGAACTGTTTAAATCCCACCACATTAACAGTAAATGTACCAGCAACTTCACTACTCTTTGGCGAAAGTCACTTCGATAAATCACTATATTTATTCATTAATACCCTATCATATACTCATCCGCGTTCTGTAATGATAATTACCATACCAATTACCGGGAATCAGCAATCAGTATTTCGAATCTCGCAACGATTCTACATCAACAGTTATATGTATACATATAACCTTTATCTCTTAGAATTATGATCTTTCATTCTAAAATTCTGAAAAGCACCCAGTCTGCGAATTAATGCTCCGAATTTTGAAAAGTTGAATGAAGCAACAAAAACTGTAAACGACCTCAACAACCAAAAGTTGATGATAAAGAATTGTATGTTGACAAAGCTCAGAAAAAGTTTGAAACTGAAAAACTGATTGAGCAACTATGAAGGAGTCTCTGAACAAATCACAAGGACTAAACTTGTACATTAAGAATCCTGATGATTCTGTTTCTGATGAAACCTTTAGCGAATACCTTGCTTCTGACTCCAAACTCTTGCGGACAAATTTTCTTCACCATCCTTCGATATTAGAAATTTCAAGATATCATCGTATCTTTCATTATAAATATCCTCCATATTTCTGAAGATATTTTTATAACTATTCTTATCTGAAATCATTAATCTCTTCGTGATATCAGTGTTACATCATATAGAAACTGTTAGTTTCTATATTCTGTAAACTTTCGAGCTTAAAATATGAATGTTATTAAAGTAATGTTGGGAACTGATACATGAGTTAGTATAATATAATGACACTTGATCAACGTGATTATATTACAGGAAGTCATGCTGAGTTTCTAATGGAACGTGATGATTCACAGATCATAACGTCATCATGTGCCATGTTACATGACTCCTACGTTCTGTCTAATCTATAAAGATATCAAGAACATATTTTCTTGATAGTCCTATCTTTCCTTGAATTCTGGTAATTTGACAAGTCAAATTGTGCTATTACCGTTTCTTTCTTAGGATATTAACAATGTTCATTCTGAAACTTATATCTACGAATTCTGGATCATTACAAGAGATGCCCAATCGCAAGAAGAAGAAACGAAGGGACAAAGCTCTGAAATAGAAATTTGAGTATAAATCGCAGCAAATAAGAGAGAGCATTAACTGTGGATGATAATGATTATAGGAGACAGAAGCAGGGACATTGAAATATAAGGGAAGATATAAAACTCTACAACAACCCAGAAATTTCAACCCATGGATATTAATACGAATAGCAATATAAAGACAAGGTATAAATAAGAATAGTATCACCCTAAGGTAATAGTAGAAGTAAACAGATTTTTCTGGTGGAAGATTTAAAGGAAGAATGACAGAAGTGATATAGAAAATATCAAGGATTAGAACGGGATTAAGCATTTTTCACAATCTTTTGGATGTATGAACTAAAGTATAGGAATGGTGAGAATAATGGAACGGAAGAGTTTAATTTATAATGGAAATATCAGGCAGAGTAATCGAGACAGATCACCGTATTTAATTATAGAGATCTTAATTTTCTTATTCGTCGAAGAATCAAATCTTTTAAATTTCGAAGATTTTCTTTAAATCCCTTGAATTCCGGAATTCAACCAAGACAATGTCAAAAGTTAAGACACACCTTATTTTCTAAATTCAACCCTGACTACATCAACAGCTAAGACAAAACTTTATTTATTCGTTTCACTCTTTTGTGATAGCTTCATTCGTGCTCTTCGAATAATCGAATTGTTTTATCCATAATACTCAATGATGATAAAACTCTATTTATCAACTCATATTTGCCATGAAAACATTTTTATTGTTAACCATGATGACCTCACTCAAATTTCGGGACGAAATTTCTTTAACGGGTAGGTACTGTGACGACCCGAGAATTTCCGACCAAATTTAAACTTAAACTTCATCTGATTTCGACACGATAAGCAAGGTCTATTATGTAGAGTTTCAAAAAGTTTAAACTATTGTCATACATTCAATTTAACCTCGACTGCTATTGACGATTCACGAACCTTTAATTATAACTAGAAATGTAAATATAAATAATTATATATGAAAATTATTATATTAAATATATTAATGAACTATTAAGTAATTTAGTTTTTATGAAAGATAACTTTAAATAACTAAAGCTTGTTATTTTGAATATATATATATATATATATATATATATATATATATATATATATAGTGTATTGTATATAAATAGATCAAACATAATTTGCCAATGTATCAAAATATTAAATGTATAATGTTATATTTGAGATTAATTGTTTAATATATATAAAAAATTATCTACTTAATATTTAACACATAATTGTATATATAATAGTATATATATATATATATATATATATATATATATATATATATATATATATATATATATAAATACAAATCTATATATGGTTCCTAATCAAGGTTATATTGTAATATATAAAATGTATAAACATTAAATATTAAATGGAAGATATCATATAATATATTAAGAAATTATTAAATATTACATAAATTAATAAGTTGTATATTAAATGCGGTTACAGGATAAAAAGATTATGGTTGTTATACTAATATTATTATTATTACTATAGTTATCAATATTAGTATTACTACAAAAATAATACAAGTTATTTTTATTATGTTTATAATTAGTATTACTATTATTACATTAAAATTTATATTAATGTAAGAAAATATCATTATTACTATTATTAATATTATTAGTATTATTACTAAAAGTATTAAAATTTATATAATTATTGTTATGATTACAAAACAACTTATTAATATTATCATTATTAATATTATCTTTATTAACATTAGTATTTATAATTTATTATTATCATTATTATTATAAATTATTATTATTAATATATTTATTATTATTAATATTAAAAATATAATTTATGAATATAGATTTTACGTGGAGTTAGTTAATATCAACATCAAACTTCTAATCCTTGCTCCCTAATTTACTGTGTGATTATTAGAGAATCGAATATGATCTTGCAAGACTACAAAATCGTTAGAAATCATATACAACCTTTATTTATTTTATTAATATCGCATGTCCTTGATTAAGAAAAATTGACCTCACAAATCTGTTTATAGTCGACCAATTTCGGTGCCAATTAATTCATTTGACTTCCTATCATCAATTATAATTTACACATTTCAGTAATCTATCTCAAATTTTTGGAATTTAATCAAAAAGAACGAATAACACAGGTTCTGCCCTGTTCTTGGTTTTAATTTTCAAAAAGCTCGATTCTTTAACGAATTTCAAAAAGTAGAAATGCAGGATTATTGGAAATCATACGTTTAAACTATCTGTAAAGTTACAAGATCCAATTTTATCTATCGCGTTCTAATTTCTTGAGTCAAACTTTCGATTTCAAAGTCAAACGAATGTTCATCGATTAAATTCGAGTCTTCTGTTGTAATACAAGTCTAATTGATGATGCATAAAGTTTCTAGGAATAATTTATAACATTTTTCGTGTTGAAAGTATAACCTTAAACTATCTTAAATTCGTGAAGAGGTTTTGAATTTTTTTTAAAACCGTCGAAGGTCTGCTACTGCTATTCTATATGTATTTTTTTTATTAATTCATAAGCTATTATTGAGTGATTATCATTTCGTTTAAATGTTTTTAAAAACTGAAAAAATTATCTACTGGATTGATAAGTTTGAGTTGATCGATTTTAATTTGATAATGAAGAAGATGAAGTTAATTATACGAGTTATAAAGAAATAAATTCGGTTTTAATCAGAATGTGAGCATCAGCTCAGTTGGTTAAGGGTGTTGAGGTGTTGAGCGAGGGGTCTCGGGTTCGAGTCTAGGCGGAGCCATTTTTTTTACAACTCGATTTAAAGGTAGTTTTCTCTAATATTTATTATTATTACTATTATCATTATATTTAATATTATTGTTATTTTTGTTAGAAATTATTATTGTGACTAATATTATAGTAATTATTCCTAATATTAATACTAGTTATTATTTAGTATTGTTATAATTAAATATTACAAATTTCATTACTATTACCATTATAATTATTAATAATATTAATATAAGTATTGTTATTATTATTATTATTATGTTAGTATTATTAGAATAACTACTACAATCATTAATATATTAGGGTTATTATTATAATTATGGAAATAATACAAGATTATCCGTAATTTCATCAGTATTAGGATTAGTATCACTTTTAGTAACCATTAGTATTATTATTATTATTATTAAACAAAAGTATCGTTATTGACAAAATCATAATTATTAATATTATCATTGTAATAAAGTTACTATTATTATTATTATTATTACTATTATTATTATTATTATTATTATTATTATTATTATTATTATTATTATTATTATTAGTAAAACATTTGTATCAAAACTAATTTTTTTTTAAAAAAATAATAAATAAATAAATATTTTGTTCATAAGATGTACTTACTACATATACTATAATTATATTAACACTTCACATAACTATATATATCAAATCTATAAATATTATTTATATAAATACTTACGTATAACAAACTATTAGATTTAAATATACCACTAAACAATTATATATATAAATATGAATATATTAATTATACAAATATTAATCATTTTAAATACATGCACAAATTAAATATATATAATATATAATTTAAGATATAATATATAAACTTGTTCGATTACGATTATATATTTTAATATATATACAAATGATATAGGTTCGTGAATCCGAGGCCAACCCTGCATTGTTCAGTTTCGTCGTATGAATATTTTTACTACAAAATATTGGACAGTGAGTTTCATTTGCCTTTTTACCCTTTATATTTTTGGGCTGAGAATACATGCACAATTTTTATAAATGTTTTACGAAATAGACACAAGTAATTGAAACTACATTATATGGGTGAATGATCGAAGCCGAATATGCCCCTTTTGCTTGGTAACCTAAGAATTAGTAAACCGATCTACTAATTGACGCGAATCCTAAAGATAGATCTATGGGTCCGACGAACCCCATCCAAAGTACCGGAAGCTTTAGTACTTCGATGTTGTTTTATATCATGTCCGAAGGATTACCCGGAATGATAGGGGATATTCTTATATGCATCTTGTTAATGTCGGTTACCAGGTGTTCAATCCATATGAATGATTTTTGTCTCTATGTATGGGACGTATATTTATGAGAACTAGAAATGAAATTCTTGTGGTCTATTAAAATGATGAAAATGATTATTTATGTTAAACTAATGAACTCACCAACCTTTTGGTTGACACTTTAAAGTATGTTTATTCTCAGGTACAAAAGAAATCTTCTGCTGTGCATTAGCTCATTCTAGATATATTACTTGAAGTCATTCATGACATATTTCAAAAGACGTTGCATTCAAGTCGTTGAGTTCATCAAAATTATTATTAAGTCAATTATAGTTAGATATATTATGAAATGGTATGCATGCCGTCAACTTTCGATGTAATGAAAGATTGTCTTTTCAAAAATGAATGCAATGTTTGTAAAATGTATCATATAGAGGTCAAGTACATCGCAATGTAATCAACTGTTGTGAATCATTTATAATCGATATGGACTTCGTCCGGATGGATTAGGATGGGTCGCTACACCGAATCCCCGCACAAATCAAAAGGGGATTTCACACCAGGAAAAGGGGGTGGTAAAGAAGTGACGACGTGCAATAGGTGTGGTAAAAATCATACGGGCGAGTGTAAAGTGGGTACTACCGATTGTTATTCATGTGGGAAGCCGGGTCATAGAGCCGCCGAATGTCCTAAGAAGGGAAAACAGTGTTATTATTGTTTTGAAAAGGGTCACTTTCAAGCCGAATGTCCAGAGTATAAGAAAGATTTGGCAAGTGGTAGTGTTAAAAAGGAAGTTAAAACGGAACCAAAGACAAGTGATAGCCGACCAAGAGCCCGAGCTCATCAAATTACTGCTCTCGAAGCGAAAGAATCCCAAAATGTGGTGCCAGGTACCTTTATTGTAAACTCATTACCTGCGCATGTTTTGTTTGATTCCGGTGCTACGCGGTCATTCGTTTCTTATTCTTTTTGTAAACATTTTGATATGACCCCAAGTATGTTAGAGCATCCTTTAGAGGTTGACATAGCTGACAATAAAACTGTTATGGTGTATAGTGTTATTAAAGGATGTGAAATTTTTTTGGATGATGAGAAGTTTGTTATAGATTTAATACCCATGCATATGGGAGAATTTCAAGTAATTATAGGCATGGATTGGCTAGATGACAATGAAGGAATAATACTATGTCGTAAGAAAATTGTGTTAGTTCAATCACCAAGAGGAAAGGTTATATGGAATTATGGGGAACAAGCTAGACATGTTATACCTATATGTACGTATGCTAGAGCTAAGCGATTTTTGTCCCGTGGGTGTTGTGCGTTTTTGGCACACGTGATAGATGATTCGAAGAGGGTTGTTGGGATAGGTGATGTACCGATAGTTAACGAGTTTCCGGATGTGTTTCCGGATGAATTACCCGGTGTCCTTCCCGAACGAGAAGTAGAGTTTAGAATCGAGTTGATTCCCGGAGCCACACCAATTGCCAAAGCACCCTATCGACTAGCTCCATCGGAAATGAGGGAAATGATGACTCAACTACAAGATTTGATAGATAAAGGTTTTATACGTCCTAGTAGTTCACCTTGGGGAGCTCCGGTTTTGTTTGTGAAAAAGAAGGATGGAACGATGAGAATGTGTATAGATTATCGTGAATTGAATAAGGTCACTATTAAGAATAAATATCTATTGTCGAGGATAGATGATTTGTTTGATCAATTACAAGGAGCATGTTTCTTTTCAAAAATAGATCTAAGATCGGGTTATCATCAATTAAAGGTGAAAGAAGAATATATCCCTAAAACGGCTTTTCACACGAGGTATGGTCATTATGAATTCGTGGTTATGCCTTTTGGGCTAACTAATGCTCCGGCCGCGTTTATGGATTTGATGAATAGAGATTCTCGACCAATGCTCGATAGGTTTGTGATAGTATTCATTGATGATATTTTAGTGTATTCTAAAGGGGAAGAGGAGCATGCGGTACATTTACGACAAGTATTAGAAACTTTAAGAAGAGAAAAGTTATTCGCTAAGTTCTCTAAATGCGAGTTTTGGCTTCGTGAAGTTCAATTTTTAGGACATATCATTAATAAGAAGGGTATTTGTGTTGATCCGACGAAGATTGAAGCGATTATGAGATGGGAACCGCCTATGAATCCCACCGAAGTTAGGAGTTTTCTAGGTTTAGCGGGGTATTATCGACGGTTTATACAGGATTTTTCTAGAATAGCCACCCCACTCACAAAGTTGACTCGTAAGAATGTGCCATGGAGATGGGAAGAAAAGCAAGAACAAGTATTTCAACTCCTTAAGGAGAAACTTGTTCAAGCTCCTATACTAGTTTTACCGGAAGGGAATGAGAATATGACAGTTTATTGCAATGCTTCTAAGAAAGGTTTGGAGTGTGTGCTAATGCAAAATGGAAAAGTCATAGCATATGCTTCCCGAAAATTGAAGGCACCTGAAAAACATTATCCCACCCTTGATTTAGAATTAACGGTTGTGGTTTTTGCTTTGAAAATATGGCGTCATTATCTTTATGGTGTTAAGTTCTCTATTTATACCGATCATAAAAACTTAAAGTATTTGTTCGATCAAAGAGATTTGAATGATAGGCAAAGAAGAGGGCTCGACTTGGTGAAAGATTATGATTGTGAAATTTTGTATCACCCCGGGAAGGCTAATGTGGTGGCGGATGCTCTTAGTAGGAAGACGAGTCATCAACGATTAAAGTAACTAGTTTGGTCATGGTAATATCACCACAAATATTCGATAGTATCCGAGTAGCACAAGATGAAGCATTAACCCCCGAAAACGTGAGGAAAGAAAGAATCAAAGGGAAAGTTAATGATTTTATAGTAGATTCCCGTGGTCTAAGTCTTAGATATGAAAGAATTTGGGTACCTTTATAAAGTGGTGTTAGAAGTGAGCTCCTTGACTTAGCTCACAAATCGAAGTATTCGATTCACCCCGGTGCTACGAAAATGTATAGGGATCTAAGGAAAGACTATTGGTGGCCTGGTATGAAGAGAAATATAGTAAAGTACGTTCATAAATGTCTCACTTGCCTTCAAGTGAAAGCCGATCATCAAATACCGTATGGTAAGCTACAACCATTAGAGGTACCGGTATAGAAATGGGAGCATATCACGATGGATTTAGTGACTAAGTTGCCTAAGACCCCTCGACAACACGACGCCATTTGGGTTATTGTTGATAGATTAACTAAGAGTGCGCTATTTTTGGAAATAAGAGAAGCTTCATCGTCGGAAGCAATGTCTAAGTTATATATGAAAGAGGTTGTTGCAAGACATGGAGTGCCGGTTTCCATTGTTTCGGACCGTGACACCCGATTAACCTCACGATATTGGAGAAAGTTTCAAGAAGAGATGGGCACCAAGTTGCATGTAAGTACCGCATTTCACCCACAAACGGATGGCTAAAGTGAGTGAACTATCCAAACTCTTGAGGATATGTTAAGGGCGTGCGTCATTGATTTTGGTGGTAGTTGGGATACTCACCTACCTTTATGAAATGTCCCGTTCATATTGATTATAAACGTTCCATATTAATTGATTTCGTTGCGAGGTTTTGACCTCTATATGAGACGTTTTTCAAAGACTGCATTCATTTTTAAAACAACCATAACCTTTATTTTATCTATAAAGGTTTAAAAAGCATTACGTAGATTATCAAATAATGATAATCTAAAATATACCGTTTACACATGACCATTACATAATGGTTTACAATAAGAATATATTACATCAAAAATAAGTTTCTTGAATGCAGTTTTTACATAATATCATACAAGCATGGACTCTAAATCTTGTCCTTATTTTAGTATGCAACAACGGATGCTCTTAATAATCACCTGAGAATAAACATGCTTAAAATGTCAACAAAAATGTTGGTGAGTTATAGGTTTAACCTATATATTATCAAATCATAATAATAGACCACAAGATTTCATATTTCAATACACATCCCATACATAGAGATAAAAATTATTCATATAGTTTGAACACCTGGTAACCGACATTAACAAGATGCATATAAGAATATCCCCTATCATTCCGGGACATCCATCGGACATGATAAAACAACATCGAAGTACTAAAGCATCTGCTACAACGGATGGGGTTTGTTGGGCCCAATAGATCTATCTTTAGGATTCGCATCAATTAGTAGACTGGTTTACTAATTCTTAGGTTACCAAGTAAAAGGGGCATATTCGGCTTCGATCGTTCAACCATAGAAAGTAGTTTCATGTACTTGTGTCTATTTTGTAAAACATTTATAAAGCTGCATATATTCTCATTCCAAAAATATTAGATTTTAAAAGTGAGACTATAACTCACTTTTACAGATTTTTACTTCTTCAGGAAGTAATACTTGGCCACTGGTCGATTCACGAACCTATAACAAATATGTACATATATATCAAAGTATGTTCAAAATATATTTACAATATTTTTAATACATTTTAATGTTTTAAGTTTATTAAGTCAGCTGTCCTCGTTAGTAACCTACAACTAGTTGTCCACAGTTAGATATACAGAAATAAATCGATAAATATTATTTTGAATCAATCCTCGACCCAGTGTATACGTATCTCAGTATTGATCACAACTCAAACTATACATATTTTGGAATCAACCTCAACCCTGTATAGCTAACTCCAACATTTCTGCATATAGAATGTCTATGGTTGTTCCATATAATATATATAGATGGGTCTATATGATATGTCAAAACATTTGCATACGTGTCTATGGTATCCCAAGATTACATAATATATTAGAATACATGTATAATACAATATAAGTTAGCTAGGATATGATTAATATAGATTTGTTACCAATTTTAGCGTAGCTACAACAAGAAAAATTATCCAATCTTGTTTTACCCATAACTTCTTCGTTTTAAATCCGTTTTGAGTGAATCAAATTGCTATGGTTTCATATTGAACTCTATTTTATGAATCTAAACAGAAAAAGTATAGGTTTATAGTCGGAAATATAAGTTACAAGTCGTTTTTGTAAGAGGTAGTCATTTCAGTCGAAAGAACGACGTCTTGATGACCATTTTGAAAAACATACTTTCACTTTGAGTTTAACCAAGATTTTTGGATATAGTTTCATGTTCATAAGAAAAATCATTTTCCCAGAAGAACAACTTTTAAATCAAAGTTTATCATAATTTTTAATTATCAAACCCAAAACAGCTCGCGGTGTTACTACGACGGCGTATGTCCGGTTTTACGGTGTTTTTCGTGATTTCAGGTTTTAAATAATTAAGTTAGCATATCATATAGATATAGAACATGTGTTTAGTTGATTTTAAAATTCGAGTTAGAAGGATTAACTTTTGTTTGCGAACAAGTTTAGAATTAACTAAACTATGTTCTAGTGATTTCAAGTTTAAACCTTCGAATAAGGTAGTTTTATATATATGAATCGAATGATGTTATGAACATCATTACTACCTCAGGTTTTGTGGATAAACCTACTGGAAATGAGTAAAATAGATCTAGCTTCAAAGGATCCTTGGATGACTTGAAAGTTCTTGAAGCAGAATCATGACACGAAAATAAGTTCAAGTAAGATTTACACTCGAAATAAGATTGTTATAGTTATAGAAATTGAATCAAAGTTTGAATATGAGTATTACCTTGTATTAGAAAGATATCTTACAGTAAATAAGAAAGATTTCTTGAGGTTGTATGATCACTTTACAAGATTGGAAGTAAGCTAGCAAACTTGGAAGTATTCTTGATTTTATGAAACTAGAACTTAGAGAATTTATGAAGAACACTTAGAACTTGAAGATAGAACTTGAGAGAGATCAATCAGATGAAGAAAATTGAAGAATGAAAGTGTTTGTAGGTATTTTTGATTGTTGGTATATGGATTAGATATAAAGGATGTGTAATTTTGTTTACATGTAAATAAGTCATGAATGATTACTAATATTTTTGTAATTTTATGAGATATTTCATGTTAGTTGCCAAATGATGGTTCCCACATGTGTTAGGTGACTCACATGGGCTACTAAGAGCTGATCATTGAAGTGTATATATCAATAGTACATACATCTAAAAGCTGTGTATTGTACAAGTACGAATACGGGTGCATACGAGTAGAATTGTTGATGAAACTGAACGACGATGTAATTGGAAGCATTTTTGGTAAGTAGAAGTATTTTGATAAGTGTCTTGAAGTCTTTAAAAAGTGTATGAATACATATTAAAAGACTACATGTATATACATTTTAACTGAGTCGTTAAGTCATCGTTAGTCGTTACATGTAAATGTTGTTTTGAAACCTTTAGGTTACTGATCTTGTTAAATGTTGTTAACCCACTGTTTATTAAATCTAAAGAGATGTTAAATTATTACCTTATCATGATATTATGATATATTAATATATCTTAGTATGATATATATATACAGTTAAATGTTGTTACAACGATAATCGTTACATATATGTCTCGTTTCGAAATCATTAAGTTAGTAGTCTTGTTTTTACATATGTAGTTCATTGTTAATACACTTAATGACATGTTTACTTATCATTTATCATGATTAAACATAGTGTATCAATATCTTAATATGATTCATATGTATTTAGTAAGATGTTGTTATAACGATAATCGTTATATATATCGTTTTCGAGTTTCTTATTTCAATAGTCTCATTTTTATGTATATAACTCATTGTTAAAATACTTAATGAGATACATACCTATCATAATAACATGTTAACTATATATATATATATCCATATATATATGTCATCATATAGTTTTTACAAGTTTTAACGTTCGTGAATCACCGGTCAACTTGGGTGGTCAATTGTCTATATGAAACCTATTTCAATTAATCAAGTCTTAACAAGTTTGATTGCGTAACATGTTGGAAACACTTAATCATGTAAATAACAATTTCATTTAATATATATAAACATGGAAAAGTTCGGGTCACTACACTTTAGTTGAATTTTCGTACAATAATAGTTATCATTCTACCATCGGAATGGCGCCTTATGAGATGTTGTATGGGAGGAGGTGTAGAACCCCAATATTTTGGGGTGAAGTGGGTCAAAGGGAATTAGGAAGCATGGAAGTAGTACAACAAACGACCGAAATGATAGACCAAATTCGTGAAAGAATGAAAGCGGCACAAGATCGACAAAAGTCATATGTGGATAAAAGAAGGAAGCCGATAGAATTCCAAGTGGGTGATAAGGTAATGCACAAGGTTTCCCCGTGGAAGGGTATAATTCGTTTTAGAAAAAGGGGAAAATTGGGTCCAAGATTTGTGGGACCATTTGAGATAGTTGCAAAAGTCAGGAAGGTAGCTTATCGTTTGGCCTTGCCCGATGAATTGAATAATATACATGACACGTTTCACATATCACAATTGAGAAAGTTTTTGGCGGATGAGTCAACTTATGTTCGATTGAATGAGATTGAGGTTGATGATAAGTTAAGTTATGCGGAAAAGCCAATAAAGATTTTGGATCAAAAGGTTAACCAATTAAGAAATAAGTCGGTTGTGTTATTGAAAGTGTTATGGAAATTTAGAAAGGGCTCCGAATGTACGTGGGAACCCGAAGAATGGCTTATGAAGTACTATCCATCGTTGCACCAAGAGTGGTTCGCGAGGACGCGAACAATCCAACGGGGGGAGAGTTGTAACATCCCAATTATTTAAGGTAATATTTTATGTAATATAATATATATATATATATATATATATATATATATATATATATATATATATATATATATATATATATATATATATATATATATTGTTGGTGCTATTTTGTATTATAAGTGGTTAATATTTTAAGTTTGTTAGTTAAGTGAAAGGGGACTAGTGATGCATAGTTAATTTAAGGACCTCCCTTAATAAGGTTTTGGTGGGGGGGGTAAAAATTGTAAATGAGGCAAAGTTAAATCAATTAAAAGAGTAAAATACTGAAAATGGATATCAGTTGCAAAAAATTACAGAAGTGTGTGTGTGTGTGTGCGCGCTAGAGTGGCGACCCAAATAAGAAGAGAAGGAGAAACCTTCAATTAGAAGGATTTGATGCATGCAAGTGAAAATTAGTGAAATCTAGTGTGATCTAATCATCCTAGCAAGTTACAATTCTTCAATTTCTTCTCCATTGTGCACAATTAGGATTCTTAAATCCCTAAAGTTAAGGTATGAACTTCAATGTCTAAGTATCACTAAAATTGGGTGTTTAAGATGAATTTAAAGTTGTTGTTTGTTGAAAAGGTGCACACTTGTATGATTAAAAACGAATTTGTAATTGATGTTGGAAGTAAATTCATGTATGAACTTGCAATTTGAGTTTACATTGTGAATATGATGATTTTGATGTTAGTTATAACTTAGAAACAAGTCATGCACACTAGGTGTTTGATGAAATGCCTCAATGAAAATGTTTATGAAATTTAGTTAAAATTTGCAAAGGAGAAAGTTTATATGTGAATTATTGTTATTGTTGTAAGTAATGATATTTGGATAAATGATGATCTTAGGGTTGCTAGTAGTAGAAATGAGTTATGCACATTTGATATGTGATGAAATGTTTGAAAGAATTGCAAGTCATGATTGTAAGGGATGAACTAGATAAATTGTGTAATTAAGGAAATGATGTTTGTATGATAATGTTGTTATATTGGAAAAGATAAGTTAAACATGTTATATATATAAGTGTTCATGTGAATGTGGAGTAAAAAAGGGGGATTAAGTCAATGTGATAGTGTGTGAAAGTGTTGTAAGTTATTGAAAGTTGTGATTTCGTTGAGTTATGTTATTGATGAAATTAGCTCATGTATAGGTGCTAATCAAGGCATAGGAGCTTCAAGTGATCAAGGAACCTCATTTAATCAAGGTGAGTTTATAGGGGATAAATTGGGCGGGTCAAGAGTGGCTTAGTGTTCTCGGATTGCATCCGTGCAAGAGAGCAACAACTAAGTGCACGAGATGAGTAGCTTAGATAGAATTGTTAGGTTCACCTAATAATTGTATCTATGGTTGATGATTAGCTTAGACAAGGATAATAAGCTTGCTTAGTAACCCTTGTCTATGGTAAGACTTAGCTTGGACACTTCGAGTATCTATGTACCTATGTATGGATGCAATGTGTTTAAGGTAGCTTAGGCATATGTGTATGCCTATGGTTGTGTTTAGCTTAGATATGATTACTAGGGTTGGCCTTAGTAAGTTATGTCTATGGTAAGTAATTGGTCGGATCCGAAAAGTAAGTAAGCAACCATTTGGTTGGAAAGACAAAGTGATATAATGATTATGCTCAATATTGTATGCTTTATTATTCGCCTATAACTCGCTAAGCATGAAAGCTTACCCCCGTGATGTTTTATGTTTTATAGGAACGAAAGGTCACCGCGAAGGTAAGGAGCCCATTTGAGGATAGCGAAGCATTGGCATTGTAGTAAGTGGTAATGCAAGTACCTATTTTGAATCTAGCTCTAATGATACCGCTTATCGACGTTAAAACTTTTGTATTCACAACCTATAATTCTTTTGAGTATTGAGACCAAATGTTATGTTCAAGTTGTGCGAACTTGTTGCTCACGATTAAATAGTCTTTGTAATGCTTGACGATGTATGAAAACGTTTTTATTAAGTTTGTTTATGATTTATGTTGTTAAAATGTATTGGGTGAAGGAGAATTGGTGAAAATGTGGTTTTTGTAACATGTTGCAACTCAGTACCAGCGTCAGTGTAAGGCCGCGCCGCGACCTCATGTGCCGCGCCGCTGCATATCAAATGTTTCAAATACAGGAGGGCTGTTAAGCAGGAATAATTTCCTTTGAAATGTCGCGCCACGACCAAGGCTTGCCGCGCCGCGGCATATCACTTGGTCTGGGCAGACACTTGTTTAAAAAAAAAAATCTATCATTTCAAGGCGTAAAACGTTTTAGCAATCATGTAAATGCAAATTGACCGGAATCACTGGAGGTAAATACAACATAAAGGTATATATATATATATATATATATATATATATATATATATATATATATTAAAATGTTGCGAGTCTCATACACATACAAATATACAGTTATGAACCCAACTGGCTATATTTGTGAGTCAAACTGGATATAAGTGTTACAATATTATTCATGATGTCACAATTGAATAAACATTAAACCTTCAGTCAGCGTGGTAAGATCATGGGCAACATCGATTAAAAAGCATAACTCTTAACTTATATACAATATAAATAGAAGGGATTATGGTTTTGTACACTTCAATATCATTAATGAAAAAAGACCTATCGCCAATTTCTTTTTCTTTAGGCTTAGAAGCTTGAAACAAGTGATGCTCCATTCTCCAATCGATGAAATCCAAACAAAATCAATTAGTATTAGATTAGATATCTCCATTATCACAAAATCTTATACATCATAAGCTTGTAATAAGAAAATCACAAAACACCAAATCCTAATTTTATAAAAATACACGATATGTATGCAAAAGAGATGATGAACGGAACACATAGCCGACTCAGTTAATAAGCCATGAAACATAAAAATACCCAAATTAACAAAACAACAAGAAATTTAAGTTACCAAATTCAAGCTGGAGTGCAACCAAAATCTCAACACCAACATCTGCAATTCGTTTAAAGACAGAAGGAAACAAGATTTATTTATATTAAATAGGAAGGTACAAAAGGGGAAGAAATAATATAAACATGCTTAAGAAAGTTTAAGAGTGATAAACCGATGAGTTTTACAGTCACAAACCGGTGGAAGATGAGGAGGTTTCATTTTGTCAATTACGGAGTATAATATATACAGTATAATTTTGTTTGGTGTAGAAAGTTAATTTAAGATGAGGATGGATAGATGGAGATGAGTCATCAATCCTAAAAAGCCACGTGTTGATTGAGATGGGGGTATGGTGTGAAGGAGAAGCAAGGTGTAGAGGATAATTATGGTACGCAAGACAAAAGATGAGCAATGTAAAAAAATAAAGTATAAAAATAGGTGGATTCGAACCTTGAAACCGTCGCATGAATGGTAAGCTCATTACCATATAGCTGGCTATAAGAAGACAAAAATGAACAGTAAAAAAACCCCTCTTCTTATGAGTGTATATATATATATATAGTCGTAATCAAGAGGGAATTACTTTTTTAAGAAAAGGGGGAAGCAAATTTTTTTTTTTCGTTTTTTGAAAAAATTTTGTTCACGAACACTATAGATTAGATGAAAATATGAACATTTAAAAAAGATACTTTGTGATAAATGTCATTATTTTGACGAGAAAACGCTCGAAGATAAAAATAAAAATACTCAATGCATTGAATGTTTTGATGCTAAGTTTATTTGTATCGTTTTGTTTTCATCTTGTGTGAAGTGTTTTTTTTTTCGAATTTAGCCTGATTTAGAGTTTAGGTTTTAGGGTTTTCGGGTTTACTCCGTAAACCCTCAACCCAAAACCCGAGCATAGTGTTTGGGGTTAAACTACCCAACCTAAGTCGAACTTCGAAAGCAATACACTAGCATAAACATTAAGGAGCCCACTAGTCCAAGAAAACACCCTTGCCTTTATCCACGCTGGAGCCTAAAAATGTAAACAACGAGAGGGTAAGCAAAACGCTTAGTGAATGCAATAATTATACACTTACATATATAATATACCTACTTGCAAACACTTATACATATACCGCACACGTGCTAGCAATAATTAGCATACTAACTCCAAGTATAAAGCTAACAACCTCAAATACCGCAACTAGCATACACAATAGCATATACCCCAAACAATATAATATGCTACACTACAATACATATCCAAATTATATGGTTAACCATAAATGATATGGTGCTACCGGCTCATGGTTCACACCATACGAAATGCTATGACGCTACAGGCTCATGGTTCAACGCTCGAAGACAAAAATAAAAATACTCAATGCATTGAATGTTTTGATGCTAAGTTTATTTGTATCGTTTTGTTTTCATCTTGTGTGAAGTGTTTTTTTTTTCGAATTTAGCCTGATTTAGAGTTTAGGGTTTAGGGTTTTCGGGTTTACTCCGTAAACCCTCAACCCAAAACCCTAAACGCTAAACTCTAAATCGTTCGTGTTAAAATATTCAATCTAAACCTTGATTCCAACCCCTAAACCCTAATTTCTAAACCTAAAACCCTAATTTCTAAACCCTAATAGCTAAACGCTAATTTTTAACCCCCTAATTTCTAAACCCTAATTTCTAAACTCTAATTTCTAACCCCTTAAAAAAAACTCAAAATCAAAACATTCAATGCATTGAATGTTTTCATTTTTTTCTTCGAGCATTTTACCGCCAAAAGAATAAAATTCATCACAAAGTGTCTTTTTTAAATGTTCATATTTTCATGTGATCTTGATGCCTGAAAAAAATTCGAAAAAAATGAAAAAAAAATTACGTCCCCCACTTCCCCTCAAAAAAGTGTTTCCCTCTTGATTATATATATATATATATATATATATATATATATATATATATATATATATATATATATATATATATATATATATATATTCCATATAACAAAACTATTCACTATCATATTCTCACCAACTCTGTAACAAAGCGCGATGACCAACTACATTTGTTTCTTTCTTATTCTTCTTTTTTTCCCTTCTTTTTATCTATCGGATTTAGTGAAAGCTCTGCTGCCGCAGCACAAGGCCACCCACCTCGTTTTTTTCTATTTTTTTTTAAACTTGGTAAATTATATTGATTTTTAAGCCCTCTTTTTTAAATTTTATAATTTCTCTCAACTTTTTTATGATTTTTTCGTTACAATTTTTTTTTGCTTTTTTTACAAATGTTTTTTTGCTTTTCCCAAAGTTTACTATTTTGATAAAAATATTCAAATTATATGATTTTAATTCGTTTGATTAGTTATGGTAAGATTCATGAACGATAAAATATTTTAACTTCAAATATATAGTTATGTACAACGAAAATCTTATCGCCTACAACCAAGGTTGTAAAATTCGCTATTCGGAGATTAATCGGTCGGGACTTTGTAAGGAGTAATCGGCAATTCGGGGATTAATTGAGCATTAATCGGATTGTACTTTATACATTTAAATATTAAATTTCAAAAATTATATGAGTAAATATAAAAGGAAACCATAAACATAAATATTAACTTTAATATAATTGTCTAAAAATGTTCTTTTTGTTTAATAACTCTGAAGTTCTAGTTTAAATTAATGTTAAAATATTGATTAATTTTGAATTTGACCGACTTTGAATACGAAATTCGATTTTGACCCTTTAATTGACATAGACCGATTAATTAAACGGATTTTAGAAAATCGGAACGGACTACTCTTAAAAATGAGTAATGAGGGATTAATTAGTAAGTAATCGGATTTTTTACAAGAGTGCCTACAACAGAGCGCGGATAGCCCGAAGCTTGCTTTATACATAAACCAACAAAGGTCTATGTTTCATTTGTATATTTCATCTTTTATCGTCTAAAATTAAACTTTATTTCAAGATTCTTTAAATAATTTATAACCCTGACAAATTTGATAATACAAATCGATACTAGTACGCTCTTAATTTTTAGATCTTACACTAGCTAGTTAAACAATTTCGTCTGGCTTTAGAGCACGTGGTGTCCCTCGTTCTTCGCCGCCGTCGCCTGAAATCGACGCTGGAATCGATCGTCGGTCGACACCGGCACACCGTCCCTCCCGCCGTCAATTTTCAAAGTCGAGCCACAAACGGTGGCATTTTTGACCGTTGGAAGAGTTGTGTTTGAATTTAATCTAATTTTTCAATTCTCTAATTCTTTCTTTTTCAACTCTAATTTTTTTTTTTTTTTCAATTTTGTTGCAGGTTGAAGGTGCTCTTGCTGTTTCATTTTTTCTTCTTTTTTGCAGGTTGAGGAAGGAGAGGATGCAAGTGCAACATGGAGAGTTAATATGTACAAGTTCTCATGCCTTATGTACAAGTATAATCATTTAAAAAATTTCTATATATATATATATATATATATATATATATATATATATATATATATATATATATATATATATATATATATATATATATATATATATGTACTCCTTATTCTATTGTTTCATATATTTATGTATAAATACTAGTTTTTGAGCCCGTGCGTTGCACGACTACTCAAAATCTGTTTAAAGATTAGTTATATAAAAATATAATTTCTTTTCTCTATCGATCTTGGTTCACAATAATGACATATAAATGAATAACGACACAATAATGAATATGTATCGTGAGTGGTCTACTAATTCACAATTGATAATTAATCTATATGGCTTCCTATAGAGTAAGGGACTGTTTATTTTTTTTTTCTTAAACAAATTATATTTGACTCGTGAGTTGTTCTAAAGATAGATGTGTTCTACTATAATTAAACATATTTTTCTAATTGGTTAGTTACAACAATCTCTTAGAATTACCAGCACTAAATTGCTCTCATTTTTTTTATTAATTTCTTTATTCTCTAATATTGTTATAATCATTTATTTATGGATTTTAATCACAATTATAGAGAATTTGATAAGTGTAAATTCCACTTGTCATTAACCCCTTAAAAAATAGTTTTGTTGACAAATAAGCTAAACAAATCTCTTTTTTATATAAGTATATAGATATTTATGTTGTTTTTTTTTTTACATACTCTGTAACTATATTGATTTTGTTACATAAATATATTGATGTTGTTTAGTTATTTCTTTTTTTTTTAAATTAATAAAGAAACAATTATTTAATAATAAAAAATATATTTATTTATATAATTAAAAAATAAAAAAATAAAAATGAACACCGAAATGAACACTGAAATGGACACGGTGGACACCTCCGCCCATTACACTGAAATGGACACGGGTGAGCAGTTAACAGATTCGGTATTAGAGAGAATTTCGGTATTATAATATTTCACAGCTTCTTAAACTCGGTTAAATGCAATGGCTATCTAATTAGGACTACTAAGGTTCCTTATATAGCCCTCTTCTAAGGACCATCTAATAAGCTTGTTTCACAATAAGACTATCTAACTTTGGGGTCCTAACAATCTCCCCCTTAGTGTTGATTGTGAAAATTACAATGTAATTCTATTTTGTAATCTTTAGAGGTCCAAACGTGGCTTTCCATCTTGTACCAGCTGGATCACAGAATTTGACTTGATTGTCAGAAATCTTCTTGGATGGTTTCCAGCTACCCCACGCTTTTCTTGGATCCTCTTCATGTAAAGGATATTCATTCATCTCCTTGAAAAACATTCGTTTCCTTTGGCCGCGAAGAATCTCAAACTGTCTTGTACGAATCCGGAGCTTGAAACGATCTTTGATATGTTTGATGAATTCTCCAAGACTCATTTTCATGTCGATGACATCGAACTTGCTTTGATGGTACTTTAGATATTTCAGTGCGGCTTTAAGTGTTCCATCGGAATATTTGTTCAGCTCGCTTGTTCTAATGAACACCTTTTCCTTTTGTGAATTAACAAATACAAACCATTCAGGTTCGAATAATGTCTGAAACATTGTCATATCCTCCAGTCCCTGTAAAGATTGATCCGGACAAGTTATTCGGACCTTTTTCCTTTTCGCGTCGAGACCAATTTGAAAGTCCTCTCGTCTCATCAGTTCAATAGCTTCCATCATATATCTCTTCACCGCTTCTAAAGCTCGATACTTTATAAAAGGATGTACGGTAAGAATACTGAGATAGTTGTAGATCTGAATGATGTCAAGCATGTCTAGATTTGGAAAATCTACTTCAGTGAACTTGTACTCCTTCTCATCTTCTCTTATAACATGGAACTGACTTATGACGTCTTTCTTCACACTGATCTCTACTCCTACTCGAGTAATATCCAACACCTTCGTCAATCGATGTATTCGTTGTAACCACGAGTCATCTTCATTTCTGTTAACATGTTTCCTCCACATAAAACGATACCATGTTCTGTCATTAGCCGGAAGTAGTTGCGAGCCAGTGTAAGTAAACTTTTCACTTCTTGGAGTTTCGTTAATGCATAAGATCTTATAAGCATTCTCTTTGATGAATGTGTTTCTCAACGTAATAAAATCATGTTCAACTCCCAACTGCAGTCGTTTTTCTAGATTCTTGAAGAATAAACCGTTATTGAACTTAAACCCGAAATTAATTGTGGAACTTGACGTTGTTGCATCAGAAGGTGAAGTCTCATTTTCATTAGAGGATTGTGTTGTCTATTCTGAAGGATTTGTCGGATTTTCTGTTGGAGCATTATCGTCTTCAATATGATCAAAGATGTCATATGTATTAGGATTTTCATATTGACCGTCACCGTCTTCATCATTTTAATCCTCCTCATCATCACTTTCAATAATTGGTTCATGATTCTCTTCATCAACAATCTCTACATTGTCAGGTATAGCAGATAATGAAGATAGTGTACTAAGAACGACAAATACATCATCATCAGTTTCTTCTAAGTAGAAGTCACTTAAATTCAAATCTTCATCAACCGGTCCACTCTCAACTTCAGTCTGAATTGATTCAACAGTCGGAATAATAACCTGTTCAGACTCTACATGTAACAGCCCGAGTACAACCCGTAGTCGATATTGTCCGCTTTGCCCCGACGCACGGTGGCTCACGGTTTTGCTTCTCGGGACTCACCTTCAAAACGCGTCCACTAGAGGAGGTATCCACACCCTTATAAGGGGTGTTTCGTTCTCCTCCCCCACCGATGTGGAATGAGTTCTCACACTCTCCCCTACTCAGGACACTGCGTCCCCGCAGTGCACATTGATGCGGGCCCCAGCTCTGATACCATCTTGTAACAGCCCGAGTACAACCCGTAGTGGATATTGTCCACTTTTCCCAGACGCACGGTGGCTCACGGTTTTGCTTCTCGGGACTCACCCTCAAAACGCGTCCACTAGAGGAGGTATCCACACCCTTATAAGGGGTGTTTCGTTCCCCTCTCCCACCGATGTGGGATGAGTTCTCATATTAGTTGTAAGATCCGTTTATTCGTACGATGTATATATATATATATATATATATATATATATATATATATATATATATATATATATATATATATATAAAAGGGGCGTACGATGGACTTAACGAGATGTTATTTCGAGTTGTGACGTGAAGTATGAAGTACGTGAATGCATGCATGAGAATATATATATATATATATATATATATATATATATATATATATATATATATATATATATATATATATATATATATATATATATATATATATTCTTTACTTATATAACGAATAAGTATATGTATATATATGCATGTAGGCATAAAGAGTGCGAGAGTTGATCGAGGGTTGTTATACATGTTCTAAAGTGTATGTGTGTTGTACGAATAAAGAGTTCGAAGCGTGTACGAGTGGAAGGACTCTAGTACGCGAAAAAGGGGCAAAATGGCTGTTGAACCGCGGCGCGGCGCAGCATATAGTGGATTTCACAAGCAGTAGCTCTACAATGAAACAACCATCATACATGCTGTTGGGGCGCGGCGTGGAGGAGGAAGGCCGTGACGCGGCTCTTCTGGGGGTTTGGTTCTGGATTTTGCAATTTTAAAGGGAAAGTGAGGGCATTTTGGTCATTTTACGTATTGGACAGATTTTATCCCCAAATCTGGTTCACTCATTCATTATTTTCATTTTCATTTCCATTCTCATTTTTCTCTCAAAACATAAATTCCTCAAATCATTCAAAAGGGATTTTGGAAAGGAGGAAGCGGGATTCGATCGAGAGCGTAAGAGGTAACCTTGTTCTCCTCGTTCTTAGCTACAAGTTGATACTAGCGGTAAGCTCTAACTTCGAATTTTGTTTTCGTGTTCATCATCTAAATTTAGGACTTTTGATTGTATGTTCATAAATGGAACCCCACTAGTTGTTAATAGAAGATGATAACTAGGATTCGGTTTTAAAGGTGTTGAAGGCGGGTTTTGGTTTGGTAAACTAATTAACCAAGTTTAATGCTTACAAACGAGTGTAATCACTAGTATTTAGTGATTATTGAGGTATTGGAAGCCATTAGTGTTCATGTGGTTGACTAATTTTGAATAGAGTCAAAATTAGGGTTTGATGATGATTATGGCCCGATTGTCGATTTAGTCGAGTTTATAAACTTGAAATGAGTTAAGTTAATGTATAAACTTGTGTTGGTGGTGTTTTGAAATCAAAACTTGTAAATGTGAAAATTTGACTATGTAAAGGGTCAAAATGGGTTTTCGAGCGAAACACGAGTTAAAATGCGTTCGAGTGCTAAAGTTGGTACATTTAGGTATTTCGGGTACGCGGGAATTGGTCTTGTTGGTTTCGGACCTTCGAGTAGCGTTAAAAGTGCAAAAGGGTGTAATTTGCACTTGTTGTTCATTTGGGCGGGTCGAGAGTCCAAATGAGTTTGTATTGATGATTATGTGATAAATGGAATATGTACGTTCCATTGACGAGTTGCGGGATTGGATTGCACTTCATCGAGGCGTTTAAGGTGAGTGTAAATTTACTATACGCATATGTATGTGTAAAATGGCAGCGTATGTGTAGAGTGACCCTTGCTCAGGTTTACTCTATGTTTGTGTGGGAGAATGGACCCCTCTTGTGCTTTGAGTCCATGTGATACGCTTATGCATTTTGGGTTACCACCCTTGATGTTGTGATTGGCTAGCATATTGGATAAACCCTTTGGCGATGGGTTTTGCTAGCATTTGTCGTGGAGATGATTCGGACAGTGAATCGCGTGATGTTCGTATTCACTAAGGCGCGTGAAGTTCGGCCAACCCTATTGTGATGTTTGACTAAGGAATGAGTCGCGTGATGTTCGGATTCATAAAGGCGCGTGAAGTTCGGCCATCCTTAATAGTCAAGTGTTTTGAAGGTAGTGAGTCGCGTGAAGTCCGGATTCACTAAGGCGCGTGAAGTTCGGCCAACCTTCATGTGGTTTAGGTTAAGGGGTTAACCTTATTGATGTTGTTGATTATATTTATTGTATATGCGTATATACTTATTGTTGTGTTGTAGCTAATCTTGTGTTGTTAGCTTGGTATTTACGTAGCGTGTACATACTTTGTGTATGAGTTCATTTTTAGCTTGCTTACTATGCGGAGGTGGTATGTGTTTACTTTTGTGCTTGGTGATGCGTAGTCATTTTATGCATATGTATGTGTATAGTACCTTTACATTCACTAAGAATTAGCTTACCCTCTCGTTGTTGATATTTTTATAGGTTTGCGTGATAGCGGCTCGGGTAAGCGTGGGGATTAGAGATTTTGGCTAGGTTGCTTTAGAAGATCTTACTTTTGGACTCGATTTAGGATTGGGTAGCGTAGTCCCAATCACCATGCTCGGTTTTATGTAAAAGTAACTAGTCGGGTCATGTGACGTATTTGGTTTAGTCAAATGGGTCATGAGTATAAACCGGTTTATGATTTAACTAACGTATTATTGTATTAAGGAGTTTAAATTATTATTGTATGTTTTTAAGTTCGTTGAACTTATTATGATAACAAATATGTTTTGGGAATTGCGTAATGGGACCTAAAGGGTTATTTAATGTATATTAAAAAGGAAAAATTTTTATGGGCCGGAAATCGACGGGTTGGGTCGTTACACTACATTCCCAATCACATCATTATGAGTTTGCATCGTCTCAGGTTCAACAGCAACAGTTTAAGCTTGCGAAGTTGAAGCAAACCCCACAGCACCACCCCTAGTGGAAATATCAATACAAATAAATTCTCCATCTACCCCTGTCTCCCCCTATTGGCTATTATGAGGATCAGAATCGTCATGTTCATTGTCTCTATGAGGGTTTAACGTTGGAGAACAAGAAGTAAGTAGATGCCTTATATGAGCACGAAACATAGCTTGAAGTGAAGTGCTTCGAATGCTATCAAGATTTGGATTGGCAAACATACGACCAAAGTACGCTTGTTCCAATGCATCATAGTAAATTGTTGTATGTGGGGGTGATGGTGAAAAAGTAACAATAAGAATAGCAGCATCAACATGTAATGTTGTCGGTGATGTCGGTGGAAGTGTTTGAGTTGTCGTGAGGGTAGGTGAGGATGTTTGTGTGGTATTATTTTTATATGTGGGTTGATACACACTACTAGTTAGATTGTCCCCTTCTGATGGAGGTTGGCTAACAAACGGAGTTGTAGCTGGCGAAGACCTTTTCGGGTCAGTCGCCTTCCTAATATATGTCTCATGGGACTCTAACGGAGTACAAGAACTACCAGTCTTTTTAGCTCTCGCGGGTACATTAATGTACCCGACTCCTGAAGTCATCAATGTAGCATGAGGTAATACATCTCTTTCAGTTAAAGACTTAACACCCAGACCCTGAGTTTCAAGATCCGGATGAGAAGTGGTTTGAACCAAAGGATCAATTTCTTGAGCCAAAGAAACAGTTTGCTAGAAGTTTGATAAATTTCCAGAAGGAATGTCATGTTGACTCGTTTCCATGGGACGCGACAGATCTCCCTCATCAAGATAAACCGGACCTCTAGGCCCTGTTGGACGTTCAAGCAATACAACATCACTAGGATGAAGTATATCAAGATGATTTATGGTCGATACGCAGGGTGCATATTCAAGATTTTTCATCTCCCCTTCAGCCGTTCTGGACTTCAATGACTGAGTTTGCTCAATCGATTGAGTCATCGCAGATTTTGAGGAAGAATTTACTTCCTTTCTTGATGTAGGAACATCATGGGTAGGTTTTATTCTTAGTTCCTGATTAGTTTGGATGGGCTTCGTGGTCTTTTTACCATCCTTGCTCTCATCTCTCTTGCCTACCGAAGTCGAAGCCTTATTTAATGTAGGGCTTACTGTTATTATTGGATGTGATACGGATATGGGTAAAGGTGTCCTAGAAGGCTCTAAGTCCTGGTCCGTATCACCAATAGGTTCAGTAACATTTGGGTGTAAGATAGGATTCGAAGTCCTAGATCTAGTTGATGGAATTTAACAAGTTTCAAAACAACATGCATTTAAAGTTTACATCATCACAAAACCAATTTATGATAGTTAAAGCAAGCGGAAGCATTATAAGAACAAGTATATTTGTAAAGCCATTTTGTCAAATTCCATATAAATATCAAGTCTTGAATCATGCTTACATATAAAATGAGTGAAGAAGAAGATTATACCTCCTCACAATGATGAGTATTGAGCTGAATTTGGACAGCAACAAGTAGGGTAAATGTTGATGAAAGCAAGCTCCAAAACTATGAAGCCTCAAGAGATAATACCCCAAAATATTACCCAACACCCTAGCCTTTAGTTAGGATTTTTGACACTTGAGTTTACCTTTAAAAGACCAAAGTATGAACACCCTTTGAGCAACAAAGGGCCACGGCAGCCAGCAGCCAAAAAAAGGCTGTTGCAGTTTTTTTTTGAAGTGATTTTGTGTTTTTGCAAGTGCTACACTTCTCTCTTTGGTCAAGGACTTAATACCCATGTACCTCAATACTTGTGTTATGTTAAAAGTAACAAAACAAGCATGAGATGCTTGTCTAGGAGTCCCCAAAACTGCATACACTTCACATGGGTTTTATATAAAAATAATCCTTTTATTTTTATAAAACTTGTATACAAAAGGACTTGTTAAGTTACATACATATTTTTATAAACCTTTTATAAATATAACACAATATATATTGTTTATCCTTATAAACAATTAAATCCTTAATTTATAAATTATCCAAATAATTTATCTCAAGTAATAATATTTTAGAAAACCGATTTTCTAAAATCCAAGTGTCGCGTATTTGCTTAATGAACCAATCGTTAAGATCAAATACTTTTAAGGTGTCGGTAAGCTTGTTATTGGGTATGACCCGACTTGGATCATAACATATCAGCCACATTGATTTAATATGTCTCTCGGGCATACGAAATACCTTCAATCTCCCACTTGCACGAGAAACATAAGAAATTAATGCAAGTAATGGATACAGCCTAACACACCGTCCATCACCCCTAATATGTTATGACTTTGTGCCATTCAATAACATCATCCCTTTCGAGTTCCCATCTCGAATATGATTAGGTGAATCTTTCATTATATCCTTTCATCCTAGATGTCATGTTAAATCCAAGAGATACAGAGTGATCACTCTCTTATAGATTTAACTTTTCAGGCCTTAGACATCTGACTCTCAACGAATAAGAGGGACAAATTCCATCTTGACTACATACGTCCTAGATATACACTTTGTAATATACTTGAGTTCTTCCTTATGTACTACCATGTTTCAGAATAGTGAAGGAAAGAATCAAGGCACAGTACTTGGTGAATATCCGAACCCAATATGTATCTCAGGTCAGAGGATACAATGATATTCGCCTTTACTCAAGGTTACATGTGATCAACCACAAAGGCTCTATACAGTAATTCTTGAGAGCGGGTCTTCCAATATTTGTGTCCCACAAATATCTATGAACCTTGGTAGCAACCTTGCCCCACATTCACCATTTGAATGTTAACCAATCCAAGTTCATAATAGTCTAGACCTCACACTTGTTCCCATAAATGTGATCAACTACGGAATTTAGAATAATAGTTTATTTATGGATAAAATATGCAAAATTGGAACATGACTCATAAATAAATTAATACCATAATTATATTAATGAGTTTGAACTAATTCGTTCCGTTACAATACATAAAATAGATCAATTCCAATCACTAGAATATCGAAGCCCTAATGCACAAACATGTCCCTCATGTTTTGGCCCATGTAAAAGCTTCGTGAGTGGATCCGCAACATTATGATCTGTATGAACTTTGCGAATACATATCTTTCCTTTTTCAACTTCATCCCTTATGTAGTTGAATCTCCGCTCAATGTGACGAGTCTTTTGATGGGCATGAGGTTCCTTGATTTGAGCAATCGCACCCTCATTGTCACAAAAGATCTCAAGAGGGTCCTGAATGGAAGGGACCACTCCTAAGTCGTCGATGAATTTCTTCATCCATGCAGCTTCTTGAGCTGCCAGTGAGGCGGCAATGTACTCCGACTCTGTAGTGGATAACGCAACAACCTCCTGTTTCGAGCTCTTCCAAGAGACCGCACCACCATTTAACATGAAGACATAACCGGATTGTGATCGAGAGTCATCTCGATCAGTTTGGAAACTCGCGTCCACGTAACCTTTTACGGCGAGTTCCTCCTCACCAGACCCATATATTAGAAACATATCCTTAGTCCTCCTAAGGTATTTCAATATGCTTTTAACAGCAATCCAATGACTATTTCCTGGGTTATTCTGGTATCTACTTGTCAAGCTTAGAGCGCATGACACATCCGGTCTAGTACATATCATTGCATACATGATAGACCCAATAGCAGATGCGTATGGGACTTTCTTCATTCTCTCTTGTTCATCTTTCGTGGCAGGACACTGAGATGAACTGAGAACGGTTCCCTTTTGAATAGGTACCAAACCTCTCTTAGAGTTTTCCATCTTGAACCTTTTCAAGATTTTATCAATGTATGTACTTTGACTTAAACCTATCAATCTCTTGGATCTATTCCTATAGATCCCTATCCCCAATATGTATTGTGCATCTCCAAGATCCTTAATGGAGAAGCAACTCTTTAGCCAAGTTTTGACTCCTTGCATTGTGGTAATATCATTTCCAAATAATAATATATCATCCACATATAGCACAAGGAACATTATAGAGCTCCCACTAGCCTTCTTGTACACACAAGCTTCATCACCATTTTTAATGAAGCGAAATTTCTTTGCCTCTTCATTAAAGCGATGATTCCACATTCTAGATGCTTGTTTCAATCCGTAGATTGATTTCTTCAACTTGCATACCTTTTTAGGATTTTTCGGATCAACAAAACCTTCGGGCTGTACCATATAGACATCTTCCTCAAGATATCCATTTAGGAAAGCGGTTTTGACATCCATTTGCCATATTTCATAGTCATAGTGAGCAGCAATGGCAAATAATATCCTAATAGACTTTAGCATTGCCACTGGCGAGAAAGTTTCATCATAATCAACCCCTTGAGTTTGAGTGAAACCTTTTGCTACAAGTCTAGCTTTGTATGTATCCAAGTTTCCATGTATGTCGGTTTTCTTCTTGAAAAGCCATTTGCAATCAACTAGCTTGGAGCTAGGAGGTTGCACAACAAGTTCCCAAACTTGGTTTTCATACATGGATTGCATCTCGGCATTCATGGCTTCCTGCCATTTATCTTTATCAATTCTTGATAAAGCATCTTTGTAGTTTGTCGGTTCATCCAAATCAACCGTATAGCAACCTTCCACGAGAAACCCATATCTCTCGGGAGGATTACTAATCCTACTAGATCTTCGAACGTCTTGTGTACCTTGATCATCCACTTGATCATTTTCAACATCCTCATGTTGAGTACTAGTGCCAACCAATTGTGTATCATCGGCTTGATCTTGTACCTCTACAAGATCTATCTTCCTTTCACCATCACCTTCCATAAGGAACTTGGTTTCAAGGAATTCCGCTTTCCGAGCAACAAATACGGTTTGCTCGGATGGATCATAGAAGTAATATCCCATGTCATCTTTGGGATATCCTATGAAGATACACTTTGTGGATCGAGCATGTAGCTTATTTGCTACATAACGCTTAGGATAAGCTTCACATCCCCATACTTTCAAGTATGAAAGAGAAGGAGGTTTTCCAAACCACATCTCATGAGGAGTTCGTTCTACCTTCTTGGTTGGGGCCATATTTAAAATACGAGCCGCGGAGCTTAGACAATAACCCCAAAATGATAGAGGCAACGAGCTTCTTGCCATCATAGATCAAACCATATCCATTAGGGTTCGGTTCCTCCTTTCGGAAACTCCATTAAGTTGGGGTGTTCCGGGATGATCTTGGAAGGCATCGCTTAGGTATTCACCTCCTCTATCGGTACGTAGTACCTTAATTGTCTTATTGAGTTGATTTTGTACTTCGTTTTGATATTCTTTGAATGCTTCAAACGTTTCGTCCTTGTGTCTTAATAAGTAGACATATCCGAAACGACTAAAGTCATCAATGAAAGTAACAAAGTATCTTTCACCTTTCCTAGTCATGGGTTTAAAGGGTCCACATACATCCGAATGTATTAATCCCAATAAATCTTTAGCCCTTTCATAGGTCCCTTTGAAAGGTGCTTTAGTCATCTTTCCTTGTAAACAAGATTCACATACTTCAAACGAATCCATTTCATTTGATTTCAAAAGTCCATTCTTTTGAAGTGTATGTATTCGGTTCTTGTTTATGTGACCAAGGCGACAATGCCATAAGTAGGAATCACTCAAATCCCTTTTGAGTTTCTTGGTGCTTGTATGGTACATTGAGCTACTAGATGATGTGTCATCATGAACCAATTCATAAATTCCATTTGAAGGCGAAGCCTTGAAATAGAATACATTATCTTTAGAAACATGAATATCATCATCAATAAAATTAACAACGTAACCACATTGTTTTAAGCGAGAAATAGAAATAATGTTTCTACACAAATCCGGAGCATACAAAACATTTTCTAAAATAAGTTCCAATCCGCTTGGAAGCTTCAAAATAAAATCTCCTTGAGCTTTAACATGCACCTTTGCACCATTGCCCATATAGAGACTTGATGTTCCCGCCTTATGATCACTTCTTTTGAACCCCTGCAAAGAATTGCAAATATGAGTTCCACATCCAGTGTCTAATACCCATGTATTAGAAGAAGTAATACTTAGCTCTATATATACCATATATATATTACCTGAGGTTTGCCCTGCATCCCTCTTGTCCTTCAACTCCTTAAGATAAACCGGACAGTTTCGTTTCCAATGACCCATCTCACCGCAACCGAAACATGGGTCTTCCTTGGGGTTTGCCTTCTCGGCTACCTTTTGCTTCTTAGCCTTGTTCTTGGTTGGGGTAACCATCTTCCCCTTCCCTTTGCCATGATGGGCGGGTCCTTTCCTCTTAGCCACCTTTGGCTTAGAGGTGTTACCTTTGGATCCACCTTGATCGATTGCTAACACGGGTAAAGCCCTTTTACCCATGCTAGTTTCCGCCGTTCTAAGCATACCGTGAAGCTCACCTATGCTCTTATCCATCCCATTCATATTGTAATTAATTACAAATTGATCAAACCTTTTTGATA
Source organism: Rutidosis leptorrhynchoides (assembly GCF_046630445.1). Lineage (NCBI taxonomy): Eukaryota > Viridiplantae > Streptophyta > Magnoliopsida > Asterales > Asteraceae > Rutidosis > Rutidosis leptorrhynchoides. The sequence goes on from NC_092333.1 coordinate 489,840,860, forward strand.
GGGAGTTAAGGATAAGATCGGTGGCTAACTCATTGGAAATGTTTAGGTTAAGACGGTTAGCACGATCGATAAGGCTTTTCATCTTAAGTACATAAGATGAAACCGATTGGGTATCGTCCATACGACAAGCATGTAGCGCCCGAACCGTTTCGAATCGCTCGACACGCGCTTGTTGAAGGAACATCTCCTTCAATTGCGTTATCATGTCGTATGCACTATGATGCTCGAAATCCTTTTGGAGTTCGGGTATCATAGTCCCAAGCATTAAGCATGAGACTTGAAGGGAGTCGTGGCAATACTTATCGTAAGAGGCCATTGCCTCCACATCATTCTCATCCGGTTGATCGGGAATGGGGTCCTCAAGTACATACATTTTATCCTCTTGTTTGAGGACAATCCGAAGATTGCGGAACCAATCCATAAAGTTGGTATGGTTGAGTTTGTCTTTCTCTAAGAGAGACCTTAATGATAGGTGGTTTAGGTTAAGTGGTGCGTTTGGAATGTTGTTGTTGTTATTGGTGGCCATCTACAAAATTAACAAAGTTCGTTTAAGTATCGATTTTAAATTTAATAAACAATACCCTTTTAAATCAATTTGAATTATTAAATTCTAGAATCCAACGGTAAACCAAATTTCGGTTAGGTGACCTTTATCCCGCAATTTGATTTAGCTAGGTAGTCAATAAATGACAATTGCAATCCATTTGCAACTTCTAGAGTATGGGATCATGCAATCCTTTTGCATGGCATATTTATCCCATCAACGCCTATTTGTTCATCATGCTTCGGTGACCCTAAGGTCATGATTCCCAAATCAAGTCGTCCTACTTGTGTAAACATGTAGACTTAACATACAAGTGGTTAGGTGACCTTTATCCCACATGTATGCGAAGTGTACCTTATTCATATTAGTTCGCTCATGACGGTTAGGTGACCTTTATCCCATCAAGAGTTTCCTAATACGTCTAAGTGTTTCCACAAAAGGATGGCGTTTAACTTGTTTGCATTGTTTGTAAAAGGGATTTTAAGTTTTCGTTAATTCTAGTTTGAGAAAACTTTTATGCCATACACCAACATGCATTTAGTGTATGGTACTTATGAAAAACCATTTTCATGTCTTGTAATTTTAGCCAATTACATGATATAAACCATTTTATACATTATGATCCTTATCATGTTCTTAATAACCACTTATTAATGTCCTTTTAGCCATTTCAATTTAACCGATTAAATTGTGGTTTGATAAATTTCATGTTTGTTAATAATTTAACCAATTAAATGTAGTTGTGCTTGTTGTAAACTTGTGTGATAACTTGTAGTAACCAAACATACAAACCATAATCAAACAACACAACATGCATGCAAAACAATTTTGTTCACAATCAAGCCTTTTGGTAAGCATTTTGTTTAGCCGAAAACAAAATGCCACCGGGTAATGGGTCATAACACAAAGTAGGAGATTTTACCACTCCCACTTAATCTTGCATCCAAGTAGATTGTTCTTGTGTTCTTCCTTTGACACCATCTTTTCATCTTCATTTTTTACAAAAAATATATCCTAATACATTTTTCTAAAAAAAATGAAAATACAACCTAATCTATTTTACATACCAAATATAAAATAAATTACATAGCCAAAATTAATATTACATACCAAATGAATAATTAATTTTACAAACCAAATGAATAATATAAATCATTCAAACACACAACCAAACAAACATAAGGTCTAGGCATTGATTGTGAACAACAACATAGAATAAAATTGACCAAATGACAAGTTCCAAACCCTTTTGGAACCCCAATAATTCGGCCAACTTACCAAACCCACCCAAACCCGAACATTTTTACATTCCATATTCATGCATGTACATGGAATGTAAATATAGTGGGTTTAAAGACAATATACGAAGCATAATCCATAGACTTCGGCTCTAGATACCATTGATGGAATTTAACAAGTTTCAAAACAACATGCATTTAAAGTTTACATCATCACAAAACCAATTTATGATAGTTAAAGCAAGCGGAAACATTATAAGAACAAGTATATTTGTAAAGCCATTTTGTCAAATTCCATATAAATATCAAGTCTTGAATCATGCTTACATATAAAATGAGTGAAGAAGAAGATTATACCTCCTCACAATGATGAGTATTGAGCTGAATTTGGACAGCAACAAGTAGGGTAAATGTTGATGAAAGCAAGCTCCAAAACTATGAAGCCTCAAGAGATAATACCCCAAACTATTACCCAACACCCTAGCCTTTAGTTAGGATTTTTGACACTTGAGTTTACCTTCAAAAGACCAAAGTATGAACACCCTTTGAGCAACAAAGGGCCACGGCAGCCAGCAGCCAAAAAAAGGCTGTTGCAGTTTTTTTTTGAAGTGATTTTGTGTTTTTGCAAGTGCTACACTTCTCTCTTTGGTCAAGGACTTAATACCCATGTACCTCAATACTTGTGTTATGTTAAAAGTAACAAAACAAGCATGAGATGCTTGTCTAGGAGTCCCCAAAACTGCATACACTTCACATGGGTTTTATATAAAAATAATCCTTTTATTTTTATAAAACTTGTATACAAAAGGACTTGTTAAGTTACATACATATTTTTATAAACCTTTTATAAATATAACACAATATATATTGTTTATCCTTATAAACAATTAAATCCTTAATTTATAAATTATCCAAATAATTTATCTCAAGTAATAATATTTTAGAAAACCGATTTTCTAAAATCCAAGTGTCGCGTATTTGCTTAATGAACCAATCGTTAAGATCAAATACTTTTAAGGTGTCGGTAAGCTTGTTATTGGGTATGACCCGACTTGGATCATAACATATCAGCCACATTGATTTAATATGTCTCTCGGGCATACGAAATACCTTCACTAGTCATGCGGATGGTTGGCAGAGTCTGAATCATCTCATCAGGTTGATAACATATCTTCTTCTTTGTTAGTTCGGGAGATGATTCAGTTGCTGATGTATCGCGTTCACTCCCTTCTGGTGTAGTTGAAATGGTAGGTGCATCCCTAGATGGACTAAGTTCACTGATCCTCATGGGTTGAGATGATCAGTGTCACGACCCTACTTTTTCCGTTATCTTTTTCCGTTAATTATTTAACGACCGTTAACTGTTAGTGTGCCACGTCATTTCCATGACCTATATTATTATTTTTGTAATAATATATATATAATAATTATTATGTGTTATGTGGATATATGTATTCATATTTTAAATTATACGTTTCTACGTTCCGCGGATTTCCATCCGGCGAATCTTTTCGGTTTTTAAACCAACGGTCGAGCTTTCGGGATTTTTAAATCCTAAATATTTTAAATATGATATTTTAAGGTCATATTATTAATAGGTGTATTTATATTTATTTTTCGTCGCGCGTTCGTTATCTTTCCGGATTTTTAATCGCGTAAGCGTGTTTTCGCGTTTCGGGCTTCGTTCGGGATTTCGGGCCTTAAGGATTTCATCTTTTAGCAAGACGGGCTAGTGGGGCCCACTCCCCACCTCCCATTCGGCCGAAACCAAGGGGAGGGGGTATCCCCCTTTTGTTTCCTTTTTTCCCATTTATTTTATTTCATAATTTATTTTTATCACCTAAACCTAATCCTAAATTTTAGACTTCTCCCTCTCTTTCTCTCTTGCTAGTCGACACCACCACCACCATTCATCATCTTCATCAACCAAAATTAAAGCTTGGATCTAGAAACAATTAATACCAACGCGTTCCTCTCTTCGTTCTCTACGCGATCATACTCGTTGATTTTCGATTTGGGTATAAACCCTAACCCTAGATCTTTTCATATTTATTTATATTTCTGTATTTTGAGTTTATATTATTAGTATGATGTATATTAGTTGTTGTAATGTTGTTTGGATGCGTAGAATTACTCGTTTGTACATGATTTCGGTTTGTAAATTTTGGACAGCAGTTTGATTCGTACATTCTGACTATATAACTGTTATGAATGTTAAAATAAAGTACATAAATGAGTTCCTCTCATCAAGACATTAATTTTAGACTCCGGATTCATGTCGTTTCGATTCCCGGAGCCCTTGATATGCTTAATTTGATTTTTGTTAAAGATTGAAAGGTGTTCTTGGCATGAACAAGGTTGAGTCCGACTTTGTGACTATCCTTGGTGTCTTTAGGGTGTGTTATTTAGTTAGGACTGATGGTGGGACGAATTTTCATGTTCGGGTCACCTAAATCCGAGCCACGGTTCACCCGTTGTGCCCGAATTACCGTTTTGAGTAAATTGATTTCCCAAATGTTGTCATGGCTGATATCCATGACCTAGGGACTGTTCTTGGAGTGTTCTTGAGTTCATAATTGTGTCGGGTGGTTTGAGTAGGTGAAGTTGCATATGTGGCTTGCCCGAAACCGACACCCGGGGCTCAAGATACGACCCGACGAACTTTTAAACTTAAAACTTATGGTTAATGATTAAACTTATGATAAAATTTATGGAATTCATTATTAATTAATTACTTATGATAAAAGAAGTAATTATTATTATTTAAAACATATGATATAAATATTTATTATATCATTTAATTATTAATTATAATTTCATTAACATTTTAATTAGACTTGTGATTAATAATACGTTTATTATTAAAGGAAAATACTTATGATAAGTATTAAATTTGTTTTTGAGAAATTATTAAAAGACTTATAATAAATATTAAATAATTATTTAATTATTATAAGACTTAATTATTATTTAATTATGACATAATTATTAAATACTTATGATTTAATAATTTTAATTAGAAACTTATGATATGATTAATAATTCATTATTAATTAATAATACTTATGATATGATTTAAAATTATTATAAATTAATAATATTTATATTATGATTGACATTTAATTAATTAATTAAATACTTATGTTATACTAATTATAACATTTCAACTTATATTAACTTTAATAATTCATTTTATTTAATTAAACTTATGTTAAGACATTATTATACACATTTGACTTTAAATAACATTATAACCTATGTTATTATTATAATTTACACTTTTAAAATTAATGTTGATTATGTTTGACCAAGGTTGACTTTTGAGTTGACTTTCGGTTAACTTTGACTTTTAGTTGACTTCTGTTGACTTTCTAAATAAGGAAACTTTCCTAACTTCAAAACTTTCTAAAAATAGAACTTTCTAAATTTGGAAACTTTCCAAAAATAGAAACTTTCCAAAAATAGAAACTTTCCAAAAATAGAAACTTTCCTAAAATAGAAAACTTTCCAAAAATGGAAACCTGCTAAAAATAGAAACTTTCTAAAAATAGAAAGTGTGTGTCCTTATGCTGTTCCAATCAAACCGATGCTTGCTGAGTAATGTTCTATGCCTACTTGCAACATGTACAATAGCTATCATACTAAGACTTGGCCTAAGTTAGTTATTTATTTCGACCTGCTTTATTTATAGGTCGGCGTTGTGATCTTTCTTGATCACTTTACTTTACTTGCTGTTCGCGTGTTTGTGAGATTTCTTCAGTTGCTATTTAAGGTGAGTTATAGTCCCGTTTTTACATACTTTTCAAAGTATATTTTTGGGATGTGATTACATGCAGATTTTTATTTACGTTTAGACACAAGTAACAGTTAAATTTAATTATTCATTGTGAGTTGGACAAAAATATTCCCTAGTCTGGTAACTGTAATCATTGGTTTCTACCGGTGAACGCGAATCCTACGGATAGATCTATCGGGTTTGACAACCCCATTTCGAGCTAGTCGCGCTAGCAATTTATAATCGGAATGTTTAGTACTTCGTAATTTGTTGTAGATACACTGTCCAAGTGTATATTTTTATTGTGTTTGGCAAGGGTAAATAAAGGGTTAAGTGGTTACCAGGTGGCTCATTGATAATGGAATAATGTTTAATGTTTTCTAACATTTTTAAATCTTGTGGTCTAAAGTTTACTTATTTATTTAAACCTATAATTCACTCAACCTTTGTGTTGACAGTTTACTTGCATGTTTTCACAGGTACTTGAGTTATTTGATGCTTCCGCTGTCGTTAGAAGAGTCTGCATGCATTTGGGCAGATTTTATGAAACAATTTATGAAACTTAAGTTTGCATTCTATTTTGGATAATTTAAATTGTGGGTTTGTTGGCAATGTTTTGTGTCAACTTTTGGTTTAATATTATGGTTGGTTGGTTTTCAAACTACTTAATTTGGTTTGTTTCCTTTTTGGGGAACATTTTGAAATAAAAGAATGCAACTTTGTTTATTTAATTCATTTAAGTCCGATCAAGCTATGGGACCAACTGACGGATCCGTTAAGTGTTTTGACGGGGTCGTCACATGTGGTATCAGAGCTCTGGTTGTAGGGAACTAGGCGGTCTTAATGTGGTCAACCCGTGGTTATTAGGGTGCATTAGAGTCTAGTCTACAGCCCGACCTTTTTGCTATAGCATTATTATGCATTTCATTTCGTATAAGTTATATTATTAGCTTTCATATCTTTTGGTATATGGTTTGCGGTTTTGCTGTTTGCAGATGTCGACCTCGAGCGATAACTCTGTTGCTGCTCCTGCTCCTCCGTCTCCTGCTAGACGTCGTGCTAATCAACCGGAGATCGATGATCCTGTTCATTACTATTTTTCTACCATTACTCATATGAACCGGGCTTATAATGAGGTGACACGTATTAACGCCCTTAGTGATTGTTTGCGCACCTTGCCACATAATGAAGTTATGGACGAGATTCGTGCCGACATGGGTAACTTTATCACTTTCAAGCATAGGGTTGAGGATGCGAACCGCAAGCGTGATCGAGAAGTTAATGCTAAGTTCGAGGCTCTCGAGAGCACTGTTCGTGTGTTGAAGGAAGAGTTGGATGATGTGAAAGGGAAGTTGCGTAAGTATGAGGATCCTGCTGAGACTCATGCTGGACCAGCTTATCACACCCGCTCTAAGCGAATGTGATGTGATTATTCATATTGATTATCTATTTCATCAGACTTAATGTCCTTTTTATACATACATTTTGGGTTATGTACGGCGTTTTGCCGAGGATTTTATTAAGATTTTGTTATGGGATATTTTTCATTATGTATGGATGGTTATTTTTATGACATCTATTATCATTATCATGTTTTATTTCTGATGTTGTGGCTCTTGGCATGTTATATTATGCGTAATATATGTTCATGTATGTTAGGTGCTATGTATGTTGTATGATGTTATCATAAAATATGTATGCATGTGATGGTTATTTCTATAACAATCATAACTGTCATGTTATTACTCATAGTGTTAGTTGACTAATATCTTAATGGTTAGTCTTTTCGTGTTTTGATCTATTCCTTTATGACACTAGTATTATTCTTGGTACTAACGGATGTGTTATTCTATTTTGAAGATCATGCCTCCAAGAGAGTCCACTGAAGCGCGTATGCAACGCCTGATCAATGAAGGAATTGCTACTGCTATGGCAGCAAATGCTAATGTTAACGCCAATGTGAACAACAACGTGGGATGCTCCCACAAAACTTTTATGGCTGGTCAACCTCAAGAATTCAGTGGTACGGAAGGACCAATAGGGCTTACTCGTTGGTTCGAGAAAATCGAATCTATTTTCAGGGTCAGTCGGGTCCGTGAAGAGGACAAAGTTAGTTTCGCTAGTTGCACTCTCAAGGATAGTGCCTTGACATGGTGGAACAATCTGGTTAGTAGTTTGGGAAGCGATGTAGCTTATGGTTTGGCCTGGAATGATTTTAAGGAAAGATTGATCACCCGCTATAGACCTCGGGGTGAGCTTAAGAAGCTAGAGGTTGAGCTCAAGAATTTGAAAATGCATGGCACCGAGTTAGATGCCTATGAACGAAGGTTTTTCGAGTTAACTTTGCTGTGTCCTAGGGTTTATGCGGATGAGGACCGCAAAATTGAGGCTTACATTGATGGTTTGTCCGAGAAGATTGAACACGGGGTTGAGTCCAGTGAACCCCAGACTATTGAGGCAGCTATGTCTATGGCCCACAAACTTAATGACAAGGTGTTGAGAAGAAGCAAGACTACAGTTGTTGAAAGTAGTGAGGAGGTTGTCAAGAAGGCTGATAATGGGAAACGAAAGTGGGATAACAACCGCAATCAAAACCAAAATCAGCAGAAGAAACAGGATACCTCAGGTGCTAACAACAGAAATCAACGTGTGTGTCCTCGTTGCTATAAAGTTCATGATGGTTACTGCACAGTTACTTGTAAGAGGTGCTCTAAGCAAGGGCACATTGCTAAAGATTGTACAGTGCTTTTGCCGGGGTCTGCTACTCCCGCGACTGGTGGTAATAATAATAATGTTGTTAATAGAGGTGGTAACGGTAACGGTAATGGGAAATCGAATAATGGAGGTAATCCGAGGGTTTGTTATGAGTGTGGGAAGCCGGGGCATTTCCGAGATGCTTGTCCCAACAAGAAGACTGCAGAGACTGCACGCGGCCGAGCGTTCAACATTAATGCTAAGGATGCGGAGGAAGATCCTAAGCTTGTTACTGGTACGTTCTCAGTCAACGATTTATCAGTTTATGTGTTATTTGATTCAGGGGCTGATTTAAGTTTCGTGTCAAGTAAATTAAGTCCGAGAATCAAAACGCCGTTAGCTCTCTTAGACAATACTTATGTTGTTGAAGTAGCTAATGGTAAGGAACTTACTGCTAAGACTGTACATCGTAAGTGTAACATTAATCTGAGTGGTAGGGATTTCGAGATAGATTTGATACCGATTGAACTTGGTAGTTTTGATATTGTTATTGGTATGGATTGGTTGTCCGCGAACCGTGCCGAGATCGTCTGTTATGATAAGGCTATTCGTATTACTGATGTGATTGGAGAGCCACTGATGGTCTTTGGAGATAAGAAATGCACACAGTTAAACCTTATTAGCTGTATGAAAGTTCGTAAACATCTCCGTAAGGGCTGTCATGCTATCCTTGCTCATGTTGTTGATCCTAGTAAGGAAGTAAAGAACGTTGATGACGTTCATATTGTTAGGGATTTTCCCGAGGTGTTTCCCGATGACTTACCTGGCCTTCCGCCGCAACGCGCGATAGAATTTCAAATTGATCTTGTTCCCGGCGCTGCTCCTGTAGCACGTGCTCCTTATCGTCTTGCGCCTTCTGAACTTCAAGAATTGTCAAGTCAACTCCGTGAGTTGTTAGACAAGGGTTTTATTCGTCCTAGTTCGTCCCCTTGGGGAGCTCCTGTTCTGTTTGTTAAGAAGAAGGATGGTTCTTTTCGTTTATGCATTGATTATCGTGAACTGAATAAGCTCACTGTTAAAAATCGTTATCCTCTTCCGAGAATTGATGATCTGTTCGATCAGCTTCAGGGTTCTTCTGTTTATTCAAAAATTGATCTTCGTTCTGGCTATCATCAGTTGCGTGTTAAAGAATCTGATGTTTCAAAAACTGCTTTTCGCACCCGTTACGGTCACTTTGAATTTCTTGTTATGCCGTTCGGATTGACAAATGCACCTGCTGTGTTCATGGACCTCATGAACCGTGTGTGTAGACCCTATCTGGACAAGTTCGTTATTGTTTTCATCGACGACATTCTTATCTATTCTAAGAGTGATGAAGAGCACGAAGAACACTTGAGATTAGTGCTTGATTTGTTAAAGAAAGAAGAGTTGTACGCTAAGTTCTCTAAGTGTGCTTTTTGGTTAAGAGAAGTTCAGTTCCTTGGTCACATTGTTAGCAAACAAGGAATACAAGTTGATCCTGCTAAAATTGAGGCGATTGAAAAGTGGGAAACCCCGAAAACTCCTACTCAAATTCGTCAGTTCTTAGGATTGGCAGGATACTATCGAAGGTTCATCCAGGATTTCTCTCGTATAGCGAAACCTCTGACTGCTTTAACGCATAAAGGGAAAAAGTATGAGTGGAAGGATGAACAGGAGAATGCTTTTCAGATTTTGAAGAAGAAACTGACTACCGCTCCGATATTGTCTTTACCGGAGGGTAATGATGATTTTGTTGTTTATTGTGACGCATCACGACAAGGCTATGGTTGCGTTTTGATGCAACGAAAGAAGGTTATTACGTACGCATCACGTCAGTTGAAGATTCACGAGCAGAACTATACAACTCATGATTTAGAGTTGGGGGCCATTGTTTTTGCACTTAAGATTTGGAGACATTATTTGTATGGGGTCAAGAGTACTGTGTACACAGATCACAAAAGTCTTCAACATATCCTCGATCAGAAACAGTTGAACATGAGACAACGAAGATGGATTGAGACGTTGAATGATTACGATTGTGACCTTTTGTATCACCCGGGTAAGGCCAATGTTGTGGCTGATGCATTGAGTCGTAAAGAAAGGACTGAACCTCGCAGGGTTAGGGCCTTGAATATGACAGTTAGATCAAACCTCGCAAGGCAGATTCTTGAGGCACAACAAGAAGCCTTAAAGGAAGAGAATTTTGTGAAAGAGAACGTAAGAGGTATGGCTAAGAAATTTGAGATTCGAGCAGATGGTACTAGGTACTTTGTAGGACGTCTTTGGGTTCCGAAGTTTGGTGAACTGCGACAACTTGTTTTGGATGAGGCTCATAAGTCTAGGTACTCTATTCATCCTGGTTCAGGAAAGATGTATCATGATCTTAAGGAGCTGTATTGGTGGCCAAATTTAAAAGGTGATGTGGCTACGTATGTGGCTAAGTGTTTGACCTGTTCTAAGGTCAAAGCTGAACATCAAAAACCGTCCGGATTGTTGGTACAACCAGAAATTCCCGAGTGGAAGTGGGAAGGTATCACTATGGATTTTATTACTAAGTTACCAAGAGTTTCGGGTGGCTACGATGCGATTTGGGTGATTGTAGATCGACTCACTAAGTCGGCTCACTTTTTGCCGATTAGGGAAACCGATTCCATGGAGAAACTCACCCGTTTGTATTTGAAAGAGATTGTTTCGAGGCATGGTGTTCCCGTTTCTATAATTTCCGACAGAGATAGTCGATTTGTATCGAGATTTTGGCAATCGTTGCAAGAAGCCTTGGGCACTAGATTGGATATGAGCACCGCTTATCATCCTCAAATGGATGGTCAAAGTGAGAGGACCATTCAGACATTAGAAGATATGTTGCGAGCTTGTGTGATTGATTTTGGAAATGGGTGGGATAGGTATTTGCCGTTAGCTGAGTTTTCTTATAACAACAGCTACCACGCAAGTATTAAAGCCGCACCGTTTGAAGCTTTGTACGGTAGGAAGTGTAGATCTCCTATTTGTTGGAATGAGGTTGGGGATGCTCAACTTACAGGTCCAGAGATTATTCACGAGACTACTGAGAAGATTGTTCAAATTAAAGAAAGGTTGAGAACTGCTAGAAGTCGGCAAAAGAGTTATGCCGGCAAAGGAAGGAAAGATGTTGAATTTCAAGTTGGTGATCGTGTTATGTTAAAAGTTTCGCCTTGGAAGGGTGTTATTCGTTTTGGTAAAAGAGGGAAGTTAAGTCCTCGTTTCGTGGGACCGTTTGAGATCATTGAAAGAGTTGGACCGGTGGCTTATCGTTTGAAGTTGCCACAAGAACTCAGTGCTGTTCACGATGTTTTCCATATTTCGAACTTAAAGAAGTGTTTGGCTGAATTTGATCAGACTATTCCTTTGGAGGAACTTCAAGTTGACAAGCAATTGCATTTTATTGAGGAGCCAGTTGAGATTATGGACCGAGAGGTTAAAACTCTTAAACAGAGCAGAATTCCTATTGTTCGGGTCCGATGGAACGCTAGACGCGGTCCCGAGTTCACTTGGGAGCGTGAAGACCAAATGAAGCAGAAGTATCCGCATTTGTTCTCAGATGCCGAGTCAACCCCTGCGCCTGCTTAAATTTCGGGACGAAATTTCCGTAACGGGGAGGTACTGTCACGACCCTACTTTTTCCGTTATCTTTTTCCGTTAATTATTTAACGACCGTTAACTGTTAGTGTGCCACGTCATTTCCATGACCTATATTATTATTTTTGTAATAATATATATATAATAATTATTATGTGTTATGTGGATATATGTATTCATATTTTAAATTATACGTTTCTACGTTCCGCGGATTTCCATCCGGCGAATCTTTTCGGTTTTTAAACCAACGGTCGAGCTTTCGGGATTTTTAAATCCTAAATATTTTAAATATGATATTTTAAGGTCATATTATTAATAGGTGTATTTATATTTATTTTTCGTCGCGCGTTCGTTATCTTTCCGGATTTTTAATCGCGTAAGCGTGTTTTCGCGTTTCGGGCTTCGTTCGGGATTTCGGGCCTTAAGGATTTCATCTTTTAGCAAGACGGGCTAGTGGGGCCCACTCCCCACCTCCCATTCGGCCGAAACCAAGGGGAGGGGGTATCCCCCTTTTGTTTCCTTTTTTCCCATTTATTTTATTTCATAATTTATTTTTATCACCTAAACCTAATCCTAAATTTTAGACTTCTCCCTCTCTTTCTCTCTTGCTAGTCGACACCACCACCACCATTCATCATCTTCATCAACCAAAATTAAAGCTTGGATCTAGAAACAATTAATACCAACGCGTTCCTCTCTTCGTTCTCTACGCGATCATACTCGTTGATTTTCGATTTGGGTATAAACCCTAACCCTAGATCTTTTCATATTTATTTATATTTCTGTATTTTGAGTTTATATTATTAGTATGATGTATATTAGTTGTTGTAATGTTGTTTGGATGCGTAGAATTACTCGTTTGTACATGATTTCGGTTTGTAAATTTTGGACAGCAGTTTGATTCGTACATTCTGACTATATAACTGTTATGAATGTTAAAATAAAGTACATAAATGAGTTCCTCTCATCAAGACATTAATTTTAGACTCCGGATTCATGTCGTTTCGATTCCCGGAGCCCTTGATATGCTTAATTTGATTTTTGTTAAAGATTGAAAGGTGTTCTTGGCATGAACAAGGTTGAGTCCGACTTTGTGACTATCCTTGGTGTCTTTAGGGTGTGTTATTTGGTTAGGACTGATGGTGGGACGGATTTTCATGTTCGGGTCACCTAAATCCGAGCCACGGTTCACCCGTTGTGCCCGAATTACCGTTTTGAGTAAATTGATTTCCCAAATGTTGTCATGGCTGATATCCATGACCTAGGGACTGTTCTTGGAGTGTTCTTGAGTTCATAATTGTGTCGGGTGGTTTGAGTAGGTGAAGTTGCATATGTGGCTTGCCCGAAACCGACACCCGGGGCTCAAGATACGACCCGACGAACTTTTAAACTTAAAACTTATGGTTAATGATTAAACTTATGATAAAATTTATGGAATTCATTATTAATTAATTACTTATGATAAAAGAAGTAATTATTATTATTTAAAACATATGATATAAATATTTATTATATCATTTAATTATTAATTATAATTTCATTAACATTTTAATTAGACTTGTGATTAATAATACGTTTATTATTAAAGGAAAATACTTATGATAAGTATTAAATTTGTTTTTGAGAAATTATTAAAAGACTTATAATAAATATTAAATAATTATTTAATTATTATAAGACTTAATTATTATTTAATTATGACATAATTATTAAATACTTATGATTTAATAATTTTAATTAGAAACTTATGATATGATTAATAATTCATTATTAATTAATAATACTTATGATATGATTTAAAATTATTATAAATTAATAATATTTATATTATGATTGACATTTAATTAATTAATTAAATACTTATGTTATACTAATTATAACATTTCAACTTATATTAACTTTAATAATTCATTTTATTTAATTAAACTTATGTTAAGACATTATTATACACATTTGACTTTAAATAACATTATAACCTATGTTATTATTATAATTTACACTTTTAAAATTAATGTTGATTATGTTTGACCAAGGTTGACTTTTGAGTTGACTTTCGGTTGACTTTGACTTTTAGTTGACTTCTGTTGACTTTCTAAATAAGGAAACTTTCCTAACTTCAAAACTTTCTAAAAATAGAACTTTCTAAATTTGGAAACTTTCCAAAAATAGAAACTTTCCAAAAATAGAAACTTTCCAAAAATAGAAACTTTCCTAAAATAGAAAACTTTCCAAAAATGGAAACCTGCTAAAAATAGAAACTTTCTAAAAATAGAAAGTGTGTGTCCTTATGCTGTTCCAATCAAACCGATGCTTGCTGAGTAATGTTCTATGCCTACTTGCAACATGTACAATAGCTATCATACTAAGACTTGGCCTAAGTTGGTTATTTATTTCGACCTGCTTTATTTATAGGTCGGCGTTGTGATCTTTCTTGATCACTTTACTTTACTTGCTGTTCGCGTGTTTGTGAGATTTCTTCAGTTGCTATTTAAGGTGAGTTATAGTCCCGTTTTTACATACTTTTCAAAGTATATTTTTGGGATGTGATTACATGCAGATTTTTATTTACGTTTAGACACAAGTAACAGTTAAATTTAATTATTCATTGTGAGTTGGACAAAAATATTCCCTAGTCTGGTAACTGTAATCATTGGTTTCTACCGGTGAACGCGAATCCTACGGATAGATCTATCGGGTTTGACAACCCCATTTCGAGCTAGTCGCGCTAGCAATTTATAATCGGAATGTTTAGTACTTCGTAATTTGTTGTAGATACACTGTCCAAGTGTATATTTTTATTGTGTTTGGCAAGGGTAAATAAAGGGTTAAGTGGTTACCAGGTGGCTCATTGATAATGGAATAATGTTTAATGTTTTCTAACATTTTTAAATCTTGTGGTCTAAAGTTTACTTATTTATTTAAACCTATAATTCACTCAACCTTTGTGTTGACAGTTTACTTGCATGTTTTCACAGGTACTTGAGTTATTTGATGCTTCCGCTGTCGTTAGAAGAGTCTGCATGCATTTGGGCAGATTTTATGAAACAATTTATGAAACTTAAGTTTGCATTCTATTTTGGATAATTTAAATTGTGGGTTTGTTGGCAATGTTTTGTGTCAACTTTTGGTTTAATATTATGGTTGGTTGGTTTTCAAACTACTTAATTTGGTTTGTTTCCTTTTTGGGGAACATTTTGAAATAAAAGAATGCAACTTTGTTTATTTAATTCATTTAAGTCCGATCAAGCTATGGGACCAACTGACGGATCCGTTAAGTGTTTTGACGGGGTCGTCACAATCAGGTTACCCTAGGGCGTTTGAGGTTTACCTTAAGTGAGGTTTCAGCTGGTCCGGGTTGGTTTCTAGGTTCCTCTCTAACCTCTGGGGCTGGAACCACGGCTGGTTCAACTTGTCCTTGTTATACCGGGTTCGAAAGAGGTATACCTACTGCTTCAAAGTACGGATGCATTCTAGCATCCAAAGGGTTAGCTAGCCTCACCAACCATTCAGGTATAACTGCTGTGAACATATTATCAGATAAGTTCGGAGTATTCATTTTCACCTTCGTAAATCTCACCATTTGCATTCCATGAGCAGATGGAACAGGTATGTTGGCATTCCTGCAAGATGTCAGTGCATCATTTATAAATAAGCAAGAAAAACCTTTCACAAGGAACATATGTTTTTCGAGCTTTGTCCACTTGTGCCTAAACCAAATCTCATAGTAGCTTCTCATAGTCCGGATTTTCAACTCTGGTGAAAGAGTAGAACAGCCTCAGCATTGGGATAGTCATGCTGTCATATTCCTTAGGTATCATCAGAAGACACATATTTATGATCGAGAAGATCACATACCACCTGTAGTGGAGATATTTCTTTTGAAATTTAGCTGCAGTGACACTAGTATCTCCATTATAACCTTAGTAAAAAATGGAGTTTAGCAGGGCAGCATTGGAGGGAAGTGCGGGAGAATTATTAACAACTGGAAGCTGAAGGATCCTCACGAAGTCAGCTTTAGTAATCATCCTTCTTCCATTAACACCTTTCATTTCAAACTCAAACCGAGCAGGTTCTCCTTGAGGGTTAGCAGCAGTTGGAAGCAGTTAGAAGTGTGGCCTCAACAAATCTAATAGTTCTATTCAGAAGTCGTAGATCTTGCTCAGGTACACTCACAGAGTAACTTAATAAGCCCCAAAGCTGATGCCTTTCCATTATGGCCAACCAGTAGTTGTCATAAATATTTGTCTCATAATTAATGAAGTAGTTGTTCGCCATTAGCTGCTTGATAAGAAAATAGACCACAACATGTTAAGAATAATCACATGTCTTTATTCTTATTTTCTTGACATCTTTTTCATTTTCCAATTTTATAAATTTTTATGGATTTAATAAATTATAAAAATCTTTTATTCTAAAATATTTACAAGTGTTTGACAACCAAGAAATCCATGTTAAACACTTAAGATTCAAATACATCAAATATTATGATGAAAGATATGGATTCAACATGATTAAACAAACAAAGCAACCAAAATTCTAACAACACTTAGTAATTTTTCACAACATTAAGCAGATTTGGTAACAAGTAAATTTATCAGATTCGGTTACCAAATTTACTTATCTCTTCATATTCATGAACTAGATTAGCATGCAAGAAATTCAGATACAGATCATAAGTATAATGTTTGAAATATAACCAAAAAGTCACCAGATTCGGTATCAAGTAAACGTGGCAAATTCGGTAACATCAAAACTTCATGTATAAACTCTAATCATGCATCTCTAGTCATATATTCATTAAGTTCATAATCAGAATCACCTTTAAACTCAGAACAATCAGATAAGCATGTAATCAGTAGAACAAGTTCGGTAACTGTAGCTTGAACAAATTCGGTATGTTCATAATCCATTAAACTTGAATTAAACATGCAATCTAAGTCGTTTTCATGAAAGATCTACTTATCAGTTATCATTTAGACTCAAGATAACATCATCAAAGTACACAAATCTGATTTGGTGTAAAGATTTAAAAACTTATTATCCGATTCTGTTTTTCTTCGATTTAGCCATTTGGTTATCTTAATCATGAAAACTTTGATCTATTCTAGTTTAATCATATATAATCTGCTCAGATCTATGCATAATAAAAGACAAACTTGATCTAAAAAAGGATTTATCAAAGAATTGATCGAAAATGGTCTCAGATTCAGTAGACAGATATCAGATTCGGGTAGCTTGTAATTTTGAAATGTAAAACTTTGACTTTTGACTCTTCTATTTATACACTAAATCTGGGTCAAACTTGGGCCTAACCGAATTTGATACCGAATGGGCCTTAAGAACCGAATGTAAGTCCATTAAGTGTTTTCATTTAATTTTAATTCAAACTTTGCAGAATTTCAATATATATATATATATATATATATATATATATATATATATATATATATATATATATATATATATATAATCACAAGATTATCATTTTTATCAAACTTTGAGATTGAGTGAATCTGAATATTTGGGACATACCGAATCTGTATTATTTTGTTGTCAGATTCGGTAAAATGTTAAAATCAACATTTATTCATGAAAAATTAAATCTTTTTGGATTTTAAACTTTTCCAATTTTTAAGATTTTTTCAAAATTAAGATTTGTACTTATTAATTTTGAACAATGTACAAATCCTTAGTGATACCAATGTAAAGACCCGTCCTAATCCATAAGAACGAATACAATAACATATGATTACATTGCGAGGTATTTGACCTCTATATGATACATTTTACAAACATTGCATTTGTTTTAAAAGACAAACTTCCATTACATCGAAAGTTGACAGGCATGCATACCATTTCCTAATATCCAACTGTAAATGATCAAATCTGTCATTTACTTAATCATAATCTTTACTGAACTCAACGACTCGAATGCAACGTCTTTTGAAATATGCCATGAATGACTCCAAGTAATATCTTTAAACTGAGCAAATGCACAGCGGAAGATTTCTTTCAATCCTGAGAATAAACATGCCTTAAAGTGTCAACCAAAAGGTTGGTGAGTTCATTAGTTTATCATAATCGATCATTTCCATAATTTTAATAGACCCCAAGATTTTCATATTTATAAACAGAACCTCTCGTCTGCATAAAGATAAAATCATTCATATGAATTGAACACCTGGTAACCGACATTAACTTTAATGCATAGGATATCCCCAAACAGAACCTCTCGTCTGTATAATAATAATCTCGAAGTACTAAAGCCATCCATAACCTGAATGGGGGATGTTAGGCCCAATAGATCTATCTTTAGGATTCGCATCAATTAGGAACAGAACCTCTCATCTGCCTAATTCTTAGGTTACCAAGCTAAAAGGGGTGATATTCGGTTTAATAATCTAACCATAGAATGTAGTTTCGAGTACTTGTGTCTATTTCGTAAAACATTTATAAAAGCAGCACATGTATTCTCAGTCCCAAAAATATATATAAAAAGGGAGTAATGAAACTCACAAAACTATATTTCGTAGCAATAATGCATATGACGACACTGAACAAGTGCAAGGTTGGCCTTGGATTCACGAACCTATATTAATTATATATATTTATATGTTGGTCAATAACTGTCTAACAATTTAGGTCAGGTCGTAGTGTATCGCAATCCTAATGCTCGAGACTAATATGCAAAAGTCAACAAAAGTCATTTTGACCAAAATGATATCCAAAATCTATACATGATTATTATATAGTTTAAATATAGTCGTTTTTTATATTTAAATATTTTTAGTAGATTTTATTAGAGTAAATAATAAAAGTCATTTATTAATAAAAATTTTATATTAAAGTTTATATATGATAAAATATTCTTTCATATATCTTAAGTAGTAAAATTTATAAAATTCACTAAATATCGTAAAACTATAGTGGTAGGTATTATTAATGTAATTATGTTACGCGTGATAAAAATATCTTTGTATCACATATTTATTTGATAAAATAATATTGATAATAATAATAAATAAAAATAGTATTATTTTGTAATAATAATAATTATTATTATTCTATTAATAATGATAATAATAATCTTGATATTAAATAATAATCTTTTGTAGTAATACAAATGTTATAATAATATTTTTGATAAAAATATTATATTCATATTAATGATAATAACAATGATAATAGTATTGTTGTTAATTTTAAGAAAAATATAGGTTTTAAGATCTATACGATATTTTCAGATAAACATGATAATTTTTAATAATAATAAATAATATTATTTTATATGTAAATAACAATTCTATTTGAAATGATAATTTTTAATAATAATAATACTAAAATGATAATAATAATTTCCCAATAATATATTTTATCTTAATAATAATTACTATATAATTATTATAATAAGAATTGTAATAATATTTTATAAAAATAATCATATAAAAAATGATAAATTTTTAATAATAATCCTAATATGATAAATGTGATGACCCGGAAATTTCTGACCAAATTTAAACTTAATCTTTGTATGATTAACATTTTCGACACGATAAGCAAAGTCTGTAAAACTGAATCTCAAAATTTTTGAACTACTTTTATATATTTAAATACCTTTCGGTTGTTTTCGACGATTCGCGAACAATTATATGTAAATAGATACATATATACTATAACTTGAAAAGGTAACAATGTATTAATTATTTGATACCGTACATTAAACTTATTGGTTTAAATATCTATTTGAATATATATGATAAGTTGAAATATTTATTATTAAAATTTATTTATAAATAACTTCCAATGTGTATTTAAAAACTGATTTATATATATTAAAAAGATATATACATATATATAATTTTAAGTTATTTAGTAAACGATAGTAACATTTTCAAATTGCTACAGTACCCAAAATGCTACAGTGTTTTTGAAAATAACTATTTGCTACAGTGAAATTGACTTTGCTATAGTGGTATATTTTATGGATGATTTAAGACTATATTTTGACAAAGGTACGATTCAAGAAACGTAAAGTACAAGTTTTCTCAGCGTACGAAAGGGCGTTCGAAAAACCGGAACCGGGACATAAGTCGAGTGACAACGTACGACTTATCGAAACAAAAATTACAAGTCAACTATGCACGTGAATTTAATATAATATATAATTAATTAATTTAAATTATATATATTATATTTATATTTTATTATGTCGACAAATGTTAGGACAAAAACAATGTGAGCTGTCCCTGGTCCTCATGCGAGTCGCATGGCCAGAAGGCCATTTCCATGCGAGTCGCATGACTCCAGATTTCAGGCCAGGTTCTATAAATTGCAACATTTTATGCCGAGTAAAGAAAGAAAAAAAAACACACACATACATATTACTCCGTATTTATTTTATTTATTATTTATATTATTATTATTATTATTATTATTATTATTATTATTATTATTATTATTATTATTATTATTATTATTATTATTATTAATAAGATTATTATTAATCTTATTATTTTTTTTATTATTAGTGTTATTATTTTTGCGATACAAAAATAATAATGTACATCAAATATTACGACGGAGTGCTGTCCAAGTAATTTTCAAAATGAGTTTTCGAGCAAGCTAGAGCTAAGGAAATTATGGGTTATTGCCAAGGAGGTTATGGGTAATGTTCGGGGGTATTTTTTTGTGAATCAAACCTCGTGTTTATCATCTCAGATGCGTCTACGTGCTTTCCTGCAATATTGTATATCAATATTAAACAGTGAGTTTCATAAGATCCCTTTTACTCTCTACATTTTTGGGCTGAGAATACATGCAAATGCTTTATTAACCGATACACAATATTTATATGTGTGAGTTTCACTTGCTCCCTTTTTAATTGCTTTTGCAATATATATTTTTGGGCTGAGAATACATGCACTTTATTTTAAAAACACAATGGATACAAGTACATACTTAATTCTACACTGAGTTTGAACCGAAAATCCCTTAGCTTTGGTAACTAGTAACTGCCAGTTATAAGAACTGGTGGGCGCGAGTAGTAGTATATGGATCCATAGGGCTTGATATCCCCGTTCGAGCTAGAGCACTAGCCTTTTAACGGACGTATGCTATTTGAGAAGCGTACACGTTGGTTTGCGTGTATTATTAAGATGATTATACAAAGGGTACAAATTATATATACGTTAAGTTTAGTTACCAGGGTGCTCAATTTCGTAGAATATTTTGATAAACGTTTCTGGATGAAACAACTGAAATCTTGTGATCCACCTTTATATGCAGATTATACGAAACATTAAAACTATGAACTCACCAACCTTTGTGTTGACACTTTTTAGCATGTTTATTCTCAGGTTTCCTAGAAGTCTTTCGCTGTTTGCTTAGATGTTAGACAAGCTATGTGCATGGAGTTTTACATGACATATTTTTCAAGGAAACGTTGCATTCACCAAATCATCACCATGTATCTTATTTTGACTGCATTGTCAACGGAAGTACTATTGTAAACTATTATTTATGGTGATTGTCTATATGTAGAAATCATCAGATGTCGAAAACCTTTGATTTAAATATTCATTTATGGTATGCCTTTTCAAAAGAGTGCAATGTTTATAAAACGTATCATATAGAGGTCAAATACCTCGCAATGAAATCAATGAATGACGTGTTCGTCCATATGGATTTGGAGCGATCGTCACAATAAAGATAATAAAAATAATATTTTTATTAGAATTGATAATTTTAACAAACGTGATAATTTTAATATAAATGATACTTTTAATAGTAATAACAATAAAAATAATAGTTTTTATAAAAATGTTAACTTTTAATAATAACTATAGTAATAACAATAACAATAACAATAACAATTTTAATGATAATACCCATATTGATAACAATAATGATAATAATAATAATAATAATAATAATAATAATAATAATAATAATAATAATAATAATAATAATAATAATAACGACGATAATAACGTCGATGTAATAATAATCATTTTTAATAATAATAATACTAAAATTAATAATAATTCAGTTGACTATATCTTTTAAACCGTTCATCAAAACCACACGATTCCTAAATGAAAAGTTATTGATTTTCGTCAGCTTTCCAACGACATGCATATCATATACCTTATCTTAGTCGCATATGTAATAAATTCACAATTTATCATAAACTATCTAACAACAAAATTAAATATACAAGCATGCATAATCAAATATACTCGAGCACTAGTCAGGGATACACTATTAATATGTAAAAGTTAAGTTATGAGTGCTCACGTATCAATATTGAGATTCAATATTGCAGGAAAGTACGTAGATGCAACGGAGATGATAAACACTAGATTGACCTCACGAGCATACCCCCAAACATTGCCCATAATCTCCATAGCTATAACCCTTATTTTCCTTAGCTCTATCCCGCTCGTAAAACCCATTTTGAAATAACTCGCTCATGACTTCGTCGTAGTATTTTAGGTATAATACTAATAATAATAATAATACTACTAAATATGATTAATAATAATAATATTAATCTTAATCATAAAATAATAATAATAATAATAATAATAATAATAATAATAATAATATAAATAAAATAAATATATACTATGGAGTAATAATATAGATAGAGAGATTGAATTGAGCGCAGAATGGATCGAGCTTTATAGCCCCCGACTGGAGACCCACAGCTCCGCAGTCGCGGAGCATTTTCACACAATAGCTCCGCAGTCGAGGAGGTCCCTCCTCCAGCTCACTCTCAAATGATTAAGGGCTGCCGATGGTTTTTAATAATATTAATATATAATATATCTAATTTATATAATTAATTATATATTATATTATATTTACGTACATAGTTAACTTGTAAATTTAATTCCAAAGACCCGTACGTTGACACACGACTATAGTCTCGATTTCGGTTTCTCGAACGCATTTTCGTACGTTTAGAAAACTAATACTTTATGTTTCGTGTAGTGTACCTTTATACATGACAAGACTCAAATCAATGAAAAACAATCCAACTCAAAGTGTAACTTATTCATTTGAGTGTTTTGGTCGTTTGCTTCTTTAAATCTTCATTTCAATATATATACATATATATAAAATAGTATCAAAATGTTTATATATTAACGTTAATATTATATTTAATCATTTTGTAAAATATATATATATATTTACATACATATTCATTTAGAAATATTAGTTTATATATATTAGGAATATTTATTTAATAATATAATATTTAGTTTTTCAAATACTAACTATATTTCAGAGTATAATTTAGATCTTTTACATAATAAAAATCATTATATCATATAATGTTCTCATTTTAAAACTCAAATAGATATAATTCATTTATGTACTAACGTTTTAAATATCAATCGCATCACTAAGCGAGTGTTACTATCGTGTTCTTAACTAATTTGAAAACATATATATTTAATGAACACGTTTTAAATACACATTGCAAGTTATCTATATATGTTTAGTTCTAACAATTAACATTTCGACTTATTGTATATATCCAAATTCATTCTTTAAAAGATTTCAACTATGTAATAAAACGTTTTCAATATTATGAAAATTAATAATTGTTTTATCAAAAGACTCGAGGCAATCATTGTGTTGAAAGTTAATCTCTACTAACCTTTGTCCAGTTATCGTTAATTGACCTATTTGTTCTTACTTGTAAATCACTTTACCATTTTTCCGAATATTGTTAAAATGGAAAAGATTTCTCAAATCAATGTGGACCTCTCAACAGAGCCTCATAATCATAATTCAATGTATTTGATAAATCAATCATTTGATATTATCTTCTAATTCTACCGATAAACATATTACAAATACGTTCATGTAAAGTATTATACATTTAATACTTTGTTAATATTTTCAAGTTATAATATATACACATATACATATATAATCATATCCGTTCATATAATGGTTCGTGAATCATTGGAATTTGGTCGAAGTTAAATGAATGTATGAACATGGTTTATCATCCTTGAGATTCAACTTAACAAATTTTGCTTATCGTGTCGGAATAATATAAAGATAAAGTTTAAATTTGGTCGAAAATTTTCGGGTTATCACAGTACCTACCCGTTAAAGAAATTTCGTCCCGAAATTTGATTGGAATGGTCATGGCTGACAATAAGCTTGTTTTTATGACGCATACGAGCTGAAAATTAGAGTTTTATCATCAGCGAGTAATATGGATAAAACAATTTGATTAAGTAAAGAGTACGAGTGAAGCTATCACAAAAGAGTGAAGTGAGTAAGTTTAGATTCGTCATATCTTTTGACGTAGATAGGATTGATTTCTAGAGTTCAAGGGATTTGGAGAAAATCTTCGTAATAAGATTTGATTTATCAGTAATCGAGGAAATTAGGATCCGCTTTAAATGCGATCATCTGTTTTGATTGTTCTTTCGGACATTTTACTATAAATTCACCCCCTTCGTTTCCTTACAATTCACACCTCCTATCCTTTCTTCATTAATTCATACTTTGAATCATTCATCAATATGCTCCATCCGGTTCTACTTCTTCATATATTCCTAACTTTCTTATCTGTCATTCTTCTCTTTCATCTACCACCGGAAAAATCTATTTACTTCTACTATACTCTTAGTTTTATAGTGGTTTTAGTTCTCCCGTGTCTTTATATTTCTATATGCATCGATATATACTGTTTGTAATTTCTGGATTGTTGTTAGATTTTATATCCTCTTTTATATTTCGAAGTCCCTGCTTCTGTCGTCTATAATCATTGTCATCCACAGTTAATGCTCGCTCCTATTTGCTGTGATTTATACTCTAATTTCTATTTCGGAGCTTCATTCTTTTGTTTTCTCTTCTTGCGATTAAGCATCGCTTGTAATGGTCCAGAATTCACAGATATGAATTTCGGAATGAACATAATTAATGTTCTAAGAAGAAAATTGTAATGGCACGATCTTAATTTGTCAAATTACCATAATACCCCAGAAAAGACGGAATCATCAAGAATATTATTTCTTGATATGTTTAGAGGTTAGGTAGAATGTAAGAGTTGTGTACAGGGCACATGATGATGTTTTAGTCTGTGAATCATCACGTTCCATTAGAAACTCAGCACGACTTACTGTAATATAATCACGTTGATCAAGTGTCATTATATTATACTAACTCATGATTCAGTTCCCAACACTACTTCAAAAATATTCTTATTTTAAACTCGAAGGTTTCAGAATTTAGAAACTAAAATAGTTTCTTTTATGATATAATACAGATAGCGCGAAGAGGTAAATGATTTCAGATAAAAATAATTATGGAAATATCTTCAGAATTATGGAGGATATTTATAATGAAAGATACGATGATGTATTAGAATATTTAAGATAAGAGGATGATGAAGAATATTGTCCGCAAGGGTTTTTAGAGTAAGGAGCAAGGTATTTTCTAAGGATTTCAGCAGACACTGAATCATTTGGATTCTTTGAAGGTAGATTTCATCTTTTTGATTTGTCCACAGCCTCCTTCATACCTGGCTCAATCTGTTTTCAAGTTCCAAACATTCTCTTTTTCTGAGCTTTGCCAACACACTATTCTTTATCATCAAACTTTTTACTGTTAAGGTCGTTTGTAGTTTTTGCTGCTTCATCAGCATTTCGAGAAATATTCCGCAGTTCAGGGTGTTTTTCAGAAACTTCACATTCGAAGTATGTAAGTCCGTTATATGTACACATATAACTGTTGGCGTAGACATGCTGCGAGATTTCAAAATACTGATTGCTAATTCCCGATGATTCGTATGGCAATTCTCGTTACAAGATGCATATGAATAAATGATGAGGTTTTGATAAATATAATGATTTTTCGGAAAAATCAAAGATCAGTGGAGTTGTTGGTAAGTTTATTGTTATAGTGGTGGAACATAAACGGTTCCCCCGGTAACGATAGCGAAAGGGCAACATATATATCGAGGTTATAATAAGAAGTTTCAACTGAAAAGTCGAAGTTGACTTGCTGGAGCTGTGACAAAACTGGCTACTTTTAAAAGAAATCGCAAAGTTATTTTTGCTAATAAATGCCAAAGAATCTGACGCGAATACGTGTTTAAACTTTTACTTCAGTTTCAAGAGTTTTTCAGGTACATAATTGTGGGTAACATGTGGTTGGATCATAATCTCGATTGTTTCATTATTTGAAGTGTCTTCAGGAATTTCGAAGGGTTTGAACACATATTGTAATCGTTAATATACATATAATGTTCTAGGATTTTGAATGATACAAATATTTTCTGGGTTCTATGAATAGAAATGATGTTTTAGCACAGTTTTGAAGTCAAAGTATAGCTTTGAAAGATGTAAGAATCTAAGAGTGATGTCTTCTGTTAAATCATGACTTGGATTTTGATTCGTCAAAATCAGAATATGTAATCAATTTTGGATGAGAATAGTTGTTTTGATTTTTATAAAAGAATGTATATTGTTGTAAAACTAGTGAGTATAGTTAGTGATTGCTGAATCAGATTCGAAGAATGTAACATATTACTTGTGAATTTATATATATCTCTCGGGTATTACCTACCCGTAAAAAAAAAAAATTCACAGTTAATATTTGGTACAAAAATTTTATTACAGTCTTTATGAAAATATATAGGTGTATATTTTCTTCAGATGTGTGATGACCCGGGAATTTCTGACTAAATTTAAACTTAATCTTTATATGATTATGATACGATAAGCAAAGTCTATAATGTTGAGTCTCAAAATTTTTGAACTGTTTCATATATTCAATTACCCTCTAACTATTTTCGACGATTCACGAACAATTGTATGTAACTAAATAAGTAAATAAATGTATAGATTATATAAATATAGGTGTATATATTAATTTGGATTAATACAATTTAATCAATGAATTGAAAATATAAAGTAATATACAAAATAATTAAACTATTATTAAAATGAATATATACATATATTTATATAAATTCTAGACGTAAGTTGTCACGACCCGAAAAAAAAAATTTGACTAATTTTGTACCAAACTTTCGATACGATTTAATATCTGTAACAAGATAAGCAAAGTCTGATAAGTTAAACCTCAAACATTTTGAACTGTATTCATGTACTCACTTAACTTCGGCCATTACGATTCATGAACTATTACATATAATATATATATATATATATATATATATATATATATATATATATATATATATATATATATATATATATATATATATATATATATATATATAAGAAATTTATTTATCATTAGAGTTAATTATTATTGGACACATTTTTAGGAAATTATTATTGTCATATTATTATCATTTATCTTAAACAATTATGTTATTATTGTTATCAATAAATATGATTTATTATTATTATTAAGCATTAAAATTAAATGTGACAGATATTAAGATTTAAGATTAATTATTAATACAAGTCATTATCTGCTTTTTCTCATTTTCCTATCTAGCTGTTGAACCCGTGACACTAATCGACATACAATTGCACATAGATATTACTCCATTCATCATCTATCTATATCCTATCATCTATCATCTATCTATATCCTATATTCATATACAGTACATATAAATGAACCATATATCCACTTTGTTTCCATTTTTTTTCTTTGTGAACTCCAACACCCGTCACTGTTTTGGTTACAAAATTAAACACAACATCAATTACAACTCGTCTTTTGTTTCTACTACTTTTGATCCGTGTTACTACGCAACACCCAATCCAACATCCATTTCATCTTTCTGTTTCAATTCGAACAACAAAACCCACCCACACTCAAACTATCTTTATATGTATTTCTGTTTCGTTTCAACTACGACCAAAACACAAACCACCGGATTCATCACCCTTTACACCATCACCACAATTATATCATCAAACAAACCACTTGCAAACCCTTGACTTCCTTCCACTTTTGATCATCTTCTTCAATTCTATCTACCACCACCTTCATTTACTATCACCACCATTTACATCGCCACCACCACTTCATTACCATCCTCGTACCACCATCTCCACGAACACCAATCAACCACCGTGAGCATCAAACATCACCCTCGTTCACCCTTCATCTTAATTCCTTTACCATGAAGCCAACTGCTAAGCCATTGCTATGCTGCTGTCATCTTTTTTTTCTTCTTTTTGATGTTATGAACCCACAAAACCTGCTCAATATAATTATGGTTTAGTATAAAAATTTACTGCTTTTATGTGCTGGCCGACAACCTTTATACAGTTAACCCACTTGGAATATAAAAAGAAGAAGTGGAGAGGGCAGTTGGGACGTTTTGTTAGTAATGACATAATACTCCACAATATTTCTTTAATCCTAAAACCCTACAGGTAACTAGTGGCTGTATTCGATAATCCTAAAACACCCAACCCCACCTCTGCACTTAATTTACGGTTTAGAAGTTTTATCAAATGGTTGGATTATTTTGCTAGTGATATAGGCCGTATAAGTGATTATATAAATAGACTTTCGGTTGGTTTATAGACTGAGATTCGATTTATGTTTAGGCCATGAACCGAAGGCCTGATTAGGTTCCTATTTTTGGCCGAGAGTCTTGTTCAGGTAGAGCCATGTACGTATTTTGTTGTTGTTGATGATGGTGTTAGCGAGATCGTGATAATGGTTAGGATCATAGAAGCATGTGATTATCATAAAGTGTTAGGCCGAGTTCCAATGTTTGTTTCCTAATGAACCAAAACCCGTCACATGCCCATTTCAAAACCTAGATGAGGAAGATTAAATTATGTGTATGATTATGATAATCGTTTACGATACGATGATAATGAAGTTAGGATAATAAAATTGTTAACCGTAATGATGATGAATAAGTTTAAATGGGTTTTGTTTTTAAGAAAAAGGAAACAGGAGTAAAACGGGTTAAATAGTTTTGACATATGACTTGAAACAGAAATGAAATGGCAGAGCTATTGTTCAAGATGTTTTTTTTAAGTAAGGGGTCTTGAGTTCGAAACCAGGTAGGAGCATATACATATTTTTTTTTTTGAAAGGAGAAGTAAACAAGGGATGTAGTTTATAAGGATCTGGGGTAGTAATAAATCAAAAATGTAAAGACAGAAGCATGGTCAAGGGTAAGCGAGAGGTTGCGGGTTCGAGCCCGTGTTGGGACATTATTTTAAAAGCCTATTCTTTTGAGGTTCGTGAATCCGAGGTCAACCATACACTTGTTAAATGACGTCATATGTATTTTTACTACAAAATACAGTATGGTGAGTTTCATTTGCTCCCTTTTTAATTGCTTTGCAATTTACATTTTTGGGCTGAGAATACATGCGCTGTTTTATAACTGTTTTATGAAATGAATACAAATACTAAAACTAATTTTGCGTGAGTTTCATTTGATCCCATTTTTAAAACTCTTTAAATGTTTTTGGGATAAATAAATGAACTTTTTGATTTACAAAATAGTTATGTCAAAAATAAATTCTATGTTGAGTTGTATCAACAAATATTTTTGGTTACACCTCAGGTTGTGGAATAGAACTATTGATTATTATATGTTGTTTAGCATGGATTATTATATGCTGTTTAGCATGGATTACGAATTACGAATTATAATCTGAGTTGTATCTTTAAATATTTTTGTTACACCTCAATGTAGAATAATTTTATAAAATGTTTTCTAAATCTATCGGGCCTGACAAACCCCATCCTGACTATGGGATGCTTTAGTACTTCGAGGTTATTTTAAACACACCTGATCTGGTGTACTTCAGAGGGTAAAACATGAACGTTAAGGCTTGTTACCGGGTGCCTACAACTTATAGAATACTTTTATACACTTGCAAGTGTACATATATTTATAAACGGAAATCTTGTGGTCTATTAATATATTGAAATGATTGTTATGATAAACCTATGAACTCACCAACCTTTTGGTTGACACTTTAAAGCATGTTTATTCTCAGGTACGAATTAAGTCTTCCGCTGTGCATTTGCTCAATTTAAGGACATTACTTGGAGTCGATTATCGCAATGGGACCAAATGTTGATGATTTCATCCAGGTGGATTAGGACGGGTCATCACAGGTGGTATCAGAGTGGTGGTCTAAGCGAACCAGGTCTTACATTAGTGTGTCTAACTGATAGTTGTTTAGATGCATTAGTGAGTCTGGACTTCGACCGTGTCTGCATGTCAAAAGTTTTGCTTATCATTTCTAGTCGGAAATCATCTGCTTATCATTCTTAGTCTAGACATGTCTTACTGCCTCTATTACATAGACAATGTATAGATAAATTCATATCTTAGCATATATGTTATTGTTACCTTTGTCTGACAGCTTCCGTAGATTTCTCCGTAACTTAAAGGATTTTAGTATTATATATGCATATGTAAATTATGTATTGCAGGGTACTAATCTACATCCTATAATCTATTTCTTATCGAAAATACATTAGCTGATCGTATGAGATGAATCCCTCAACCAGTTCGAATTCCTCAGATTCCGACAGCTATTCCGATATGGAGTTTCACCTAAGCTCCGAAAGTAGTGTCACCTGAATAAATCAACCAATCATCCATCCTCAATTCATTTGATGGGTTCGTAGTCGAATTAATCAATGGAGTTGCGCAGAAGGCTATTCCTTCCACTAACCGAATTCACCTCTTGGTGAAGAACCTAAAACACTTACCGGCGAACCTATCCGAAACACCATTTTCTCTCTCATTTCTAGAGTATCTCGCCACGATTATATACTACATCAAATTATAGATTTTATTTATCCACTCGTTCTGACCGACAATCATCCCAGAATAATAGAAGAAGTCAACGAACTTCGCGCTCGAGTTGTAGTTTTGGAAAATATGGTGCAAAACCTACCAGCTCCACCAACATCACCGGCACCAGCAGTACCACCAACATCAACACCAGTACCACCAACAATCTAAGTTTCAACAATCCATGCCTCAACATCTCATTCTGTACCTCGAGCATAATCATCATTCTACGTATCATTCTATCTACTTTATCTTCGTTCTACATATCGTTCTACATCGATTATCTTCGCTAGATATGGCAATTATGTAATTTCTAAAGTTTTAGAGATTATGTAATCTAGTTCTAACGATAAATCATTTGAGTTTAATATCTTATTGACTCATTAAATCTATGATTACATCTGAACAAAATATATATGTATATATATTTTCATAAAAGATTGGAATTAAAAATTCTTTTGTACAAACTGTTAATGGTGAAAATATTTTAACGGGTAGGTAATACCCGAGGAATATTTAGATTTCACATTAATAAGTTACACTGTACATTCTTCGAATCTGATTCAACAGTCATTTACTATCCTACTTACATTCACCGATATACGTATCCGTTCACCGCATAATAACCCTTTTTATTCAATTTCATATTTGGATTTTGACTTATTAAAATCTAACAAGTGGCATAATGAAGAAAACATTGTACAAAATAAAATTTGTTAGAAACAAACGAACTAACTAATTGAAATTTTGTTAAGAATCCCCGCTAACTGTTCCAGCTAACTGTTCCTAGCTAACTGATTACATTTTATTTATCGCAATTTAATTATCACAATTTTATTTATCATCATTTAAATTCTGTTATTTACTTTACGCATTTAATTTATCATCATTTAATTTCTGTTATTTATTTTACGCACTTTAAATAACAGGACACGTATACAAGGTTTCGACATATCATATTGACCCATCTATATATCTATCTTGGAACAACCATAGACACTCTATATGCAAATGACGGAGTTAGCTATACAGGGTTGAGGTTGATTCCAAAATATATATATAGTTTGAGTTGTGATCAATACTGAGATCGGTACACGGGTCACGATACGTATTAATTAATTCGAATATTATATATTAAACTATATATGAACTATTGGACTATTGGACTATTGGACTACTAACATTAGACAATTAAAATGAATTAAAATATTGATTATAACATATGAAACTAAACAATTCTTCAATTTTGCCACTTGATTTCATCTTAAACCTCATTTGTACCTCGAGAGTTACAATCCGCGTTCAAATCTTTTCATGATTCTTGAAAACACCTCAATCGAGAAGTTGAACCAACCGCACTTCATCTACGGAAGAAAAGATTTATGCATATAGTTATGCACCTGAAAAACTCTCCAACGCAAAGTTATAGTTTAACACGTACCGCATCGAATTCTTTATCATTTATTAGCAAAAACAACCTTATGACTCCTTTTCAAAGTAGCCAATTTTGTCACAGCTCCAACAAGTTAACCTTGACTTCTCAGTAAGACTAGTCTTATTATAATCTCGATATATACACGTTGTCCTTTCGCCGTCATTATCGGAGAACCTTTTATATTCCACGACATCATCAGCAGATGTACCGGCAGCTCGTCATCTCCTTGGCGGAATCTGCAATCAGTATTTTGAAAATCTCGCAGAACTTCTCCAGTTATACCTATAACGTCTATCCCTAAGAATTACATACTTCGAATGTGAAGTTTCTGAAAAACACCCTGAACTACAGACTAGTTCTCGAAATGCTGATGAAGCAGCAAAAACTGTAAACGACTTTAACAGTCAAAAGTTTGATGATAAAGAATAGTATGGTGGTAAAGTTGAGAAAAAGAAAAGGTTTGGAACTGGAAAACGGATTGAGCAAAGTATGAAAGAGGCTGTGGATAAATCACAAAAACTGAACTTGACTTCAAAGGATCCAAATGATTCAGTACCTGCTGAAACCGTTAGTAAAAACCCTAATCCTTATCTTCACGGACAAATATTCTTCATTATCATATCTTGAACATTTTAAGATATCATCGTATCTTTCATTATAAATATCCTCGATATTTCTGAAGATATTTTCATAAGCATTCTTATTTAAGATCATTAATCTCTCCGTAATATCTGCGTCACAACATAAAAGAAACTGTGTTAGTTTCTAAATTCTGAAACCTTCGAGTTTAAAATATGAATGTTTTGAAGTAGTGTTGGGAACTGAAGCATGAACTAGTATAATATAATGACACTTGATCAACATCATTATATTACAGTAATTCATGTTGAGTTTCTAATGGAATGTGATGATTCACAGTACCATCATCATGTGCCATGTTATACGACTCTTATATTCTACCTAATCTCCAAACATATCGAGAACATATCTTCCTGATAGTTCTATCTTTTCTTCTGAATTCTGGTAATTTGACAAATCAAGATCGTGCTATTACAATTCCCTCCTTAGAACATTAACTATGTTCAATTCAAAATCTATATCTACAAATTCCGGACCATTACTCGCTTGACTCGAGGACGGGAAGAGGAAACGAAAGAATAAAGCTCCAAAAATAGAAATTGAAGTATAAATCGCGGCAAATAGGAAAGGGCATTAACTGTGGATGACAATGATTATAGAAAACAGAAGCAAGGACTTCGAAGTATAAGAGAAGATATAAAGCCCGATAACGACACATAAATTACAAACGGTGTATTTCAATGTTTATAGCAATATAAAGACACGGGAGGATTAAAAACACTAAAACCTCAAGGGCGAAGTAGAAGGAAGCAGAATTCTCTGGTGGAAGTTGGAAAAGGAGAATGAATGTTGCGATGGTAAGGATGGAGATAAGGATCAGAACTGGATTAAGCATTTTCACAATCGTTTGAAAGTATGGATCGAGAAAGAAAGAATTGGAGTGGTGAGAATAATGGAACGGGAGAAGTTCATTTATAGTGAAAATACCAGACGAAGCAATCGAGACAGATACTCACATTTAATTATAGAGATCTTAAATTTCCTTACTCGCCGAAGAATCAAATATTTTAGATTTTGAAGATTTTCTTTAAATCCCTTGAATTCCGGAATTCACCCAGGACTAATCAAAAGTTATGATTGAAATTTGTCTTTCTCATTTCACTCTTTCGTGATAGCTTCACTCGTACTCTTCAATTAATCGAATTATCCTATCTATATTACTCAATAGTGATAAAACTCTAATTATCAACTCATATTCATCATGAAAACATTTTTATTGTTAGCCATGACGACCTCACTCAAATTTCGAGACGAAATTTCTTTAACGGGTAGGTACTGTCACGACCCGAAAAAAAAAATTCGACTAATTTTGAACCAAACTCTCGATACGATTTAATATCTGTAATACGATAAGCAAAGTCTGATAAGTTAAACCTCAAACATTTTGAACTGTATTCATGTACTCACTTAACTTCGGCCATTACGATTCATGAACTATTACATATAAATAAATAAATAAATAAATAAATAAATATATATATATATATATATATATATATATATATATATATATATATATATATATATATATATATATATATATATATATATATATATATATATATATATATATATATATAAGAAATTTATTTATCATTAGAGTTAATTATTATTGGACACATTTTTAGGAAATTATTATTGTCATATTATTATCATTTATCTTAAACAATTATGTTATTATTGTTATTAATAAATATGATTTATTATTATTATTATTAACCATTAAAATTAAATGTGACAGATATTAAGATTTAAGATTAATTATTAATACAAGTCATTATCTGCTTTTTCTCATTTTCCTATCTAGCTGTTGAACCCATGACACTAATCGACATACAATTGCACATAGATATTACTCCATTCATCATCTATCTATATCCTATCATCTATCATCTATCATCTATCTATATCCTATATTCATATACAGTACATATAAATGAACCATATATCCACTTTGTTTCCATTTTTTTTCTTTGTGAACTCCAACACCCGTCACTGTTTTGGTTACAAAATTAAACACAACATCAATTACAACTCGTCTTTTGTTTCTACTACTTTTGATCCGTGTTACTACGCAACACCCAATCCAACACCCATTTCATCTTTCTGTTTCGATTCGAACAACAAAACCCACCAACACTCAAACTATCTTTATATGTATTTCTGTTTCGTTTCAACTACGACCAAAACACAAACCACCGGATTCATCACCCTTTACACCATCACCACAATTATATCATCAAACAAACCACTTGCAAACCCTTGACTTCTTTCCACTTTTGATCATCTTCTTCAATTCTATCTACCACCACCTTCGTTTACTATCACCACTATTTACATCGCCACCACCACTTCATTACCATCCTCGTACCACCATTTCCACGAACACCAATCAACCACCGTGAGCATCAAACATCACCCTCGTTCACCCTTCATCTTAATTCCTTTACCATGAAGCCAACTGCTAAGCCATTGCTATGCTGCTGTCATCTTTTTTTTCTTCTTTTCGATGTTATGAACCCACAAAACCTGCTCAATATAATTATGGTTTAGTATAAAAATTTACTGCTTTTATGTGCTGGCCGACAACCTTTATACAGTTAACCCACTTGGAATATAAAAAGAAGAAGTGGAAAGGGCAGTTGGGACGTTTTGTTAGTAATGACATAATACTCCACAATATTTCTTTAATCCTAAAACCCTACAGGTAACTAGTGGCTGTATTCGATAATCCTAAAACACCCAACCCCACCTCTGTACTTAATTTACGGTTTAGAAGTTTTATCAAATGGTTGGATTATTTTGCTAGTGATATGGGCCGTATAAGTGATTATATAAATAGACTTTCGATTAGTTTATAGACTGAGATTCGATTTATGTTTAGGCCGTGAACCGAAGGCCTGATTAGGTTCCTATTTTTGGCCGAGAGTCTTGTTCAGGTAGAGCCATGTACGTATTTTTTTTTGTTGATGATGGTGTTAGCGAGATCGTGATAATGGTTAGGATCATAGAAGCATGTGATTATCATAAAGTGTTAGGTCGAGTTCCAATGTTTGTTTCCTAATGAACCGAAACCCGTCACATGCCCATTTCAAAACCTAGATGAGGAAGATTAAATTATGTGTATGATTATGATAATTGGGTACGATACGATGATAATGAAGTTAGGATAATAAAATTGTTAACCGTAATGATGATGAATAAGTTTAAATGGGTTTTGTTTTTAAGAAAAAGGAAACAGGAGTAAAACGGGTTAAATAGTTTTGACATATGACTTGAAACAGAAATGAAATGGCAGAGCTATGGTTCAAGATGTTTGGTTTAAGTAAGGGGTCTTGAGTTCGAAACCAGGTAGGAGCATATACATATTTTTTTTTTTTGAAAGGAGAAGTAAACAAGGGATGTAGTTTATAAGGATCTGGGGTAGTAATAAATCAAAAATGTAAAGACAGAAGCATGGTCAAGGGTAAGCGAGAGGTTGCGGGTTCGAGCCCGTGTTGGGACATTATTTTAAAAGCCTATTCTTTTGAGGTTCGTGAATCCGAGGTCAACCATACACTTGTTAAATGACGTCATATGTATTTTTACTACAAAATACAGTATGGTGAGTTTCATTTGCTCCCTTTTTAATTGCTTTGCAATTTACATTTTTGAGCTGAGAATACATGCGCTGTTTTATACTTGTTTTATGAAATGAATACAAATACTAAAACTAATTTTGCGTGAGTTTCATTTGATCCCATTTTTAAAACTCTTTAAATGTTTTTGGGATAAATAAATGAACTTTTTGATTTACAAAATAGTTATGTCAAAAATAAATTCTATGTTGAGTTGTATCAACAAATATTTTTGGTTACACCTCAGGTTGTGGAATAGAACTATTGATTATTATATGCTGTTTAGCATGGATTATTATATGATGTTTAGCATGGATTACGAATTACGAATTATAATCTGAGTTGTATCTTTAAATATTTTTGTTACACCTCAATGTAGAATAATTTTATAAAATGTTTTATAAATCTATCGGGCCTGACAAACCCCATCCTGACTATGGGATGCTTTAGTACTTCGAGGTTATTTTAAACACACCTGATCTGGTGTACTTCAGAGGGTAAAACATGAACGTTAAGGCTTGTTACCAGGTGCCTACAACTTATAGAATACTTTTATACACTTGCGAGTGTACATATATTTATAAACGGAAATCTTGTGGTCTATTAATATATTGAAATGATTGTTATGATAAACCTATGAACTCACCAACCTTTTGGTTGACACTTTAAAGCATGTTTATTCTCAGGTACGAATTAAGTCTTCCGCTGTGCATTTGCTCAATTTAAGGACATTACTTGAAGTCGATTATCGCAATGGGACCAAATGTTGATGATTCCGTCCAGGTGGATTAGAACGGGTCATCACATAAGTAATACTATACATATTGTAATATATAAGATTAAATATTCAAAGCATGTTATTTTATATAATATGAAACAATTAATGAACTGTAATATTAATATAATAAAAGTAATTACAAGTTGAAAATATATTTGTTACTTTTATTAATATCAATATCAGTATTAGTAATATTAGTATTCTAATATGAAAATGGAAACATGTAATTTGTTATATCTTCATTATTATTAGATATTATTATTAAAATATGTAACACTCATTATTATATGACATACTATATAGTTATAGTACATAATCTCTAAACTGTAATACGAATATATTAATTATAGTTGTTATAACAATATTGTTACTACTTTTAATAATAATATCGATACCAGTGTTACTAATATTTTTAAAGATATATATATATATATATACATATGAAAATTTATACAGTTAGAATTGGTATTAATATTACTAAATGTTATTATTATCATTATTAATATTATTAATATCATTATTAGTAAAGTTATAATTTAAGTTGTTATAATAAATGTTAGTATTAGATATTATTATCATAAAGAATTATTATTGTTAATATTATTATAAATTATTATTATTATTATTAACATAATTATTATTATTAACATATTTATTAATTATTAATATCAATTATATAAATCATATATATATATATATATATATATATATATATATATATATATATATATATATATATATATATATATATATATATATATATATATATATATGCACCAGAACCGTACGATTTTGTTTCAAATGCCTATCAACTATAGTAAATTGAAGAATCTTGTCTCTGAATTAGATACAAAGTGAATTCAAACATTAGGTAACATCCAAATTCTGTTACAAATCATTCTCACCTTTTTTTTTTTTGTTCTTTCTTCTTTGTTTGGTTAGTAAAGGCTGTCGACACCACCTCTTTTGAATCAGTAGATTTCAATTATTTAGACCCTTTATCAGATGTTAATTATCACTGAAGTTGAATGGGAGAAGACCCAAAAAGAATTGAAGAAACACAGCTATAATTTTTTTCTCTGTTTCTGCTTTTCACGAACACCATTTCACAAAAACTTGAATTTGAGTTGTTTTGAAAAAATATAAATGCAATGTTGTTATAAATCCTCAGTCTAAACTATCTGCAGAGTTGCAGATCCTAATTCCTTTTATCGAGAACGAATTTGTGAGTCAAACTTTTGGTTTAAAAAAGTCAAACTGGTGTTCATCGTAAAATTCGCAATCATATCAAGGTTTAGAGTCAAATTGATTAACCAGATAGTTTCTATGATAGATTTAGAACATTTTTCATGTTATAACCTTTGTCTAAATTATAGCCATTTGCAAAATCAAATTTTTTTTTTAAAAAAAAACAACAGCGACGGTATAAGGGCCGTTTCTTTGTTTTTTTCGATTTTATTAATTTCAATTACCTCATCTAATAATCTCTGATTGTTTAAACATAAAACCGAATTTTTGTTTTGATGATAAAGTTGTTATTACAATCTCTGATTCAACCATAGTTTGATAAAGAAGAAGGAGGAGGAAGATAACAGATAGGATATTAATATATGTATATGACGGGTTTAAAACAGAAAAACTAGTATTGATCGATGGTTAAGAATGGTTGCAGGGTAGCGAGGGATTACGGGTTCAATCCCGGTTCAGAACATTTTTTTTAAACTGGTTCCTTGAAGGTAGTTATTTTTCTTTTATATTTTCTTTTGTTGTTTTGAATATTATTATTAATTTTATTAAAATTGCAGTCATTATTATTATTAACATTTTTTCATTATTATTATTATTATTATTATTATTATTATTATTATTATTATTATTATTATTATTATTATTATTATTATTATTATTATTATTATTATTGTTGTTGTTGTTATTAATATTATTATTATTATTATTAGTATTATAACACTTATTATTATTATTATCATAGTTATAAGTATTAAAACCATTATTATATTTATTATTAACATTACTAATGTAATTATTATAAATTTGGTCATGCAAGTATTAGTTATCATTTTTATTAGTAAAATTATTATTATCATTATTATTACTAGTATCATATTATTAGTATGATTATTAATATGATCATTAAAATATCTATTAAAACTATAAATATTATTAAACTTACCTTTATTATTAAAAATATTATTTTTGCTAAAACTAACAATTTTACCTTATCATTATTAGTAAAACTATCTTTTTACTGAAATTACTATTATTACTATCATTATTACTATTATCCTTAATCTAGTAACACTACAATTATTAATTTTACAAAACCAAAGATATATATATATATATATATATATATATATATATATATATATATATATATATATATATATATATATATATTACATAAAGCATACTAATATTACATAAAATTATGTTTTAACTAATATTATTGATATAAAATTAATTAAATATCAAATAAGTATCATAATGTACTATAAGTATTAATGAAATTATATATAAGAATATTAATCTTAAAACATAACAAAATATATAAACTTATTTGATTTATATTATAATGTGTTAATATATACTTAATATAGGTTCGTGAATCCGAGGCCAACCCTGCATTGTTCAATATAGTCATATGTATTTTTACTACAAAATACAGTATGGTGAGTTTCATTTGCCTTTTTACCCTTTATATTTTTGGACTGAGAATACATGCGAAAATTTTTATAAATGTTTTACGAAATAGACACAAGTAATCGAAACTACATTATATGGTTGAATGATCGAAGCCAAATATGCCCCTTTTTGCTTGGTAACCTAAGAATTAGTAAACCGATCTACTAATTGACGCGAATCCTAAAGATAGATCTATTGGGCCTAACGAACCCTATCCAAAGTACCGGATGCTTTTAGTACTTCGATGTTGTTTTTATCATGTCCGAAGGATTTCCCAGAATGATAGGGGATATTCTTATATGCATCTTGTTAATGTCGGTTACCAGGTGTTCAATCCATATGAATGATTATTTTTGTCTCTATGCATGGGACGTATATTTATGAGAAATGCAAATCTTGTGGTCTATTAAAATGATGGAAATGATTATCTATGTTAAACTAATGAACTCACCAACCTTTTGGTTGACACTTTAAAGCATGTTTATTCTCAGGTATGAAAGAAATCTTCCGCTGTTCATTTGCTCATTTTAAAGATATTACTTGGAGTCATTCATGACATATTTCAAAAGACGTTGCATTCGAGTCATTGAGTTCATCAAGATTATTATTAAGTCAATTATAGTTGGATAGTGGATATTATGAAATGGTATGCATGCCTGTCAATTTTTGATGTAAAGAAAGTTTATCTTTTAAAAACGAATGCAATGTTTGTAAAATGTATCATATAGAGGTCAAATACCTCGCGATGTAATCAACTATTGTGAATAGTTTGTAATCGATATGGACTTCGTCCAGATGGATTAGGACGGGTTATGAAAGTTGGTATCAGAGCGGTGGTCTTAGCGAACCAGGTCATGCATTAGTGTGTCTAACTGATAGTTGTTTAGATGCATTAGTGAGTCTGGACTTCGACCAAGTCTGCATGTCAAAAGTTTTGCTTATCATTTCTAGTCGAAAATCATCTGCTTATCATCCTTAGAAAATTACCTGCGTATCATTCTTAGTCTAGACACATCTTACTGCAATGATTGCATGAATAGTGTATAGACAAAATTCGTATCTTAGCGTATCTGCTAATTCCTATCTTAGCATATCTGTTACTGTAGACTTTGTCTGACAACTTTCGTAGATTCCTCCGTAATTTATGGGATTTTTGTATTATATATGCATATGTAAATTATGTATTGCAGGGTACTAATCAAAATCCTATAACCTATTTCTTATTGAAAATCCTTTACTTTATTATACGAGATGGAACTCGCAACCAGTTCGAATCCCTCGGGTTCCGACAGCTATTTCGATATGGAGTTTCACCTAAGCTCCGAAAGCAGTGTCACCAGAATGAATCAACCAATTCATTTGATGGGTTCGTAGTCTACTTAATCAATGGAGACGAAAAGAAAGCGATCATTTCCATCAACCAAATTCACGTTTTGACGAAGAACCTGAAACACTTACCGGTGAACTAGTCCGAAACACCATTTTCTCCCTCATTTCCCAAATATCTCGTCATGATTACATACTATCTCAGATTCTAAACCTTATTCATTCGCTCATTCTTACCGATAATCATCCCGGAGTAATCGAAGAAGTCAACGAAGTTCGCGCTCGAGTAATCAATTTGGAAAACGTGGTGCAAAACCTACCAGCTTCAGCAACAGCACCGACAACACCAGTAACACCAACAACCCAAGTTTCAACATCACACGCCTCAACTTCTCATTCTGTACCTAGAGTATAATCATCGTTCTACGTATCGTTCTACATCAATTATCTTTATTCTTCATGGCGATTAAGTAATCTCTAATGTTTTAGAGATTATGCATTCTAGTTCTAACGATAAATTAAATGAGATTAATATCATATTAACTCATTAAATCCATGATTTCATCTGAAGAAAATATATTTGTATATATGTTTTCATAAAGATTGTAATTAAAAAAATTCTTTTGTACAAACCGTTAATGGTGAAAATATTTTAACGGGTAGGTAATACCCGAGGAATATTTAGATTTCACATTAATAAGTTATACTGTACATTCTTCGAACCTGAATCAACAGTCATTTACTATCCTACTTACATCCACAGATATACGTATCCGTTCACCGAAGAATAACCATTTTCATTCAATTTCATATTTGGATTTTGATCTATCAGAATTCGACAAGTGGAAAAATGAAGAAAACATTTGGCAAAATAAAATTTATTAGAAACAAACAAATTAACTATGAGAAATTCTGTTAAGAATCCACGCTAACAAAATCCTAGCTAACTGTTCCTAGCTAACTGTTAATTCCTTATTACATTTTATTATCGCAATTTATTTATCGCAGTTTATTTATCGCAATTTATATTCTCGCAATTTTATTTATCGCCATTTAATTTCTGTTATTTACTTTACGCATTTTATTTATCGTCATTTAATTTCTGTACTTATTTTACGCACTTTAAATATCGGGACACGTATACAAGGTTTTGACATATCATATCGACGCATATATATATATTATTTGGAATAACCATAGACACTCTTTATGCAGTAATGATCGAGTTCTCTATACAGGGTTGAGGTTGATTCTATAATAATATATATACTTTGAGTTGTGATCGAGTCTGAGACATGTACACGGGTCACGATACTTATTAATTAATTCGAATATTATATATTAAACTATATATGAATTATTGGACTGTTAATTGTGGACTATCGACTGTGGACTAATAACATTGGACAATTAAAATGAATTAAAATATTGATTATAACATATGAAACTAAACATTTTTTCAAGTTTGCCACTTGATTTCATATTAAACCTCATTTGTATCTTGACGATTACAATCTGCGATTCAAACCTTTCATGATTCTTGAAAACACCTTAATCGAGAGGATGAACCAACCGCACTTCATCTATGGAAGAAAAAAAAATTGATGCATAAAGTTATGTACCTGAAAACACTCGGAACCTGAGTAAACGATTAACACGTATCTGTTTTAGCTCCTTCGGCATTGTTATTACCGAAAATAACATTTCAATTCATTTTCAAATTAGCCAATTTTGTCATAGCTCCAGCAAATCAACTTCAAATTTTCATTCGGATAAGCCTCATCATAACAATTATTCCTTCATCATCATTACCGGAGAACCGTTTACGTCCCACTACATTAGTAGTAAAACTTACCAACAATTTTGTTGATCCTTAATTTTCCAAAAAATCATTATCTTTATCGAAACCTTATCATGTACTCATCCGCATCTTGTAACCAGAATTGCCATACCAATTACTGGGAATCAACAAATCTGTATGGTGAGTCTCGCAACGTTTCCACAACAACAGTTATATGTATCCATATAACATTTATATCTTAGAACTATGATCTTCCATTCTGAAATTCTGAAAAGCACCTAGTCTGCGAATTAATACTTTGAATTTTGAAAAAGTTGAATGAAGCAACAAAAACTATAAACGACCTCAACAGCCAAAAGTTGATGATAAAGAGTTGTATGTTGGCAAAGCTCAGAAAAAGTTTGAAACTGAAAAACTGATTGAGCAAACTACGAAGGAGTCTCTGAACAAATCACAAGGACTAAACTTGTACATTAAGAATCCTGATGATTCTGTTTCTGATGAAATCTTTAGCGAATACCTTACTTCTGACTCCAAACTCTTACGGACAAATTTTCTTCACCATCCTTCGATATTAGAAATTCCAAGATATCATCGTATCTTTCATTATAAATATCCTCCATATTTCTGAAGATATTTTTATAACTATTCTTATCTGAAATCATTAATCTCTTCGTGCTATCAGTGTTACATCATATAGAAACTGTTAGTTTCTATATTCTGTAAACTTTCGAGCTTAAAATATGAATGTTATTGAAGTAATGTTGGAAACTGATGCATGAGTTAGTATAATATAATGACATTTGATCAACGTGATTATATTACAGTAAGTCATGCTGAGTTTCTAATAGAATGTGATGATTCACAGATCATAACATCATCATGTGCCATGTTACACGACTCTTGTATTCTATTTAACCTCAAAAATATTAAGAAAGTATTTTCTTGATGATTCGGTCTTTACCGGATATTCTGATAATTTGACAAATCAAATCGTGCTAATACATTCTTTCCTATTTAGAACATGATGTTTATTCGAAATTCCATACTTACAAATTCTGGACCATTACTCGCTTTACTAGAGGTCGGAAGGATAATAAAAAGGCAAAGAGCTCCAAAATATAAGAGAAAATATGAAGCCCAATAACAACACGGAAGTTACAAACCATGGATATTAATATGAATAACAATATAAGGACACGGTATAATTAAGAATAGTATCACCCCAAGGTAATAATAGAAGTAAACAGATTTTTCTGGTGGAAAGATTGAAAAGAGGGATGACAAAAATGATAATTAGAAAAATATCAAGGATTAGAAATGGATTAAGCATTTTCACAATCTTTTGGATGTATGAACTAAGAAAGAAAGTATAGGAATGGTGAGAATAATGGAACGGAAAAGGTTTAATTTATAATGGAAATATCAGACAGAGTAATCGAGGCAGATCACCGTATTTAATTATAGAGATCTTAATTTCCTTATTCGCCGAAGAATCAAATCTTTTAGATTTCGAAAATTTTCTTTATATCCCTTAAATTCTGGAATTCAACCATGACTACGTCAAAAGTTAAGACGCACCTTATTTTCTAAATTCAACCCTGTTTACGTCAAAAGCTAAGGAAAATCTTATTTTTCTTCAATTCACTCTTTTGCGATAGCTTCATTCGTATCCTTAGAATAATCGAAATATTTTAT
Source organism: Rutidosis leptorrhynchoides (assembly GCF_046630445.1). Taxonomy (NCBI): domain Eukaryota; kingdom Viridiplantae; phylum Streptophyta; class Magnoliopsida; order Asterales; family Asteraceae; genus Rutidosis; species Rutidosis leptorrhynchoides. The sequence goes on from NC_092333.1 coordinate 489,885,543, forward strand.
CATTATTATTCAATGATGATAAACCTCTAATTATCAACTCATATTGGTCATGAAAATATTTTTATTGTTAGCCATGACCACCTCACTCAAATTTCGGGACGAAATTTCTTTAACGGGTAGGTACTGTGATGACCCGGGAATTTCCGACTAAATTTAAACTTAATCTTTATATGATTATGATACGATAAGCAAAGTCTATAATGTTGAGTCTCAAATTTTTTGAACTGTTTCATATATTCAATTACCCTCTGACTATTTCCGACGATTCACGAACAATTGTATTTAACTAAATAAGTAAATAAATGTATAGATTATATAAATATAGGTGTATATATTAATTTAGATTAATACAATTTAATCAATGAATTGAAAATATAAATTAATATACAAGATAATTAAACTATTATTAAAATGAATATATTCATATATTTATATAAATTCTAGACGTAAGTAATACTATACATATTGTAATATATAAGATTAAATATTCAAAGCATGTTATTTTATATAATATGAAACAATTAATGAACTGTAATATTAATATAATAAAAGTAATTACAAGTTGAAAATATATTTGTTACTTTTATTAATATCAATATCAGTATTAGTAATATTAGTATTCTAATATGAAAATGGAAACATGTAATTTGTTATATCTTCATTATGATTAGATATTATTATTAAAATATGTAACACTCATTATTATATGACATACTATATAGTTATAGTACATAATCTCTAAACTGTAATACGAATATATTAATTATAGTTGTTATAATAATATTGTTACTACTTTTAATAATAATATCGATACCAGTGTTACTAATATTTTTAAAGATATATATATATATATATATATATATATATATATATATATATATACATATGAAAATTTATACAGTTAGAATTGGTATTAATATTACTAAATGTTATTATTATCATTATTAATATTATTAATATCATTATTAGTAAAGTTATAATTTAAGTTGTTATAATAAATGTTAGTATTAGATATTATTATCATAAAGAATTATTATTGTTAATATTATTATAAATTATTATTATTATTAACATAATTATTATTATTAACATATTTATTAATTATTAATATCAATTATATAAATTATATATATATATATATATATATATATATATATATATATATAATTATCATAAAGAATTATTATTGTTAATATTATTATAAATTATTATTATAATTATTAACATAATTATTATTATTAACATATTTATTAATTATTAATATCAATTATATAAATTATATATAAATTATATATATATATATATATATATATATGCACTAGATTGACCTCACGAGCATACCCCCAAACATTACCCATAATCTCCATAGCTATAACCCATATTTTTCTTAGCTCTATCCCGCTCGTAAAACCCGTTTTGAAATAACTCGCTCATGACTTCGTCGTAGTATTTTAGGTATAATACTAATAATAATACTACTAAATACGATTAATAATAATAATATTAATCTTAATCATAAAATAATAATAATAATAATAATAATAATAATAATAATAATAATAATAATAATAATAATAATATAAATAAAATAAATATATACTACGGAGTAATAATATAGATATAGAGATTGAATTAAGTGCAGAATGGATCGAGCTTTATAGCCCCCGACTGGAGACCCACAGCTCCACAGTCGCGGAGCATTTGCACACAATAGCTCCGCAGTATCGGAGGTCCCTCCTCCAGCTCACTCTCAAATGATTAAGGGCTGCCGTCGATTTTTAATAATATTAATATATAATATTTTAATTTATATAATTAATTATATATTATATTATATTTACGTACATAGTTAACTTGTAAATTTAATTCCAAAGACTCGTACGTTGACACACGACTATAGTCTCGGTTTCGGTTTCTCGAACGCATTTCCGTACGTTTAGAAAACTAATACTTTATGTTTCGTGTAGTGTACCTTTATACATGACAAGACTCAAATCAATGAAAAACAATCCAACTCAAAGTGTAACTTATTCATTTGAGTGTTTTGGTCGTTTGCTTCTTTAAATCGTCGTTTCGATATATATACATATATATAAAATAGTATCAAAACGTTTATATATTAACGTTAATATTATATTTAATCATTTTGTAAAAAATATATATATTTACATACATATTCATTTAGAAATATTAATTTATATATATTAGGAATATTTATTTAATAATATAATTTTTAGTTTTTTTTTTGAAAGGCACTAAAATATTTAGTTTTTCAAATACTAACTATATTTCAGAGTATAATTTAGATCTTTTACATAATATAAATCATTATATCATATAACGTTTTCATTTTAAAACTTAAATAGATATAATTCATTTATGTACTAACGTTTTAAATATCAATCGCATCACTAAGCGAGTGTTACTATCGTGTGATGGCCCCGTCAAAACACTTAACGGCTCCGTCACTTGGACCCACAGCTTGATCGAACTTAAATGAATTTAACAAACGACATTGCATTCTTTTATTTTAAAAGTTTCTCAAAAAGGAAATATACCAAAAATATGTAGTTTAAGTAACTCAACATATTAAATACGAAAGTTGACATTAAAACATTGTCAACAAAACCCACAAGTTTAAATTATTCAAAAATAGAATGCAAGTTCAAAGTTTCATAATTGTTTAATAAAATCTGCCCAAATGCATGCAGACTCTTCTAACATAGCAGAAGCATCAAACAAACTCAAGTACCTGTAAAAATATGCGAGTAAACTGTCAACAAAAATGTTGAGTGAATTATAGGTTTAAATAATTGAATAAACTTTAAACCACAAGATTTAAAATGTTAGAAAACATTAAACATTATTCCATTATCAATGAGGCACCTGATAACCACCTAACCCTTTATTTACCTTTGCCAAATACAATAAATAATATACACTGAACAAGTGTATCTACAACAAAATACGAAGTACTAAACATTCCAATTATAAATTGCTAGCGCGACTAGCTCGAAATGGGGTTGTCATACCCGATAGATCTATCCATAGGATTCGCGTTCACCAGTAGAAACCAGTGATTACAGTTACCAGACTAGAGAATATTTTTGTTTAACTCATAATGAATAATTTAAATTTAATTGCCACTTGTGTCTAAACGTAAAACAAAATGCATGTAATCACATCCCAAAAATATACTTTGAAAAGTATGTAAAAATAGGACTATAACTCACCTTAATAGTAAACGAAGTAACCACACAAATAAGCGAACAGCAAACGAAGTAAAGTGATCAGGAATGATCACAACGCCGACCTATAAATAAAGCAGGTCGATATAAATAACTAACTTAGGTCAAGTCTTAGTATGATAGCTATTGTACATATTACAAGTAGACATAGAACAATACTCAACATGCATCGGTTTGATCGGAACAGCGTACGGACACACACTTCCTATTTTTAAAAAGTTTCTATTTTTAGCAGGTTTCCATTTTTGGAAAGTTTCTATTTTAGGAAATTTTCTATTTTAGGAAAGTTTCTATTTTAGGAAAGTTTATAAGTTAGGAAAGTTTCCTTTATTAGAAAGTCAACAAAAGTCAACTGAAAGTCAAAGTCAATGAAAGTCAACTCAAAAGTCAACCTTGGTCAAACATAGTCAACATTGATTTTTAAAGTATAGGTTATAGTAATAATATAAGTTATAATGTTATTTAAAGTCAAAAAATGTATAATTATATCATAACATAAGTTTTAATTAAACTAAATGAATTATTAAAGTTAACATAAGTTTAAATGATATAATTAATATAACATAAGTATTTAATTAATTAATTAAATATTAGTCATAATATAAGTATTATTAATTAATAATAGATTTTAAATCATATCATAAGTATTATTAATTAGTAATGAATTATTAATCATATCATAAGTTTCTAATTATAATCATTAAATCATAAGTATTTAATAATTAAATTATAATTAAATAATAACTAAGCCTTATAATAATTAAATAATTAATTAATCCTTATTATAAGTCTTATTATAATTATCTCATAATATAAGTTTAATACTTACCATAAGTATTTTCCATTAATAATAAAAGTATTATTAATCATAAGTTTAATTAAATGTTTAATTAAATCATAAGTAATTAGTAAATGATATAATAAATATATATATATATATATATCATAAGTCTTAAATTAAATAATTACTTTTTATATTATAAGTAATTAATTAATAATGAAATTCATTATTTGTATCATAAGTCATAAATAATAACCATAAGTTTTAATTAAAAGTTCATCGGGTCATAACTTGAGTCCCGGGAATCAGTTTTCGGCGAGTCTTATATATATCTTTGCCTAAACAACCCACCCGACACATTAGTGTGCTCAAGAAAATCCTAACAACAGCAAACAAGTCATAATGATCAGCCATTAAAACTTGTTTTAGTCATAACGGGTGATCCGTGGCTCGAATTTCGATGACCCGAACATGAAAGTTCATCCAATCATCAATCCTAACACACTAGTACACCCTAAAGACTCTAAAAATGATCACCAAGTCAGAATATACATGTACCAATTCTTTTTTAGGTTTTAATTTCAATAAAACACCATTTTAATCATATCATAGGCTCCGGGAATCGAAATAACATGAATTCGGAGTCTAAAATTAATGTCTTGATGAGAGAAACACATCTAGACACTCTAATTTAACTTTTATAACAGTTATGTTTACAGAAAACATCAATCAAACCGCTGTCCCAAAATAATCAAACTGAAAACATGTATTAACGAGCATTTCTACGCATACTTTCAACAATACAATAATATATAATCATCATACTATCATTATAACATATAAAATCAGTAAAATATAAGAAAAATTAAAAATCTAGGGTTAGGATTTATACCCTATTCGAGAAAAGATTAATGTAGACGCGTAGAGGATGACGAGAGGAATCCGGAAATGATAAAAGCCCTTTGATTTGCTTGCTTGATTGAAGAAGATGATGATGAAGGTGGATGGTGGTGGTGACGGATATGAAGAGAGAAAGAGGAGAGGAGCCAAAAAAAATGAAATGTGTAAAATGAGATAGAAAAGTGAGGTTTAGGTCTAATTAGTTACAAGATTCAAGAATTGGTAAAACCACCCCTCCCTCTTGATTATTTCGGCCGAAAATGGTAGGGTGGGCCCCACATGTGGGCCACCTTGAAGTATGGACTAAAATCTCTTAGCCCAGACGTCCGATCGAAGCCCGAAATGCGAAAACACGATTACGCAATTAAATAATCAGAGAGATGACAAATACGCGACGAAAAATATATATAAACATTATATATAAATATATGACATTAAAATATCATATTTAAAATAATTTGGATTTAAAAATCCCAAAAGCTTGATCGTTGGTTTGAAAACCGAAAAGATTCGCCGGATAGAAATCCACGATTCGAATAAACGCACAAAATAAAACATGAATACATATATTTATTTAACACATAATAATTAATATATTATTACTTAAATAATAATATAGATCATAGAAATGACGTGGCACGAATAACAATTAACGGACGTTAAATAATAAACGGTAAAGGATAACGGAAAAAGTAGGGTCGTTACAGTACCTTCCCGTTACGGAAATTTCGGCCCGAAATTTAAGCAGGTGCAGGGGTTGACTCAGCATCTGGGAAAAAATGTGGGTACTTCTGCCTCATCTGATCTTCACGCTCCCAAGTGAACTCGGGACCGCGTCTTGCGTTCCATCTAACTCGGACAAAAGGAATTCTACTCTGCTTAAGAGTCTTAACCTCTCGATCCATAATTTCAACAGGTTCCTCAATAAAATGGAGTTGTTTATCAACATGCAGCTCCTTAAGAGGAATAGTCTCATCGGCCTCGGTCGAACACTTCTTCAAATTCGATACGTGAAAAACGTCATGAACATCACTGAGTTCTTGTGGCAATTTCAAACGATAAGCCACGGGTCCAACTCTCTCAATAATCTCAAAAGGTCCAACCAAACGAGGATTCAACTTTCCCCTTTTACCAAAACGTATCACGCCCTTCCAAGGTGACACCTTCAACATAACACGATCACCGACCTGAAATTCAATATCGTTCATTCTCTTATTGGCATAACTCTTTTGCCTACTTATGGCGGTTCTCAATCTTTCCTAAATCTGTACGATCTTCTCGGTAGTCTCATGAATAATTTCTGGGCCTGTGAGTTGAGCATCCCCAACCTCATTCAAACAGATAGGAGGCCTACACTTTCTACCATACAGAACTTCCAACGGTGCAGCTTTAATACTTGCATGATAACTGTTATTATAAGAAAATTCAGCTAATGGCAAATATCTATCCCACCCATTAAAAAAATCAATGACGCACGCTCGTAACATGTCTTCTAACGTTTGAATGGTCCTTTCACTCTGACCATCCGTCTGTGGATGATAAGCGGTGCTCATATCTAACTTAGTTCCCAAAGCTTCTTGTAAGGATTGCCAAAACCTTGATATAAATCGACTGTCTTAGTCTGAAATAATAGATACAGGAACACCATGTCTAGAACAATCTCCTTCAAATACAAACGAGTAAGCTTCTCCATCGAATTTGTTTCTTTAATCGGCAAGAAATGAGCTACCTTTGTGAGTCGGTCAACAATCACCTAAATGGTATCATAACCACCCACAGTTCTCGGTAACTTCGTAATAAAGTCCATCGTAATACCTTCCCACTTCCACTTGAGAATCTCAGGTTGCACCAAAAGTCCAGACGGTTTCTGATGTTCAGCTTTAACCTTAGCACATGTCAAACACTTAGCCACATAAGTAGCCACACTAGTTTTCAAATTAGGCCTTTAATACAGCTCCTTAAGATCATGATACATCTTTCCTGAACCAGGATGGATAGAGTACTGATGTGCGTAGAGGTGTATACGAAATAGTTATATTTTTATTATGAAATACTATTAAATACGATACAATTTTACACAAGTTATTTATTTATTTATATAGTGGATATACCTAAACCTTGCTACAACACTTATAGGCAGTGTACTTAATCGTACAGTAGTGTAGTTTTTAGTAAGTCCGGTTCGATCCACAGAGATCTAGCCAAGTTTAACGCTATATTAAAAACTATATTTGTATATATATATATATATATATATATATATATATATATATATATATATATAAGTAGTATTATTATTATTATTATAAAAGGGGTTTTTACCGTTTAATGACCGGTTTGTCGATTTTATGACTTAAGTCGCAGTTAAAACCTAATGTAAAATATTAAAAATAAAAATAACTTAATTTAAAGCGTAAAGTAAATGACAATAATTAAAGTGCGATAAATTAAAATGCGATAAATAAAATGACAATAAATAAAATTTCGATAATTAAAAAGTACGATAATTAAAAGTGCAATTAAATAAAATGACAGTAAATAAAAGTGCGATAAAATATGAAATAAAGAAATTATGCTTATTTAAACTTCCGTAATCATGATGTTTGACGTGTTGATTTTAATTTATTACCATGGGTTAATTGTCCTTTATCCTGGATTATTTGATATGTCCATCTGGTTTTTGTCTATAACAGTCCATCAGTCATAAATATAAAGTGCGAGTGTCCTCGTCAAATTATCCTTATACCCGAAGTCAAATATTCCAACTAATTGGGGACTTAAACTGTAAAAAGGTCTTAATACTTTGTTTAATAGTTACACCAGGATATCGACTGCGTGTAACCCAAGGTTTTAATACTTTGTTAACAATTACGCCAAGTGTCCTTGCATGTAATCCACCCCTGTTTTAATGAGTCCATTAACTATTAATCCATTCCCGTATCCGGTTAAATGAACGATTATTAGTACTTATAAATATCCCGCCCATCGTGTCCGATCGAGTGTATATGGTTATTTATAATTACGTCCAATTGTAAATCTTTATATTAAATTAACGAACTATCATTCAATTAAACAAATATAAAGCCCATTAATAGCCCATAGTCTAATTTCCACAAGTGTCGTTCTTTTGTCCAAACCCCAATTATGGTACAAAGCCCAATTACCCCGTCTTTAATATTTTAGCCCAACATCACAATTACTTCAATTTAAATAAGCATAATAATAACTTAGCTACGAGACATTAATTTAAAAAGGTTGAACATAACTTACAATGATTAATAATAGCGTAGCGTTACACGGACAGAATTTCAACTTACACACTTACAACATTCGCCACTATAACCTTATTGCTATTAAACTTAAATTAAAATTAAAATTATAAATTATATATATATATATATATATATATATATATATATATATATATATATATATATATCGTGAGAGAGAGATTGAAAAAGGGTGTTAAAATCAATCAGAATGCGCAACCTTTTATAGGCCCATGTTTCACTGTAGAGCTCCGCGAGTGCGGATGTTTCCTTCATAAAAGCTCCGCGAGTGCGGAGGTCTGGAATCTAGCTCAAATATTAGATCCAAAACGTGGGCTGCGTATAATTATATTATATAATAATATATATAATTAATTATATATTATATTTTATTCGTATGCATAGTTGACTTGTAATTTTTAGTTCATTGTGTCGCGCGCTGAAAGTTGATTCATGTCTCGGTTTCGGATTTTCGAACGCCTTTTCGTACAATTTAATATCTTGTACTTTGTGTTTCACGGCTTGTACTCTTGTAATTTTTAGACGTTTCTCATCAATAATTTGAACCACTTTGATTGTACTTTGTACTTTTTAGCTTTTTGGTCATTTGCGTCTTCAATTCGTCGAATCTGTCTTTTGTGTTCACCTTTTATTATTTAAACGAATATCACTTGAGGGATAATGCTATGAAATATATGTTCGTTTTTAGCATTATCAAATATTCCCACACTTGAGCGTTGCTTGTCCTCAAGCAATATAGTCTTGAAAAAAATAATAATACTAGAATCACTTGTTTATTCTTCACACTTTGTACATCAGTGATTTCTATACGGCGGTATGAACAATGGTAGTAACGATGTGCTTTACAGTCCCACATGACTATAAAAATTTAGATCCTTTAGGAAATTGGATCTTTATGAAAATATTTGATCTTTTGAAAATTCAATCTAGCTTTTACCCTAGATAATTTTTTTGGAATAACCCTTCACCGGTGTTTGCAAAATATTTTTGTGGGTTTTGTGGGTTTCAGATTTGAAAATTTTAGCTCAAAACTTATGGTTTTGTGTCACCCACTTGCTAACCTTGTATTAGGAAAGCAACACGTCCAGTTCACTTGCTCCGTATATTAACTTTCGATAAACTACCGTCCGGTTGTAAAGGAAAGCGTTGAACAAGCAACTGTTAAGGCAATGTCCCGTGACATGCTTTTGATTATGGTCTATAACGTGTCGGATGCAATTACTATCTTTTGTAGGAGCAATAGTAAAGATCACCCTATAATATTTCGGTCTGGCACAAGGTCCTGTCTTTGACCATGCTATGCAACCACCGTTCTTACGGTTGACACCCGATTTGGTTTAGGTGACCTAATGAATTCCAGGTGAATTCTTAGGATTTTACGTTCAATGGTAATGAATGCATTAAAATGGGTTTTCAGAAAACAAATCAGTTTGTAATTTTGATCAAAGTATTTTCTCGTTCAAGCTCGAGTTTAGATATCATCGAATTCCATGAGTTTGTAATTCTCAATCTTTAAGGTCAATCTCAAGGATTGAGTAATATCAGTCTTAAAAGCTGATTTTTGATCTTTAAGGAGATTATCCTTTCTGGGATCTGATTCGTTAGTCTTATAAGCTAATTTGCACGGTGCCCCCCATTGTACGAAACAGATCCTCTCATGGTTAGGATAAGTCTGACCACTTGGCGACCCTGTTTGATGTTGAGGTCCGTGGATTTTCAGCTGATTTTCGAGAAAACTTTTCAAGGTTTTTTTTTTTTTTTTTGTAGACTCTACAAATGGTCTGGACGACAACTTCTTGACCTAAATCATGAAGCGCGTGTATTTTTCTCTCGAAAGACTTTACTTCCTTTTATATTACAATAAACTGGGTAAAACTGATAAATATCGTCCAAAACAAAAGTATCTTTAATTATGTGTACAAAAATATGTGATATATGTTCTAAATAATTTGGTAAATTTTTCCCACACTTGGCTTTTATTTTCCTTTCTTTTTCTTTTTATTTTCCTCTATTCCATTTTAAATGAATTCTAACATTTTGGGTTATTTCTCAATTTATGTCCTTTCCGAGGTAACAATAATTTCGGTGTTAACACCTAGTTTTATCGTTCATAAATATGTATAAACATGATTCTGAGTTCATTTAATTGAAAATTTTGAAAATTTTTACTAGAATTGGGTAGTCAGTATATAAGACTAGGGCTGTTCTTTATTATCAGAGAGCACTAGATTCTAATACAACTACTGCGTTACTAGTATTTTTAATGGTAACCAAGTGTGTAACCAAGTGTTTAAATTTAAAATTTTAAAAATCCGAAAGAATTTAACCCCTTCCCACACTTAAGATCTTGCAATGCCCTCATTTGCAAGAAATCAGTAACAATTTAAATTATTGAGGGTGATTAGCATAGAAAAATGATTAAATTTTATCAAAGTTTCCAAACATATTGGCGTTTGTTTTAAAAGAAAAGATTTTTGGGTTTTTAATGTTTTTGGCATACTTTAATTCAATAAGATTAAAAATAATGATAATAAAATTTTTCGTCCCTCCCTTGGATAAAGCAATTTCGGTTCAACGACCTAATTTTCCACTTACGACGAATTTTTAGAAATCACATTTTTAACTTAATGAAATAAAGTAAATTTTTGTTTTTAAATTCACACCAAACTTAAATTTAAAATGCATAAAATTAAAAATTCATATTATTAATATTTTTATTCATACAAACTTATATTAAAAATATTAATTTTTCAAATATTTACAAACTTAAATATATTGATTTTAAAAATTTACATTAATAATTTGATATTTATGTATTAATTTTAAAAACAAGGTAAAAATTAAAATGAAAAATCTTTTTGGTCTTTTATCCCACTTTAATCAATCAAATATTAACAAAAATTTATGCCCCTCTTTTCGATAAAGTAATTTCAGCTATATTACCTAGTTTTACTCCTGACGAATTTTTGAAATATTTTGGATTGATTGATTAAAGATATTTATACCTTAAGAATAAACGGTAAATTTCGCAGAGATGTAATAAATATTTGTATGATATCAATAATTTCGGTTACGCATACCTAATTTTATTGAATACCAATTTAATACTTTATAGCGAACGATTCAGCGTTTATTATCAAAAGGTTAAAAGCAATAAATAAATAAAAAATAAAAACTGTACATACTTACATGTGAGAAAGAATTCTCAGAGACCTGCTTTAGCCGACTCATAGGAGAGTCTTGTGATTTGGTTTTCCATAGCAACATAAGCGTAACCTCGATTCTTCAATATCTTTTCTTCTAAACATATGAACCGTCCTTCTCTGCATAGAGTAACAAATTCGGTATTTGAATATGTTTGATTATTTGAACATTTACCTTCGTGTGACCATTTTCCGCATTTATAACATCTTTCAAGGTGTCGTGCTCTTATTTTTGTTGCAGATTTTGATTTTCCTTTACCAAAATGTGTCTTATGATGATCTTTCCTGAGTTCTTTCCTTACTTCGTCGCATCTGCCTCTTATTACTGACACCAGGTCACTCGGGAGTGTGTCATTATTACGTTTAGTAATCATAGCGTGTAGTAGTAGACCATGGTTCATATCAAAGGAATTCTTCATCTCGTAAAACCTAAAAGAAATAAAAATTCAGAATGGAGGGAGAAGACTAGTTCTTTAGGGTTTGCTAGGGAAAGACCATGCGGATTCCATTCTCGAGAACTACACGAAAACAGAATATCTAACTCTAACAGAAATACATATTACCCTAGAAATATTCGAATCTTCTCACACTTAGTTAGCTGTGGTGTCGAAATTGTGATTAACTTCATCTTCAACTTCCATTGGATTATCTATGTAATGTTTAACTATGTGACCATTAACCTTAAATTCAATCCCATTTGAATTTATTAATCCTACTGTTCCATATGGGAAAACTCTTTTGACTATGAATGGTCCAGACCATCTTGATTTCAATTTTCCAGAAAATAGCTTGAATCGTGAATTGAAAAGAAGAACTCTGTCTCCTTCTTTAAATTCTTTTGAACTTCTGATTCTTTTATCATGCCATTTTTTTGTTCTTTCTTTATAGATTAACGAATTTTCATATGCTTCATGTCTTAATTCTTCTAATTCGTTTAGTTGACTTAACCGTATACGCCCGACTTCATGTAAATCAAGATTACATGTCTTCAAAGCCCAAAATGCTTTATGCTCAATTTCTACTGGTAGGTGACATGCTTTTCCATAAACGAGTCTGAAAGGTGTGGTTCCAATTGGAGTTTTGTAGACTGTTCTAAAAGCCCAGAGTGCATCCTCCAATTTCATGAACCATTCCTTCGGATTTGATCCTACGGTTTTCTCTAGAATACGTTTTAATGCTCGGTTGGTATTTTCAACTTGTCCACTTATTTGTGGATGATAAGCGGTTGAGATTCTATGAGTTAATCCATACCTTTTGAGAACTTTCTCAAGTTGATTGTTACAAAAATGAGTACCCTGATCACTTATTAAAGCTTTCGGTGTTCTGAACCTAGCAAAAAGACATTTTAAGAAGTTGACTACAACTCGTGCATCGTTAGTTGGAAGAGCTTGTGCTTCCGCCCATTTAGATACATAATCAATGGCAACGAGAATGTGGAGATTATTATGAGATTTTGGAAATGGACCCATAAACTCAATACCCCAAACGTCAAATACTTCACATACTTGAATGACATTTTGTGGCATTTCATCACGTTGACTTATTTTTCCGGACCTTTGACATGCATCACAGGATTTGCAAAGAAGGTGTGCGTCTTTGAAAATTGTAGGCCAATAGAACCCAGCATCGTAAACTTTTCTTGCTGTAAGTTGAGGCCCATAATGCCCTCCTGTTGATCCTGTGTGACAATAGTTTAAGATTTGACTGGCTTCATCCCCGAATACACATCGGTGTATTATTCCATCGGGACAACTTTTAAACAAATGTGGATCTTTCCAAAAATAGTGTTTTATATCACTAAAGAATTTCTTTCGTTTTTGGTACCACAACCCTTTTTCAAGGAATCCACATACTAAGTAGTTTGCATAGTCTGCAAACCATGAAATTTCATTATAATCTATCTTCAATAGATATTCATCAGGAAAGTTATCTTGTATGGCCGATTCATTTAGAACTTCTAATTCAGGATTTTCAGGACGAGAAAGATGATCAGCGGCGAGATTTTCTGCTCCCTTTTTGTCTCGGATTTCAATATAAAACTCTTGTAAGAGTAAGATCCAACTGATTAATCTTGGTTTGGCATCTTGTTTTGAAAATAGGTATCTAAGAGCAGAATGGTCAGTATAGACCACCGTTTTAGCTAGAACGAGATATGAACGAAATTTGTCAAAAGCAAAGACAATAGCAAGGAGTTCTTTTTCAGTAGTTGTGTAATTCGTTTGTGCTCCTTGTAACGTCTTACTAGCGTAATAAATAGGTTGAAATCGTTTTTCAATCCTTTGTCCTAAAACGGCTCCCATTTCAAAATCACTTGCATCGCACATAAGTTCAAATGGTAAATTCTAATTTGGCATTATCATGATCGGTGCATTTGTGAGTTTTTCTTTAAGAATATTAAAATATTTGATACATTCATCTGAAAAAATGAATGGAGCATCCTTTTCTAGGAGTTTATTCATAGGAGTGGCAATTTTAGAAAAATCTTTTATGAAACGTCGGTAAAAACCGGCATGCCCTAGAAAACTCCTAACTCCTCTAACATTGGTGGGATGTGGAAGTTTAGCAATTACATCTACTTTAGCTCTCTCTACTTCAATTCCTTCCTTTGAAATTTTATGACCAAGAACGATGCCTTCTTTAACCATGAAATGGCATTTCTCCCAATTAAGTACTAGATTTGATTGCTCGCATCTAATAAGCATTCGTTCCAGATTAACTAGACATGATTCAAATGTATCACCGAAGACTGAAAAGTCATCCATGAAAACTTCCATGCATTCTTCTATCATGTCGTGAAAAATCGCCATCATGCACCTTTGAAAGGTTGCAGGGGCGTTGCAAAGTCCAAATGGCATGCATTTGTAAGCAAAAGTACCATAAGGGCACGTGAATGTGGTTTTTTCTTGGTCCTCGGGTGCTATTGGAATTTGAAAATATCCTGAAAAACCGTCAAGAAAATAATAGTAACTGTTTTCGGCTAATCTTTCCAACATTTGATCAATGAAAGGTAAGGGAAAGTGACCTTTTCTGGTGGTGTCATTTAATTTTCTATAATCAATACAAACACACCATCCTGTTATAGTCCTAGTAGGAATAAGCTCATTTTTTTCATTTGTGATGACAGTCATGCCACCCTTCTTAGGCACGCATTGAACTGGGCTTACCCATGGACTATCAGAGATTGGATAAATTAAACCTGCATCTAGCAGTTTAATAATTTCTTTCTTAACAACATCTTGCATATTAGGATTTAGTCTTCTTTGGCATTGCACATACGTTTTATGACCTTCTTCCATAAGGATTTTATGTGTTCAATACGAAGGACTTATGCCTTTAATGTCATGAATCTTCCATGCAATAGCTGGTTTATGAATTTTTACTACAGAAATGAGTTGAGATTTTTCATTTTCAGTAAGAAAAGATGATATTATTACTGGTAATTCAGATTCACCATGTAAATAAGCGTATTCCAAATGGTTTGGAAGTGGCTTTGACTCTAATGTCGGTGGTTCTTCTATCGATGATTTGTATCGATATCTGTCTTCCTCTTTTAACATTTGAATTTCTTCTGTTGTTGGTTCATATCCATTAGCCATGAGTGTAGCTAACATTTCAGTTTCATCAATTGGTTCAGTTCCTTCTCCTAAAGAACATTCTCCTGTTCCTTGTAATTCTGAAAATTCTTCTTACAATTTTGCATGTGAATCTATAGTTTAAATGTAATAACATGTATCATCTGCAGATTGCGGTTGTTGCATTGCTCTATCAACAGAAAAGGTAACACTCTCGTCCTCTATACTTAGGGTCAGTTTCTTACCGAACACGTCTATTATTGCTTTAGCCGTGTTTAATAATGGTCTTCCTAATATGAGAGGAACTCGAGAATCTTCTTCCATGTCCAGAATAACAAAATCTACTGGAAATACTAAAGTACCAACTTTAACTAGCATGTTCTCCATTATCCCTCTAGGATATTTTACTGATCGATCGGCTAGTTGTATGCTTATTCTTGTTGGTTTCAATTCTCTAAGGTCTAGTTTAGCGTATAGTGAATACGGCATTAGATTTATACTAGCACCTAAGTCTACCAATGCTTCTATTGAACTAAGACTACCCAGAAAACATGGAATTGTGAAACTTCCTGGATCTGATAATTTTTCTGGTATCTTATTCAACAGCACTGCAGAGCAATTAGCATTCATTGTAATAGCCGAGAGTTCTTCCATTTTCTTTCTATTTGTGATTAGATCTTTCAAGAATTTGGCATATATAGGCATTCCTGAAATCACATCAATGAAAGGAAGATTTACATTTATCTGTTTAAACATATCCAAGAATTTGGATTGCTCGGCTTCAAGTCTTTCTTTTCTCATTTTACTCGGGTAAGGAAGTGGTGGTTGATATGGTTTAACATAAGGTTTAGCCTTAACTGTGTTATCTTCATTAACCTTTTCAACTGCCGGTTCTGTTTCCTTTTCTTGCTCAGACTGTGGTTCTTGTGTAGTAGGAATAGAGTCATCAGAAATTACAGGTATTTCAGGTGGTTTAAGTGTAATACCACTTCTTGTGGTAATGGCTTTAGCTGTTTCATTCCGGGGGTTAGCATTTGTATCACTAGGTAGACTTCCCGGTTTTCTTTCACCTATCAACCTTGCTAGGTTGCTTACTTCTTGTTCCAAATTTTGAATAGAAGCTTGTTGATTTCTAAATGCTTTAGCATTTTGTTCATTGGTTTGTTTCTGAGATGTGAAAAATTGAGTTTGAGATTCAACTAGCTTCGACATCATATCTTCTAAATTTGGCTTTTTATCATCGGTTTGTTTTGAAAAATAGGTCTTTGCGAATTGTAAGTATTGTTAGATACTTGTTGATTGCTAGGACCTTGTTGATTGTTGTATGGAACATTTCGGTTATAATTCTGGTTTTGATTGTAAATTGGTCTTGGCGGTTGATAATTATTTTGATAATTATTTCCAGGCCTTTGGTTAATGTATGAAACATTCTCTCTTTGTTCCATTGTTTGTTCAATATTGAGACAATCTTTTGTCAAATGTGGTCCTCCACACTGCTCACAACTAATTCGTATTGAGTGAATATCTTTAGTCAAATTTTCCATTCGTCTCTCGACAGCATCGATCTTTGCAGAAATGGAATCAAAGTCATGGCTAGAATCGGCTCTACCCGCTTTAGATGATCTAACAATATCTTTTTCTTGATGTCACTCATGTGAGTGGGAAGCAGTGTTATCAATAATTTTGTAAGCTTCAGTTGCGGTTTTCTTCATAATAGAACCACCAGCTGCTATATCGATGTCTTTTCATGTAGTGATGTCGTATCCTTGGTAGAATATTTGTACTATTTGATAAGTGTCTAAACCATGTTGCGGACATCCTCTCAACAACTTTCCAAATCTTGTCCACGCCTCATATAGAGTTTCATT
Organism: Rutidosis leptorrhynchoides; assembly: GCF_046630445.1. Taxonomy (NCBI): domain Eukaryota; kingdom Viridiplantae; phylum Streptophyta; class Magnoliopsida; order Asterales; family Asteraceae; genus Rutidosis; species Rutidosis leptorrhynchoides. Next base: position 489,902,405 of record NC_092333.1, read on the forward strand.
CGGCTTTTGCGTGAACGTAACAATTTCTCCTTCAAGTCTTACGGCTTTAGATGCCGGAAAGAATTGTTTAAGAAAATTTTCAACTAAAACGTCCCATGTATCAATCGCCCCTTCAGGTAACGATTCTAACCAATCTTTGGCTTCTCCTTTTAAAGTCCAGGGAAATAACATGAGATAGATCTGTTCATCCTCCACTTCTCTTATTTTGAATAAAGTATAGATCCTATTAAAGGTTCGAAGATGTTCGTTTGGATCTTCCTTCGGTGCACCACTAAATTGGCATTGATTAGTTACCATGTGTAGGATTTGTCCTTTGATTTCATAATCTGGCGCATTAATGTCTGGTTGAGTAATTGCGTGACCCTGACCAGTGCGTTTAGCTCTCATTCGGTCTTCCATACTTAGAGGTTCCAGATTTTCCATGATTGAATTTGTTGAATCTGAATCACTAGAGGATTCTGACTTAATGATTTCTTCCTCGACAATCTCTGAATGAGTGATTTGTGGTTCAGGAGGAATGATTAGTGGTTCAGGATCTCTGAATTGTCCCTGAATATCCTCCGGATTCTCAATTGTGAGGTCGGGTTCAAAAAATGGATTATCGGAAATTTGAATTGGAGTACTTGGTCGACTAGATGACGATTCTAAAGAAAAATCAACGGCAAAAATATTGGCTAGATGTCTTGATCGAGTTACAGGTGGTGAACGTATGAAAGGTGGTGAGCGTTTTGCTCAGTGCATTCACTGAATATCCTATTAGTTATAAAAGATAAAAATTATATAAGTTATCAAATTAATAGACTTTTCTGATTTTGCCCACGTTTCGAATAGCCAATAGATGCAGCAGGTAGCCAGGATCCTTTAAATCGGAAGCCCACAACTCGTCACTAACAAATCCAACTATTACTACGAACCAGAAAATTTTAGATGTCTATCAATTAACCACTTAAAATAATTTTTTTCGAAGTTTAAAGAAATTTTAGAGAAGAAATAGAAAATTCTATGTCCTAAAAACTAGATCGGCTAGAAATAAGAAAGAAAAAGAAGCACGTCGAAAAACATCGAAAAATAAAAGGCTGAAAAATAAAAATAAGAAAGTAGCGCGTCGAAACTTAAAAATCTAAAAACTAAAAATTAAAAGTTGCGTCTAAAGGTATTAAAGCTTAGAGAAATTCTATATCCAAAACGGCAATATCTTAAAAAGGTACTAAAATATATTAAAAACTAAAGCGAATAACAACGTCGTAAAATTCTAAAGCATCTAAATCTTAGTCTAAAGAAAAAGCACTTAAGGGATTTTACGGCAAATCCTAAAAATCTAGAAATATAAATAACTACGGCAAAAACTATAACTTAAAACTAATTACGAGCGAAAAATATAAATATTACGAATAAACGATTAAAAAGATAGAAAATTTAAAAATAAAACTTAAATTATAAAAATACAATTTTTACAAAATTATTATTTTTATATTATTATTTTATAAAAGTATTAATTTTTATAAAACTAAATAAAACTTAAAAGTTAAAATACAAAATTAATTAAACTAAAACTAATTAATATTAAATATAAACCCTAATTAGGTTTAATAATAATAATAATTAATTTAAACCTAATTGTGTAATAAATACGTACAAGGTTCAGCCTGTCAGAAGGCTCCGCGAGTGCAGATCCCAGCTGGCAAAAAGTACCGCGAGTGTGGATTATGCAGACTCAGCTGAGGTGCAGGTCGAATTTGTGCAGGTTCAGTGATTTTTTTATTATTTTATTTTTCTGTTTTTAACATATAAAATATAAATATAACTTATTACTTTTTTATAACTTTTTCACAATAAATAAAAAATATAAACTTTTTAATTTAACTAAAATTAAAAATATAGATATATTTTTATTTTTCTTGTATTTTTAATATTTAAAACGTATATTTTTACAGAAATAGATTACGACTTAATAAAAATCTTTTTTTATATAGCGTTGCGCTTTCGGTGTTTAGGGTCGCCGGCAGCGGGGCCAAAAATACTTGATGTGCGTAGAGGTGTATACGAAATAGTTATATTTTTATTAGGAAATACTATTAAATACGATACAATTTTACACAAGTTATTTATTTATTTATAGAGTGGATATACCTAAACCTTGCTACAACACTTATAGGCAGTGTACCTAATCGTACAGTAATGTAGTTTTTAGTAAGTCCGGTTCGTTCCACAGGGATCTAGCCAAGTTTAACGCTATATTAAAAACTATATTTGTATAAATATATATATAAATATAAGTAGTATTATTATTATTATTATAAAAGGGGGTTTTTACTGTTTAATGACCGGTTTGTCGATTTTATGTCTTAAGTCGCAGTTAAAACCAAATGTAAAATATTGAAAATAAAAATAACTTAATTTAAAGCGTAAAGTAAATGACAATAATTAAAGTGCGATAAATTAAAATGCGATAAATAAAATGACAATAAATAAAATTGCGATAATTAAAAAGTACGATAATTAAAAGTGCAATTAAATAAAATGACAGTAAATAAAAGTGCGATAAAATATGAAATAAAGAAATTATGCTTATTTAAACTTCCGTAATCATGATGTTTGACGTGTTGATTTTAATTTATTACCATGGGTTAATTGTCATTTGTCCTGGATTATTTGATATGTCCATCTGGTTTTTGTCCATAACAGTCCATCAGTTATAAATATAAAGTGCGAGTGTCCTCGTCAAATTATCCTTATACCCGAAGTTAAATATTCCAACTAATTTGGGACTTAAACTGTAACAAGGTATTAATACTTTGTTTAATAATTACACCAGGATATCTACTGCGTGTAACCCAAGGTTTTAATACTTTGTTAACAATTACGCCAAGTGTCCTTGCATTTAATCCACCCCTGTTTTAATGAGTCCATTAACTATTAATCCATTCCCGTGTCCGGTTAAATGAACGATTATTAGTACTTATAAATATCCCGCCCATCGTGTCCGATCGAGTGTATATGGTTATTTATAATTATGTCCAATTGTAAATATTTATATTAAATTAAAGAATTATCATTCAATTAAACAAATATAAAGCCCATTAATAGCCCATAGTCTAATTTCCACAAGTGTCGTTCTGTTGTCCAAACCCCAATTATGGTACAAAGTTCAATTACCCCGTCTTTAATATTTTAGCCCAACATCACGATTACTTCAATTTAAATAAGCATAATAATAACTTAGCTACGAGACATTAATTTAAAAAGGTTGAACATAACTTACAATGATTAATAATAGCGTAGCGTTACACGGACAGAATTTCGACTTACACACTTACAACATTCGCCTCTATAACCTTATTATTATTAAACTTAAATTAAAATTATAAATATATATATATATATATATATATATATATATATATATATATATATATATATATATATATATATATATATATATATATATATATATATATATATATATATATATCGTGAGAGAGAGATTGAAAAAGGGTGTTAAAATCGATCAGAATGCGCAACCTTTTATAGGCCCACGTTTCACTGTAGAGCTCCGCGAGTGCGGATGTTTCCATCATAAAAGCTCCGCGAGTGCGGAGGTCTGGAATCCAGCTCACATATTAGATCCAAAACGTGGGCTGCGTATAATTATATTATATAATAATATATATAATTAATTATATATTATATTTTATTCTTATGCATAGTTGACTTGTAATTTTTGGTCCGTTGCGTCGCGCGCTGAAAGTTGATTCATGTCTCGGTTCTGGATTTTCGAACGCCTTTTCGTACAATTTAATATATTGTACTTTGTGTTTCATGGCTTGTACTCTTGTAATTTTTAGACGTTTCTCATCAATAATTTGAACCACTTTGATTGTACTTTGTACTTTTTAGCTTTTTGGTCATTTGCGTCTTCAATTCATCGAATCTGTCTTTTGTCTTCACCTTTTATTATTTAAACGAATATCACTTGTAAATAGAATAATTGCAACTAAAAGCTTGTCTTTCTTGAGGGATAATGCTATGAAATATATGTTTGTTTTTAGCATTATCAAGTACCTAGACTTATGAGCCTCATCTAAAACAAGTTGTCGCAGATCACAAACTTCGAAACCCAAAGACTTCCAGCAAAATATCTAGTACCATCTGCTCGTACCTCAAACTTCTTAGCCATACTTCTGACTTTCTCGTTCACAAAATTATCCTCCTACAAGGCTTCTTGTTGTGCCTCAAGAATCTGCCTTGCGAGGTTGGTTCGAATTATCATATTCAAGGATCTAAACCTACGAGGTTCAATCCTCTCTTTACGACTTAACGCATCGGCCACAACATTGGCCTTTCCCGGATGATATAAAAGTTCACAATCATAATCATTCAATAACTCAATCCATCTTCGCTGTCTTATATCGAGATGTTTTTGATCAAGAATATGTTGAAGACTTTTGTGATTAGTGTACATTGTACTTTTGACCCAATATAGATAATGTCTCCAAATCTTAAGCGCAAACACAACAGCTGCCAACTCTAAACCATGGGTTGTATAATTCTGTTCGTGAATCTTCAACTGACGTGACGTGTACGCAATAACTTTCTTTCGTTGCATCGAAACACAACCAAAGCCCTGACGCGAAGCATCACAATAGACAACAAAATCATCATTACCCTCAGGTAGTGACAATATCGGAGCGGTAGTCAACTTCTTTTTCAGAGATTGAAAAGCAGTCTCTTGTTCATCCTTCCACTCATACTTCTTCCCCTTGTGTGTTAAAGCAGTCAGAGGTTTCGCTATACGAGAGAAATCTTGAATGAACCTTCGATAATAACCTTCCAACCCTAGAAACTGACGAATCTGAGTAGGAGTCTTCAGAATTTCCCACTTCTCAATTGCCTCAATCTTGGCAGGATCAACTTGTATTCTTTGTTTACTAACAACATGTCCAAGGAATTGAACTTCTCTTAACCAGAAAGCACACTTAGAGAACTTAGCATACAACTCTTCTTTTCTCAACAGATCAAGCACCAACTTCAAATATTCTTCGTGCTCTTCGTCACTCTTAGAATAAATAAGGATGTCGTCAATGAAAACAATGATGAATTTTTCCAGATAGGGTCTACACACACGGTTCATGAGGTCCATGAACACGGCAGGTGCATTTGTCAATCCGAACGGCATAACAAGGAATTCGTAGTGACCATAACGGGTGCGAAAAGCGGTTTTCGGAATATCAGATTCTTTAACACGTAGTTGATGATAATCGGAATGAAGATCAATTTTAGAATAAACAGACGAACCTTGAAGCTGATCGAACAGATCATCAATTCTAGGAAGTGGGTAACGATTTTTAACAGTAAGCTTGTTCAATTCACGATAATCAATACACAAATGAAACGAACCATCTTTCTTCTTAACAAACAGAACAGGAGCTCCCCAAGGGGACGAACTAGGACGAATGAGGTATAGTTGCAACCAACAAAGGAAGAAATATAGAGAGTAACCATATCAGTGGTAAAGATGTTTAAGACAATTCCTTCAAAGGGGATAACGAGGATCGTAGATTTCAAAGTAAATTTTCATTACATTTCCGAAAGGAGACGTATGAAAAGTGTGATCTTTTAACGGGAGTGAATTTCCTTATATAATGAGTGAGGCAATCTAGGATTCATCCATATTCTTAAATTTATGTGCGGATGAAAAGAATGCGAATCATGGGTTATGAAGAATGGCTGACTCCAGGTGAGATGAATCTCTAAAAATAATTTCGTGCACCTCAAAGTATTGAATCCTAGGATTGGTATTTATGAGGGTGTTGCGGTTAACCGCGAATATTGAGAGTAGAAACTCCTTAAACGGTCTAGTGTAATATATATCCATGATACCCACCGTAATAACAGTTGGGGTAGTAACCCAACTAGTGCCTTTTATACAATAGGATGATCACTGAGTATACCCCAGAAAATTGATTTTATCGGTCCGCGTTTCGGCCATGTCCAACCACAAGAGGGAAACTTTTATGACCGGAAAGACTTTCCAACAAATTTTATAAAACCGGCATCCAAAGTGGTATAAGAGTTTCTATCAATGAACTTAATGTTAAGTTTCATCCTTAAACGGAGGATGAGAAGAACTGTGATCCAAATACTCTGTAGAGTAATACGAAAATTTGATAAAATCAATCAAAGGAGTTTTGAAAAAGCTTTAAACGTTTGACGTGACAACATAAATGGAACGAAGTTCTTAGTAAATTTTGAAGTATGTACAACGTGTACCATTTTATATAAAAAAATTTGACTTAGTCAAACAGCTCAATAAATGGGTGGTTTTAAAATAATTTTGAAGGTATGATTTAGTATATACTAGCCAAAATAGGTAAGGGCAAATTTATTCATTTGAATCCATACGTACATATATGATTTTATAAATTGTATACATGACAAAATATTTCATTACTTCTATTTGCCCATAAATCTCGTGAGAACCACCCAATTAAACAAATGTGTAAAACTCCCGATGGTAAACAAAGTATTTCTATTTCAGAGGTTACGAGTTGAAGTAAGATCATGGAACATCGAGTAAAGGACTTGAATCGTCGTGCGATATTTGACCAAAAAAAAATGTTACGAGGTCATGAAAACCAATGAGTTAAATGTTGTTTTGACTATTATCAGGACATAAGTCCTTAGGCCAAAACTGTTCCCGAGCGAAGCTGTTGCTAACAAGAGAGTTATGAAGGATAGAGCATGAGATAGGTAATCTGGTTAAAACGAGCTTCTCGCATATCAACAACTAAGATAATGAGTATTTTCCCCGTCCATGTAATACATCAGAATTTCTGAATGAGTAGTGTAAAAATTTTCTTTACCTCGCCTTCTATTCCTCATGTCACAATATTGGGACTTCTTTATGAATTAACGTAATATAATCACGTTGGCCTGACGCCATTATATTTCACTAATTCATAGTTCCATTCCAATAGTACTACATGAGGTCAGGACACGCGATCAACCTCGGATTTCCACACAATTTCTCTAAAACAATTTCTTAAACAATGTGCTAAGAATAGCATAAGAGACAAAACATCATAAGTAACGAATAGGAGTGACAATGATATAGAAATGTCTTCGAAGTACCAAAAATATCTGAAAGTCAAGAATGACGTTTTCCGGTTCAAAAACCAAAGCACATAGGCACAACGTAACAAAGGCACATAATATAACAAGAATGTTATATAAAAAAGAATGTTATATACCTAAACATAATAGCTGACATTGAAATGCCGAGCATTTAGAAGTCAAGAATGACATCTCGCATAATATAACTCAAACGTCAAACACGTAACCATAATAGATGACATAGATATGTCTAGAATTTCAGGAGTATAGAATGACATCTCTCGGTTTCACTATCCGAGGTGTTCTTATAAAGATAAACTCGCATGAGTTGGAGAATACGTTTACATCGGAATGGGAGTTCCTCCCGGATTCAGAACATAACATAGATGTATGTATGATAATAATATACATACCATAGAATACAAATAATCACATATAATAATAGACTATAGGTCGGGCTGTAGACTAGACTCACTAATGCACCCTATTGACTCGGGTAACGACATCAATGCTGTAACACCCTGATTTTTTTTTTTTTTAAATCACAGCGGAAGTCTTAATTCACATAAATACCCTTAGTTAATTACGAACATGATTATCACAAATCATTAGCTAGTTACTGATTACAAACCACCGGTGTTACGTTAAACAACTAGTTACATATTTATAAAAGTTAAGACATTAGAGTTCGTCTTGTCAAACATATCGTCAACCCAACTCCCGTCCCTACCAGTACTAAGATCGAAAACCTGCAAGGGAGGAGGTGAGGGGGATTAGCACGAGGCTAAGTGAATGGAATCATCTAACAGATCTAGCATACAGTACCAACTTATACAACTACAGCAACTACAACAATCCATAACAGGCAACTGACAACTAATAACTAGCAACTATCAACTGGCAACAATCAACTAGCAACTATGCTCCAACTAGAGACTCGGCGGCTTGTACGAGCACACGACCACTAGCTGATCAGTCTAGCGTCTACCAAAAGTCCTTACTACTGAATCTCCAGTATAGTAAATTCACACGCAGGTGATGCGTCATTCAGTACTATACTCAACAAACAGTAGCCAACTGGACCCAACCACAACAAGGTTGACCTCTCTGAGCTGAACCTAACAACAATAGGTTCCAACAGGCAACTACAATTTGTGAACACAACTGTTAAGCAACTATCACTACGAACAACTGTTCCTACGACTAGCATGGCAACTCTACGATGATCATTATTACAACATATCTACTAAGCATAGCAACTATAACAGTATAACATAGTAGCACAACTTGCTACTCTATACTACACCCGAAGATAATCCCACTCACCGATTACCAGCTACAGCTCAGTTATCTTACTTCTGAGCTTCTTCTTTGTTCTTATCACCTGAGAACAACACAACGAAGTCAATATACATATCTCAATCAATAGTATAATCAAATCATACTATAAACTAGGTCATAACACCATATATTCATAATTTTATGAGTCTACATCATGACTCCATTCAATAATGGCATACAGGTGCGTGCAAAACACGACATACACACTAAAACTCCTTTTCCGACCCAAAAACACTTTGATATAGTTTCTTAAAAGTTTACCATTGAAAAGTATTCTTTATTATGATTCTAACAATAGTTTATTCATCAAAAACGGAGTTACGTTTTGAAAGTTACGCCCGTTTCAATTTCATAAAAGGGATTGTAGCAAATAGTGACACTGCAGCAAATAGTAACATTGTAGCAACTCGGTACTAGAGCAACCCGGTACTATAGCAACTCGGCACTGTAGCAAAATAGTGACACTGTAGCAAATAGTGATACTGTAGCAAATAGTGACACTGTAGCAACTCGGTACTGTAGCAACTCGGGTACTGTAGCAAAATACTGTAGCAACTGGTTCGAACACATTCGCTGATTTCGTAATTTTTTCCCCAAAAACTCGATTTCTAAGTGTTTTTGACCAAATTTTAAGCACAAGAAAGTTGCTAAACATATATACAACCTATTTCTAACATCAATTAAGCATAATAAACATATTTCATGAAGATTCAAGCTCATATTCACACTTTTTATTCAAGAACATAAAAACCCAATTTCTAACAATCAAAGCATGGATTCAACAAGACAAACCTGAGATGATGCTCACAATGATGCTAGAAATCAGTCTCTAAAGTCTCTTAATCCAATTTCAAGTTTAGATCAATTAGGATTTCAAGAGTGAAGGAGTTAGGTACGGGAGTAATATTTCTAATTTGGGAAAAATAATGGAATAATCCAGATTCAAGCTATTTATATTGGGTTATAAAACCATACCCCATAACACACGGGTATTTACCAGTTATCTGATATCTTTCGTACTTAATTTGACTGCCCTAACGGAGTCCAAATTAAACAAACGAACCTATTCTGTGACCCTTATCACAAATTGGTCTCAACTAAACAACCAAATAATTATAAACATATAATTATAAAAATCACTAATTACGCCATTCCCCAGAGTACAATGGTCATTTCATCTAGGCCCAAAATGCGGGTGTTACAAATGCAGCCTAATTCCCATCAACCAAGGCTCTGATACCAACTGTGATGGCCCCGTCAAAACACTTAATGGCTCCGTCACTTGGTCCCACAGCTTGATCGAACTTAAATGAATTTAACAAACGACATTGCATTCTTTTATTTCAAAATTTTTCCAAAAAGGAAATATACCAAAAATATGTAGTTTAAGTAACTCAACATATTAAATACCAAAGTTGACATTAAAACATTGTCAATAAAACCCACAAGTTTAAATTATTCAAAAATAGAATGCAAGTTCAAAGTTTCATAATTGTTTAATAAAATCTGCCCAAATGCATGTAGACTCTTCTAACATAGTGTAAGCATCAAACAAACTCAAATACCTGTAAAAATATGCGAGTAAACTGTCAACAAAAATGTTGAGTGAATTATAGGTTTAAATAATTGAATAAACTTTAGATCACAAGATTTAAAATGTTTGAAAATATTAAACATTATTCCATTATCAATGAGCCACCTAGTAACCACTTAACCCTATATTTACCCTTGCCAAACACAATAAATAATATACACTGAACAAGTGTATCTACAATAAAATACGAAGTACTAAACATTCCAATTATAAATTGCTAGCGCGACTAGCTCGAAATGGGGTTGTCATACCCGATAGATCTATCCCTAGGATTCGCGTTTACCAGTAGAAACCAGTGATTACAGTTACCCGACTAGGGAATATTTTTGTTCAACTCATAATGAATAATTTAAATTTAATTGCCACTTGTGTCTAAACGTAAAACAAAATGCATGTAATCACATCCCAAAAATATAATTTGAAAAGTATGTAAAAACGGGACTATAACTCACCTTAATAGCAAACGAAGTAATCACACAAATAAGATAACAGCAAACGAAGTAAAGTGATCAGGAATGATCACAACGCCAACCTATAAATAAAGCAAGTCGATATAAATAACTAACTTAGGTCAAGTCTTAGTATGATAGCTATTGTACATGTTGCAAGTAGACATAGAACAATACTCAACATGCATCGGTTTGATCGAAACAGCGTACGGACACACACTTTCTATTTTTAGAAAGTTTCTATTTTTAGCAGGTTTCCATTTTTGGAAAGTTTCTATTTAAGTTTCTATTTTAGGAAAATTTATAAGTTAGGAAAGTTTCCTTAATTAGAAAGTCAACAAAAGTCAACTGAAAGTCAAAGTCAACCGAAATTCAACTCAAAAGTCAACCTTGGTCAAACAAAGTCAACATTGATTTTTAAAGTATAGGTTATAGTAATAATATAGGTTATAATGTTATTTAAAGTCATAAATGTATAATTATGTCATAACATAAGTTTTAATTAAATTAAATGAATTATTAAAGTGAACATAAGTTTAAATGATATAATTAATATAACATAAGTATTTAATTAATTAATTAAATATTAGTCATAATATAAGTATTATTAATTAATAATAGATTTTAAATCATATCATATGTATTATTAATTAATAATGAATTATTAACCACATCATAAGTTTCTAATTATAATCATTAAATCATAAGTATTTAATAATTAAACTATAATTAAATAATAACTAAACCTTATAATAATTAAATAATTAATTAATCCTTATTATAAGTCTTATTATAATAATCTCATAATATAAGTTTAATACTTACCATAAGTATTTTCCATTAATAATAAAAGTATTATTAATCATAAGTTTAATTAAATGTTTAATTAAATCACAAGTAATTAGTAAATGATATAATAAATATATATATCATAAGTCTTAAATTAAATAATTACTTTTTATATCATAAGTAATTAATTAATAATGAAATTCATTATTTGTATCATAAGTCATAAATAATAACCATAAGTTTTAATTAAAAGTTCATCGGGTCATAACTTGAGTCCCGGGAATCAGTTTTCGGCTAGTCTTATATATATCTTCGCCTAAACAACCCACCTGACAAATTAGAGTGCTCAAGAACATCCCAAGAACAGCAAACAAGTCATGATGTTCAGCCATTAAACAACCTGTAGCTTTAATCCGTTCAAAAACATGTTTTAGTCATAACGGGTGATCCGTGGTTCGGATTTCGATGACCCAAACATGGAAGTTCATCCAATCATCAATCCTAACACACTAGTACACTCTAAAGACTCTAAAAATGATCAAAAAGTCGGACCATACCTGTACCAATTCGTTTTTAGGTTTTAATTTCAATAAAACACCATTTTAATCATATCATAGGCTCCGGGAATCGAAATAACATGAATCCGGAGTCTAAAATTAATGTCTCGATGAGAGGAACACATCTAGACACTCTTATTTCACTTTTATAACAGTTATGTTTACAGAAAACATCAATCAAACTGCTATCCCAAAACAATCAAACCGAAAACATGAATTAACGAGCATTTCTACGCATACTTTCAACAATACAATAACATATATTCATCATACTATCATTATAACATATAAAATCAGTAAAATATAAGAAAAATTAAAAATCTAGGGTTAGGATTTATACCCTAATCGAGAAAAGATTAATGTAGACGCGTAGAGGATGACGAGAGGAATCCGGAAATGATAAAAGCCCTTTGATTTGCTTGCTTGATTGAAGAAGATGATGATGAAGATGGATGGTGGTGGTTACGGATATGAATAGAGAAAGAGGAGAGGAGCCAAAAAAAATGAAATGTGTAAAATGAGATAGAAAAGTGAGGTTTAGGTCTAATTAGTTACAAGAT